>NC_069718.1:29043810-29753198 GCF_027358585.1 Pangasianodon hypophthalmus | reverse complement strand
AAACTCACCGTTCACCAACAGCTCAGATGCTGGAAAAAGCTTTACACCAAACCATTTCCACTCACTTCCACTGCACGACTAACAGCATTGTCTACATGCCTGAAAAGAAAAGAAAAAGAAAAGACTCCAAAACGCTCCTATATGCCACTTCACCTAAAAGAGTCGTTTGGAAGAATCGACTCCTCCTTCATGAACGGCACATCTCCAGAGTCTACACTGGGATTGGCATTTATAACCTTAACACGCTGGCTTTGCTTCTTTTGTGGTTTCTATTTTTATTAAAATTTTTATTTCATCCTAATTTTCTGCTCTTCAGCTTGTGAAAAACACGTAAAGAACAAAGTATTGAACTAAGAGACACGTACAGGATGCAATGGAACTTTGGAATTCTCCCATAATGCACCTCGGCAACAAACAAAAACAATAACAAAACATTTAAAAACATGATTTCTAATTGTGATTTTTAAGATATTGTAATAAATATGAAATAATAATTAGATATTATAGTGAAATATTCATTACTACACTTTTTTAGCATGTACAATTGTTTAGAGGAGGATTTATTTATTTATTTAGGTTTTTTTTTTTAAATATACCATGATCGAGAAGTGTAGTGATTATCTGCTCCATAAATAGCTTCTGTTTTCTTTTATCTCTCGGTGTTTGATTAAGGCAGCGCAAAGTGGTCTCTCCTGAAATGGGCAAGTGCCACGCCTTACCAAGCACCCATGCCCTGCGAATAGTCCCAGCTTGGCATGTCCCTTCCCCTTTTACTTTTACTTTTTCTTTTTCTTTTCTTCTTTGTTTTTTCCACTTTTTTTCCACAGATGTAACGGTTGCTATAAGGACTTTGGTAATATCGTTTGAGATGAGGTTTGAAAAGCACTGAATTAGATTTCAGAGTCTTTACTGCCATCTACAGGAAAATGCACAAGTTCACCATCTAACACCTGACTTTTCCCATCGAGAAAATCAAGATAAACATGTTTTTATAACAAGAACACATACTTGACATGGCCACAGGTAAGTAAGTACATATATACAACCAGGTTGGGATATATATCAAAGATGGCGCCGTGCATGTGGCAGCCTGTCGCAGCAGCTCTGAATGTTTTTACATTGTTGTATTTGTTGTACTTTTTAAATTCTTTTTATCAGTGTTTGAGGACTGCAGTTTGATGTGTTTTACTGAGACTTGGTGGAATGAGAGAACGCCGGACAGGTGCGCTGTGGAGACTGGGAAGAGGAAAGGAGGTGGACTGGCACTGTTAATGAACGCTGGTGCTGCCCAGGACACATCACTAATACTCTCCCCACGTTTACTCAGTATGTGGACTGTGACACGAGAGACTATAAAACTTTGGACTTGTTATATGCACATGTGAGAAATGCCTATGGTTGTTCACCACTTCCTCCTCAGTTTGAAGATCATCTTATTTTCCCACTTGTGAGTCTGTTCCTAAGTTTGCTGTATCAGTGGAACAAGTAAGAAGTGGGTTAAGGAGAATTAAAAAGAAGAAATGTGCAGGCCCTGACGGTATTAGTGCTGGAGTTCTTAAAGCCTGTGCTGATCAAATCTGTTGGGTTTCATTACATTTTTAATTTAAGCTTGTGCTTGGAAAGGGTACCTGTTTTATGGAAGACATCATGTGTAGTACCAGTCCCTAAGAAGATTAATCCCACTGAGTTCTCACATTATAGACCAATAGCTTTAATGGCTCAGTTGATGAAGGTTTTTGAGAGGTTGGTCTTAAATTATATTAAGCAGCTATTGTGTGCTGCTGAGGCTAAACTGCAGTTCGCTTACAAAACTGGTGTTGGGGTTGATGATGCAATTATCTATCTTTTATACAAATCTCTAAGTCATTTAGATACTTCAGGTAACATAGTTAGAATCACATTTTTTGATTTTTCTAGTGCATTCAACACTATCCAGCCTGCATTACTCAAGAATAAGTTAGAAAATGCTGGATTACACCAGAGTGTGGTCAGTTGGTTAATGGACTACCTCTCAAATAGACCACAGTATGTAAGGATGCATAACTGCGTGACTCCAGTAGTTACGTGTAGCACTGGTGTTCCTCAAGGAATGGTTTTTGAGATGGTCACGTCATATAATATACCTGGTTTGATTGGTCTGATAATATGATACAGGTTTATAAGAAGGGTCAGAGTCGCATTCATTTATTAAGGCAACTGAGATCCTTTGGTGTATGTCAGGTACTGTTGAAGACCTTTTATGATTCTGTGGTATCATCTGTGATCTTGTATGCTGTTACCTGCTGGGAGGGGGATTGTTGGAGAAGGAGAAGAACAAACTCAGTAAGCTGATAAAAAAGGCAGGTTCTGTGGTGGGTACTTCATACTTTCTGAATCTCTTATTTCATTCTCTGAAACTTGTCTGTAAACAATCTCTTCACTGTGCTCCATACCTGTGTCCACGTCCTCCGTGGAGATAATAATAATAATAATAATAATAATAACAATCTAAAGGGTGTTGAGTGCAGCGCTGTGTGATGTTGTGGATGGATCTTGACTGCCATCGTGTGGCCAGGTTTAGGAAGTGCACGTTCCCAGAGCCACTGCTGTTTAAAGCCGCAGCTTATAGTGCTGCTTCACCGTGTATTTTCAAACCGCGGCTGAAAATAAAAGCTTGGACAATATAAAGCTCTTTATTATTTGTGTTCTGGTTTTCTATGTTTCAGTTTCAGATGTAATTTCTTGTTTCTTTATTTGCCAGTTGTGTTCAGGACACTTGTAGTGTGTTATATTTAGTGTAATATTTTGATTTCATCTTTACTTTCTGTGTGTAAAGGCGGAGCAGCGCTGCAGTCCATCCACACTGCCTCTGTTTCATTCAGCTCTCATTTGGCCCCAGACATTTTTTCATCATGTTTAAAATGTTCACTTATTCCATCCAGTTCCTTTTGGTTCTTTATAAAAACAGTTCTGTGGTCCGCATAAGCAGATGTGTTTATTTCTTTGTGTGTGGAGGTTCGTCCTCCTTGTTCTCTTGAATGGGGTTGAATGTTGTGTAGAAGAGGACTGATTGCAATCACGTAAAGAGCTGCAGCTGCACTTTCCCTCCTCTGTGTTCTTCAAACTCAGCTCTCTAATCACCACTGACCTTTATCTCAACTTCTCATTTCTTGTAGAAGAACTTTAGCATCGTGGATTTATTTAAAGCACCTGTTTGTAGAACTTCATTATATAGAGAGCTGCTAGTAAATCTGCTCCTTCACTAATACACACTTTGTAAAACTGTTTTAAACAGTTTTTTTTTTTAACACGAACCTGATATAATTTAGCTGGTAATTAGTTCAGACAGCTAATTCCTGTCTTTTCAGTTCAAGTGTAACAAAACCTAAGCTAGTCTACTTAAACCCAGCCAGATACTAGCAAGCTGATTTAGCTAGTTAGCTCCCAGTCTTGTTTAGCTAACAGGAAAATGTTTTTAGTAGACTCTGATAACCAGAAGATCTCATATGGAATTATAAATGTTTTATAGAAATAGCTAGAACATATTCGACCGCTAGTCTTTTGAGTCTGCTAGTCTTTACACTTTAATATTCTGTTATTTCTGGCCTCCATTTTAGGTTCTTCAGCATTTTTCTGGCTTAACTGTGTAATTCTGTTGTAGGTTTATTACAACATATTTTATTTACACATTCATATATTGCTAAATTTTAACAGAATATAAAAAAAAACATTTTGTTGTTATCTTTTTTGATAAATTGTTAAAGATGTACTTCAGTTGTGTTTCTCTATATAAACAATATTCTAAAAATTGTCATGTGACTATTGTTGGATAAAAAAATTGTACTGAAATTTTTAAAGTTTTAAATAAAGTACTAAAAGCATTTTTTCTGCTAAAAATATTTCCTTTTCATATAAAAATGGGCCACTTTGCTCCCAGCATGAACATTTCTTAAGTATCTGATTACATTAGGCCTTTGGAGTTTGGACAATATAATTATATTCATGAACTGACCCAGGCCAATTGCCTTAATGCTGGTAGTCAGGGACTGATCACAGGTCAGGTAACAGGGGAAAAAGCTCTTATGGGGCTCTATATTCATGTTCACTTTGTTACTAATAGTGTTGTGTGCGTGCACACACACACACACACACACACACACACACACACACACACATACAAAACTAGCTAGCTAGGTTCATTTGGCTGGGAAATAAATCACTAGAATGAACAGAATGCAGTCTGGTTATGATCAGAAACGTGTTTTATTGATGGGTAAAAGTAAATGCATGTCTGACTGACACATGCTTTGTTTGAAGCTAACATTACCACATTATTTACTGGACATCAGCCATCACCAGCACACTCACAGCATCACACACTGCTCTATAGTCACAATTAACATAGGCAGTGGATCAAACCACTGTGAGACATATGGGGGGGTGTGTTCACTCTGAACAACTGAGACTCTCACTGTCACCATGGTTACGGAACGATTCCTCATGAACAGTCAAAGTCCAGCTCAGAGTTCACGAGTCGTGACACTACATTGAAGTTTCTCAGTGTGGTGGAACACGGGTTAGTCCTGGTAGTGGTCCATGCTAAGTGTAGTTACAGTACAATCCTCAAACACCTGAACTGTTGTGTTTCAGTCACAGTCACTGTTTATTTTGTACAATACATAGTGTAAATGACATACAACATATATCTACGAAACTGTATTAAATGACAGGAATACATACAGTGCATGTAGTTAAAGGTTTTCAGTTACAGTTTCTTAGTTAAAAAAATCTAAATATCTTTAAGTGAATCCACCATTAAAACAAATTAGCAAACAAGGAACATTTATTTATTTATTTTTATTTTTAAAAAAAAAAGGATTAAATCAATATTACAACTGTGAATCAATCATCTGTTGAGAAGCAACTGTTTCACAGTCATGTTACAACAAACTGAAAGAATCAAACAACTGTTAGGTAAAAATAATGAGCTAAAAATGAGCTATAAACAGCTACAACACATGGATGTGTATTTGTGTAATCAGTGTGATGATGTGATGATATCTCTGTGTTGTGTGTAGACGCTGAAGGATTTGACTTTGGATTGTAAAATATGTTATTAAAGCCTGAAGTAACTTGTAGCTGAGTGGATAAAAGGATGTGATCAGTCACGGTTATTGTTATGGAACTCCTACGTCTGGATATGAATGATTCAGCTCCCAAACTGCTGGAAATGTGGGACGGGTTCTAACGCTTCACCAAAACTGCTTTATCCTGGAAAAGAGGTTTGAGCTGAGACTCCTGTCATACGCCAGTCCTGGTGAGTTTATGATTCTTAATGCTGAAAGACAGAGAAGAGCATCAGTGTAAACAAACATCATCAGTATAAACACCAACACACACACAGAAAATATTATATATTACACAGTGAATATTTTTCAGTATCATACAGTAACAGTACAGTAAAGAGGCAGTAAGTCAGTAACTCACTGTAGTGTCTCCAGTTTACAGTGTGGATCCTTCAGTAGATCAGAGAGCAGCTTCACTCCTGATTCTCCTCGATTATTATATTTCAGATCCAGTTCTCTCAGGTGTGATGAGGAGTTTGACCTCAGAGCTGAAGCCAGAGCAGCACAACCTTCATATTTAATACTGCAGCGCCACATCCTGCAAGAAAGAAAACCTTCTCACACTTAACACACTCAGTTTTAGCATTGAAAACATGAACTACACAAAATCTTTATATACAGTACATTTACTCTCCATCTCACACACACAACAATGAAAATATATCAGGTCACTACAATTACAGTTACCACAGATGAACACTGGATGTTGCTGCATTTATTAAAACTCAGGTAGGTATATGTGTATGTATGTATGTATGTATGTGTGTGTGTGTGTGTGTGTGTACCTCAGTGTCTCCAGTGTACAGTGGAGATTCTCCAGTCCAGCAGAGAGCAGCTTCACTCCTGAATCCTGCAGTTTATTGTCACTCAGGTCCAGTTCTCTCAGACTGGAGGAGTTTGAGCTGAGAACTGAGGACAGAACTCTACAGCTTTCCTCTGTCAGATTACACCCACGCAGGCTGGGAGAGAAATGACGAAATATCACAGCACTGATCTCAAACACACAAACACAGCTATAATACAGCTAAAGTTTAACATGTAACAGAAATGTCAGTGTGTTTCTCTCACACACACAAATCAGAGGACAGAACACCACATCAGCACATTTGCAGGAGCAGGGACGTCTTTCTGCTCTCCACAATCTCTCAGCTACAATTTATTATAAGACCATTAGGTCATGTACATAACACACATGTGAGAGCGAGCAGCCTACAAACAATACACTCTGATCTGTGTTCAAGCTTCTACAACCAACACTGCAGATATCGTTCATTTTCACTGTAAATTTAATCATAGAACTGAAATGTTTTGTTCATATGCTAACTGCCCCGTCCTCTCAGAGTGTGAGTCATGGGGAAACACAGCACTAGTAGGGTTGCCAGATTTACACCATACTGTGCGTGATTTGAAACAAAGTTGAGATGTGAAAAACAGGTCTGCTGGTGGGATTTTGGGCTGATTTAAAATCAGTCTTTACAAACATATGCTCTGGCAAAGAGGAGATTTAAATGCAGACAGTGTAGACCTAGCTACAATGTACAGAACCATTTCTGTTTTCTCCAGATCACAACTTATTTTTCTCACGATGCTGAAAGGCATGATTAGGCATATGTGCTGTACAGCATGGATAAGTGCATCTGTTTTTTTTTAATCAGCAACTGATAAGAGGAAACAACTGGCACAGTGGTAGAGCTGCTGCCTCACAGTTCCAAAGTCCTGGGTTTGATCCTGAGCTCAGGTGACTGTGTGGTGTTTCATTTTATTTTTCCTAAATATCCCCATGGGGATCAATAAAGAACATTTATCTATCTGTTTAACTCACTGTATGTTTGTCAGTGCTAGCCAATCTTTATATGCAGTACATTTACTGTCCATCTCACAGACACAACAATGAAAATATATCAGATCACTACAATTACAGTTACCACAGATGTAAACTGGATGGTTCTGCATTTATTAAAACTCTGTACTCTGTGTGTGTGTGTATACCTCAGTATCTCCAGGGTACAGTGTGGATTCTCCAGTCCAGCAAAGAGCAGCTTCACTCCTGAATCCTGCAGTTTATTGTAACTCAGGTCCAGTTCTCTCAGACTGGAGCAGTTTGAGCTGAGAACTGAGGACAGAACTCTACAGCTTTCCTCTGTCAGATTACACCCACACAGCCTGGAAAAGAAATGATGAAATATTAGATTTATTTATCTGATTGTGAAATGAGGTTTTTCCATCAGTTGGGAAATAAACTGTCTACCTGAACACAAGGTTCTAATGTCAGGATAAAAATATAAAATGAACAGCCTGTGTATAAACTTGGACTGCTCTTGGACAGATCCATGTGTCTCAGCTCATAAGAGACGATGTATTTAACGTTCTGAAACAAGATAATAACAGAGAGGCCACTCTGAACAAACATGTCTCTTTATTTCTAGCAGAGAGTTTTTCATACAGTGTGTTCAGCAGCTCTGGGGAAAGTTCTGCTGGAGAACATTTACACATTTACACACTGTCCTTTACTGCTTCATTACAGTGTGTTCAGTGTGTAGATCAGTGTACATTGTGCACACATTTACTTTCCATCACAAACATTTTCTGGAATATTTTTGCTGGACCTTAAACTAATAACGTCACACACAGATACAAATCACGTAACACCCCAAGTAGATTAGGTTTACTGTAATACTCTCTTTTATGGACTTCCCAAAAAAACTCTTTGTCCATTACAGTTAGTACAAAATGCAGCTACTCAGCTTCTAACACAAACTAAAGAGAGACCATATTACTCCTATTGTGCAGGAACTGCACTGGTTACCTGTGACATCCAGAATCGAGTTTAAAGTGCTTTTATTAGTTTTAAAACTCTTAATGGCATTGCACCTGTGTATTTAGCAGAATGCCTGATGGATTTCACCCCAAATCATTTTTAACATCAACAAATGCTGGCTTCCTTAAGGTGAATTTTAATAAGAAGAAGCTCGGTGAAACTGCTTTTAGTGTCGCTGCTCCCAGGATGTGGAACTCACTCCCAGTGTATATCCATCAGACACCTGCACTAAATATATTTAAAAAGCAGCTTAAACATGTTTATTTACCTTGCCTTTTAATTAGTCCTCTTGATTGTATTCTTAAAACTGCCTTTTGATCTCTTAATGGTCTTTTTAATATTTCACTTTTTGTTTGATTACATATATTTATTTCTTAATGACTTTTTAGGTTTAATATTTTATTTTTAGGTAATTTATTTACATTGCCTTTTAATTAATTCTCTATGCTTAAAACTGCTTTTTTATCTCTTAATGATCTACTCAATATTTTATTTTTTAATGACTTTTTAGGTTTTAATATTTAATTTTTATTTTTATGTTGTGTTATTACTATCATTTCATTATATATTTTTCATTATGAATCATTATGTAAGAAATTATTATTATTATTATTATTTGTAGTAGTAGTAGTAGAAATGTGTGTGTGTGTGTATACCTCAGTATCTCCAGTGTACAGTGTGGATTCTCCAGTCCAGCAGAGAGCAGCTTCACTCCTGAATCCTGCAGTTTATTGATACTCAGGTCCAGTTCTCTCAGACTGGAGGAGTTTGAGCTGAGAACTGAGGACAGAACTCTACAGCTTTCCTCTGTCAGTTTACACCCACGCAGCCTGGAAGAGAAATGATGAAATATCAGAACACTGATCTCAAACACACAAACACAGCCATAATACAGCTAAAGTTTAACATGTAACAGAAATGTCAGTGTGTTTCTCTCACACACAGAAATCAGAGGACAGGACACCACATCAGCACATTTACAGGAGCAGGGACGTCTTTCTGCACTCCACAATCTCTCAGCTACAATTTATTATAAGATCATTAGTTCATGTACATAACACACACATGTGAGAGTGAGCAGCCTACAAACAATACACTCTGATCTGTGTTCAAGTTTCTACAACCAACACTGCAGATATAGTGCATTTTATTACAGAAAATAAAGAATTATACAACTGTACACTACCAGTTAATAACATGCCAATACTAGTCGTACTTTACAGTGAGTTATATGTTGAATTTCACAGAGATGGTAAACAGTCGGTGTGTGTTGTTCTCTGTGCTCGTACAGTTACAGATCTGTCAGCTCGAGACCTCGGATTTTACACACACACTGGATCAGGTGTTTGGTGTGGACCCGAGTACAGGTGGAGAGTTCACCAAAATCCTAACAAATCCAAACTAAAGAGAAAGTTTGATCTGTTCAAACCAAACAAGGTAGGTGTGAAAGCGTCCTTATTCTCTCTCTCACTTGTCCTTCAGTGCAGACAGGCCTGTGTGATATGCTGATATATAAAAACGAGAAATTTGAATAATGTCTATTGATAGATATTTTCCAGTATCGTCTGTATCACCAGTGTCGCAAAAGGCACTTTTCAGCAGCTGATTTATGTCACTAAGGACGGTGCTAGGAGCTACTAGCAGTGTGCTGTGACAAGAAAATAGGCTCCTGAGTGTTACAACAGAAAAGTGTTCATTCTCTTTTCCAGGGATCTTGAGTTCAAATCCTGATGGTGCCACAGCCATCAATGTCCAGGAGTCTAAGTGAGCAAGACAGTCCATGATCTCAGGGAGGGAGGGGTGGCATACTTTCTCTCCCCTATCAATCACAGTGATACTAACTGATCATGGGCGTCTGTGAGCTCATGCATATAAAGTATATCATGTGTCAAACATGGTGGAGGTAGTGTTATGGCATGGGCATGTATGGGCATGGGCTGCCAGTGGAACAGGCTATACTCTCTGCTCACATTCAGCCAAGTGCTACAAAACTGATACGATGCCGCTTCACAGTGCAGGTGGATAATTACCCTAAACATACTGTGAAAGCAACTCAAGACTTTTTGAAGGCAAAGAAATGGAATATTCTTCAATGGCAAAGTCAGTCACCTGATCTCAACCCAATGGAGCTGCTTTTCACTTACTGAAGACAAGACTGAAGGCAGAAAGACCCACAAACAAGCAGCAACTGAAGGTGGCTGTAGTGAAGGCCTGGCAAAGCATCTCCAGGGAGGAAACTCAGAATTTAAGTTTTGAGAACATGGGCTCCAGACTTCAGGCAGTCAATGACTGCAAAGGATTTTCATCCAAGTATTAAAATTATATTTATATATTTACAATTATGTCACTTTGTCCAAATACCTTTGAGCCCCTGAAAATGGAGGTACTTTTTTTTGGAAAATTGCTGTAATTCCAAAATGGTAAATGCCATATTTTTGCGTAACCTCTTAAAATAAAGCTGACGGTCTACACTTCGATCACATCTTGATTGTTTTATTTCAAATCCATTGTGGTGGATGTATAAAGGCAAAATCACAAAAACTCTGTCATTGTCCAAATACTTCTTGACCTGACTATATATATATACTGCTCAAAAAAAGTAAAGGAACATTTTTTAATGCATCAAGTCAATTAAACTCCTGGGATATTGATCAGGTCAGTTAAGTAGCAGAGGGGGTCGTTAATCAGTTTCAGCTGCTTTGGTGTTAATGAAATTAACAACAGGTGCACTAGATGGGCAACAATGAGATGACCCCCAAAACAGGAATGGTTTTACAGATGGAGGCCACTGACATTTTTTCTCTACTCATCTTTTCTGACTGTTTTTCACTAGTGTTGCATTTGGCTAGGGTCAGTGTCACTACCAGTAGCATGAGGCGATACCTGGACCCTACAGAGGTTGCACAGGCAGTCCAACTCCTCCAGGATGGCACATCAATACGTACCATTGCCAGAAGGTTTGCTGTGTCTCCCAGCACAGTCTCAAGAGCATGGAGGAGATTCCAGAGACAGGCAGTTACTCTAGGAGAGCTGGACAGGGCCGTAGAAGGTCCTTAACCCATCAGCAGGACCGGTATCTGCACTGTGCAAGGAGGAACAGGATGAGCACTGCCAGAGCCCTACAAAATGACCTCCAGCAGGCCACTGGTGTGAATGTCTCTGACCAAACAATCAGAAACAGACTTGATGAAGGTGGCCTGAGGGCCCCACGTCCTCTAGTGGGCCCTGTGCTCACTGCCCGGCACTGTGGAGCTCGATTGGCATTTGCCATTGAACACCAGAATTGGCAGGTCAACCACTGGCACCCTGTGCTTTTCACAGATGAGAGCAGATTCACCCTGAGCACGCGAAAGGGTCTGGAGAAGCCGTGGAGAACGTTATGTTGCCTGTAACATCATTTTAGGTGGGTCAGTGATGGTCTGGGGAGGCATATCCATGGAGGGACGCACAGACCTCTACAGGCTAGACAATGGCACCCTGACTGCCATTACGTATCGGGACGAAATCCTTGGACCCATTGTCAGACCCTATGCTGGTGCAGTGGGTCCTGGGTTCCTCCAGGTGCACGACAATGCCCGGCCTCATGTGGTGAGAGTATGCAGGCAGTTCCTGTGAGCAAGGAATTGATAGCATTGAATGGCCCCCATGCTTGCCTGACCTAAATCCAATAG
Organism: Pangasianodon hypophthalmus; assembly: GCF_027358585.1. Taxonomy (NCBI): domain Eukaryota; kingdom Metazoa; phylum Chordata; class Actinopteri; order Siluriformes; family Pangasiidae; genus Pangasianodon; species Pangasianodon hypophthalmus. Next base: position 29,741,604 of record NC_069718.1, on the reverse strand, counting down.
AACACCTCTGGGACATTATGTTTCGGTCCATCCGACGCCGCCAGGTTGCACCTCAGGCTCAGTGATGCCCTGGTTCAGATCTGGGAGGAAATACCCCAGGACACCATCCGTCGTCTCATTAGGAGCATACCCCGACTTTGTCAGGCATGCATACAAGCACGTGGGGGCCATACAAACTACTGAGTATCATTTTGAGTTGCTGCAATGAAATGGACTAGCCTGCTGCATCATTTTTTCACTTTGATTTTCAGGCTGTCTTTGAATTCAGCCCTCTGTAGGTTGATAAATTTAATTGTAAATTTCAAGATATTAGCCTCAGTGCAGACATAAAGTGTTTAAAGTGTGAAAACACATTTAAACACATTTGATACTATTTAAAAATGATTAGAGTAACTGTTAACAAGCATTAATCCAAACAGTGCAGTTCAGTGTTATAATAAAATAACAAACCATGCAGTAATAAATTTATAAATAAAAATACTCACTCAGCTTTTCTGGAGGCTTTGACCACTGGCAGCAGCCTCAGAAGACATTCCTCTGATGGGTCATATGTACTCAAATTAAACACATCCAGCTCCTGTTCTGAGTTCAGTAACACAAACACCAGAGCTGACCACTGAGCAGGAGAGAGACTGATTAAACTGAGACAATAGTAACCTCTGTTCAGGTAAGTTTGTACTTCTTGCACTAGAGAATTATCATTCAGTTCATTCAGACAGTGGAACAGATTGATGGATTTCTCTGGAGATGGATTCTCCCTGATCTTCTCCTTGATGTATTCGACAGTTTCCTGTTTGCTGTGAGAGCTGCTTCCTGTCTGTGGCATTAAGCCTCGTAAGAGAGCCTGATTGGACTCCAGTGAGAGACCCAGAAGGAAGCGAAGGAACAGGTCCAGGTGTCCATTCTCACTCTGTAAGGCCTTGTCCACTGCACTCCTGTGGAAATCAGACATGTTTGACTTTCTGAAAAGATCAGACAGATCAGTGGTTTGTTGTTCTGTTACATTTCTGCTGATGAAGGAGAGAAATGTGTATAAAGCAGCCAGAAACTCCTGAACACTCAGATGTACAAAGCTGAACACCTTCCCCGGGTGAAGCCCAAACTCCTCTCTGAAGATTTGGGTACACACTCCTGAGTACACGGACACTTCTCTGACATCAATGCCACACTCTCTCAGGTCTTCCTCATAGAAGATCAGGTTTCCTTTCTCCAGCTGTTGGAAAGCCAGTTTTCCCAGTGCCAGGATACTCTCTCTGGTCTGCTGAGGACCAGGGTCACATTTCTGATGGTACTTTTGGTCCTTGTGTTTGATCTGAAAGATCAGGAAGTGTGTGAACATTTGAGTCAGAGTCTTGGGGATCTCTCCACTCTCTGCTTCACCCAACATTCTCTCTAGAACACTGGCTGAGATCCAGCAGAAGACTGGGATGTGGCACATGATGTAGAGGCTTCTTGAAGACTTCATGTGTGTGATGATTTTATTGGCCAGGCTCTGATCACTGATCCTCTTCCTGAAGTACTCCTCTTTCTGAGGATCACTGAACCCTCGTACCTCTGTTACCTGGTCTACACACTCGGCAGGGATCTGATTGGCTGCTCCTGGTCGAGAGGTTATCCAGAGGAGAGCAGAGGGAAGCAGATTCCCCTTGATGAGGTTTGTCAGCAGCACATCCACTGAGGCTGACTCTGTCACATCACACAATCTCTCATTCTTCTGGAAATTTAGAGGAAGTCGACACTCATCCAGACCATCAAAGATCAACACCACTTTGTAGGAGTCTATTAATTGTAGTTTTCTCATTTCTGGGAAAAAGTGATGAAGAAGATTCATCAGACTGAGATTTTTCTGCTTCATCAAATTCAGCTCTCTAAAGGGAAATGGAACCATTAGGAAGATGTCCTGATTTGCTTTTCCTTCAGCCCAGTCCAGAATGAACTTCTGCACAGAGACTGTTTTTCCAATTCCAGCAACTCCTTTAGTCAGCACAGTTCTGATGGACTTGTCTTTAAAGAGGTCATTACATTTGATGGGTGTCTCCTGTGTTGCTGGTCTCCTGGACTCTGTCTCAACCTGTCTCACCTCATGTTCATTATTGACGTCTCCACTCCAGCCCTCTGTGATGTAGAGCTCTGTGTAGATCTCATTCAGAAGTGCTGAGCTTCCATGCTGTGAGATTCCTTCATTAATTCTTTTAAACTTCTCTCTCAGGTTGGATTTCAACTTTGCCTGATACACAAAGGCCACAGACTCTAATAAACAAAGTAATAACATGTTTTAATGCAAAATCCCTGAGCACAATATAAAATGTAAAATTCTTTCAAATGCTGCTGTTCATTCCTGATTCATGTACTAAATATTACTGAAGGAACAGGACCATTGTACAGAGTAACCACAAGCTGGACCACGAACAGAACAGAAAAGCCCCAGTTGTACATGATACTAAAATCAAACTTAAAACTAAAAGTGTTAATATCTAAAACAATTTCCTCTCTCTAAAGTGAACCTGATGGAATAAAGCCATGACTCAGAGCTCTTACTGTTTTGCAGTGTGTTAGCAAGATCTGTGTGGTTCATGTTCTTCAGGACATGCAGTGTGATCTTCAGCGCTCCCTCTCTGACACTGTGCAGATCCTCCTCATCCTCCACCTCCCTCTCAGTGCATGCTGGGTAATCTGGACTCAGGAGCTTCCTAAACCTCTTCAGCTCATTCTTTATCAGAGTGATGACTTTGTGTTCCAGCTCCTGGTTAGAAACATACAATAACAGATCTTCTTCTTTCGGCTTTTCCCTTCAGGGGTCGCCACAGCGAATCATCACTCTCCACCTATCCCTATCTTCTGCATCCTCAACATTTGCACCCACTAGCTTCATATCCTCATTTATTACCTCCATATACCTCCTCTTTGGCCTTCCTCTTTGCCTCCTGCCTGGCAGCTCCATGTCCAACATTCTCCTACCAATATACTCACTCTCCCTCCTCTGAACATGTCCAAACCATCTTAATCTGGCCTCCCTAACTTTGTCCCCCAAACGTCCAACATGAGCTGTTCCCCAGATGTACTCGTTCCTAATCCTGTCCAACCTTGTCACTCCCAAAGAGAACCTCAACATCTTCAGCTCTGCTACCTCTAGCTCTGACTCCTGTCTCTTCCTCAGTGCCACTGTCTCTAAACCATACAGCATGGCCGGTCTCACCACTGTCTTGTACACCTTCCCCTTGATTCTCGCTGGTATTTTTCTATCACACAGAACTCCCGACACCTTTCTCCACCCATTCCAACCTGCCTGCACTCGCTTCTTTACCTCTTTCCCACACTCTCCATTACTCTGGACTGTTGACCCCAAGTACTTAAACTCCTGTACCTTCTTCACCTCTTCACCCTGTAACCTTACTGTTCCACTTCCCTCCCTTTCATTCACACACATGTACTCAGAATTACTACGACTGACTTTCATTCCTCTTCTCTCCAGCGCAAACCTCCACCTCTACAGGTTTTCCTCCACCTGCCCCCTGCTCTCACTACAGATCACAATGTCATCCGCAAACATCATTGTGCAAGGAGACTCCTGTCTGACCTCCTGTGACAACTGGTCCATCACCATAGCAAACAGGAAGGGGCTCAGAGCCGATCCCTGATGCAGTCCCACCTCCACTTTGAACTCCACTCTCTGACCTACAGCACACCTCACCACTGTCCTGCTCCTCTCATACATGTCCTGCACCACTCTGACATACTTCTCTGCTACTCCTGACTTCCTCATACAGTACCACAGCTCTTCTCTTGGCACCCTGTCATATGCTTTCTCCAAGTCTACAAACACACAGTGCAACTCCCTCTGACCATCCCTATACTTCTCCATCAAAATTCTCAGAGCAAAAATTGCTTCTGTTGTGCTCTTTCTGGGCATAAAGCCATACTGCTGCTCACAAATTTCCACTACCTTCCTTAACCTAGCTTCCACTACTCTTTCCCATAGCTTCATTGTATGGCTCATCAACTTTATCCCCATATAGTTGCTGCAACTCTGCACGTCACCCTTATTCTTAAAGATCGGCACTAATACACTACTTCTCCATTCCTCAGGCATCTTCTCACTCTCTAAAACTCTGTTAAACAAACTAGTTAAAAATTCCACTGCTGCCTGTCCTAGACACTTCCAGACCTCCACCGGGACCAACTGCCTTCCCACTTTTCATCCTCTTCAAAGCCTTCCTGACTTCATCCTTTCTAATCTTATCTACTTTCTGTTCCACAGAGGTCACCCCTTCTACTCTTTTTTCCCTCTCATTTTCCTCATTCATCAGCTCTTCAAAGTACTCCTTCCATCTCCTCTGTACACTCTCCTCACTTGTGAGCACCCTTCCATCTCTATCCTTAATAACTCTAACTTGCTGCACATCCTTCCCATCTCGATCCCTCTGCCTAGCTAACCTGTACAAGTCCTTCTGTCCTTCTCTAGTGTCTAACCTAACATACAACTCGTCATATGCCTCCTGCTTGCCTTTAGACAATTTGTATTCGTGTCTACTCTCCTCAGTCCTGTCCATGTCCCACTTCTTCTTGGCTAACCTCTTCCTCTGGATACTATCCTGGATTTCCTCATTCCACCACCAAGTCTCCTTATCTTCTTTCCTCCTTCCAGATGACACACCCAGCACCTTTCTTCCCGTCACCCTGATCACTTCTGCTGTAGTTTCCCAGTCATCTGGCAGCACTACCTGACCACCCAGAGCCTGCCTCAACTTCTGTCTAAAGTCCTCACAACATTCCTCCTTTTTCAGCTTCCACCACTTGGTTTTGTTCTCTATCTCTATCTTTGACCTCTTCTTCTTACAGACCATCAAAGTCATCCTACACACCACCATCCTATGCTGTCTGGCTACACACTCTCCCACTACCACTTTACAGTCACTAATCTCTTTCAGACTGCCTCTTCTACATAGGATGTAGTCTACCTGTGTGCTCCTACCTCCACTCTTGTAAGTCACTCTATGCTCCTCCCTCTTCTGAAAATAAGTGTTAACCACAGCCATGTCCATCCTCTTAGCAAAGTCCACTACCATCTGTCCTTCAAGGTTCCTTTCCTTAACTCCAAACTTGCCCATCACCTCCTCATCACCTGTGTTCCCCTCACCCACATGTCCATTAAAATCTGCTCCTATCACCACTCTCTCACCTGTGGGAATACTCTCTATCACCTCATCTAATTCACTCCAGAATCTCTCTTTCTCCTCTGACTCACAACCTACCTGTGGGGCATAACCACTAACAACATTCAACATCACCCGTTCAATCTCTAACTTCAGACTGATCACCCTGTCTGACACTCTCTTCACCTCCAGAACATTCCTCCCAAACTCCTCCTTCAAGACCACACCTACCCCATTTCTCTTACTATCCACACCATTACAAAACAGCTTGAATCCTGCTCCTATACTACGAGCCTTGCTACCCTTCCACCTGGTCTCCTGTACACACAGTATATCCACCTTCCTTCCCTCCATCATATCAGCCAGCTCTCTACCTTTCCCTGTCATAGTACCAACATTCAGAGTTCCTATTCTCAGTCCTACACTCTTACCTTTCCTCTTCTCTCTCTGTCTACGCACTCTCCTCCCTCCTGTACTTCTTCGACCAACAGTAGCCCAACTTCCACCGGCGCCCTGTAGGTCACCGGCGCCGATGGTGGTCGTTGTTAACCCGGGCCTCGACAGATCCGATATGGAATTCAGAGTACTAACGATTCGCATGATTAAATTTGGCAATGTTTTACACCGGATGCCCTTCCTGACGCAACCCTCTCTATTTATCCGGGCTTGGGACCGGCACAGACGTCACTGGACTGTGACCCCCATGGCTAGATTATACAATAACAGATCTTAATATTATAATGTTACACAGTGAGATATGCTTTTATTTTTCGAAAAGAAAAAAAAACTCTTTCTATTACTGCAGTTACAACTGTCTGATTACCCATAATGCAACTGCACATCAATAAAACAACACAAGTCTCACACACCTTGAATATGGACTCCAACTGATTTGTGCTGATGTTTGATTTTTCCTTTTGTGGTCTGTGAACAAACAAAACACATCATGTAATATGGACTATATGTATTCATAGCTGCACAACACACACTAATATATACAAATATAAAGATATTTAAAGGTGCATGAGATAAGTACATTTTTTAATGTTCAGGTTTCTACCAGTTAAGTATGTGGTTCGTCATTTATGATTTTGACTCCTTAAGCCTGCCGCCAATTCCTGCCCATGTTCACAAAGTCCCACCCTCAGGATCTGTGGTGGCCTTTAGAGTAAAGTTTATTTAGAGTACCAACTATCAAATAAACTTCTATCTATCATTAGCAAGGATTAGCATTAGCATGACATCACTTTCAAGTAATGAAGGTGTCACGGTTCATGGGTTCACCGGCCTCTTCTGGCCGTTTTATGTACTACCGCTAATTAGTTCATTTGTTTCAGCTGCCACTCATTTACGGCTCTACTTAAGCCTCAGTGTTTGTCCTGTCTTTGTCAGTTCGTTGTTTTCATGTCTGTGTTCTCTACAGGTCTGCGGTTGCTGTTTCCCGGTTCCCGGTCTGTTTATTCCTTGTTGCAGCCACCAAGGATACCTGCCACCAAGGATACCTGCCACCACTGCACCCATGATTTTCCACTCAAAGTACTCAGTCTGTTTGTTTTCTCGCTATCACATTAAAGTATCACCGAACTCGCACTTGAATCCGCCTTGTGTTTTTCCTGACAGAACGAACTGACCTTTAAACTATGGATTCAGCGAGTGCCTCAGACGTCAGCGGATTACTGTCGAACATGGCCGCGCGTCTAGAGAGACAAGAAGAGCAGATGATCGCTACGAGTCGTGCGGCGCAAGACTTGGTGGCGCAGGTGTCCGAGCTCACTGCCCTGGTTCAACTCCTGAGAACCGAGCCGGCAACATCATCCACTGTGCCAGCTCCCCAGCGCTTACCCCCTCAATCGCCGCTTACAACTCAACACGAGCCACGCCTACCACCTCCCGCCTCATACTCTGGTGAGCTGCGTCTCTGCCGAGCCTTTCACCACCAGGTGCTCGTTGTTTTTCTCGCTCCAACCCCAGGCTTTCCAAGCGCTCGCTGAGGAAATGAAGAGAGTCTTTGATCGTGCTGTGACGGGACGCGAAGCGGCTCGGAGGCTGGCTGACTTACGTCAAGGCGAGGGAGGAGAAGGATCGCCGTCGGACGAGAGAATTGTGTCTCTACTGCGGAGGGACGGGACATATTTACATTTACATTTACATTTACGGCATTTGGCAGACGCCCTTATCCAGAGCGACTTACAATAGTGCTTTGAAGTCTATCAAAAATACATTCTGATATTGGCTCGCTAGGTCACAAACTAGGAATACCATCAGTCCAAAAACTCTGTTGGGGAGGTGATTTTTTTTTTTTTTTTTTTTGTGAAAGTGCTAATTTAAGTATTTTATGAAGAGGTAAGCCTTTAGACGTCGTTTGAAGACTGCCAGTGACTCAGCTGTTCGGACATCTAGGGGAAGTTCATTCCACCACCTTGGTGCCAGAACAGAGAAGAGTCTCGATGCATGCCTTCCTTGTACTCTGAGAGATGGTGGGACCAGTCGAGCAGTGCTAGAGGATCGGCGGGAGCGTGGTGGCGCTCGAGGTGTGATAAGTGCTTTGAGATAAGTGGGTGCTGGTCCGTTTTTGGCTTTGTAGGCGAGCATCAGTGTTTTAAATCTGATGCGGGCAGCTACAGGAAGCCAGTGGAGGGAGCGCAGCAATGGGGTGGTGTGGGAAAATTTAGGAAGATTGAAAACCAATCGTGCAGCTGCATTCTGGATCAGTTGCAGAAGACGATTGGCACTCAGAGGCAGACCTGCCAGGAGTGAGTTGCAGTAGTCCAGTCTTGAAATGACAAGGGACTGAACAAGCACCTGTGTGGCCTGTGAGGAAAGAAATGGACGAATTCTTCTGATGGTTATAAAGGAGAAATCGACATGAGCGTGTTAGATTAGCAATGTGAGAGGAGAAGGACAGTTGATTGTCCATGGTTACCCCAAGGTTGCGTGCGGTAACCGAAGGCGAGATCAGAGAATTGTCTAGGGAAATTGCAAGATCCTGAGATGGGGATGAATCACCTGGGATGAACAGCAGTTCAGTTTTGGTGGGATTAAGTTTCAGCTGGTGAGTTGTCATCCATGATGAGATGTCAGCCAGACAAGCTGATATCCGAGCAGAAACATGAGAGTCTGAGGGAGGGAAGGAGAGGATGATTTGAGTGTCATCTGCATAGCAGTGGTATGAAAACCCATGTGAGGATATGACCTCACCGAGAGATTGAGTATAGAGGGAGAACAGGAGAGGACCAAGTACTGAGCCTTGTGGAACACCAGTGGAGAGTCTGCGAGGAGCAGATGTGGATCCCCTCCATGTCACCTGATATGACCGATCTTCCAGGTAGGAAGCAAACCATTGCCATGCTGTACCACGAATTCCTAGGCTCATGAGGGTGGATAGGAGAGTCTTGTGGTTCACCATGTCAAACACTGCTGAAAGGTCAAGGAGGATGAGAACTGAAGACAGTTTGGCTGATCTAGCGGCATGTAGCTTCTCAGTGACGGCCAAAAGGGCAGTCTCTGTGGAGTGTGCCAGTTTGAAGCCAGACTGATTGGGATCTTGGAGGTTGTTCTGTGGGAGATAGCAAGACAGCTGATTATAGACAGTCCGTTCAAGGGTTTTAGAAAGAAAAGAGAGAAGTGATACCGGTCGGTAGTTGCTGATGACAGAGGGATCTAGAGAGGCTTTCTTCAGGATGGGAATAACTCTTGCTCTCTTGAATGATGTTGGTACATGACCAGATGTTATGGAGCCATTGATGATAGTGGTGATGAAGGGCAGGAGGTCTTGAGAGATGGTCTGGAGCATTGTGGAAGGGATTGGATCCAATGGGCAGGTGGTAGGATTTGCAGGATAAGATGATTTGCAGGATCTCTTCTGTTGTTAGTTTAGAAAACTGTGTCAGCGAATGAGAAGGAGAATCCTCAGTGTGTAGTGTAGGAGCAGGAGTAGAAGTGAATGTCTGACAGATTTTTCCAATCTTCTCATCATAAAAAGTCTTCAGCAGTCAGAGAGGATGGAGCAGGAGGAGCCGGAGGGTTGAGCAGTGAAGAAAAGATGTTGTGGAGCTTGCGAGGATCTTGTGGAGCTTGCGAGGATGTTGTGGAGCTTGCGAGGATCTTATTGCCTCGGTCTGCCCGTTAAAAGCCACTGCCCAGCGGTAGGTCAGAGGTTACTGTCGGGTGGGGTGTCTGCGGGTAAAGCCTCTTCCACCACTCTCCTCCCAGTTCAGCTGCAACGGGGAAGCACTCTTCATCCCGGTCAAGCCCTTTTGGATTCTGGAGCAGAAGGTAACTTCATGGACATTCAGTTTGCTCACCAACTTCACCTGCCTGTGTCAATGCTTAACCAGCCCATTTCTGTCAGCACTCTCAATGGCCAAACTCTCCAGTTGTCTTAGGTCACCCCTGGCTTACACTCCATAACCCTCACATTGATTGGCATTCCAATACAGTCTTATCGTGGAGCGAACATTGTCATGCTAATTGTCTTGTGTCTGCCTGTTCATCTGTGTCTAGTTCTGTTTTCCAGAAGAAGGCAGTGGATCTGTCTAACGTGCCCAAGGAGTACATGGACCTGAAGGGAGTGTTCAGTAAGTCTCGGGCCGCTTCTCTCCCTCCGCACCATCCCTATGACTGTGCCATAGATTTATTGCCAGGTAAGTCTCCGCCTAAAGGCAAGCTTTACTCACTTTCTGTCCCAGAGAGGGAAGCCATGGAGAAATTTATTTCTGATTCTTTGGCAGCCGGGCTGATCCGTCGTTCCTCTTCCCCCGCAGGTGCCGGGTTCTTTTTTGTGGAGAAAAAAGATGGCTCTCTGCGGCCGTATATTGATTATTGGGGACTGAACAGCGTCACGGTAAGCAACACTTATCCCTTGCCGCTGATGTCTTCAGCTTTCAAGTGGTTGCAGGGGGCGTCTTTTTTCACCAAACTGGACCTGCGCAACGCCTATCATCTGGTTCGCATAAGGGAGGGGGATGAGTGGAAAACCGCCTTTAATACCCCCAGGGGGCGTTTCGAATACCTGGTTCTGCAGTTTGGCCTGTCTAACGCTCCGGCGGTTTTCCAGGCACTCGTGAATGACGTGCTGAGAGATATGGTTGATCAGTTCATATATGTCTACCTGGATGACATATTGATTTTTTCCTACTCTCTCCAAGAACATGTTCAGCACGTCAGACGAGTGCTCTTTTGGCTGCTCGAGCTTTTTGTCAAGGCGGAGAAATGCGTTTTTCATGCACAGTCAGTCCCGTTTCTGGGGTTCATTGTTTCATCATGAGGGGGTGCGCATGGATCCCGATAAGATCAAGGCTGTGGTGGATTGGCCGACCCCTGACTCCCGCAAGGCCCTGCAGAGGTTTCTGGGGTTCGCCAATTTTTACCGGCGTTTCATTCGCAACTTCAGCCAACTAGCCGCCCCTTTGACCGCCTTGACCTCCACTGAGACTGCCTTCAGCTGGTCTAGCGCAGCCCACACTGTGTTTACCAACCTCAAGAGCCGCTTTGTTTCAGCCCCTATTCTCATTGCCCCCGACCCTTCACGTCAGTTTGTGGTGGAGGTCGACGCTTCGGAGGTGGGGGTGGGTGCGGTTCTGTCCCAGCGCTCCTCCGCGGACGGCAAGATGCATCCGTGCACCTATTTTTTGTCATCGTCTGTCCATCGCTGAACAAAATTATGACATTGGTAATAGAGAGCTGTTGGCGATTAAGTTGGCCTTGGAGGAGTGGAGTCATTGGTTGGAAGGTTCGGGGGTGCCTTTTATCGTCTGGACGGATCATAAGAACCTTGAATACATCAGGTCGGCCAAACGTCTCAACTCCAGGCAGGCTCGGTGGGCTCTTTTTTTCGGTCGTTTCGTCTTTTCCATCTCGTACCATCCAGGCGCCAAAAACATCAAGCCTGATGCCTTGTCCCACGTTTTTGATCGTCCCGATCGGCAGACCACTCCCGAGCTTACTTTACCCGAGAGACTTGTGGTCTCCACCATCACTTGGGAGATTGAGTCTAAGGTCCGCACGGCCTTACAAGGGGTAACGCCTCCGTCCGGGTGCCCATCGGGTCGGTTATTTGTGCCGGCGATTTTAAGGTCAGACGTCATCCGCTGGAGCCACTGTTCTAAGGTCACTTGTCATCCGGGGATTAATCGTACCGCCTTTTTGGTCAAACAACGGTTCTGGTGGCCATTGATGGCTTGTGACATTCGGGATTTTGTTTTGGTCTGTTCGGTCTGTGCTAGTTGCAAGACTTCCAATCGTCCCCCGGAGGGTCTCCTTCGACTGCTGTCTGTCCCTTCTAGACCCTGGTCCCACATAGCGCTAGATTTAGTTTCCGCTCTACCTCTGTCCCACGGTAACACGGTGGTTTTGACCGTGGTGGACCGGTTCTCGAAGGCGGCCCATTTTATTCCCCTGCCCAAATTGTCTTCTGCCAGGGAGACGGCGGTTTCTGTCATTGACCACGTCTTTCGCATTCATGGCCTCCCAACAGATGTGCTTTCTGACAGGGGTCCCCAGTTTGTTTCCAAATTTTGGAGAGAATTTTGTTGGCTACTGGGGGCGAGTGTTAGTCTTTCTTCTGGTTTCCATCCTCAGAGCAATGGGCAGACCGAGCGAGCCAACCAGGATCTGGAGCATCCACGGGCCTCTCTCCGTTTGAGTGTAGCTTAGGGTACCAGCCACCTATTTTTCCTAGCCTGGAATCCGAAGTCGCGGTCCCCTCTGCCCATGCTTTCGTCCAGAAGTGCCGCCGCACCTGGAGAACTGCTCGTCAGATGCTTCTCCGGGTGGGTGCGCACACCAAGGCTCTGGCTGATCGCCACCGGTCGAAGCCTCCCGTCTACGTTGTCGGTCAAAAAGTGTGGCTTTCTAGTAAAGATATTCCGCTTTGCTCCGTATCTAGTAAATTGGCTCCTAAATTCATTGGCCCATTCATTGTCACTAAAATTCTTAGCCCAGTGGCAGTCCGCCTCAAACTTCCTCCAGTGTACAGGAGAATCCATCCTGTTTTTCACGTATCCCAATTGAAACCCTTTTTTCACTCTCCTATTAATCCGCTGGCCCCCGTCCCCCCCCCCCCCGCCGCGTCTTGTAGATGGGGAACCCGCTTATTCGGTTAACCGCATTCTGGACTTGAGACGGAGTGGACGTGGATTCCAGTATCTGGTGGACTGGGAAGGTTACAATCCAGAGGAGAGAAGTTGGGTCCCGGCCAGGGACATATTGGATCACTCCCTTATCGATGATTACAATCGATGAGTAAGCTGTCCTGGTAGCGCCGAGAGGCGCTCCTAGGAGGAGGGGTACTGTCACGGTTCATGGGTTCACCAGCCTCTTCTGGCCGTTTTATGTACTACCGCTAATTAGTTCATTTGTTTCAGCTGCCACTCATTTACGGCTCTATTTAAGCCTCAGTGTTTGTCCTGTCTTTGTCAGTTCATTGTTTTCATGTCTGTGTTCTCTACAGTTCCACGGTTGCTCTGTTTCCCGGTTCGCTGCACTCTGGTGGATTACCATCATCTAGCCAGGACTATTGGACTGTTTATTCCTCGTTGCAGCTGAGTGCCACCAAGGATACCTGCCACCACTGCACCCACGATTTTCCACTCACAGTACAGGCTGTTTGTTTTCTTGCTATCACATTAAAGTGTGACCAAAATCGCAATTGAATCCGCCTTGTGTTTTTCCTGACAGAAGGAGGCAGTTTATTTATTAAGGGCATTGCTTTACTTCGTTATTTAGATCTAGGTGATAAAAATCCCTAACTACAGAATAATGATGACAGAATAACAGACTAGTGGGGAAATGCATAATAATTAACAGTGGAGCCTTAAGAATAATAATACACAGCATAAATGTAAGACACTGCACAAGAATAAGGAACTGATGTATGGAGCTCTCTCTCTATACAACAAGTGACTTTAATTAAGTATGCTTCATAATTTACCCAGGACACAGCTCTTATACAGTAGATGATAGAGTGAAATGCTTCCTCCAACTGACAAGCCTTCACTTGACGCCTCAATGCTGGACAATGCTGGAGCACATCTGTCGTTCTCTTTCATATCTAAAACACTTACACTAGCTGTTAACAACAGTGACTAGCATGGCTATAGGCTAGTTTATATACAGGATGGCTGAGTGAATTATTGTCTAATCATGTTACACAGGTACTCTGCTTGTTACACTGGTGAGCTTCTGAGCTTCGTGTCTTCAGTGTGCCAGGTGGCTGATATTAGTATTTTAAAATTAGTTTTTTGCTCACACAGCCAAAGCAGCATGGAAGCCAAATTATAGCACTAGAAATAAGCAAAATTCTCATATTGAATTATGAGGATGGTCAAGAGTGCTTTTATTGCACCATTATTTATTTATAACGAGTTCTCAGTGATTTTTCAGCTAAACCTATTGATATTAGCATTGTTATCAGAGTTATATAGTTATCTAACATTACAATATCAAGGTGGTTAAGCATTTACTTATTCTTTATTTTTGATAAAAACCTACCTCCTGGATTTGTTACGTAAAGCAGGTCACTGAAATAGTTCAAGGCTTACAGATTGCGTTTACAGACCCGTCCAGGTGCAGCATCACTAATTCCCTGTCCACCTTCATTCCTTCATCAGTAATAAAATACTCCACCTTGGAAAAGCACTGCTAGTGTTTATCCTGGTGTTACTGCATTTCCTGTTAAGTTTTACCCGAAGCACAGTGTGATTTTTGCTAACACAAGAACTATCTGGCTGCACTGGGAGCTTACTAGGATTGCCACCTGTCCCTTATAATATGGGATTGAAAAGTAAATGCTGTGTCTCTTATTGAGTCAAAACGCGACATGGTTTCAAGTCTACACAGTGGTGACTAACCACTTTCCTTCTCTTTCTGCCGAGCTACACTCCTGAGCTGCCGGTGATCCAGACCCCCCTACGCTCTGGACCAGATGAGCATCACTCCTGAGCTGCTGGTGATCCAGACCCCCCCCCCCCCCCCCCCCCCCCCCCTTCACTCTGGACCTGTCCACCGGCAATGCTTCACACTGCCATGAAGACGCTTCAGCTGTTTTCCATGGACTACACCAACACACATTGTACACACACACATGCACACGTGCTCATCAGAGACGTCACACACACACACTTCATTTTACTTTGTTTGTGTAAAGCTGCTTTGAGACAATGACCTTTGTAAAAAAGCGCTATACAAATAAAAATGAATTGAATTGAATTGGTGAGAAAAACAAAATAGTGACTAAAATCAAACCACTTTCACAAGAAATTGTGTACAAGCTCAAAATCAGTGTTATGGGGCAGGGAATGATGGGAACACGCTATGTGAGAATGCATCATTGTCCTGGTTATAGACACTGAGTCACATGGTTCATCTGTGAAACACAAGAGGTTGTGTTGCAGTTGCGATACCATGTTGTGGTTGTGGTACTGTACAGTTTACTGTGGAGCATGCGTCAGGTGATAATCATGTCCGATTGGCTAAAGAACAGAAGACAGAGGAATCACTCGGTTCCTTTTACCTCAGACTTCCCCTGAGAATGATGTGGTATGTTGTTGTTTAATAAATGTTTGTTATGTAAAATAATCAGGTTCTTAGGCTAACATCAGGATCAGTGTAATATTGGGCTATATAACTAGGCCTAATCAGTTTAGTGCAAATTAGCCTAATCATGCTGATAATATCCCATCTATTCTCAGATTTTATCCTGAAGATTAAAATGATTATATAGTTTTAATTTTATCATTTATAAATATTTTTACTTTACATTCTATAAATTGGTCGCTTTACTATTTAAAAAGAATAAATTAATAACATTAATTAATACATTTTAAATATATTATAATATATAACATTGAATGAATGAATGAATGAATGAAATAGTTATATAGTCATTATTTTCCCACGTGTAAATGTTCTTCTGTAGCACCACAGACCCTCCAGCTCAGGAACTGCAGGCTGAACTGAACTCTTAAAGCAGTTTTCCTCACTGCCAGTCCGAGAGCTGCAGCACTGCACAGTTTAGTGTTTTACTGCTTCAACACCTGATAAAGCTCATGAAGGGCTTCATAATGAGACCAGTGAGTTTGATCAGGTGGAACACTGCTGTAAAACACCTCACTATACTGACCTCACATCAGTAGAACTGTCTCTGTCTGTGAAGTTCGTTGGTTCTTCCATTGACTCCTCACTCTTCATGGACACACAGCTGGGTTCTGGTGAGTCTGATCTCTTTCCCTTCATCATTCTAGAATTACAACAGAAATATCAGCAATAATTAATACTCTGCTGTCTCAGCACTGTTAAACAATGTGTTCATCATTAAACACCAAGAATTCCATCTTTTTAATTCAGCTACAGTCTGCACACTTATTCAAACAGGAGACTCGCCTCATACCTCAGGAATTACTCTGATGTCAGGAGTCCCAATCACAGCTAACTGACTCAGCTGGGTCTTAAAGCCTGTAGAGTTCACTGACTCAAAGCTATGCTGCTCTTATGCTACACATTACACGGTCCTTTTTACTCTTCTCTCAGGGAATGATTTCTCTAAACTGTTCTTACATCAGATCAGTGATATATTCACTGCTATTAAACACCTTAAAGCAAAGTTTAGTTCCTCTGTTAACTAGTGAGTGTTTAGAGATACAGATCTGTTCCCATGAGACGGTGCGTATTTATTGCTGGTGAATGGAAAAGTAACTCACCTCTCGTCTTTCTTCAAGTCCTGTTTTCCAGACACACTCATGTTGGAGGTCATGTCTCCTTCTCCAGATTACAGCAGGACACACGTTTACTTCACTCCAACATCGATGTGTTAAATCAAACCCTGTATCAGCACAGAGTTCACTTACAGGAAATAGTCACGGTATCAAGTCCTAAAACAACCGGTGTACATTAAACCTTCAGTACAAACCCACAAAACTCTTCTGCATCTAGTGTCACTTCAGTGTGTTTATATATTATAGCTTTAGATTTAGATACTCACTGTGTTTTTACTCCTGAAATGGTTTATTTTCCCCTCCACACAAAATGGAGCTTCTGAGTTTCACCTTCACTGACACTGTCTAACTGGTTTAACTGGTTTATCTGGTTTATTCTGCAGAGGGGGAGGGGCAGTGACGCAGACAGGTAATAAACACTCACCTGCACACACACACTCACACTCACACATTCACACTCAGGGACATTCTAAAGCGCTTATCATGGTCTAATGTACTAAAACACCGACCAGGGAAAAGCATTTTTCTCTCACATTTCTCTTGTCATAAACACTATCTACTGCTCAGACAGCAGCACCATCATCCAAGTGGAAGGACAATATTTTTACTTTAAGTGTTCTCTCTCCCACAGAAACCCGTTATAAAGAAACACTTAACGTGGCTTAATGCATTAATACAGTGATATTGAAGGATTAAATTCAGTATACAGCTTATTGATGATGCATATTATATATAGGGAAATGTGTCTCACACTGAGATTGTCATAAACACAGGGGGAAACACTACTGTTTTACATTAAGCTTTCTCTCACAACCGGAGGTGACGGCCTGAACACAGATTTGATTTCTTTCATCATGATGATGTTTGAGAAATGTGAAACTGGAATTCCTATACACATATTTCATAGATTATTTTAGAGAAAAAAAAAATCTTTAAAAAATAAGGCTAAACAGCGATGAATGCTATCTTCAACCAGATCTCAGGGAAGTTGTCTATATAATGTGATCAACAATTAAGACTGACGAATAAAACTGATGTAGACAATGTAAAAAAAAAAGTGGACCAATGGAAATGTGATAATCTCTATCAGAGAAGATGGTGCTGATGGAGTGGGTATTTTCTCTAAAGATCAAGTAGAAATGATTATGTCCAGGGAAATGATTCCAGGAAGATTACTGAGAGCTGATTGTCAGTGTGGACACTCCACCTGATAGAGCTGGAAAGATGAGGATTTTTCACAAGTTGTATGAAGTTTTAAATGTCGGCTTCAGTATCATTTTGTGGGGTGATTTCAATACAGCTACACATGAGAAAGCTACATTTCCAAACCCAAATGTAATGATTTCTAGAGAAGGGAAACTTCTACAGAATGTATGTGATCCATGTGAACTTAAGGACACCTTTAGAGAAACATTTCCTCATGACTTTGGCTTTACACGGATTAACACTAAAACAAGAAGTAGAACAGGTCAAATACATGCCTCTAATATGATAAAAGTTTTATACTATAAAACAGAGTATTGAGTTGAATCAGATCATTTAGCCGTTTCAGTGAGAATAAACTTAAACATAAACGAGCAGAGAGCTTACTCCAAACTCAATACAACATGTCTTACACACAAACAAGCTGTTCATGAATTAACCAAAGAAGTCAAACAAATTAAACACTTAAAGGTTTTAATGAGATCAAGCACTGAAATGTGAGATATTTTCAAAAAACAAATACAGAAATATTTATAAGAAAATATGAACACGAACATGGGGGTATTTTAAACATAAGCATCTTACACTAACTGAGAGTGAGCAGTGAATTAAAAACATAAACACAAAAGATATTTCTGAAAACATTTGTGATGTGGTTAATAAGTGTAGGCAGTACAGTGTGGAGTTAAATGGAGCTGTTTTAGAAATTACAGGTAAGATAAAGGCAATATATGCATTATTACATTAAATAATTATCATAAAGGGAAAAAGGGAGGGGAGGAGGCGCGAGCATTCACTAACATTTCTCTAATATTTCTCTAGTATTTCTTCTCCCTCTATTGGCTAACTACTACAAGTGTAGACTTACAAACACCGCCATAAAATACTTCATAACAGAATAGTGATTGTGGGAAATTGCACTTCCCGGGTTTGGCCACACGAGGGCAGTCGCCTCAAACAGCGCTGTGTGTTGTAGATGGATCTTGACTGCCATCGTGTGGCCAGGTTTAGGAAGTGCACGTTTCAAAGCGGCTCCGTTTTAAATACTACACACAACACTCGGCCGGTGTAAATACATCAAGAGCACTGACACGGCTCTCCTTCAACTCCACCCAGAGGCCTTATATAACATGATGCTCTGATGGCTGATGATGATTTTAGTGGATTTGATTCCTGATCGTCTTTCTAAAACCTCATTCCTGATCCCAAAACGGTGACAGAGGCTGTAGGAATAACATGAACATATGGGCAAACTAGTAAGAATTTATATTTCTCTATATCGCTGTTCATAGTTTTGTTAGTTTGTGCGTTTGTATGTCTATTTTCCCTTCTGTCTGTTTTCATGCGCTTTCTCTCTCTCTCTCACACACACACACACACACACACACACACACACACACACACACACACACACACACACACACACACACACAGAGGCAGCGTCACAAACGGGGGTGGGAGGGGTGTAGAGTAGAATAGAACGGTGGGCGGACGCTGGAATTTGACGGCGTGTTTGTGATTGGTTCTTCTGCCACAACGGTCTCAGCCAATCACAGAGCGGCTGTGTTGCTCTATCACGGAGAGAGTAGCGCTTGTTATTTCGGAGTTGTTCTTAAACCAGATCTGAGCAGCAAAATGAGTGGTCGCGGAGATTAAGACTGAAATCCATCATTGGAAAGCTGCTGAATTAGAAAACTAGGATTCAAATAAGCAAGACCTTCATATGATGTAAACTGATGTTTTTAGCTGCCATTTTCCCTCCCGACAATAAATGCGGAATGAAATGAAACAAGCTTTGCGTTGGCTTTATCTGGGGCAATAACAGGGAAGTAACGAACCGGGAGCTTTTCTACAAACCTACAGCTTCTGCTGGACTTGGGGCCATCGACATAGGGCTTCAATTAAAGGATCCTTCTGTCCAAATATCACACAAGCTATAAAAAGAAGAGCAGATTGGATAGGGGACATAAGAACATGGCAGAAAAAAGCAGGCAGAGCCAGACACTAACTCCTTCTTACAAATTAATATACGGCCATTTTAAAGACAAATATAAACACTTACAAATAGACTGGGACAAATTAGCTAACAAATCCATATCTGAGGAAATAAACGAGGATGAATATGGGGAGGTTTTTAGGCAATGGATCAGAAATATGAAGAGCAAAGGCATGTGTGAAAATGGGCGTGACGTCATGGGGCTGGTCAGTGGGGTAGAGTCGCAGTTAGATGTGAGGTGAAATGGAGCTGTTTTGGAACAAAGAAAAAATGTCCTGTTCATGATTGTGATGAGGATGAGACAATAGACCATTGGAAAATGTTACTGATGATCTTACTAATAAAATGAAGTGACTATAACTTGTTTTGAATAAGTTTGTTGACCTTACTGAGTGTAACTAAGCAGTGACAACTTTTTAAACTTTGTTTTATTAAACTCAACAGATTCAATTAACCTCTACTTAAAATAAAGTTGTGGGGGTCATGCGCAGTTCTACCTGCAGGTGGAATCGATTTGGAAGCTGATGGGAAAAGCATATTGTCTTAGTTTTTAAATTGCTTAATTGGTTAATTGGTCAATTTACATTAATCAACCGGGTCGAGTTGAAGGAGAGCCGTGTCAGTGCTCTTGATGTATTTGTGCTGTGTGTAGTATTTGAAACGGAGCCTCTTTGAAACGTGCACTTCCTAAACCTGGCCACACGATGGCAGTCAAGAGCCATCTACAACAACACAGCGTGACTCAGGAACCCAGGAACTGCAATTTCCCACAATCACTATTCTGTTATTAAGTATTTTATGGCGGTGTTTGTAAGTCTACACTTGTACACGTGATTGGCTGATTGGATAATGACATGAATGAGCAGGTGTTCCTAATAAAGTGGCCGGTGAGTGTAGTGTACAGCATTTTATGGCAGTAAAACCCTGTTACTGTGGAGTGGATCCGTACTGAACTTGTCTCCATGTCAGTAATGGCTTTTCTGGGCTCATCTCCTGGAGCAGTGGAGCATAAAAGCCCTGCCAGAGGAAAACAGCAGTCCTCCTGGTTCTCAACACATCCGAGCTGGAGCAGAAAGTGTCCCGTTAGTCCACGTGATAGTGACAAAAACACTGCACACAGTACAGACAGAAGGTGATGCTGATCCACTCACTTTTGACGCCTTGTTCCTCAGAAGGCCGCAGCCCTTGAAGAGGAGTGTGGCGATTTCAGCCATCATTACTCTCTGTAGAAGAACAATATCTTTAACTAGCACGTCTACCATACGGATATTTATTTATTCATGCACTGTTTATCATTCACACAATCTCTGTCTAAAATGATTTTATTATTCATTCTTAAAAAAGAAACATGTAGAAATGTAACAGAGCTCCAATACATCTTTTCTAACACCAGCTAGTTAGACCTAGCTAGCACAAGGTAGCTATATAGCTAAGAACAATCACCAAATCAGCACATAGTTTTCAACAAAACTTCAAAAACACCAAAACACTCCTCATGCTGGAATGTTGGTAAGTGATATGTGTGTTTTTTTTTTTTTTTAAACACGAACCTGACATAATTTAGCTGGTAATTAGTTCAGACAGCTAATTCCTGTCCTTTCAGTTCAAGTGTAACAAAACCTAAGCTAGCCTACTTAAACCCAGCCAGATACTAGCAAGCTGATTTAGCTAGTTAGCTCCCAGTCTTGTTTAGCTAACAGGAAAATGTTTTTAGTAGACTCTGATAACCAGAAGATCTCAAATGGAATTATAAATGTTTTATAGAAATAGCTAGAACATATTCGACCGCTAGTCTTTTGAGTCTGCTAGTCTTTACACTTTAATATTCTGTTATTTCTGGCCTCCATTTTAGGTTCTTCAGCATTTTTCTGGTTTAACTGTGTAATTCTGTTGTAGGTTTATTACAACATATGTATTATTTCCACATTCATATATTGCTGAGTTGTAACAGAATATTTAAAAAAAAGATTTTGTTACTATCTTTTTGATAAATTGTTAAAGATGTACTTCAGTCTTGTTTCTCTATATAAACAATATTCGAAAAATTGTCATGTGACTATTGTTGGATAAAAAAAAAATTACTGAAATTTTTAAAGTTTTAAATAAAGTAATAAAAGCACTCTCAGTGTCACCATGGTTACGAGAAGATTTCTCATGAAGAGTCATAAAGTCCAGCTCAGAGTTCACGAGTCGTGACACAACATTGAAGTTTCTCAGTGTGAAGGAACACGTGTTAGTCCTGGTAGTGGTCCATGCTAAGTGTAATTACAATACAGTCCTCAAACACCTGAACTGTTGTGTTTCAGTCACAGTCACTGTTTATTTTGTACTACACATAGTGTAAATGACATACACACAACATATATACAAAACTGTATTAAATGACAGGAATACATACAGTGCATGTACTTAAAGGTTTTTAGTTACAGTTTTTTAGTTTAAAAAAATCTAAAAATCTTAAATAGTCAAACCACCATGGTTACCACTAAAACACATTAGCAAACTATGAACATTTTTTAAATTAAAAAAAAGGATTAAATCAATATTACAACTGTGAATCAATCATCTGTGGAGAAACAAATGTTTCACAGTCAACAAATTGCAACAAATTACAACAAATTATATATTAAATAACAAAATTTAATAATTTATTATATAATTACAATGAACTGAATGAAGCAATGCTGAGCAGAAACACACTGAATAAATAGATAAAAATGTGGAGCTATAAATAGCTAAAACACATTGATGTGTATTTGTGTAATCAGTGTGATGATGTGATGATATCTCTGTGTTGTGTGTAGATGCTGAAGGATTTGACTTTGGATTGTAAAATATGTTATTAAAGCCTGAAGTAACTTGTAGCTGAGTGGATAAAAGGATGTGATCAGTCCCGGTTATTGTTATGGAACTTCTACATCTGAATATGAATGATTCAGCTCCCAAACTGCTGGAAATGTGGGACGGGTTCTAACGCTTCACCAAAACTGCTTTATCCTGGAAAAGAGGTTTGAGGTGAGACTCCTGTCATACGCCAGTCCTGGTGAGTTTACGATCCTTAATGCTGAAAGACAGAGAAGAGAATCAGTGTAAACAAACAGCAGCATAAACACACACACATAATAAAACTGACAATATTATACAGTACACAGTGGATATTATTCAATATCATACAGTACAGTAAAGAGACAGTAAGTCAGTAACTCACTGTAGTTTCTTCAGTTTACAGTGTGGATCCTTCAGTAGATCAGAGAGCAGCTTTACTCCTGATTCTCCTGGATTATTACCGTACAGATCCAGTTCTCTCAGTTGTGATGAGGAGTTTGACCTCAGAGCTGAAGCCAGAGCAGCACAACCTTCATCTGTAATACTGCAGTTACGCATCCTGCAAGAAAGAAAACCTTCTCACACTTAACACACTCAGTTTTAGCATTGAAAACATGAACTACACAAAATCTTTACATACAGTACATTTACTCTCCATCTCACACACAACAGTGAAAATATCATGTCACTATGTAACCCCATTAAAATATAGTGTGTACATGTTCATGCATATACAGTTTTGTTAAAAATGTAGTTTATATACGCACTTGGAAACACACTCGTACACATAATGCAGTTTGTAAGTAAGGTTTAGTTCATGAAAGTTGGTGGGGATAAAAACTTGTTTCATTCATTTTAAGATAACTTCATTGCATTGTTTAAAAAGAGTGGAAAAGTACAAACCTGGTGAGTGGATAAAAGGGGGGTTGCCTAGCAATGTGCATGATTCTGATTGGTTATTTGGATAGCGGTTAATCAGCGAGGAGAACGGGAAAAGAAAAAAGGGGAAAAAGAGAAAGAAGTTTTCTCTTCGTTAAAACGTAACTTAACTTACAGTTAAAACTTGTTAAAACAATAATCTAAGCGTGAAAACTTACTAGTTACGAACTGATTAGAAGGAGGGAGCTGCTGTTTCTACATGAAGTTTGCACACAGTGTATTACCTAGCTGACTAGCCTAGTTACACACAGCTACACACTATTGGCTGCTGTTCGCCTGTTTTCCCCTGGGAGTCGCTGAGGAGAACCAGATGGCACTCTGAGCTACCGGGTAACGCTCAGGGTTCCTCTGGCACCGCTGGATAAACGCCTGTGGACGAGTAACACGGAGCGATGCAGGTGCTAACTTCAGAAACGTCGAGCACGTAAAAGCCCAGAACGCCGTAAAGACCAGGTACCTTTGCAGTCAGTAGAGTCATTGCTCTTCTTAGAGTGAAGAGGCCATTTCAGTCTGGGCCACACCGCACCCCAGCCACCTCACAGCCCTGCAGCTTTTGTTTTGTTTATGCATTACAACATTTTGGTTGCTTGGTTTGTTATTAAGTTAATATGATTCGGGATTACTGTATGAGAAAGTAACTATTTTATACAGTGGAGTTATTTTAATTTAGTTTGTCTTCATTTAGCAAGCAAACATTTTGGTTGGTGAATATTCAGTGAATTTGTTGTATGTTATATACTGGCACAAGTATAGATAGCAAAACGAGGCATTTACTTCTAGCAGTAAGTTTCCCTCACTGACACTGAAATACAGTAAGCTACAAGTAGGAGTCCAAGAGATCATATTCCTTCATCTACCATAATTTAGGAAACAACAAAGTGAGTAATGAACCTGAAGCTCTGCTCTCACAGCAACAGGGAGAAAAAAGGGCTACAACTACAATTAAAATTACCACAGATGAAAACTGGATGTTGTTGCATTTATTAAATCTCTCTCTCTCTCTCTCTCTCTCTCTCTCACTCTGTGTGTGATATCAGATTCTGATAGTGTGTCCAGTGAATCTTTCTGGAATTTAACAAACACAAAAGCTAAAGTAAATCTGATCAAATATTATTAGGTGGCTGTTGTTGTCAACAGTAAATAACAGTTTCTTGATTTGGGAAACACGTTGTTGTTTTGAAACACAGTTAGCTTTTTTACTCAGTCACATTAGAGAGAAGATAGAAAACTTTCCAGAAAGTTCCACAGGACGTCTGGTTCAGCAATAAGTTGAATGAAGTTATGTAATTAAAATAAATATGTAAGGAAGGAAGTAAATAAATAAATGTGTTGTAATTTGTCAATGAAAAAAGTTTTCTTTTGCAGCAGCCCTGATTTTTTTCACTGTTTTTCAGGGCATAGTGATAGAGTTCACATGAAAAACCCTCTGGTACAGACCACGCCCACTTCCTGTTTAAATCCAAATACAAAAACAGTTTGAGCACTAAACAGATACAGATAATAGTATTGTGTTACACCTCTAGCAGAGACACAAGATCCTCTGGTACAGACCACACCCACTTGTATCTCTCTCTCTCTCTCTCTCACACACACACACACACACACAATTTCTGTATGCAATATTCAGTGCTAAAGTGATGCTCTTAGACTAGTATATCTAGTTTAGTGTGTGTGTGTATGTGTGTGTATATGTGTGTACCTCAGTTTCTCCAGTGTACAGTGTGGATTCTCCAGTCCAGCAGAGAGCAGCTTCACTCCTGAATCCTGCAGTTTATTGTGACTCAGGTCCAGTTCTCTCAGACTGGAGGAGTTTGAGCTGAGAACTGAGGACAGAACTCTACAGCTTTCCTCTGTCAGATTACACTCACGCAGCCTGGAAGACAAATGATGAAATGTTTGATTTATTTATCTGAATGTGAAATGAGATGTTTCCATCAGTTGGGAAATAAACTGTCTACCTGAACACAAGATTCTAATGTGACTAACAGCATAGGCACTATTTTCACCAGCACACTAGACACTGTTGCCGCCATTCGATTAAAAAAGGTCAGAGATAAAACACCTGCACCATGGTACAATAGTCATACTCACGCCCTCAAGAGAGCAACCCGTAACCTCGAGCGAAAGTGTAGAAAAACTAAATTAGAAGTTTTTAGAATTGCGTATAAAGACAGTATGTCTAGCTCTAGACAGGCTCTAAAAGCTGCTAGAGCCGAGCATCTGAGCAAACTGATAGCAATAAACCAAAACAATCCCAGATTCTTATTTAGTACAGTGGCTAGACTAACAAAACATCAGATATCTGAAGAGAGTATTCCATTACAGTTTAGTAGTTAGGACTTTATGAATTTCTTCACAGAAAAAATTGATAGTATCAGGAACAAAATACTGGATGTTCAACCTTTGAGAACATCCTGTGATCTAGTCCAGCCTAAAGCTCCACATTTAGTGCTAAAATGCTTTACAGGTATAGGACAGGAAGAGCTTTATAAACTTATCAGCACGGCTAATTCAACAACTTGTTTGTTAGATCCAATCCCAACTAGATTGCTGAAAAAAGTGATACATACAGCTGGAGAGCCTCTTCTCAACATTATTAATTCCTTGTTATATTTAGGTCACGTCCCAAAACCTCTCAGCTTAGCAGTTATTAAGCCTCTTCTTAAGAAACCTAAACTAGACCCTAATGAATTATCAAATTACAGACCAATTTCAATCCTTCCGTTTATATCTAAAATATTAGAAAAGGTTGTGTCTGCTCAATTATGCTCCTTCTTACAGGAAAACAATATCCTCGAAGAATTTTAGTCAGGTTTCAGGCCCCATCATAGCACAGAAACTGCGCTAGTAAAAATCACAAATGACTTGTTTTTAGCTTCGGACCAAGGCTGCATCTTAATATTAGTCTTACTTGATCTTAGTGCTGCATTCGACACTATAGATCATAACATTCTCGTAGATCGCTTACAAAATCACACAGGTATTCAGGGACAGGCATTAAAATGGTTTAGATCCTACCTGTCTGATCGATACCATTCTGTAGATTTAAATGGAGAACTATCCAGTGTAATGCCAGTGAAATATGGGGTTCCACAAGGATCAGTTTTAGGACCTCTGCTGTTCTCAGTTTACATGCTTCCCTTGGGTAACATCATTAGAAGACATGGGATTAGTTTCCATTGTTATGCTGACGATTCCCAGTTATACATCTCATCAAAACCAGATGAAACAAATAAATTGTCTAGATTAACCGAGTGTGTTAAAGATATAAAATCTGGATGACTGATAATTTTCTATTACTAAATCCTGATAAGAGAGAAATATTACCTATTGGTCCAAAAACCAGTACACAAAAGCTCTTACAATTCAACTTGCATTTAGAAGGATGTTCTATTACTACTAGCTCAATAGTGAAAGACCTGGGCGTAATATTAGACAGCAGCTTGTCTTTTGAAAATCATATTTCTAATAAAACAGCCTTCTTCCACCTTAGAAACATTGCCAAGCTTAGGAACATTTTATCTGTATCTGATGCAGAAAAGCTAGTTGCATTCATGACCTCCAGACTGGACTATTGTAATGCACTGGTTGTCCTGCATCTTCAGTAAACAAGCTACAGTTAGTCCAGAATGCAGCTGCCAGAGTTCTTACTAGGTCAAGAAAAGATGATCACATAACCCTAATATTATCATCCCTGCACTGGCTACCTGTTAAGTTTAGAATTGATTATAAACTAGCACTACTTACGTACAAGGCTCTAAATGGATTAGCTCCCACGTATCTAGCCAGTCTTCTAACACGTCACAATCCACCACGCTCCTTAAGATCTCAATACTCTGGACTTCTGGTAGTTCCCAGAATATCAAAGTCTACAAAAGGGGGTAGAGCATTTTCGTATTTAGCTCCTAAACTTTGGAATAGCCTTCCTGACAGTGTTTTGGGCTCAAACACAGTCTCCCAGTTCAAACGTAGATTAAAGACATATATCTTTAGCCAGGCATACACTTAACACATAACACACACCATAACCTTGTACTTCAGTACATCTGATTAATTGCAAATTATGACTTAGGGCTTACTAATATTATGAACAGCAGCTATGCTAATTCCTTTCCACCTGTTTCCCTTCTTCTACACATCCCGAGGCACATAGAGATAGTGCCAGCTCCAGTAGACGAGGTCAACCCTACGAGGATCCTGAGGCATCCGGAGATGGACCTGCTCCAGCTGGTTTCTCCCTCGTGAGGATTTGGGTGTTCAAAGCAACGCTGCCAACCCTATGTGGACTTTGAGGAAGACAACAACCTCCACATTAATATATACATAAATGCAGAAAGGACATTGTTCATATCACACTCTCCCAGTGTCACCCAAATGAGGATGGGTTCCATTTTGAGTCTGGTTCCTCTCAAGGTTTCTTCATCATATCATCTAAGGGAGTTTTTCCTTGCCACAGTTGCCTCAGTCGCCTCAGGCTTGCTCACTAGGGATAGTTTTGTCTAACATCTAGGACTGTTTGCATGTTTTTGTTTCTATTTGCATGCTTTTTGTTTCTTATGTTCTGTAAAGCTGCTTTGAGACAATGTTCATTGTTAAAAGCGCTATACAAATAAAATTGAATTGAATTGAATTAGAGGGTCATCTGGATTATCAAAATGAATATTAAAGTCTCCAACAATTAATGCTTTGTCTAAAGAAACAACCAGGTTAGAGATGAAATCCGCAAATTCATATAGGAATTCCGAATACTGCCCTGGGGTCTGTAAATAATAATTAGTGGAATCACCTGGGTAGACTTATTTTTAGTGGCTACGTATGTTATGTTAGTATAAAGAACTTCAAATGCGTTGAATTTATGACTAGTTTTTTGTGTGACGCCTAGATTATCATTATAAATGACTGCGATGCCTCCTCCTCTGCCAGTTAGATGGGGCTGATGTATGTAACTAACCCGGGAGGACTAGCTTTACTTAATGCTACAAACTCGTTTGTTTTAATCCACGTTTAGGTTAAACACAGTACATCAAACTCCTGATCAGTAATGGTTTCATTAACAATAAGCGCTTTAGACACAAAAGATCTAATATTCAACAGTCCTAGCTTCAGTTCAACGGTACTGGCTATGCATTCGTTTTGATTTAATTTTATGTTAATTAGGTTACTAAAACAAACTGTCTGAGTACCTCATGCACTGGTCAGAAGTCTCCTGCCTCTGCTCTACACACACTTTGCACCCAAGGAGGCTGCTGCAGCATGTAGCAAACATAGACTCTACCATGAGACCTGAATAAAACAAATGACAGACACAATGCCAGCAAAGTACACAAAATCAAGATAAACATGTTTTTATAACAAGAACACATACTTGACATGGCCACAGTTAAGTAAGTACATATATACAACCATATGAAAAGATTCTCAGATGTACAGCCATCTGAGAAACTCATATTTAAAGCTACTTACAGTGGAAATGAAAAGTCTACACACCCCTGTTAAAATGGCAGGTTTTTGTGGTGTAACAAAATGAAACCAAGATAAATCATGTCAGAACTTTTTTCCACCATCAATGTGAAATTACATTTCTGGTGTGTGTGTGTGTGTGTGTGAGCTGGATTGGTGCAGGTGGTGATAAAAGACTTTTCCTACAGGAGGAGATTGAGTTGGTATCTAGCTTCTCTGCCACTGATAAGCCTCGACCCTGTAGGCTGCCTGTGTGTCCTGTTCATGTGCTCAGGCCTGTGGGAACACGCCAGTGTGACCATGTAGTTATGCTCAGTACATTTTAATAAAGTTTTTTTTTTTTTTTTTTTTTTTTTTGATACTGCAGTGTTAAATAAAGATATCATTTGTATGTGTATCCATGTCTTTGTGTCCGTTTACTGAAAGATGAACTTGTGTGCCCCTTTCTGGGCGATGGGGTTCATTTCCCTGTATAAGAGGGTGGCGTAGTCACACTGCACGACTAACAGCATTGTCTACATGCCTGAAAAGAAAAGAAAAAGAAAAGACTCCAAAACGCTCCTATATGCCACTTCACCTAAAAGAGTCGTTTGGAAGAATCGACTCCTCCTTCATGAACGGCACATCTCCAGATTCTACACTGGGATTGGCATTTATAACCTTAACACGCTGGCTTTGCTTCTTTAGTGGTTTCTATTTTTATTAAAATGTATTTCATCCTAATTTTCTGCTCTTCAACTTGTGAAAAACACATAAAGTACAAAGTATTGAACTATTGATTGATTCGTTCTTTCGTATTCAAATTTTTCTTTCAAATCTCCATATAGGTGTTTAGAAATGGGACTATTTGTCTCGCTCTTCCTCTCTTCTTGCTCCATGTCTTTATGGCACTTATCCAGACTGCGTTTCTCTGTACAGCGGCCCGTTTTTACAGAATGCAACCTTAATCCCTAGCTCTATTGCATTCAGTCCTCCTTTTTCTTTTCATCTGAATAAAACTATCCTCGTTGGGACTTCTCTGTTGCTTCCCCAGATAAAATGTACACACATTTTGTTCAACGGATTTGACTTTTATCGTCTGATGGAAAAACAGTGGCTAAGAATAGTCATTTGGATAAAACGAAGGGCTTTATTATTTGAATTCTGCTTTTCTAGTTGAAAGCTTTCCATAAGCAGATCTCTTTATTTCTTTGTTAGACGCAGTTCTTGCTCCTTGTAGTCTTTGGTGGGTTTGAATTTTCTGCAAAAGAGGACTGATTGCAAGGACATAAAGGGCAAAGCTTAAAGGACAACCTTGTTTAACACCCCTACGGATCTCAAATTCATCACTCAGCTGACCATTAACATTTATCTGGACATTTGATTTGGCCTAGAATAACTTTATAATCATGATGAAGCCTAGAAAAAATAATGAAATGCCTCATCACACACCAGAAGTCTTCTCCTAAAATGAAGTCCAAAGCTTTCTTCTGATCCAGAGCAACAGTAAAGACTTCTCTGTCAGAAACATTTGGACTCAGATCTCTTCCACATCTTAGGTTGTCCCACATGTACCTTCCTTTTCTAGCGCAAGTTTGCTCTATTTCTAGCATTTTATCCACCTTTTCATTCAGAAGATTTGCAATGACTTTAGCAAGGATTTTATAGTCAATATTCATTCAACTTATTTGCCTCCGGGTGTCCAGATCATCTTTATCATCACCTTTGTTTATAGATGAGAGAGATAATCCAGTGCTAAAAAGACTTGAATGGAGCTGATTGTATGCCTTCATTCTATAAAGAGACTAGCAGATCTGCTATTTCATTGATACACACTTTATACAAGTCGACAGGTAGACCATCGGGCCCTGGGCTTTTCCCATCATTCATCTGTGACACTGCACTTATTATTTCCTTCAATTCATTCTATCTAATTGGGTTAGCTAGTAGTTTAATATTAGAATTTAGTGTGGGACAAGTCTGTAAAAAACTCACCATTTACTACTCCTCTATGCTGGTTTATGATGATGAATCTTGGCACCTTTTCAAGATTAAATATCTTTTATCTTTCTCCTAAATGATCTTTAATACCTTTAACATACTTCATTTCTTTACGGCTTTTTAATAGTTTTATGACTTTTTGAATATTTGCTATGTGCTCTGTGTCTAGTCCTACCTGTAATTGGACATTTAATACAATTTCATCATTTCTTTATTTTCATTTATCTTTGATTTCACTTTGTGGAACTTGTCTTCCTCACCTGAGCTGCTTTTCTGTTTGGTTTGAAGCTCAGTATACTGTGAAACAAGACTGTTCTAAGACTGCTCATTTTTTAAGCTTCAATGAGATAGAATTTCTCAGCTGTTTCCCCCCTCTCCTGTCTCTATAATAAATAAATGTGAATAACTGACCTAAAAAAACTGCACTGGAAAGAAAATAACAAAAAAAATAGAATAAAGTATAAATATAATAAAATCTATCCAAAAAAGAAAAAGCAGTCGAGTCTCTTTATATGTAAACATTTACAGTTCCAAAATTAAATTTCTTTTCCAAAATGCAATTCCAATCTTCTCTGCTTGTTACAGGATCCGATATCCGATGTGTTTTCTCCGATATCTGATCCATCATTTTGTTTTTGCTGGTATCGGCCCGGTACTGATACTGGGTATGGGATCAGTGCTGTCTCTACTTCAAACCCTGTTTTTCACTCTCTGTAATGAAATATTAGTATTGAGTTGTACAACGCAGTCATACACTCGTCTTCTAAATGTATTTCTAATCTGTGGTGTGCTCAGTGTGTGTGGAGTTTACACACCTGTCAGTTTTAACACACAGAAGAAATCTCTCTCACCTGAATCTGCGAGTGTGAATGATGAAGCTCTCAAAGTAGAAATGAACAAACCTTCAGCAGTCCTAATGAAAAAATCTGTACCGTCTCTGTGACATCACCATCATCACCATACTGCAAAATTCTACAATTCTAATTATTTCTAATTATTTCAACTTATTTGTACTAAATTTAAGAATTTGTGTAAACTCTCTTCAGTAAATATTAAACTTTACATGATAACTATCATAATTTACCTCATAACTACAGAAACATAGTAAATAACTAAACTTATCAATGTTAATAGGCAGAAATGAGGCTTGATGTCCCACAGTAAACACTATGAAGTCTCATGAGGATAAATAAATCAAAAACACCTTTATTTTTTGCTTATTTGCTTATATATCCTATACATGGTGTTGTAAATTGCCAATATACTGCATGAATGTGTACAGGTGTTCCTAATAAAGTGGACAGTGAGTGTATACAACATGTATACTAAACTGTATTAAAAGACAGGAATGCATACAGTGCATGTACTTAAACGTTTTCAGGTTTTCTGCAGTTTTTTTTTTTAAATCTAAATATCTTAAACAGTCA
The DNA here is from genome assembly GCF_027358585.1 of Pangasianodon hypophthalmus. Classification (NCBI taxonomy): domain Eukaryota; kingdom Metazoa; phylum Chordata; class Actinopteri; order Siluriformes; family Pangasiidae; genus Pangasianodon; species Pangasianodon hypophthalmus. The sequence continues at coordinate 29,709,908 of NC_069718.1, read as the reverse complement.
AACTTAGATGCAGTGATACATGTTACTTTCTAGTTCAGCTCTTTCACTTGTTTTATCACATGAGCTTACTTACACTCATATACATGTTTACTGTAATTAGCTGGTGTGAGATTACAGAATAATGAATCCTGGCATGTTGTGAACTGATCACCAGAGAAGAACATTATTAATCTCTTAACATCATCATAATGATTATTAGCAGGAAGGAAGGCAGAGTTTTATTTCACGCTTCTGTTCTTCATGAGACTCTCTGTGATGAAAAATCAGTACAATCTGATATCACCAGAGAAGCTGCTTCTACATTCTTCAGCTGCTTTTACATTCTTCAGCTTCAGGTGTTCATTGTAGTCATGTGTACAGGAAGTGATGTCATGCTCAGTGATGTGAGCTTACATTTTGAATTCAAGACAAATTTTCATGTAGAATCAGATCATGTGTGTGTTTCTGTACTGAAATGAGGTACCAGTGCAGGAACCATTCTGTACTTTTCACCAGAAAATATCTAGTTATTGTTCATCAAAAACTGTTCAAGTCTGGGACAAGAACCCTGCTGGTCTGGACCCAAGGAACCGGTCAGATAGAAGTGAGGTCATTTTATCACTATAACAACAAATCAAGCAAACACCTGTTACCATGGTTACCATTAAACACAGATTAGCAAACAAAGAACAGAGGTTTGAAAATCATTTTAGAAGAAAAAAAATTAAATCAATATCACAACTGTGAATCAATCATCTGTGGAGAAACGAATGTTAGATAAAAATAAGGAGCTAAAAATAAGCTATAAACAGCTACAACACATGGATGTGTATTTGTGTAATCAGTGTGATGATGTGATGATATCTCTGTGTTGTGTGTAGACGCTGAAGGATTTGACTTTGGATTGTAAAATATGTTATTAAAGCCTGAAGTAACTTGTAGCTGAGTGGATAAAAGGATGTGATCAGTCACGGTTACTGTTATGGAACTTGAATGTGAATGATTCAGCTCCCAAACTGCTGGAAATGTGGGACGGGTTCTAACGCTTCACCAAAACTGCTTTATCCTGGAAAAGAGGTTTGAGGTGAGACTCCTGTCATACGCCAGTCCTGGTGAGTTTATCATCCTTAATGCTGAAAGACAGAGAAGAGCATCAGTGTGAACAAACATCATCAGTATAAACACCAACACACAAAGCGAAAATATTATACAGTACACAGTGAATATTTTTCAGTATCATACAATACAGTACAGTAAAGAGGCAGTAAGTCAGTAACTCACTGTAGTGTCTCCAGTTTACAGTGTGGATCCTTCAGTAGATCAGAGAGCAGCTTTTCTCCTGATTCTCCTGGATTATTACCGTACAGATCCAGTTCTCTTAGGTGTGATGAGTTTGACCTCAGAGCTGAAGCCACAGCAGCACAACCTTCATCTGTAATACTGCAGCACCACATCCTGCAAGAAAGAAAACCTTCTCACACTTAACACACTCAGTTTTAGCATTGAAAACATGAACTACACAAAATCTTTATATACAGTACATTTACTCTCCATCTCACACACACAACAGTGAAAATGTATCAGATCACTATGTAACCCCATTAAAATATAGTGTGTACATGTTCATGCATATACAGTTTTGTTAAAAATGTAGTTCATATACGCACTTGGAAACACACTCATACACATAACGCAGTTTGTAAGTAAGGTTTAGTTCATGAAACTTGGTGGGGATAAAAACTTTTGTTTCATTCGTTTTAAGATAACTTCATTGTGTTGTTTAAAAAGAGAGTGGAAAAGTACAAACCTGGCCAGAGTGGATAAAAGGGGGGTTGCCTAGCAACGTGCGTGATTCTGATTGGTTATTTGGATAGCGGTTAATCAGCGAGGAGAACGGGAAAAGAAAAAAGGGGAAAAAACTTTAAAACTTAATTTAACTTACAGTTAACTTACTTACTACTTACTAGTTACGAACTGATTAGAAGGAGGGAGCTGCTGTTTCTACATGAAGTTTGCACACAGTGTATTACCTAGCTGACTAGCCTAGTTAGCTAGTCGAACTGCTAGCCTGTTGTTCAGCTCACACAGCTACACACTACTGGCTGCTGTTCACCTGTTTTCCCCTGGGAGTCGCTGAGGAGAACCAGATAGCGCTCTGAGCTACCGGGTAACGCTCAGGGTTCCTCTGGCACCGCTGGATAAACGCCTGTGGACGAGTAACACGGAGCGATGCAGGTGCTAACTTCAGAAACGTCGAGCACGTAAAAGCCCAGAAAGCCGTAAAGACCAGGTACCTTTGCAGTCAGTAGAGTCATTGCTCTTCTTAGAGTGAAGAGGCCATTTCAGTCTGGGCCACACCGCACCCCAGCCACCTCACAGCCCTGCAGCTTTTGTTTTGTTTATGCATTTTCAATTTGCCAGTCTGAGTGAGAGCGTGGGCTAAGGATAGCGCGCTTGAGTAAATAATTAACTGTTAGCCGGTACGACATATTGGCTGCTTGGTTTGTTATTAAGTTAATATGATTCGGGATTACTGTATGAGAAAGTAAATATTTTATACAGATGAGTTATTTTAATTTATTTTGTCTTCATTTAGCAAGTGAACATTTTGGTTGGTGAATATTCAGTGAATGTGTTGTATTTTATATACTGGCACAAGTACAGATAGCAAAACGAGGCATTTACTTCTAGCAGTAAGTTTCCCTCACTGACACTGAAATACAGTAAGCTACAAGTAGGAGTCCAAGAGATCATATTCCTTCATCTACCATAATTTAGGAACCAACAAAGTGAGTTACGAACCCGAAGCTCTGCTCTCGCAGCAACAGGGAGAAAAAAGGGCTACAACTACAATTAAAATTACCACAGATGAAAACTGGATGTTGTTGCGTTTATTAACTCACTCTCTCTCACTCTCTCTCTCTCTCTGTGTGTGTGTGTGAGATAACAGATTCTGATAGCGTGTCCAGTGAACTTTTCTGATCTTTCCGGAATGTAACAAACACAAAAGCTAAAGTAAATCTGATCAAATGTTATTATGTGGCTGTTGTTGTCAACGGTAAATAACAGTGTCTTGATTTGGGAAAGACGTTGTTGTTCTGAAACATAGTTAGCTTTTTTACTCAGTCACATTAGATAGAAGATAGAAAGCTTTCCAGAAAGTTCTACAGGACATCTGGTTCAGGAGTTGAATAAAGTTATATAATAAGACAAACCAAACAAACGAATGAATCAATGAATTACAATAAATATCTTATAATTTGTGTATGAAATGTTGTCTTTTTGCAGAAGCCTGATTTGTTCATTGTTTTTCAGAGCATAGTGATTCACATGAAAAACCGTCTGGTACAGACCACGCCCACTTCCTGTTTAAACCCGAATACAAAAACAGTTTGTGCACTAAACAGATACTGATAATAGCATTGTGTTACACCTCTAGCAGCGATCCTCTGGTACAGACCACACCCACTTGTATATCTCTCTCACACACACACACACAATTTCTGTATGCAATATTTAGTGATAAAGCGATACTCCCAGATTATAGTATCTCTAGTTTAGTGTATGTGTGTGGGTGTGTGGGATATCCGTCAGGCACCTTTACTAAATATATTTAAAAAGCAGCTTAAACACATTATTTTTTACCTTGCCTTTTAATTAAAAAACCACTATTTATCTCTTAATGATCTACTCAATACTTTGTTTGATTACATATATTCATTTCTTAATGGGTTTAATATTTTATTTATTTTACTTTCTTTACCTATTATCTTCTATTTATCCATTTCAGTGAGTACAAAATGCAGCTGCTCAGCTTCTAACACAAACTAAAGAGAGACCATATTACTCCTATTGTGCAGGAACTGCACTGGTTACCTGTGACATCCAGAATCGAATTTAAAGTGCTCTTATTAGTTTTAAAACTCTTAATGGCATTGCACCTGTGTATTTAGCAGAATGCGTGATGGATTTCACCCCAAATCATTTTTTAACATCAACAAATGCTGGCTTCCTTAAGGTGAATTTTAATAAGAAGCATCTCGGTGAAACTGCTTTTAGTGTCGCTGCTCCCAGGATGTGGAACTCACTCCCAGCGTATATCCATCAGACACCTTCACTAAATATATTTAAAAAGCAGCTTAAATACATTTATTTACCTTGCCTTTTAATTAGTCCTCTTGATTTTATGCTTAAAACCACTATTTATCTCTTAATGATCTACTCGATACTTTGTTTGATTACATATATTTATTTCTTAATGACCTTTTAGGTTTTAATATTTTATTTTCAGGTTGTGTAGCATTATTATTAGGAATTGATATTTATTACCATACTTAATGTTTGTGTGTGTGTGTGTGTGTACCTCACTTTCTCCAGTGTACAGTGTGGATTCTCCAGTCCAGCTGAGAGCAGCTTCACTCCTGAATCCTGCAGTTTATTGTCACTCAGGTCCAGTTCTCTCAGACTGGAGGAGTTTGAGCTGAGAACTGAGGACAGAACTCTACAGCTTTCCTCTGTCAGATTACACCCACACAGCCTGGAAGAGACATGATGAAATATCAGAACACTGATCTCAAACACACAAACACAGCCATAATACAGCTAAAGTTTAACATGTAACAGAAATGTCAGTGTGTTTCTCTCACACACAGAAATCAGAGGACAGGACACCACATCAGCACATTTACAGGAGCAGGGACGTCTTTCTGCACTCCACAATCTCTCAGCTACAGTTTATTATAAGACCATTAGGTCATGTACATAACACACACATGTGAGAGCGAGCAGCCTACAAACACTACACTCTGATCTGTGTTCAGGTTTCTACAACCAACACTGCAGATATAGTGCATTTTATTACAGAAAATAAAGAATTATAGAACTGTACACTACCAGTTAATAACATGCCAGTACTAGTGGTACTTTACAGTGAGTTACATGTTGAATTTCATAGAGACTCTGTATCAGCAATGTAGTAAAAGCCAGTTCTTGGCAGCTGATTTATGTCACTAAGGTCAGCGCTAGGAGCTACTAGCAGTGTGCTAGTAAACAAAGGCTCCTGAGTGGAGCAACAGAAGAGTGTTCATCCTATTTTCCAGAGATCTTGAGTTTAAATCCTGATGATGCCGCAGCCATCAGTGGCCTGGAGTCCAAGTGAGCAAGTGAGTCCCTGCTCTCAGGGAGGGAGGGGAGGCATACTCTCTCTCCCCTATCAATCACAGTGATACTAACTGATCATGGGCGTCTGTGAGCTCATGCATATGGAAGTGGGCAGATACCGCTTTCCTCCAAGTGTGTTATGTTGCATGAGCAGTTTGAAAAGATGCGGTTGGCGTCACTTGTGTGGGAAGTTGGTAGAGGACAGGGTCGTATGACTGGACTGGAGGGAGGGAATCAGCCATGACTACATTAGGGAGAAAATGTGGGGGAAAAAAACAAGCATGGAGGAGCAGGACAGAGTGAAACTCCCCACAACACTGTGTTACACAGAACAAAAGATGAGGAACTTGTACCTAAAAGTTACATGAAGGGAAATAGTGTTTTTATATTTACTTTTTACATTTTGTATTCATATTTTGTTTTTCGTGCTCTTATTTGTGATAGTTCTGTTCAATGTCACTTTCAAATAAAAGGAGAAAAGAAAACGTGCCTTTCACTGGTGTTTAGTTCAGAGATGTGTTTACATTTATATTTATTCATTTAGCAAGCTTTTTAGTTCTTAAATGCATGTAGTTATTTTGTACAGACACTTTTTTCATCAGTTATACAGAATATAGTGTTATATGTATATATGTAGCCGGGTCAGCAATAGGTCCAAAATCATTGGCAGTGAGACGGTAAAGACTCTGCTGAATTGTCAGTGTTGTAGCAGTCGCATCCTTCATCAGAGGTGCCATTCCTTTAAGAGCTTACACGCGAGACGGAGTGGTCGCTAATGTATGACGTCACACACTTGCGACGGCGCAAAAGCTCCAAGTCCGACACGTGCGAACGTGTGTGCTAAGTTGAAGGCCTGATTGTGATTACCTCTGGATACTGTCACCACGCTGAAGGAAGCATGGGGCCGCGGGACGGCGTGAGTGTCCAATTATATTGTATATGCTTTCATATTTGTTTATTTAAAAGGTTTTGTTTATTTTTGCACTTTTGTCTGTCTCAAGAGGGGAGAAAAGCATTTGTACATGAGCCATTGAGTGTGAGTGATGACCCGTGTTGGCGAGTCGCCATTTTGAAGGTAAGTTGGTTCATACTGTAAGCTGTTTTTGAATGTATTTTGTAACGTAATTTTGAAATGTGTATGCACTTTTGACTCAGTGGTTGTTCTTGTCTGGTAGGAAAAGCCACTACTGTTGTTTTGGTTCTGTTTATGTTTATGGTTATCCTGTCATAGGCCCCAAAGATTGCGCTGTATGGGGGTCACTTGTTACTGTTGGGAACTCCAAGTTTTAACTAAATTAATGCTAACTCCCACCCGGGTTAGTCGGGGAATAAAGACCCACAAAATGATAAGAGCGTTGTGTGTGGTCCCTCCTTTAACACCTGACTACATATATATTTAAACAAATTTTCAAGATGTGAAATGATCCATATCGTGATACAAGATTTTGTCCATATCACTCAGTCCTCAGTACAGACATAATGTGTTAGTGTAAAATGTGTTTATTTAAACATGATTAGAGTAACGATTAATCCAAGTATTAATCCAAACAGTGCAGTTCAGTGTTACTTTAAAATAACAAACCATGTAGTAATACATTTAAAAAGACATTCCTCTGATCGGTCATATTTCCTCAAATCAAACTCATCCAGTTGCTGTTCTGAGTTCAGTAACACAAACACCAGAGCTGACCCCTGAGCAGGAAAGAGTCTGCTTCCCCTGAGACGACTGTAATCTCCTCTGTTCAGGAAAGGTTGAACTTCCTGCACTAGAGAATGAGCATTCAGTTCATTCAGACTATGGAACAGGTTGATGGATTTCTCTGGAGATGGATTCTTCCTGATCTTATCTTTGATGTACTTGACGTACATTTCCTGTTCGCTGTGAGAGCTGCTTCCTGTCTGTGGCATTAAGCCTCGTAAGAGAGTCTGATTGAACTCCAGGGAGACACCCAGAAGGAAGCAGAGAAACAGATCCAGGTGTCCATTTTCACTCTGTAAGGCCTTGTCCACTGCACTCCTGAGAAAATCAAACATGTTTGGATTTCTGAAAAGATCAGACAGATCTGTGGTTTGTTGTTCTGTTACATTTCTGCTGATGAAGCAGAGAAATGAGTATAAAGCAGCCAGAAACTCCTGAACACTCAGATGTACAAAGCTGAACACCTTCCCCAGGTGAAGCCCAAACTCCTCTCTGAAGATTTGGGCACACACTCCTGAGTACACTGATACTTCTCTGACATCAATGCCACACTCTCTCAGGTCTTCCTCATAGAAGATCAGGTTTCACTCACATTATTTTTCACACAAGTCCCCCTAACCACTTCCCAATAAATTGTTAACTTCCTTTTCTCTTTCCTTTTCCTAGTAGCCACACATACACACAGAGTCCTACCTTCACTCTGCTGGATGCCGGCACTGCTGCTGTGGAAACTGTGGCAGGGCTCCGAGTATCCAGGCGGGAAGCCGGGCGGTGGGTTCGGGTAGCCTGGATATGGGTATGGCTGCCCACCTGTAGACCACGGGTTGGGACCCGCTGGAAGCAGAGGGGCGAGAGTGTCTTGCTCTGAACCACCACCACTACATCCGTCATTCAGGTTCAGAGAGGCCATGTCTGGAAGCCAAAAAAAGGTAATATTAAAATTAAAAATAGTAATACTATTCTAATAGTATATGTTACTGAATGTTTGATGAGGTATATATGTGCTATCTACCACAGTGCAAATAAGTCCTAAAGCTAGATGTACTTTGGCACAGATCTCCAAATGTATAGTAGCACTGTTCAGAGAAGGTGATCTTATTGACAGTGCGTCTCAGGTAGCCATGTTTCAACAAACTGCTGGCGTATTTTCGGGCATCTAACCGGTCCTTGAAGCCTTCCACCCGTGAATACAGCCAGTCTACCACATCAGCACCTAACAAATACAAACACCAAAATGTACGTTTATTCATATTGATGCATCTGAAACCATGAGCGCTTTTTACAGTGCAGACTGTGTAACTTTGTAAGTATAATTAGGACAGTCACAGTCAAACCACTCCCCCTAGTGGCGATAAAGTTAAATGCATAGAGAGCTTTCTCAAAGATGACCACGCCCAGAGAAATCTTACTGATCCTGTCCACTCCTGCAATTATTTCTATTTGTGTCCATTCTCAATATTTTTCTAATGAGCTTTGTTGGTCTAGTTGCCTAAATATAAAGAAATAAGCTGCTTAAACACAAGACTAACTTATTTCATGTGCAACACTTAGACTACAAGCCAGCAATGCAAATGAAACCCCCTTAAATGCGAAAGGAAAGGAGAAGGGAAAAAAGAAACTCAGTAGCAGTAAATATCACTGTGCTGAGTTCATTCATGTGAATTTAATCCCACAAATTCACAAACATTAGTGTGATCCAATATCTGTATAGCAGCTGTAACAACAGACAGCTACACAGATTAGCCGTAGAAATCCAGATGCAGATTCAAAAATAGAAAATAAGAGGTTGGTCTGTGGTTCAACTAACACAGGGCAACAGGACATTACTAAAAAGTCCCAGGATCTACCTTACATTACATACTTGCATCCTGCCCCGCCTGCATGAGAGTAAAAACATCCTTCGCCTGCAATTTTGTGTCCGGATGCTTTTGGATCTCACTCAATGATCTCACCAAATCTGTAGTCCAAAAAAAAAAAAAAAAAAGGTGTTATTTCCGTCCACACATTGTTCCCAAACTCACCAAGGACAGCATTTGCTATTGTGATCTTAAGCCACATCCGGTCTCTGATCTCACGATCTGAATCAGGCAGCTGCATAACCTTTACTATTGTGGCCAGAAAATGGTCTTTAAATTGGCATTTTAACATGATTTGGGACTTAACTGAACTTATGAGATCCAATAACAACGCATCTTAACCTGTGCAATAAAAGATAAAGACATAACGTTCGATTATTGCGTCCCAGTGGAGCAATTGAGCAGAAAATGACTCCTGGGTCTGAGGAAAAAGCATTCAGCAGAAGTCAGTAAGGGTGCCAGTGTAAGTACAGTCAGAGTGCACTGATAAGGAGATTCAGTGTTACAACTCACCCAGGCTTGGAGACGATTTCCCGCAGAATTCTTACAGCATCATCATTACTCATGTTCTCAAAGTTCACATCATTCACCTGCACAAGAGCCACTTTGTTTCAGTAATAAACTTCTTGATGTTCAAAACTGGTACACTAAAAATGAGTGAGTGTTTAGAGATACAGATCTGTTCCCATGAGACGGTGTGTATTTATTGCAGGTGAATGGAAAAGTAACTCACCTCTCGTCTTTCTTTAAGTCCTGTTTTCCAGACACACTCATGTTGGAGGTCATGTCTCCTTCTCCAGATTACAGCAGGACACACGTTTACTTCACTCCAACATCGGTGTGTTAAATCAAACCCTGTATCAGCACAGAGTTCACTTACAGGAAATAGTCACGGTATCAAGCCCTAAAACAACCTGTGTACATTAAACCTTCAGTACAAACCCACAAAACTCTTCTGCATCTAGTGTCACTTCAGTGTGTTTATATATTATAGCTTTAGATTTAGATACTCACTGTGTTTTTACTGCTGAAATGGTTTATTTTCACCTCATCACAAAATGAAGCTGCTGAGTTTCACTTTCACTGACACTGTCTACCTGGCTTATTCTGCAGAGCAGGAAGGGCAGTGATGCAGATAGGTAATATCATTAATACACACACACACACACACACACACACACACCCCTTGCCACAGAAAATTTTTGCTGGTTTAGTTATCAATGATGGATTGACCTTCTCAAAATAAATCAATAGCATTTTTAGATTTCTATAAATACACAGGGTTGTGCTGGGAAAATATTTCATGATCCCTTCTCACAGCTCTATCAGTAAGACTTCAGCCATTTCTCAATATGAGTTCTTATACGTTCTTGCGTCCTTGTGTTCTCGTTCTACGTCATCATCCAACGCCAAAGTTTAATTCCAATACTCAAGAACGCAAGTACCGAGGACGCATGAAATTACCCAGATGTGTTCTTGATATCGAGGATGCATCGGATGCAGACACGAGCGCACCGAACCCACTTGAAAAGTCTTTTTAACCACAATAACAACAAAAGATTGAGATATATATGAGGTTGTTCAAAAGTCGACTTTATCCCTCAGAAGTGTTTTAATGAAACTACACTAGCTTCCATCCTGAGGTAACGGTTAACTCATTAGCTTAGTTTTTAGTTAACACGAGGTTGCAGTTGCAAACAGAGAGCTTACAACATTAAAACATGCTTAAATAACTTTTGGTTAATCAGCCAGTTAACAGTAAATCTATTAAGCAGCTGAAAAATATTACTTAGGGAGCACTGAAGAGATGATGGTCCTGTCCCACTATAATAGAAATGTTCTGGGAGAGTCCATTGCGCAAACAGGAAGAGCTCAGCACATCTCAATTCTCGCAAAGATACGTTCTATATCCTCCTGACTTTCTGAGTTCCTTCTTCCTTCTGGCAAGCCCGGCCTTCACCAGAGTGCAAGTCCATTCGTTGCATTCTTAGAATTGAGAAACAGCCTTCTTCTCCTAGGGCTGATGGGATCTCCTTTTTCCACAGGCAGGGAGCTCCCACTTCTGCAGGGGGTCACACAATATCACAACTTTCATTATGATATCAATGAACCAATAAACAAACATATAAAAGAATCATTTAAATACATATTCATGTAAACATCCCACATTGATATAATCTTTGGAAATTCCATCTGTAGTTTAGTTTCTTTTGCAGCATTTCTATATACCTAACATCCACATGTTTGATCTGCTCCACCACCATCACCTGGTATGAAGTTCAGGAATTTTCTAACAAAAAATGTTGTTAATGCTCCAACTCTGTTTTGGCTCCTGAGGCCTGCTGTACGAAGCTGGTTTCAGTGGATACTCAGGTAAGTCTGCATTTCATTTGAGCAAACTCTGGTTTTTCGGTCTCAACAAGGTGAATTGGTTTTTTATCAGGTTTCATCACCATGGTAACGTACACTGAAGGGCAAACCTGCTCTGGAGCAAAGTGAGAGAACTCTGACGTGTGAAAATTAACCCTTTAGTGTTTATAGTGATGCTTCACAGTGTGAGGAGAATCCTCTGGAGCTCAAATAATAAGAAGGACACATCGAAGGGAAAGAGTTTTTAGGGACAGACACAATCCCCTGGATTTTTTTCTTTCTTTTTGTGGTTAGTGTGGGTTTAAATTCCTCATATTTCTGCATAATCATTTCTTGCTCTTCAGCCGGAAGTCTGCTCACCTGCTTTTTTCCATCTTGAACGCTATTGGCTGTTATGTGCACGCGCTCGCTGAGTGAACACTGATTCAGGGTTAAAACTGAGAAAGTTGATAACCAGCGTCATGAAACCTGTTAACCTTCACTAACCCGGTTACATTGTTTTTTTTTTTTTTCAACTCAAAACATCCTCTGCAGCTCTGAGTTTGTTCAACTCGCTTCGTGCAACAGGCCTCTGCACTGTTTTTTTTTTTTTTTTTGGTGGGTAAACCGGCAGTGACGCAACAAGTTTGCACTTTATTAGTTACACCTGAACACCTGCTCATTATCCAATAACAAAACCAGAACACAAATAATAAAGATCTTTCTATTATCCAAGCTTTTATCTTTAGACAGGAATTGAGGTTAATGAACAATTCTGCTAAGGACAATGGTAAGAAAATGGGGCCTTGTGGAGATGTTGGGATTTCTATTGGTGATGAACCGAGAACTCATCCCAGGAAGACTTTTAGTCATTAACTGCTTTTATAAGAACCAAAACATGAGAATTATTAATGTGTAAACCCCTCAGATAGAGCTGGTAAAGTGAGAATATTTTATAAATTATAGGAAGTGTTAAATGTGGGATATAATATTATTTCATGTGGAGATTTCAATCCCATTACACGTGAAAAGGATAAATTCCCCAATACAAACACATCAATATCCAGAGAAGGGAAACTACTCCAAAAGGTTTGTGAAACACATGAACTGAAAGAGTCTTTTAGACAGAAATTCCCTCAGGACATTGGTTTCACCGTTTTGACTCAAAAATAATAATAATAAGAGACAGAATGTGCAGCTCTAAACCATCCGAGTAGCACATTACAGACCTGATCACTCAGTAGCCTCGGATCACTGATCTGTGAAAGTGAAGCTAATGATGGAGTCACACGGCAAGAGAAGCTTCTGGAAACTAAATCCCACATGTTTACTACATAAAGAAACTACAGACCAACTGGCAAAAGAAATTCAACCAATAAAACTATTAAAAGATTTAATGAAATGTGGGAAGTTTAAAAAAAAACACATAATAACCTTCTTTAAAGGAAAATGTAAGTCACTTAACAAAGCAAAGAAGGACTAGCACAGCAAACTTCTCTCAGAATCTGCTGAACTTCAGTCTAAACAGAATAGAAATGTGGAGGAAGATGATTGTGTGTAGAAAATGAAATGGGAGTTAACAAAGCTAAAGGAGGATTTCTTCTGAAACGTTCAGTTGCAAGCTGGCCTGGACACGACCTCCACCGGAAAGCCACAGAATGGTATTAAAGACTGAGAAACCGCAGGGAAAAGAGGAGCATAAAGGCCCTCAGAGAGAATGATGGAAATATAATCGAGGATGAGGAAGAGAAAAGAGAAAGAACTCTACAGAAATGCCAAGATGCCCCATGGAGAAGAAATGCAATGCCAAAGAGAATTTCAGATTTTCTATCTCCATGGCCAACTTTAAAAACTAGTGGCATGCAGCATTGAGGAGAGCCAATAGATGGAAAAGAAACGCTAGAAGCAATAGTGCAGTTAAAGGAGGGGAAAAGTCCGGGAGCTGATGGGCTTCCAGCTGAGTTTTCCAAAGCTGCAGTTAAACACATTGCACATCTCCTAACTGACTTCTACAACCAAGCCATAAAGGGAGGGATTTGAAATGAATCTCTGTAGCAGTGTGTTATGACACTAAGATTTAAGAAAGGTGAGCCATATGAGCTGGAGAACTGGAGGCAGATAAGTCTCATGAATATCGATTCTAAAATACTCGCTAAAATCCTCATCAACCGCATGAATCACGCATTAAACTAAAGAATGGAAAGAGAGCAGACTTGTGCAATTAAAGGAAGATAGATGTGGGACAATCCTGCAAAAAGAAGAGATTTTAAAGACACTAAGCAATGCCATCTCCCAGCTGAGACGCTTTTTAAACTAATCTTAAATGAACTAAAAAGACAAAGGACAATGGAGCGAAGATCTAAAAATAAATCTCCATGGTCTTTATTAAAAATATGATCTCTGGAAATATTTAAGGGAAATAACTATGTAGATATAATCATATGATTGGACTATGTTGTAAATAGTTATTTTTGTATATTTAAAAGTTTGTAATGTTGAAGAATTACTGCAACAAATTGTGAAATTTTTAAACTGTGTAAATGTTGAAGAGTTATTGTAACAAATTGTGAATTATTCAATAAAGTTTGATTTAAAAACGCAGAACCGGCATTTTAATTTTATTTCTTTATTCATTCATTCACTCGTTTATTTCATTATATAGCGTTTTTAACAATGGACTTTTTATCACAAACCAGTTGTTACAGACATCCGGATATAAAAAGTAAATATAAACCTTTTTTTAACATTTCCATGTCAAGTGCTGAGAGGCATGAAGATATGATCTTAATAATAATAATAATAATAATAATAATACTAGTAAAGAGTAGAGGAGAGGCGTGTGTTGGAGTTGTTATGGCAGAATAATCCAGTGCACAGTAATAAGGCTGATGAGCTCTGTGTCTGTGGGAAGGACACAAGACCTACCGGCTGTTTGAGGCGGCGCTGCGTGTTGTGCTGGATGGAGCTTGACTGCCCTCGTGTGGCCAAACCCAGGAACTGCAATTTCCCACAATCACTATTCTGTTATTATAAGCATTTTATGGAGGTGTTTATAAGTCTACACTTGTAGTAGTTAGCCAAGAGACAACAACTCCAACACACGCACCTTCTCAACTCTTTATTATTATTATTATTATTATTATTATTATTATTATTATTACTATACTTAATAATAATAATAATAATAATAATAATAATTTAATGCCATCTGAACTGCATTCAGCTGCTATTTGTACCTCCACTGTAATATAAATTACAACTGAGTCTATGGATTTCTGCTTAAGGTGCAGTATTTGGATATTGGGATGGTGGTTGTGTGTTGTGTTGTCTGTGATGTGTGTGTGTAAACTGAGTTGAATGTATCGTGTTGTGACCAAACACCAAGAAAAAATCCTAATAATGTCAAAGTATATGGCAAATAAATTATTCTGATAACAACAACATCAACACTACTACTACTAATACTAATACTAATAATAATAATAATAATGAGTCACTATGATTAACACTATTCCATGCTATGAGGCAAACAGAGTTTTTGTGTAGTGAGTGAAGTGTGTTGTGCTGGATGGATCTTGGTTACTCTCGTGTGGCCACATTTCCAAACTTGACTCTCTGCATTTGCAGTAAATAATTTGGTTCAAATAATGAATTGATTTAATAAATGAAATGTATGAATGCATGTTGGTCTTTATTTGGGGTTTAATCAGAATAATTTCATTGATGACAGCTGTATGATAATTACTTTTGAACATGAGATTGAATTATTGTAACTTTTATTTTCCTATTTTTCCCTGAAATGTTTCTGATGGTTTTTCAATTAATTTTCGTAAATTGTAATTCCACTTTAAGGGTGGAAAAAGTTCCGATATGATTTATCCTGGTTTAATTTTTTTTATATCCATTGTAAGAAGGTTTAAATATGAGTTTCTCAGGTGGCTGTACATCCGAGAATCTTTTCATATGGTTGTATATATGAACTTACTTACCTGTGGCCATGTCAAGTATGTGTTCTTGTTATAAAAACATGTTTATCTTGATTTTCTCGATGGGAAAAGTCAGGTGTTAGATGGAGAACTTGTGCATTTTCCTGTAGATGGCAGTAAAGACTCTGAAATCTAATTCAATGCTTTTCAAACCTCATCTCAAACGATATTGCCCAAGTCCTTATAGCAACCGTTACATCTGTGGAAGAAAGTAGAGAAAAAACAAAGAAGAAAAGTAAAAAGTAAAAGTAAAAGTGGGAAGGACATGCCAAGCTGGGACTATTCGCAGGGCATGGGTGCTTGGTAAGGCGTGGCACTTGCCCATTTCAGGAGAGACCACTTTGCGCTGCCTTAATCAAACACCGAGAGATGAAAGAAAACAGAAGCTGTTTATGGAGCAGATAATCACTACACTTTTCGATCATGGTATATTTAAAAAAAAAACTAACTAACTAAATAAATAAATCCTCTAAACAATTGTACACACTAAAAAAGATGTGTAGTAATGAATATTTCACTATGATCTAATTATTATTTCATATTTATTACAACATCTTAAAAATCACAATTAGAAATCATGTTTTTAAATGTTTTGTTATTGTTTTTGTTTGTTTGCCGAGGTGCATTATGGGAGAATTCCAAAGTTCCATTGCATCCTGTACGTGTCTCTTAGTTCAATGCTTTGTTCTTTATGTGTTTTTCACAAGCTGAAGAGCAGAAAATTAGGATGAAATAAATAATTTAATAAAAATAGAAACCACAAAAGAAGCAAAGCCAGCGTGTTAAGGTTATAAATGCCAATCCCAGTGTAGACTCTGGAGATGTGCCGTTCATGAAGGAGGAGTCGATTCTTCCAAACGACTCTTTTAGGTGAAGTGGCATATAGGAGCGTTTTGGAGTCTTTTCTTTTTCTTTTCTTTTCAGGCATGTAGACAATGCTGTTAGTCGTGCAGTGGAAGTGAGTGGAAATGGTTTGGTGTAAAGCTTTTTCCAGCATCTGAGCTGTTGGTGAACGGTGAGTTTACTTGTGTAAAAACTTTCCACAAGGCAGAGGCTGCTAATGAAAATAAAGGTGTGTGTTGTAAAGGACAGTGTTTTAGTAAAAGGTTAGTGTTTGCAGACTTTAACAGTGGGAGCACACATTCAGCACAGTGGAAGATCTCAGGCAGTGAGATCTTTAAAAAAAAAAATAAAAGCTGTAATAATGTAATGTAAAGTAATACTCTAATGCATTTATCTACATCAGTAGGCTACTATATAAAACTAGCACTTTAGCTTCCTGGTCCCTCTTGAGTTTTAGATAATAACTCAGTCTAAAATCCACTATGGCCAAAGCAGGAATAAAAGATGGAGGGAATGGGACAAAAACTAACATCCCCTTTTCATTTCAGATTTAAATATTTTATTTCAGCATGCTAGTTTAAAGCCATGTTACATATCAATCTATGTAAAGTGAATATTGTTGTTAGAGGAGCTGAGGTAAGCTCAGGCTGGAACAATCAGTTCTATAATGTACAGGGTTTTAAAAGGAGTCATTTAGCCCCAAACAGAACATAAAGTGGTAATGCGGCCTCCTCCCCAGCCCTGCAACAATACACAGAGGCACACAGGCTTTCTCATTCTCTCTTTCACCCACACTGATAGACCAACTAAATCTCATGAACTGAAGTGGGCGGATCATGACAGTGAAATAACCAATGAGCATGATGCCTTTTTATTAAATCCTTACATACATGTACATAATAACACACTTTAAACAGGGAACTCGACCATCCAGACAACAATCCTGGCAGCCAGGAGCCGAGGACCCGATGATACACAGTACACAAATTCACACACACACACACACACACACACACACACACACACACACACACACACACACACACACACAGATTTACACACACATACTATAACATCGCTTATTCTATAGTATATGTGAAACGAACCTCTAAAACCCATGGATTGTTATTCAGTTATTCATTTTAAAACATATCATTTAGTAACTCATTTGAATTATTCAGTAATTATGGTTAAACTAAACTTTTTACAGAATTAAGGAACATTTTACCCAAATAATAATGACTTTATAGAAATGTCTAAATATTTCTATAATTACACAGCAGTGCAGTATCAGACTTTATAACATAAAGGCCTTGTGTATGTAAATGTCAGATTAACCCTTGTATGGTGTTCGGGTCTGTGGGACCCGTTTTCATTTTTTATCAAAAGAAAAATGATACGATTAATTATTTTTTCAAACTCAGACTCACTGGCCTTGGCTCATTTTCTGTGAAGAACATATATCAGAACACATTTTCAATGACCACTCACTGTACACCCCCCCTACACATTTATATTACATACAGGATGTTCGGGTCCACTGGACCCGGGGCTAATAAAAGTGTGGAAATTGTAGGTCCTGTGTACCTACACTGTCCTCCTTCTGTCTGGACCTGCTGTTAGTATGTGTGTGTGTGTGTGTGTGTGTGAGAGAGAGAGTGAGTTTTGTGTTTCCCCGCACAGGGTTGCAACATTTTTGCAAAATTCAAGCACTGATATCTGTGTGCTCTCACATTCCCGCACATTTTACCCTCTGTCTTGCAGGAACAAATCTTTATTTGCTCATACTCTATCCCAGCTGCAAATTGGGGGAGTGACACAATAAATATAGCTTTGCCAGTGTGGTTCCTTATCACAACTGATCAAGATGGCCAAAAGATTATCTGCTCAGAGGGTCTTGCAATTGATTTTGGAAGAGAGAGAAGCTTTTGAGGATGATGTAAAGGAAGAGGTTTCAGAATGTGAGGGTCACATTTCTGAAAATTCAGAGTGTGACAGTGACTTTGAAGAAGAGGAGATTGAGCATCAGCTAGTTCCAAAATGAAGACTAGCCCCAGGACCAGCCCATCAGCAGCCAGCCCCAGGACCAGCCCATCAGCAGCCAGACCCAGGACCAGCCCATCAGCAGCCAGACCCAGGACCAGCCTGTAAGCAGCCAGCTCCAGGACCAGAACAAGCCCATCAGCAGCTAGCAAGTGAAGAAATATGGATGTCAAAAAATTGTGAAATTGAATGGTCTTCTTGCCCAAGAAATGAGCCACCCAGCATGGCTGCCAATGTGATAAGGATGCAGCCAGGGCCAACACGGATGGCAGTTTCTCATGTGCAGGACTTCAAGTCTTCTTTTGAGCTTTTCATCCCAGATTCCATCCAGAAAATTATTCTGGATTGCACTAATTTAGAAGGAAGGCGTGTTTTTGGAGAGAGAGGTGGAAGAAGATGGACCAAACCCATTTACATGCCTACTTTGGGGTTCTTATCCTTGCTGGAGTTTTCATTTCCAAAGGGGAATCCACAGAATCCCTGTGGGATGCAGAAACTGGCAGAGAACTTTTCCGTGCAACATGGACAAGCTGGGGACTGGCTACAGCTGCAAAAGGAGGACCCTACGCTGGCCGCTCTTGATATTCTTTGACATCTTGGAACATGTGGTCTTCTCTGGATTTGAGGTGCAACTCACCAGTGCCTTTCCCAGAGTGGGAGAGAAAGAGGCATCTCCTCTGGAGCTTCCCTCTGTTCCACTCTGGGTTCAGTGCCATCCAGATGACAAAGGCATTGTGTGCTGAGATGTCCAAAGAATATCAACAGCGGCCAGTGTAGGGTTTTTCTGTCCATATTGTGTTTTTCTGTCCATCGTGGGTCCACACACTTCACAATATGCATGCATCAAGTGCAAGAAGTACATATGCAACGCACACACAGTACAACTCTCCCCCTCATGTGTTGTATAGGCTGGTATGAAAAAGCAATGTGTTCAGTGGGGCTAATGTGTTGTCTAGACTGACATGGTTCCTGTATGTGTTCAGCTTGTGTTGTGTAAACTGACCTGAATGGGTTAAATTTCTAATGAAGATCAAATAAATAAGAATCAATAGTTATGAAAAACCTTGCTTCATTTGTAAATTTGTTGAATTTTTTTCCTCATATCTTGATTATAATTGATTTTCATTTTTTTTTATTACATTTTATTAAAAAACAAACAAAAAACGAGTAGCAATTTAATTCATAAATGTGGTCTAACAAAGGTAAAGGGCAAATATTAACCATATATGTTGTTTATATTGCTTGCAATTGGGATGAAGTAAACATCTGTTGAGTTTTTTAACATAAAATTGTTTGATTGTGTTGAATTAAAAACCCAAAAAATGCAGCGGGTCCACCAGACCCAGGAACACCGGCTGATTAACAAAAATATGAACACCACACAAGGGTTAAAGATACTAAGCAATGCCATCTCCCAGCTGAGACGCTTTTTAAACTAATCTTAAATGAACTAAAAAGACAAAGGACAATGGAGCGAAGATCTAAAAATAAATCTCCATGGTCTTTATTAAAAATATGATGTCTGTAAATTATTTAAGGGAAATAACTATGTAGATATAATAATATGATGTGACTATGTTGTAAATAGTTATTTTTGTGTATTTAAAAGTTTGTAATATTGAAGAATTACTGCAACAAATTGTGAAATATTTAAACTGTGTAAATGTTCAAGAGTTATTGTGATAATTGCGAATGTTGAAGATTTATTGTAACAAATTGTGAATTATTCAACAAATTTTGATTTAAAAAGGCAAGACTGGCATTTTAATTTTATTTATTTATTCATTCATTCACTCGTTTATTTCATTATATAGTGTTTTTAACAATGGACTTTTTGTCACAAACCAGTTGTTACAGACATCCGGATATAAAAAGTAAATATAAACCTTTTTTTAACATTTCCATGTCAAGTGCTGAGAGGCATGAAGATATGATCTTAAAAAAGGGATAGAAAATAAAATTTAAAATACTACTACTACTACTACTACTACTAATAATAATAATAATAATAATAGTAAAGAGGCGTGTGTTGGAGTTGTTATGGCAGAATAATCCAGTGCACAGTAATAAGGCTGATGAGCTCTGTGTCTGTGGGAAGGACACAAGGCCTACCGGCTGTTTGAGGCGGCGCTGCGTGTTGTGCTGGATGGAGCTTGACTGCCCTCGTGTGGCCAAACCCAGGAACTGCAATTTCCCACAATCACTATTCTGTTATGAAGTATTTTATGGCGGTGTTTATAAGTCTACACTTGTAGTAGTTAGCCGGGGGAGAGTGGAGAGAACTGTTAGAGAAATATTAGAGAAATGTTAGTGAATGCTCCCGCCTCCTCCCCTCCCTTTTTCCCTTTATGTTTTACTGTAATAAGGTATATATTGGCTTTATCTGTGTAATCTTCTTCCCTAGTTGTGGAGATTGTCGAGTGAAATAGCTGAGGCCACGTACGGAACATATGAAGTTCCACTGAAGCAGTGATGAGACTGAACATGACTTTTGGTGCTCATGATTGAATATGGCAGTTTTATTAGGAACCCTAAACATTAGAGAAGGAAATATTGAATGTGAAGTGTAGTAGTGCTAGTGCTTGTGAATAGACTCTCAGTTTAGATAGTGACCCTGAACAAAACTAACATGCAGTGCTTTATTAGGGTGCTGATGAAGTTGGAGTTGAACTGGTAAGAAAGCTATTATAGAGAGGCCTCATTAGACTCCCGAGGATGTTCAATCAGAAGCTGCCCCAAACTCCCCTGATTCCAGTCATCAGCTGGAATGAAGCAAAGCGGCCTGCACGAGCTGAGGCGGGGGTTGTAGAGAAAGCAGATAAAACACTGCCATGTGTTAGATAAGGGCTGGGAAACTGGGCTTTACACACAGGATTTAGAGGACACAGCTTTGGAGTTAGTTTGATTACAGGTTGCAGTGATCAAGTTACTGTTACACAGTTAAGTTACTGAAAATAAGGTTATAGCTGTGCCGAGTCCCAAATCACACTATTCTCATCCACTATTTAGTGTCCTATATGTCAGAAATGCCTTTTGACACACAGTCACTAAATCCACGTAATATTATTTCATAATGACTTTGTATAATCTATATCATATCTATATTATTGTAAACTCAGTGTTAAATGATCTTGGTATTAATACACTGTTCAAAATAAACGCTGATGCCTCTACTGGAAACATGTCTAGCTAATTTCTCTGCTACAGCACTGATCACAGTCCGGTGGTAGTTCATGTTGTGATTTTTTTGGGTTTCTTTCACCTGAATGCAGATCACTGGTTGTGTTATGCTTTTTTACACACACAGCATTGCTGACTTCTAGTGTTACAACCCCAATTAGTCTAGGGGTATGTGAGGAATAACACTTATTTGATTATTAAAAAATATCAGTTGTGTGTGTGTGTGTGTGTGTAATCAGGGACCATCAGCAAGTAGTGCAAATCAATCAGGTGATTTATTTATCTATATAGAAGGGGAAGTGTGTGTGTGGTGCCAGGTGATAGTGATACTATTTACAAATTAGAGGTACAACTGGGTTTTGTGTTAACAGCCAGAACAACTCCCCAGGAATGAATGGCTGCGGGTTGTAAATAGGCGGGGTCAGAGGTGGATTGGTGGTCACAGCAAATGACATCAGCGGGGATAATTGAGACGGACAGGAACGTTATCCAATGAGGCAGTACTGCAGAGAGAGCGAGAAAGAGAAGGAGGGCGAGAGAAAAGGGGAGAGAACAAAACACAAAAACACGCGAACATACCCCAGAACGTAACACCTGGTTTTTATATTCAGTCACACACCCTCAAAACGTTTGAACAAAAAATACACTCTTAGGAAAGATGGTGAAGAAGCCTATGACTAATCTAATAAAATAATAAAATCCTTTCACTCCTCACACATCATTTAAAATGTCACAATACATATTGATTGTGAGGAATTTTTTTTTAAATTAAAAACACTTTTTAATTACTTGTTTATTAAATATTCACTGCAAAATTAGGCATTTTATTATCTCTTCAGGAAATAACTGGACATCATTAAAGTTTCTTTTTGTATTTATTTAAATCCAGTTTATTAGCAATTAATAACATCAAATATACAATATATAAGCAAATAAGCAAAAAAAGAAAATTGTTTTTAAATATATTTATATTTATCCTCATGAGACTCCATAGTGTTTACTGTGAGTCACTGAGCCTCATTCTGTGTTTACTAACATTGAGAAGTTTAGTTTCTGTAGTTAATGTAGATAAGTTTATGTTTCTGTAGTTACGAAGATTATGATAGTTATGAGGTAAAGTTTAATATTTACTAAAGAAGGTTTACAGAATTGGTAATGAAATATAATATAATTAATTTGAAATAAAGCAAAGTTGGGTGCTGGAAACAAACAAATAAATAAAGAATAAAATGAAAATAGAAGAAAAAAATGAGTGAAGTGACATAGCTGAGTGTTTTATTCCTGACTCATTAGAAGTGCAGTGTTAGACTGTTACACTCTAAAAAATTATTCAGAGGGTTAGTAAATAAAGCTTAAAATAAAAAGTATACTTAACATAAAACAATTTTTTAAATTTATTTCAGATTGTGAGCCAGGATCATAACTACACCCGATGTAATGAATCCGGCCTCTGTGGTCGTCACCAGAGGTCACCATCACCAGAGTACTGACTTTTCCCTCTAAACTCCATTTCCCATCACCCCGTGCCCAGCACTGATTACGAGCTCACCTGCAGCTTGTTACCGGGACTACTTAAGCCTCTGTCTCACCCTCACGCTTCGTGAAGTCTTGTTTCGCCCCGGCTGACATTACTGTGTTTGACCTTGGACTGCTTTCTCTGGTTTCTGGATTGTTTGCTGCCTGCCCCGACCATCCGCCTGTCTGATTACTCTGCCTTTGTCTCGCCTCTGATGACCCTGTTTGCTGCTGATCGACCACGCCTGTACAACTGTGTCTACCTTTTATTAAACGCTGCAAATGGATCCTCACTCTGTTGACTCATCATTACAACCGAGCTGCTTCTGAGCTTGTGTTGAAAAAATGTGAAGCAGTGTTTTCCAAAGCAGTGTGCTGATGCTTGTGTCGCTTTGCTGTAGTCACATGATCATTGAGGTCTGAAGCTTCATTCAGGACACGCAGTCATGTGACTGGTTCAAAAGCGGTTCATTTGAAGGTGCAGTGTTTGGAAAAAACTGTGAAACCTTCACGTGAGGCGGCAGAGTGGTGTTACGATTCAAACTGTCAATCACATATTTGCAAGAAATGGAAACTTCAAGAAAGAGAAGTGGTTCAAAAGCATGAACTTTTTTTTTTTTTTTTTTTTTTTTTTTTTTTAAAAAACAGATCTCCTCAGATGTATATTTATTCACATTGTATTCAATACATGCATTGCATTAAATTGTGTTGATTCTAATTCTTTTATTTTATTTTTTTTAAACAAAACATGCTGTTAGATTTTCAGATGCAGTGCTTGCTCTGCTCTCAGCAGTTGGCAAAAAGCAATAAAACATCAATGCTTGGGCATGAAAATGCACCTGAACCAGCAGAGAGTACTCCAAGGTATAGAGTATAGTGTAATTATTGTATGATGCAAGCCAATATTGTATATGTGGATAAAGAATAAAATTGCTATTATTTTGAATTGACTCCATATGCATATGATCTGACCTTCAATATAATACCTTTTGTAGTGAATATCAGCTTTTTTTTTTTTTTTGTAGGGACAAAACCAAAGGCTTGAGGAAGCATTACTTAATATGATTAAATGGGTGGGCATCCTTAACACACGAAGATACTGGATTTAGGGAGTGTGTCAGTGCACTGGACTCTACCTGCACTTTCCCTACAAGAGCTGCTTTAAATGAGAGTGACCCTGAAGTACAATGAAACAAAGGAAAAAGCCAAGGCCGAAGGTATCAGCAGTGAGTCTGACATCTGATATGTGGACAATCATGTTCCATTATATTAATATTACCTGGTAACAGGAAATTCTCCAATCTTACATGGCTGCAGATTTGGCTGAAGTAAAGATGTTACTGATAGAGGAATGGGGTATCCAGGGGAAGGTGAGATGCTTAGTGACTGATGCAGCTCCCAACATGATTGCCTGTGTAAACAGTCTGAAACTCTGACATGCAACTTTTATTGTAGCACATCTGATAAATAAAGACTGTCAGGTTCAGGAACAGATGGGCAATCCTGTCCTGATACTGGTTCAGGAGGTGGACACTTGATGAAACAGCACTTACACAATGCTGCAGTGTTTGGTTAATCTGGGACAAACAGGGAATTAACATCAGCCCTGGAAGAAGTAGTCTTCTTGATAAGAAGTAGTCTTACTGGAAATATTTTCTCAGCACAACCCTGTATACTTATAAAAAATATATGTAATTTTTTAGTGATTTATTTTGAGCAGTCAGTACACCATTGGTAAACAAAGCAGCACCACGTCTCTGTGACAATGTGTGTGCGCAGGTGTGTGTGTATGTGTCACTGCCCT
Organism: Pangasianodon hypophthalmus; assembly: GCF_027358585.1. Classification (NCBI taxonomy): domain Eukaryota; kingdom Metazoa; phylum Chordata; class Actinopteri; order Siluriformes; family Pangasiidae; genus Pangasianodon; species Pangasianodon hypophthalmus. The sequence goes on along the minus strand of NC_069718.1, from coordinate 29,685,494 downwards.
TTGCTCAGGTAGAGTGTCAGTGAAAATAAAACTCAGCAGCTCCATTTTGTGTTGGGGGAAAATAAACCATTTCAGGAGTAAAAACACAGTGAGTCTCTAAATCTAAAGCTATAATATATAAACACACTGAAGTGACACTAGATGCAGAAGAGTTTTGTGGGTTTGTACTGAAGGTTTAATGTACACAGGTTGTTTTAGGACTTGATACCGTGACTATTTCCTGTAAGTGAACTCTGTGCTGATACAGGGTTTGATTTAACACACCGATGTTGGAGTGAAGTAAACGTGTGTCCTGCTGTAATCTGGAGAAGGAGACATGACCTCCAACATGAGTGTGTCTGGAAAACAGGACTTAAAGAAAGACGAGAGGTGAGTTACTTTTCCATTCACCAGCAATAAATACACACCGTCTCATGGGAACAGATCTGTATCTCTAAACACTCACTAGTTAACAGAGGAACTAAACTTTGCTTTAAGGTGTTTAATAGCAGGGAATATATCACTGATCTGATGTAAGAACAGTTTAGAGAAATCATTCACTGAGAGAAGAGTAAAAAGGACTGTGTAATGTGTAGCATAAGAGCAGCATAGCTTTGAGTCAGTGAACTCTACAGGTTTTAAGACCCAGCTGAGTCAGTTAGCTGTGATTGGGATTCCTGACATCAGAGTAATTCCTGAGGTATGAGGCGTGTCTCCTGTCTGAATAAGTGTGCAGACTGTAGCTGAATTAAAAAGATGGAATTCTTGGTGTTTAATGATGAACACATTGTTTAACAGTGCTGAGACAGCAGAGTATTAATTATTGCTGATATTTCTGTTGTAATTCTAGAATGATGGAGAGAAAGAGATCAGACTCACCAGAACCCAGCTGTGTGTCCATGAAGAGTGACCAGTCAATGGATCCTCCAATTAAGTTCAGAGACAGAGACAGTTCTACTGATGTGAGGTCAGTATAGTGAGGTGTTTTATGGCAGTGTTCCACCTGATCAAACTCACTCGTCTCATTATGAAGCCCTTCCTGAGCTTTATCAGGTGTTGAAGCAGTAAAACACTAAACTGTGCAGTGCTGCAGCTCTCGGACTGGCAGTGAGGAAAAGTGCTTTAAGAGTTCAGTTCAGCCTGCAGTCCCTGAGCTGGAGGGTCTGTGGTGCTACAGAAGAACATTTACACCTGGGAAATTAATGACTATATAACCATTTTATTTATTTATTCTTTCAAATATTTATGTCTAAATATGTCAGTGTCAGTTAGGAAATCCTGAAATCAGTGTATTGTGTTAACAGGATAGTGTTAAATATCTGCCTTTGTATTTATTAGTGTGCGTTGTGCAGCTATGAATACATAGAGTCCAAATTACATTATGTGTTTTGTTTGTTCACAGACCACAAAAGAAGAAATCAAACATCAGCAGAAATCAGTTGGAGTCCATATTCAAGGTGTTTGTCTTTATTCTGTGTAACTTGTGTGTGAGTAGGTTGCAGGTTTTTCGATTTAAGATAATATACAGTTTATAATTTATGTAAATTTACAAATTACAGTTTTATTGATGTCCAGCAGGATTATGGGCAATCAGACAGAACGTCAGTTGTAACTGTGTTAATAGAAAGAGACTTTTCTTCTTTTCATAAAATAAAAGCGTCTCTCACAGTGTAACATTATAATATTTAGATCTATTCCTGTGACTTTCTAACCAGGAGCTGGAACACAAAGTCATCACTCTGATAAAGAATGAGCTGAAGAGGTTTAGGAAGCTCCTGAGTCCAGATTACCCAGCATGCACTGAGAGGGAGGTGGAGGATGAGGAGGATCTGCACAGTGTCAGAGAGGGAGTGCTGAAGATCACACTGCACGTCCTGAAGAACATGAACCACACAGATCTCGCTAACACACTGCACAACAGTAAGAGCTCTGAGTCATGACTTTATTCCATCAGGTTCGCTTTAGAGAGAGGAAATTGTTTTAGATATTAACACTTTTAGTTTTAAGTTTGATTTTAGTATCATGTACATCTGGTGCTTTTCTGTTCTGTTCGTGGTCCAGCTTGTGGTTACTCTGTACAATGGTCCTGTTCCTTCAGTAATATTTAGTACATGAATCAGGAATGAACAGCAGCATTTGAAAGTATTTTACATTTTATATTGTGCTCAGTGATTTTTCACTAAAACATGTTATTACTTTGTTTATTAGAACTCACCTCTGTGTATCAGTCAAAGTTCAAATCCAACCTGAAAGAGAAGTTTAAAAGAATTAATGAAGGAATTTCACAGCATGGAAGCTCAGCACTTCTGAATGAGATCTACACAGAGCTCTACATCACAGAGGGTTGGAGTGGAGACGTCAATAATGAACATGAGGTGAGACAGATTGAGACAGCATCCAGGAGACCAGCAACACAGGAGACACCCATCAAATGTAATGACCTTTTTAAAGACAAGTCCGTCAGAACTGTGCTGACTAAAGGAGTTGCTGGAATTGGAAAAACAGTCTCTGTGCAGAAGTTCATTCTCGACTGGGCTGAAGGAAAAGCAAATCAGGACGTCTTCTTCATGTTTCCACTTCCCTTTAGAGAGCTGAATTTGATGAAGCAGGAAAATCTCAGTCTGATGAATCTTCTTCATCACTTTTTCCCAGAAATGAGAAAACTACAATTAATAGACTGCGACTCCTACAAAGTGGTGTTGATCTTTGATGGTCTGGATGAGTGTCGACTTCCTCTAAATTTCCAGAACAATGAGAGATTGTGTGATGTGACAGAGTCAGCCTCAGTGGATGTGCTGCTCACAAACCTTATCAAGGGGAATCTGCTTCCTTCTGCTCTCCTCTGGATAACCTCTCGACCAGGAGCAGCCAGTCAGATCCCTCCTGAGTGTGTAGACCAGGTAACAGAGGTACGAGGCTTCAGTGATCCTCAGAAAGAGGAGTACTTCAGGAAGAGGATCAGTGATCAGAGCCTGGCCAGTAAAATTATCAGACACATGAAGTCTTCAAGAAGCCTCTACATCATGTGCCACATCCCAGTCTTCTGCTGGATTTCAGCAACTGTTCTAGAGAGAATGTTGGTTGAAGCAGAGAGTGGAGAGATCCCCAAGACTCTGACTCAAATGTTCACACACTTCCTGATCTTTCAGATCAAACACAAGGACCAAAAGTACCATCAGAACTGTGACCCTGATCCTCAGCAGACCAGAGAGAGTATCCTGGCACTGGGAAAACTGGCTTTCCAACAGCTGGAGAAAGGAAACCTGATCTTCTATGAGGAAGATCTGAAAGAGTGTGGCATTGATGTCAGAGAAGTGTCAGTGTACTCAGGAGTGTGTACCCAAATCTTCAGAGAGGAGTTTGGGCTTCACCTGGGGAAGGTGTTCAGCTTTGTACATCTGAGTGTTCAGGAGTTTCTGGCTGCTTTATATGCATTTCTCTCCTCCATCACCAGAAATGTAACCAATCAACAAACCACTGATCTGTCTGATCTTCTCAGAAAGTCAAACATGTCTGATTTCCTCAGGAGTGCTGTGGACAAGACTTTACAGAGTGATAATGGACACCTGGACCTCTTCCTCCGCTTCCTAATGGGTCTCTCACTGGAGTCCAATCAGACTCTCTTACGAGGCTTAATGCCACAGACAGGAAGCAGCTCTCACAGCAAACAGGAAACAGTCAAGTACATCAAGGAGAAGATCAGGAAGAATCCATCTCCAGAGAAATCCATCAATCTGTTTCACTGTCTGAATGAACTGAATGATCATTCTCTAGTGCAGGAAGTACAAACTTACCTGAACAGAGGAGGTTACAGGTGTCTCAGTGGAACCAGACTCTCTCCTGCTCAGTGGTCAGCTCTGGTGTTTGTGTTACTGAACTCAGAACAGGAGCTGGATGAGTTTAATTTGAGGAAATATGACCCTTCAGAGGAAGGTCTTCTGAGGCTGCTGCCAGTGGTCAAAGTCTCCACAAAAGCTGTGTGAGTATTTTTATTTATAAACGTATTACTGCATGGTTTGTTATTTTAATGTAACACTGAACTGCACTGTTTCGATTAATGCTTGTTAATTGTTACTCTAATTATCGCCAAATAAACATGTTTTACACTAACACGTTATGTCTAAACTGATGGCTGGGCGATATGGACAAAATCTTATGATATGGTTAATATCTATCAAAATCTTACAATATGGTTCGTATCTATCTTTTTATATATATATAATGTAGTACATATATAAACAATATATTTTGTTTTTTGTAAAATTAATGAAAAACTAACTAACTGCACTAAACACCAGTGCAAGGCACTTTTTCTTTTCTCTTTTTTTTTGAAAGTGACATTGAACAGAGCTATCACAAATGAGAAAATGAAAAACATAATATAAATACAAACTATAAAAAGTAAATAAAACTTTTTTTAAACACTCCACCTTTATGTTCCTTTTAGGTACAAGTTCCTCATCTTTTGTTCTGTGTAACACAGTGTTGTGGGGAGTTTCACTCTGTCATGCTCCTCCATGCTTGTTTTTTTTTTTCCACCCAATTTCTCCCTAATTTATTCATGGCTCATTCCCACCGTCCAGTTCAGTCTCCCCTATCATACGACCTTATCCCTTACCAACTTCCGACACAAGTGATACCAACCGCATCTTTACAACCTGCTCATTCAACATAACACACTTGGAGGAAAGCGGTATCTGCCCACTTTCGTATGAATGAGCTCACAGACGCCCATGATCAGTTAGTATCACTGTGATTGATAGGGGAGAGAGAGTATGCCACCCCTCCCTCCCTGAGAGCATGGACTCACTTGCTCACTTGGACTCCTGGCCACTGATGGCCGTGGCATCGTCGGGATTTGAACTCATGATTTCTGGAAAATAGGATGAATGCTTTTCTGTTGCACCACTCAGTAGCCTTTTTTTTTTTTTTTTTTTTTTTTTACTAGCACACTGCTAGTTGCTCCTAGCTCCATCATTAGTGAGGTAAATCAGCTGTCAAAAAGTGGCTTTTTGACATTGGTGATAAAGAGGATATAGGAAAATATCTATCAATAGACATTATTCATTATTCTATTTTCTCATCCTACGATATGTATCACCATATTGCACAGTCCTATTGAGAGAGAATATGGATGCTTTCACACCAACCTATTTGGTTTGCACTGATCAAACTTTTTCTCTATAGTTTGGATCTGTTCAGAAGTATGTGAACACTCCACCTGTTCTCCAGTCCACACCAAACACCTGATCCAGTGTCTCTATAAAATCAGAGGTCTCAAGATACAAATTTTTAACTGTACGAGCACAGAGAACAAAACATACCAACTGTATGTCTTTACCGTCTCTGTGCAAATCACCATATAAATCACTGTAAAGTATGACTAGTATTGGCTTTTTATTAACTGGTAGTGTACAGTGTATTCACTGACACTTAGAACAATGCACACCAACCGTTTTACCGTCTCTGTGAAATTCAACATATAACTTTGTGTTATTGCTGAAAAATCTGCAACACTTCTCACATTAGAACTCAATACATTTATTTCTAGATTGTGGAGATCAGTAATCATCACTGCATGCATTTTCCTTCAAAAACATTTTCTGGAATATTTTTGCTCCCATAGAACAATAGAAACAGGTCTATAAAATGGTACCGGCTCCATGAGGACAGATAACATCAGAGAAATTGCCTTATTGACCTCACCGTAAAGTACGACTAGTATTGGCATGTTATTAACTGTTAGTGTACAGTTCTCTAATTCTTTATTTTCTGTAATAAAATGCGCTATATCTGCAGTGTTGTTTGTAGAAACCTGAACATAGATCAGAGTTCTGAGATATCATTTCATCATCATTTCATTATCATTTCATCATTTCTCTTCCAGTTTGTATGGGTGTAATCTGACAGAGGAAAGCTGTAGAGTTCTGTCCTCAGTTCTCAACTCAAACTCCTCCAGTCTGAGAGAACTGGATCTGTGTCACAATAAACTGCAGGATTCAGGAGTGAAGCTGCTCTCTGCTGGACTGGAGGATCCACACTGCACACTGGAGATACTGAGGTACACACACACACACACACACACACACACAGATTAGATTATCACTTTATCACCAAATTTTACATACAGAAATGATTGTGTTTTTATGTAGCTGTAAATTTTAGAATATGATTTAAATATTTTTAAGAAACTGAAATGTGTTCATGAGAATAAGATTTACTTTTTAGATTAATTCTATATTAATAAGAAATAAAAGCTGTATTTATGAACTGTAATTATAGCTGTTTAGATCTTGTGTCTCTGCTAGAGGTGTAACACAATGCTATTATCTGTATCTGTTTAGTGCTCAAATTATTTGTAACCCTATCACTTTGCCCTGAGAAACATTGAAAAAATCAGGGCTGCTGCAAAAAGAAAACATGTTATTCACAAATTACAAAACCTTTCTTTCTTTCTTTATTTATTTATTTATTTATGTAACTTTTATTCAAATCCTGAATCAGACATCCTGTGGAACGTTCTGGAAAGCTTTCTATATCTTCTATCTAATGTGACTGAGTAAAAAAGCTAACTATGTTTCAGAACAACGTCTTTCCCAAATCAAGAAACTGTTATTTACCATTTACATTTATGGCATTTGGCAGACACCCTTAACCAGAGCGACTTACAAAAGTGCTTTGAAGTCTCTGTCAATAAATACATTCTGATACTGGTTTGCTAGATCATAAACTAAGAATACCATCAGTCCAAAAAACTCTGTTGGGGAGGTAGTATAGTAACAAGTGCTCAGACACTACAACGTTTTTTTTTATAATAAGTGCTAATTTAATTTAATTTAAATTACTTTAGGAAGAGGTACGTCTTTAGATGTCGTTTGAAGACTGCCGGTGACTCAGCTGTTCGGACATCTAGGGGAAGTTCATTCCACCACCTAGATGCCAGAACAGAGATGAGTCTCGATGCATGCCTCCTTGTACCTGAGAGATGGTGGGACCAGTTGAGCAGTGCTAGAAGATCGGAGGGAGTGTGGTGTCATGCGGGATGTGATATGTGCTTTAAGATAAGTGGGTGCTGGTCCAAACTATGTAGGCAAGCATCAGTGTTTTAAATCTGATGCGGGCAGCTACAGGAAGCCAATGCAGGGAGTGTAGCAATGGGGTGGTGTGGGAGAATTTAGGAAGGTTGAAAACCAGTCATTCAGCTGCATTTTGGATCAGTTGCAGAGGACAAATGGCGCTCAGAGGCAGACCTGCCAGGAGTGAGTTGCAGCAGTCCAGTCTTGAAATGACAAGGGACTGAACTAGCACCTGTGTGGCCTGTGAGGAAAGAAATGGACGAACCCTTCTGATGTTATAAAGGAGAAATTAGCATGAGCGTGTCAGATTAGCAATGTGAGAGGAAAAGGACAGTTGATTGTCCATGATCACCCCAAGGTTGCGTGCAGTAACTGAAGACGAGATCAGAGAGTTTTCCTGGGAGATTGCAAGATCCTGACATGGGGGTGAATCCCCTGGGAGGAACAGCAGTTCAGTCTTGCTGCTATTAAGTTTCAGTTGATGAGCTTTCATCCATGATGAGATGTCTGCCAGACATGCTGATATCCGAGCAGAAACATGAGTGTCTAAGGGAGGGAAGGAGAGGATGAGTTGAGTGTCATCCGCATAGCAGTGGTATGAAAACCCATGTGAGGATATGACTTCACCAAGAGATCGAGTATAGGGGGAGAACAGAAGTGGAGAGTCTGCAGGGAGCAGATGTATCCATGTCACCTAATATGACCGACCTTCTAAGTAGGAAGCAAACCTTTGCCATGCTGCACCACGAATTCCTAGACTCATCAGGGTGGACAAGAGAGTCGTGTGGTTCACTGTGTCAAATGCTGCTTAAAGGTCAAGGAGGATGAGGACTGAAGACAGTTTGGCTGATCTAGCAGCATGTAACTTCTCAGTGACGGCCAAAAGGGCAGTCTCTGTGGAATGTGCCACTTTGAAGCCAGACTGGTTAGGATCTTGGAGGTTGTTCTGTGAGAGACAGTCGATTGTAGACAGTTTGTTCAAGGGCTTTAGAAAGAAAAGAGAGAAGTGATACTGGTCAGTAGTTGCTGATGCCAGAGGGATCCAGAGTGGGTTTCTTCAGGATGGGAATAACCCTTGCTCTCTTGAATGAGGTTGGTACACGACCAGATGTTATGGAGCCATTGATGATAGTGGTGATGAAGGGGATTTACCGTTGACAACAACAGCCAACTAATAATGTTTGATCAGATTTACTTTAGCGTTTGTGTTTGTTTCTGATCTTTCTGGAATGTAACATTCACTGGACACGCTATCAGAATCTGTTATAAAGCTGAACATGGCACACATGTCAGGACAGATAACATCAGAGAAATTGGCTTATTGACCTCAATTAAATTTTATTTTTTTATATAACACTTTTATCAATGGACATTGTCACAAAGCAGCTTTACAGAAATGAATAGATTCAAATTAAATTAAACCAAAATAAATTGTACATATGTGAATTTATTCCTAATGAGCAAGCCAGAGGCGACTTTGGCAAGGAAAAACTCCCTGAGACGATATGAGGAAGAAACCTTGAGAGGAACCAGACTCAAAAGGGAACCCATCCTCATCTGGGTGACAATAATACAGTTGTGCAACCAGTAAATTCATCACGGTTTTGAAAAGAAGTCCGGTTTGTTAAACCTATCCACTGTCCCCTGATGGAGTCCTGGGTACAAAGCTGCCATGGCAACTGCAGCCCTAAAGCCACCACAGCAATTGCAATCCCAAGCCATCACAGTACAACTCCCCATATGAGATCCCCAAGCCATTTCCACGGCCCCCAAGTGGAACCATCCCCAGCAATCCCAATGATCTAAGGCCATCCATGTGGGGGCACCACCAGCAGCAGTGAGCGATCTCAACCAATGAGAACTCCAACCAGAAGTAGGGCATCAGGATGGATCAGGCATGTCCGGAGAGCAGAAGGGGTCAGGATCACTTCCATCTCAGGAGTAGCATGTGTAGCTCAATAGTGAGAGAGAGAGAGAGAGAGAGAGAGAGAGAGCATATGTGGAAGAGATATGTGTAAGCTTTTGTCCCGAATTGGTTAAGGACAGTGTACTTTGTGTGCAGAGTGCAAGCAGGAAATCCGGCAAAACTAGCTATGACAGCATAACTAAAAGGGAGAGCCAGAAGGTAACACAGACATGAGGGCACCCTGGGACATAAAGCTCCAGCCACTCCACTGTCAACAAACCTGAGTGAATGCGTGAGAGTGGGGGGGCGACAGGGTCCAAACATCCCAGTTCACCACAACATTCTATGCCCGTGAACCCTCCAGATCTGCTCCTTTACCTAAGAAAAAACTATTCACAAAAGGCTTAACTAAACAAATATATTTTCAGCCTAGACTTAAACACTAAGACTGTATCTGAACCCCGAACACTAATAGGAAGGCTGTGCCATAACTGTGGGGCTTTGTAAGAAAGTTCTACCCCCAGCTGTAGCTCGCACTATTCGAGGTACCAACAAATAGCCTGCACCTTTTGATCGAAGTAGGGGTGGAGGATCATAAAAGACCAAAAATTTGCTCAGGTACTGGGGCGCGAAACCATTCAGTGCTTTAAAGGGAAATAGTAGTAGTTTATAATCAATACAAGATTTGATTGGGAGCCAATGCAGTGTGGTTAAGATAGGGGTGATGTGGTCATATCTTCTGGTGCTAGTAAGGACTCTCACTGCTGAAGTCTGGACTAACTGGAGCTTGTTTATGCATCTACTGGAACATCCAGACAGCAAGGCATTACAATAATCCAACCTAGAGGTAACAAAAGCATGAACAAATTTTTTTGCATCTTGTAGTGACATTATATTTCTTATCTTAGCAATATTTCTGAGATGAAAGTAATATTATCTGCATGAGCTTCAAATGAAAGACTGGAATCAATAATCACACCAAGGTCTTTTACTGCTGCACATGATGAAACAGAAAGACCATCCAGAGTTATGTAATCAGAAAGCTTACTGCATGTGGTTCTAGTACAAGTACTTCTGTCTTGTCAAAATTAAGTGAGAAAAAGGTAATAAGCATCCAGCGTCATAACAGTGGAAGCTAATACATTGTTTACCAATAATTTTTCCCAGAGGTAGCATATATAAAGAAAAGAGCAGTGGGCCTAAAACAGAGCCTTGCAGAACACCAAACTCTACCTTACTAAGCGTAGAGAAGTCACCATTTACATCTCCAAACTGATAATGATCAGTCAAATAAGACCTGAGCCAGGAGGGGGCCATTTCCTTAACTCCTACAACATTTTCTAGTCTATCGAGGAGAATAGCATGATTAATGGTATCAAAAGCTGCACTAAGGTCAAGCAGCACCAGCAAGGAGACACAACCCTGATCAGAGGCCAGTAGTAGGTCATTTATCACTTTAACCAGTGCTGTCTCTGTGCTATGATGAGGCCTAAATCCTGAAAGATACATTTTGTGAATGTTATTCCTATGTAAGTAAGAGCATAGCTGCTGTGCTACAAACCTTTATAGGATCTTGGAGATAAAGGGGAGGTTTGATATTTGCCTATAATTAAACAGCTGACAGGGGTCGATGTTAGGTTTTTTAATCAGGGGTTTGATAACCTCTAGTTAAAAGATTTAGGTACATAGCCATTGCTAAGGGAAGAATTGATTACCTTTAGAAGAGGTTTGATTGTTTCAGGAATTATCTGTTGGAAGAAACATGTAGGTAAGGGACCTAGTACACAGATTGATGATTTTGATGATGAAATTAGTGAAATTAGTTCAGCCTCTTGAAGGGGAGTAAAACATTCTAATCGTTGACCTGATATCATTATTTTATTATCTATAGGGTTAGTTATGAAACTGTCTGGTTTTAAATTAATAGTCTGAATTTTTTGCCTGATATTTTAAGTTTTATCATTGAAAAAAATCATGCTATACTGCTATATAATGATTGTGTGCATGTTTCTATAATGGTCTTATCTCTAGTCAATTTTGCTACAGTATTAAGTAATAATCTAAGATTATTTTTGTTATCTTCAATTAGGGTGGAGAGATACAATGATCTTAGAGCTTTTCTATAGCTCAGAAGGCTCTCCTTCCATGCTATTTGAAATACTACCAATTTAGTTGGATGCCACTTACGTTCTAATTTTCGAGTGGTCTGTTTTAAGGTGTGTGTGTGATCGTTATACCAGGGTGTTAGCTTTTTCTCTCTAAACTGACCTCACTGTAAAGTATGACTAGTATTGTCATGATATTAACTGGTAGTGTACAGTTCTATAATTCTTTATTTTCTGTAATAAAATGCACTATATCTGCAGTGTTGGTTGTAGAAACTTGAACACAGATCAGAGTGTATTGTTTGTAGGCTGCTCGCTCTCACGTGTGTGTGTTATGTACATGACCTAATGGTCTTATAATAAATTGTAGCTGAGAGAGTGGAGTGCAGAAAGACGTCCCTGCTCCTGTAAATATGCTGATGTGGCGTCCTGTCCTCTGATTTGTGTGTGTGAGAGAAACACAGTGACATTTCTGTTACATGTTAAACTTTAGCTGTATTATGGCTGTGTTTGTGTGTTCAAGATCAGTGTTCAGATCTTTCATCATTTCTCTTCCAGGCTGTGTGAGTGTAATCTGACAGAGGAAAGCTGTAGAGTTCTGTCCTCAGTTCTCAGCTCAAACTCCTCCAGTCTGAGAGAACTGAACCTGAGTGAGAATAAACTGCAGGATTCAGGAGTGAAGCTGCTCTCTGCTGGACTGGAGAATCCACACTGTACACTGGAGATACTGAGGTGTACACACACACACACACACACACACACACACACACACACACACACACACAGAGGTCAGATTTTCACTTTATCACCAAATTTTACATACAGAAATGAGTGTATGTTTTTATGTAGCTGTAAATTTTAAAAACTATGCTTATGAATTGTAATTATAGCTGTTTAGATCTTGTGTCTCTGCTCGAGGTGTAACACAATGCTATTATCTGTATCTGTTTAGTTCTCAAAATATTCATAACTGTTTTTGTATTTGGATTTAGACCGGAACTGGGCATGGTCTATACCAGAGGGTTTTTTGCATGAACCCTATCACTATGCCCTGAAAAACAGTGAAAAAAGTCAGATCTGCTGAAAATAGAAAACATTTTTTTTTTTTTACAAATTATAACACATTTATTTATTTATTTGGTTGGTTGGTTTGTTATTATTATATAAATTTTATTCAACTCCTGAACCAGACATCCTGTGGAACTTTATGGAAAGTTTTCTGTCTTCTATCTAATGTGACTGAGTAAAAAAGCTAACTGTTTTTCAAAACAACAATGTCTTTCCAAATCAAGAAACTGTTATTTACTGGTGACAATGACAGCCACCTAATAATATTTGATCAGATTTATTTTAGCCTTTGTGTTTGTTACATTCCAGAAAGATCAGAAAAATTCACTGGACACACTATCAGAATCTGTTATAAAGCTGGACCTGGTACTGGCTCCATTAGAACAGATAACATCAGAGAAATTGGCTTATTGACCTCACTGTAAAGTACGACTAGTACTGGCATGTTATTAACTGGTAATGTACAGTTCTATAATTGTCAAGTTATATTGGGATTCTCAGCCTCAATGTCAGCCCAAACTTGACAAAGGCTTTATTCAACAATGAAGGGCATATGGAATAACTCAAAACATCTGATTCTTGATTACTGATGCAATTTATTTGAAGATCCTTCAAACAATAACTTGATCATCTTTGCATAAATTCAGTGGTTCAATCAGATCTGCTTAGCTTAATAACCTATACAGGAAGCACAAACCATATATATATACACTATATTACCAAAAGTATTCGGTCACCTGCCTTGACTCACATATGAACTTAAGTGCCATCCCATTCCTAACCCATAGGGTTCAATATGATGTCGGTACACCTTTTGCAGCTAATACAGCTTCAACTCTTCTGGGAAGGCTGTCCACAAGGTTGAGGAGTGTGTTTTTATAGGAATTTTTGACCATTCTTCCAAAAGCGCATTGGTGAGGTCTCACACTGATGTTGGTCGAGAAGGCCTGGCTCTCAGTCTCCGCTCTAATTCATCCCAAAGGTGTTCTATCGGGTTCAGGTCAGGACTCTGTGCAGGCCAGTCAAGTTCATCCACACCAGACTCTGTCATCCATGTCTTTATGGACCTTGCTTTGTGCACTGGTGCACAGTCATGTTGGAAGAGGAAGGGGCCCGCTCCAAACTGTTCCCACAAGGTTGGGAGCATGGAATTGTCCAAAATGTTTTGGTATCCTGAAGCATTCAAAGTTCCTTTCACTGGAACTAAGGGGCCAAGCCCAACTCCTGAAAAACAACCCCACACCATAATTCCTCCTCCACCAAATTTCACACTTGGCACAATGCAGTCCGAAATGTACCGTTCTCCTGGCAACCTCCAAACCCAGACTCGTCCATCAGATTGCCAGATGGAAAAGCGTGATTCATCACTCCAGAGAACGTGTCTCCACTGCTCTAGAGTCCAGTGGCGGCGTGCTTTACACCACTGCATCCGACGCTTTGCATTGCACTTGGTGATGTGTGGCTTGGATGCAGCTGCTCGGCCATGGAAACCCATCCAATGAAGCTCTCTGCGTACTGTACTTGGGCTAATCTGAAGGTCACATGAAGTTTGGAGCTCTGTAGCAATTGACTGTGAAGAAAGTCGACGACCTCTTTGCACTATGCGCTTCAGCATCCGCTGACCCCTCTCCGTCAGTTTACGTGGCCTACCACTTCGTGGCTGAGTTGCTGTTGTTCCCAAACTCTTCCATTTTGTTATGATAAAGCTGACAGTTGACTGTGGAATATTTAGGAGCGAGGAAATTTCACGACTGGATTTGTTGCACAGGTGGCATCCTATGACAGTTCCACGCTGGAATTCACTAAGCTCCTGAGAGCGGCCCATTCTTTCACAAATGTTTGTAAAAACAGTCTGCATGCCTAAGTGCTTGATTTTATACACCTGTGGCCAGGCCAAGTGATTAGGACACCTGATTCTGATCATTTGGATGGGCGACCGAATACTTTTGGTAATATAGTGTGTATATATATATATATATATATATATATATATATATATATATATATATATATATATATATATATATATATAGATACATATATATGAGCAAAGGCAATACATAGTAGTGAAATAATCAAGTACATTTAAGGATATTAACTACAAACTTGCTAGTATACTCACAAGTCACTTATCAAAGAACATATAAACATAGCAATTCAAAAGCACTGCTAAATAAAATGCTGTTACTGCACATGGCTAATTAGCCATTAGATGCTAAACCGCTTACAATACAAACAACTTGCAAGTCAACATAGCGTTCTCATAAACAGTCTTTAGTTACTAGAAAAATCTAGAGTCTTTGTCCTACCAGTAGCATCTCAAAGTTGAACAACACATTGTGGCTTTTCCCAGGTGTCCTTGAATGAATGAACTCAGCATCCAACCTTGATGATTAGATCCGTGCAGGTTTAACAATCTTTCTCCATTGGTTTTACTACCAGCAGCACGAACTTGGGTAGGAGCAGTGTATGCACTTCACGAACAAAGAACCTCTGCGTGCTGATAATCAGACACACCTGCCGCTATCAGACATGAGCATGACATGGCACTGGCCAATCAGCTTCCTTGTTGCTTCCATGTTTGCACTATGTGTTCACAACCAATAGGTTTTTTTTTTTTGTTTTTTTTTTAATCTCAAGGTTAAATTCATTTTATCAGATAGATCTTTCCTTACTTTAATAATGATGAATATATATTTTCACTCAATTCCAAAATGAACTTAACAATAATTCTTTATTTTCTGTAATAAAATGCACTATATCTGCAGTGTTGGTTGTAGAAATTTGAACACAGATCAGAGTGTATTGTTTGTAGGCTGCTCGCTCTCACATGTGTGTGTTATGTACATGACCTAATGGTCTTATAATAAATTGTAGCTGAGAGATTGCGGAGTGCAGAAAGACGTCCCTGCTCCTGTAAATGTGCTGATGTGGTGTCCTGTCCTCTGATTTCTGTGTGTGAGAGAAACACACTGACATTTCTGTTACATGTTAAACTTTAGCTGTATTATGGCTGTGTTTGTGTGTTTGAGATCAGTGCTGTGATATTTCATCATTTCTCTTCCAGGCTGTGTGGGTGTAATCTGACAGAGGAAAGCTGTAGAGTTCTGTCCTCAGTTCTCAGCTCAAACTCCTCCAGTCTGAGAGAACTGGACCTGAGTAACAATAAACTGCAGGATTCGGGAGTGAAGCTGCTCTCTGCTGGACTGGAGAATCCACACTGTACACTGGAGACACTAAGGTACACACACACACACATAGAGCAGAGTTTGAATAAGTTCATCAACATCCAGTTTTCATCTGTGGTAATTGTAATTGTAGTGATCTGATATATTTTCAATGTTGTGTCTTTGAGATGGAGAGTAAATGTACTGTATATAAAGATTTTGTGTAGTTCATGTTTTCAATGCTAAAACTGAGTGTGTTATGTGTGAGAAGGTTTTTTATCTTGCAGGATGCGTTACTGCAGTATTACAACTGAAGGTTGTGCTGCTCTGGCTTCAGCTCTGAGGTCAAACTCCTCATCACACCTGACAGAACTGAATCTAAATGGTAATAATCCAGGAGAATCAGGAGTGAAGCTGCTCTCTGATCTACTGAAGGATCCACACTGTAAACTGGAGACACTACAGTGAGTTACTGACTTTCTGTATCTTTACTGTACTGTATGATATTGTGTGTGAGAGAGCCTGATTTGAATTGGGATGCTGTGTGCCCCAGCATTCAAGATCCGTCTCGCAACCCTGATCACCAGTTGATTCATTTTAATTATTTGCACAGGACATACTTAACTCCCCTTAACTCCAGCACATGAACATTATAAGGTCCCTGGCACTTTTATCCATGTTATCATGTTCTGGGAGAGTCCACTGGTTGCTGAGTTCTGGGTTAAGGTAGTGTCCAAACTATTGAATTTGATATCTGTGATGGTGCCCGCAACCATATCAGTCCTGATTCTAAACGAATTATCCACAATTAACATTTCGAAAAGAGTAGTTCTTGCCGAACTCACTGCTGCCAAGAAAATGTCTGCAGTCCACTGGAAACCTCCTCACTCTCTCCATTATAGCTTGGACTCTGTCCATTATAGAAGTAATCTACAAGGAACTCTCAACAGCTTGAATTAATAGTGCTAATGAGGTTAACATTAATCACTGGTGTAAGGCAATCAATGCCCTGGAAAGTCTGCTATAAAACCTGTATCATTTGTGCTTCCCTCTCTCTCTCTTTATTTCCAAACAGTAGACTCAGAGCCTGTGTGTGTGTTTGTGTGTGTGTGTGTGTGTCAGCATGTGTTTCTGTATCAGATTATGTGAGTGTTCATACATGTAGTTGATGTTTCTTGTCTTACTTTGGCCACATTTCTGTCATTCTTGTATACTGCCCCGTAGTGCCTTGTTTTATGATGTCGATTGTTTTATGAATAAACAAGTAAAAATAAAACAAAAAATCCAAAACAATCCTCTTTAAAACACCTGTTAACTGGTAAGAGGATGAATTAGATTTCTTTATCTTTGAAAGACAGAGGGCTTAGCCCTACTAGTACATTGACACGAGGCGCCCTGCATGATGCCCTCTAGACTTAGACATTTTTGTGCATGAACAGAAGTTACAGCAGAGTTTTAATAAATGCAGCAACATCCAGTTTTCATCTGTGGTAATTGTAATTGTAGTGATCTGATATATTTTCATTGTTGTGTGTGTATGTACTGTATATAAAGATAGGCTAGCACTGATAAACATACAGCAAGTTAAATAGATAAATATTCTTTATTGATGCACAAGAGGAAATCTGGGGAAGATAAAATGAAATTCTACACAGTCACCTGAGCTCAGGATCAAACCCAGGACTCTACCACTGTGCCAGCTGTTTCCTTTTGTATCAGTCGCTGATTAAAATAAAAACAGATGCACTTATCCATGCTGTACAGAATATATGTCTAATCATGCATTTCAGCATCATGAGAAAAATAAGTTGTGATCTGGTGAAAACAGAAATGATTCTGTCCATTGTAGCTAGGTCTACACTGTCTGCATTTACATCTCCTCTTTGCCAGAGCATATGTTGGTAGAAATTGGTTTGATTTGATTCCTTTTTTTTTTGCTTTAAAACAAGATCTTGGCAGCTGAGGACTCTTTATAAATCAGCCCCAAAATCCCACCAGTGGACTTGTTTCACATCTCAACTTTGTTCCAAACAGGCACAGTATGGTGTAAATCTGGCAACCTCACCAGTGCTGTGTTTCCCCATGACTCACACTCTGACAGGGCGGAGCAATTAGCATATGAACAAAACATTTCAATTCTACATTTAAATTTACATTTAATATTGTTTACATTTAATAATGTAATTATATTTAACATTTAGATTCATATTTAAAATGTATATGTAACGTTTACATTTAATATTTACATTTAAAATATTTAAGTACATGAAATCATCTTATAATATTTATATTTAATATTTATGTGTAACATTTATATTTTATATTTAAATTTTTTCCATTTATATTTCTATTTAAAATTTGCACTGAAACTTAGAACAATGCACACCAACTGTTTTACCGTCTCTATGAAATTCAACATATAACTTTGTGTTAATGCTGAAAAATCTGCATCACTTCTCACATTAGAATGAAATACATTTATTTCTAGATTGTGGAGATCAGTAATCATTACACATGCATGGATTTTCCTTCAAAAACATTTTCTGGAATATTTTTGATCCCATTGAACAATAGAAACAGGTCTATAAAATGGTAACAGCTCCTTAAGGACAGATAACATCAGAGAAATTGCCTTATTGACCTCACTGTAAAGTACAATTAGTGTTGGCATGTTATTAACTGATAGTGTACAGTTCTATAATTCTTTATTTTCAGTAGTAAAATGCACTATAGCTGCAGTATTGGTTGTAGAAACTTGAACACAGATCAGAGTGTATTGTTTGTAGGCTGCTCGCTCTCACATGTGTGTGTTATGTACCTAATGGTCTTATAGTAAATTGTAGCTGAGAGATTGTGGAGTGCAGAAAGACGTCCCTGCTCCTGTAAATGTGCTGATGTGTTGTCCTGTCCTCTGATTTCTGTGTGTGAGAGAAACACACTGACATTTCTGTTACATGTTAAACTTTAGCTGTATTATGGCTGTGTTTGTGTGTTTGAGATCAGTGTTCTGATATTTCATCATTTCTCTTCCAGTCTGCGTGTGTGTAATCTGACAGAGGAAAGCTGTAGAGTTCTGTCCTCAGTTCTCAGCTCAAACTCCTCCAGTCTGAGAGAACTGGACCTGAGTAACAATAATCTGCAGGATTCAGGAGTGAAGCTGCTCTCTGCTGGACTGGAGAATCCACACTGTACACTGGAGACACTAAGGTACACACACACACACAGACACACACACAGACACACACAGAGAGAGAGAGAGAGAGAGAGAGAGAACAGAGTTTTAATAAATATAGCAACATCCAGTTTTCATCTGTGGTAACTGTAGTGATCTGATATATCTGCATGGAGAGTAAATATACTGTATATAAAGATTTTGTGTAGTTCATGTTTTCAATGCTAAAACTGAGTGTGTTAAGTGTGAGAAGGCTTTATTTCTTGCAGGATGTGGGGCTGCAGTATTACAGATGAAGGTTGTGCTGCTTTGTCTTCAGCCCTGAGGTCAAACTCCTCATCACACCTGAAAGAACTGGATCTGAACTGTAATAATCCAGGAGAATCAGGAGTGAAGCTGCTCTCTGATCTACTGAAGGATCCACATTGTAAACTGGAGACACTACAGTGAGTTACTGACTTACTGTCTCTTTACTGTACTGTATTGCATGATACTGAATAATATTCACTGTGTACTATATAATATTTATATGTGAGCATGTGCGTGTGTGTGTTTTGGTGTTTATGGTGATGTTTGTTCAAACTGATGCTCTTCTCTGTCTTTCAGCATTAAGGATTATAAACTCACCAGAATGGATGTGTAAGAGATCTAATCACAAATGCTCCTGACAGAGACTACTTTATTGTTGGCTTAGATCAGGAAAAAAAGCATTTGATTTTATCTCAAGAGAATATCTATGGAATTTTGTTTTCCTGATAGTGAAACAACGCTGCAGCTCTTCTACAGAAAATATTCAAGAGAACAAGGAGGATGAACCGACACACACAAACAAATAAAGATATCTGCTTATGCAGATGATAGAACCGTTTTTATAAAGAACCAAAAGGAACTTGATATAATAAATAAACATTTTAAAAATGATGAAAAAATCTCTGGGTTCAAATGAAAGCTGAATAAAACAGAGGCAGTGTGGATGGACTGCAGCGCTGCTCCGCCTTTACACATAGAAAGTAAAGATGAAAGTAAACATAGAAAGTAAAGATAAAATCAAAATATTATAACACACAACGAGTGTCCTGAACACAACTGGCAAATAAAGGAACAAGAAATTACATCTGAAATTGAAACGTGGAAAGAATCCAATTACAAAACCAGAACACAAATAATAAACCTTGATACTATCCAAGCTTTTATTTTTAGCCGCTGTTTTTCCACCTGATGATAAAAATATCAGCGATTAAACAAAATGTGAGCTTTATTTGGGGAAATAACAGAGAGGTGATGAAGAGAGAAGTTTTATTTAAAACTAAAGAACAAGGAGGACTGAATGCAGCTGAATTAGGGAATAAATGAAAGACAGCATTTTGTAAGAATGTGACACAAGAAACTCAGAGTGGAAATCCTATAAAACAGAATATTGAGTTGAATCAGATCATTTAGCTGTTTCAGTGAGAATGAACTTAAATGAGCAGAGAGGTTACTACAAACTTTTTGCTTAATTTCAGATTGCCTGTGACTGCTGCAGTCGTTGGTACCAATCATGTGTCCAGGAGACATCAAAAGTGCAAAAGTTATAAATGTATATTTTAACAAGCTACTAACAACAGAGATCTTGCCTTTTTGACACACTATTATGATGTGCAGACAACAGAAATCAATGAGCTAAAATGTGATAATGTGAGTGTCTCACTGTAGCCTATAATGTATATGGAGAAAACGTGTGATCTGTTTGAATGAGAGACACTCTTTATTAATCAGTATCCAAGAGTGTTATATTTGAAGCATTTGAATTCTCACATCACATGTTGTGTATGCAAAATTAGGAAAGGCGAATGTACACTGAATTTGCAGTCGCGTTTCACACTCATTGATCAGTATGCTTGTGTAGACTTTGGTGAAATGTACGCTTGTAGTTCATCTCCGTGTTCTGATCTGCTGCGCGAGTCTCATCAACAATAAGCTTTATCAATAAGCTATCAAGTTAACATCTTCATATCCAGCTGATACAATCGCACCTTTAAATGTGGCCCTCCTATATCAAGGATTAGCACTGTTGCCAATTTTGGCATAAAATTTTAGACTACGCCACCCCAGAAATTTGGCTGGGGACCCACAAGTACATCGAGTACCCAATACACAGATTTGTTGTGGCTGAGACAGGTATCAAACAATGATGAAAGGGTTCACACAATTTATTCAGAACGGCATACAATAAAGTGCAGCATTGATCTCTTTAATATACAAACATTAAAACACCTCACTCATATAACATTATACACATGCACTTTACCACTTCAGAACTGGGGAAATCGTCCTGCCTATCCAATAAATACAGCAACCACACATGCCACCACAGCACCAAATCACCCTTTGTGAACACTGCAAACAGACAGCCGCACCACCACCACATACGGAGGACTCTGGCTAAAGCTAGCCCCCAATTCTGAAGGAAAAAAAAAAGAACAAAATATAAGACACAACCACACATACACTTAAATAATATCCTCAATAAAGGAATATTTATCTTGGGCTGTTGAAGCAAAAGAGCAAGTCAAACTGCTCACAAAAAAACATTTACAAAGAAAAAAAATTCAAAATACACAACCACATACACACACAAAAAACACAACCAAATAGTACTGATGTAACGCCTCGTCCGAGGCGGGCTGTGTAGGATCCATAAGCAGAGACTAAAGCAGATAAATCCGAAACGGCAGGCAAAATCACAATCAGGAAACGAGAGCAAAAGTCCGAAAAAACCAGGAAGTCAATCAGCGAGAAAATATGATCCAAAATCGCAAGGCAAAGGCAAAAATCAGAGTTGAGGAGCGAGCTCACCCTGTAGGCTGGGGCCCCGTCAATATCGAGCGGTGGCGGTGGATCATTCTCTGTGGTCGAATTGTCCAGGCGGGGGCGTGCTGGTTTGAGCAGGGACACGTGGAAGGTGGGGGAAATTCGATACGAGGCAGGGAGTTGCAGTTGGTAAGTCACTGGGTTCACTTGGCGGACGATGCGGAAGGGGCCAATGAATCACGGGGTCAGCTTGCGGCAGGGTAGCCTCATTCTGAGATTTTGTGTGGATAACCAGACCCTTTGGCCCACCTGGAACCTGGGATGTGGCCGTCTGCGACGGTCCGCCTGTATCCTTTGGCGTCGTATGGCTCGTTGTAGGCGGATATGGGTGCTTTCCCAGACCTCCTGGCTGTGACGGACCCAGTCATCTATGGCAGGAACGTCAGAGGGTTCTCCTGACCAGGGAAACAGAGGAGGTTGATACCCCAGAATACACTGGAATGGAGTGAGTCCCGTGGATGAGTGGATGAACGAGTTTTGGGCATACTCTGCCCACGGGAGAAACTCACTCCAGCGCTGTTGTTCCCGACTGCAGTAGGAGCGGAGGTACCTGCCGATTTCCTGGTTTAAACGCTCGGTCTGTCCATTAGACTGTGGATGGTTCCCAGAACTGAGGCTTATGTTGACCCCTAAATGGGTGCAAAAGGCTCTCCAGACTCTGGACGTGAATTGCGGGCCTCGATCGGACACGATATCTTCAGGAAGGCCATAGGTACGAAAAATGTGGTGAAATACTGTTGTCGCTGTTTCCATGGCTGTGGATAGGCCTTTGAGAGGGACCAGTCGGCAGGCCTTAGAGAACCTGTTGATGGCAACTAGGATCGTGGTGTATCCTGCCGAACTAGGGAGGTCGGTCACAAAATCTATGGCCATGTGAGACCAGGGACGCCTGGGTATGGGCAGGGGTTCTAACAAACCCATGGGGAGCTGGCGGCTGGTTCGAGACTGCGCACAGGTACTGCAGGTTCCCACGTACTCCTCTATATCTTGTGCCAGTGCGGGCCACCAAAATCGGTTGCTAATCAGGGCTGTGGTGCGCCGGATACCGGGGTGGCCGGAGCTAGGCGCCTCGTGGACCCATTGCATTACTCTCGGACGTAGGGAGGTAGGTACGAAGAGTTTCGTGGGTGGGCAGGCTGGTGGTGGGGGTTCGTTGCTCTGGGCGCGCTGGATCTCTTCCATGATGTCCCACCTGATTGGTGCGAGTACTGTGGCGGGTGGTAGTATCGGCTCCGGGCTGCTGGGCGAGTTTATGGGGTCGTGACGCCGGGATAGTGCATCAGCCTTGCCGTTCTTAGTGCCTGGTCGATATGTGACCGAGAACCGGAACCGGGTGAAGAATAGGGCCCATCGAGCCTGTCTAGGGTTCAGTCTCTTAGCGTTGCGTAGATATTCCAAGTTCCGGTGGTCCGTCAATACTAAGAACGGGTGGCATGCTCCTTCCAGCCAATGCCGCCATTCTACTAATGCCTCCTTAATGAAAAGGAGCTCCCGATTGCCGACATCATAATTAACTTCAGCTGGAGTTAGTTTACGTGAGAAGTAGGCACACGGATGAACTTTCCCTGGGTTTCCCTGGCGTTGTGATAGTACGGCCCCTATCCCGCAGCTGGAGGCATCCACCTCAACGATGAAGGGCAGGCTGGGGTCTGGGTGCCTCAAGATCGGTGCTGTAGTAAAACTTGACTTTAGCTGGTTGAAGGCGGATTGGGCCTGGTCATTCCAATGGAGGCATTGTGGTTTGCCTCGCAGGAGTGACGTCATAGGGTTAGCGATGCTGCTGTAGTTTGTTATGAATCGCCGGTAAAATTTTGCGAACCCCAGGAACCTCTGTAATTCTCTGATCGTGGTAGGTTCGGGCCAGTCCGCGACCGCCTTGACTTTGCTGGCGTCCATCTCTACCCCCTTCTTCGAGATGACATAACCCAGAAAGGTGATAGAGTCTCGGTGGAATTCGCATTTTGCGGCCTTGACGTATAACTGATGTTTCAGCAGCCGAGTGAGGACTGTTCTAACATGGTGGATGTGTTCGTCATAGGTGGACGAGTAGATAAGAATGTCGTCGATGTAGGCGATGACGTAGTGATGGAGTACATCCCTGAAAATTTCGTTAATTTTGTTTAATGACTGAAATACTGCTGGCGCGTTGGTTAGTCCATATGGCATCACGAGATATTCATAGTGCCCCTGGTGGTGTGGAACGCCGTCTTCCACTCGTCCCCCTCTTTGATCCTTATTAAATTGTACGCGCTGCGCAGGTCCAACTTTGTGAATATCCGAGCCTCCCTGAGCTGTTCCAAGGCTGCTGGTACCAGTGGGAGAGGGTAAGGGTATTGGACCGTTAACGCATTCAGTCCCCTGTAATCGATGCATGGCCGCAGGCCCCCGCCTTTTTTTTCAACGAAGAAGAATCCTGCTGCAGCAGGAGAAGTGGAGGGTCGGATGTAGCCCATGTCTAGGGCTTCTTTGACATATTCCTCCATTGCCTTGGTCTCGGGGAGAGAAAGGGGGTAAACCTTACTCTTAGGGGGTATCGCGTTGGGTAGCAGCTTGATCGCGCAGTCCCATGGGCGGTGGGGGGGGGGGGGGGAGCTGTCTGGCTCTCTCTTCACTGAACACCTCTTGAAGATGCTGGTATTCATGAGGTATGGAGATGTTCGTTGGTGTGTCCGGGCTTTCAGTGGAGGTCGCGAGACATGGCAGTGACTGGACCCTGCGAAGACAGTGATTTTGGCAGTGGGGTGACCAGCTAACTAATTCCCCCTCCTTCCAGGACACAACGGGGTTATGGAGTTGCAGCCAGGGAAAACCCAGGATGATGGGATTCGAAGGAGTGGGGATGATGTAAAATGCTGTCTCCTCATAGTGAAGTAGGCCAACCTGTAGGGTGAGCGGATGGGTTTGATGGGTGATGAGGCCTCCCCCGATGGGACGATTGTCGACGGCCATCACTCGCAAGGGTGGTTCGCATGGCAGTGTGGGGAGATGAAGGTCTTCTGCGAGCTGTTGGTCAATCAGGTTGACGGCCGCCCCGGAATCCACTAGCGCTGGAACTACAATGGTACCCTGAGTGTAATGCACCGTCACTTTCAGTGTCATACAGGAACATATGAAATCGCATCTCTCCTTGGAGGTAGACGGTTTCTCGGGACAGTTGCTAACCCGGTGGCCAGCTCCCCTGCAGTAGAAACAGAGGTTTCGGCGTGCCCGACGTTGACGCTCGTCCTGAGAGACTCTGGTGCCACCCAGCTGCATAGGCTCCGGCCCCTCCTCCCGTGGTCTGCAGTGGTCCTCCCGAAACCAGGATTCATAGTGTGGGCGAGACATGCGTCGTTGTTGGCGGAGGAGGTTGTCCAGACGAATAGCCTTGGTGATATATTCAGACAGGGTAACATCCGTGCTGTGGCAGGCCAACTCGGCCTGTAAAGCCGGCCGTAATCCCTCCCGAAATACTGCTAGCAGGGCAGGATCATTCCACTGACTTTGGGCCGCTAGGGTACGAAATTTTACGGCGTAGTCAGCCGCTGGCTCGGTGCCTTGACGTAACTCCAAAAGTTGAACAGCCACGTCACGCACCCCTGCTGGGTATTCAAACACATCACGGATTAGCCCAGAGAAGTAAGCAAAGGAGGTTTTTACCTGGGGGTCGGTGTCCCAGACGGCCGAGGCCCAGTCAAGTGCTCTCCCTGTGAGCAGAGACAGGAGGAAGGCACACTTGGTGATCTCCTCTCGGTATGCCAGGGGTTGGAAAGCGAAGAAATTCGCGCATTGCCGTAGAAATCCTCGGCAGTGTTCCGTGGAGCCATCAAATTTTTCTGGGAGCGCCATCTGGGCCGAATCGCCGTGGATTGGCGCGGTGACAGTAGCGGGGCTCGCCGCTGCTTGCTGGAGCTGTTCGTGGGCGGCCTGTAGTGCCGCGAGTTGCTCCTGATACGCACGAATGATGGCGCCTTGGCGGGCCACCACCGCCTGGAAACTCGCGCGCTCTGCTGGATCCAAAGACAGCGAAGTATTCTGTAACGCCTCGTCCGAGGCGGGTTGTGTAGGATCCATAAGCAGAGACTAAAGCCGATAAATCCGAAACGGCAGGCAAAATCGCAATCAGGAAACGAGAGCAAAAGTCTGAAAAAACCAGGAAGTCAATCAGTGAGAAAATATGATCCAAAATCGCAAGGCAAAGGCAAAAATCAGAAAAACAAACCAGGGTCATACACATGAAGAAAAACCGTAAACAATGCAAAAGAAAACGCTCAGTAATGTCCAGAAAACAATACTTCGCGTCCTCATGTGGTGAACGCGCTGCTTAAATGTCCCTGAAAACCCCGGAAGTGTTTCTCAAGGATGGAGTCAAAACTCAGGTGAGGGCTCCCTCTGGCGGGCAGGTGCCGGTGGTGACGTTACAACTGACAAGCATGTAGCTATTCGCCTCCGGTACCCCTCCTCAAGTCCCACATTCACCGAATACCTGAAACCATAAAATTTGAATGAATCACCTCAGGCCGCAACAATCGCTCCGATCGTCCGAACAAACCCTTCTTGCTGAAATGAAATAGTCATCCAATTAGCCACCCAACGCGCGTGCAAATTGAACTCTCGCAAAGATCAGCCTTCACTCGATACATCCGTAGTTCTCCTCAGCCATGCTATTAAATAAAACAAGTCTCAAATAACCCCGCATAACAAACACAGACCACATTGTAGCTACCACCAGCAGCTCCTACCTCCTGAATGTGCACCCAGCGCACCAAAATTGACGTCACTTCCAGGACCCAACTGGATGCAGTTAGTATACAAAAATGGCATATCACATCGCCACATAAATAAGAACTTTCTT
Source organism: Pangasianodon hypophthalmus (assembly GCF_027358585.1). Taxonomy (NCBI): domain Eukaryota; kingdom Metazoa; phylum Chordata; class Actinopteri; order Siluriformes; family Pangasiidae; genus Pangasianodon; species Pangasianodon hypophthalmus. The sequence goes on along the minus strand of NC_069718.1, from coordinate 29,659,334 downwards.
CTATCAAACAAACACCAATTGTTGTGAGGATTTTGGCTTTGTTGGAGATAAGCACAGGATCACTAAGAGGTACAGGTCCTGGACACAATGAGCAGTGCATTTCATCTGGAACCAAGATTTTTGGGAATTTCATTCAGATTAGTGGTTGACTTAGTTGGTAGGGAAGCTGGGATTTTTTTCTATCTGAAGATGTGCTGTACCTTTCGTTTGAGGTCCTCATTTGTTGGAGGGTACACTGTGTTCTCAGCATCAACTTTATCAAAATCTGACAGGTTTTTCTCTGGCAACAAAGTCTTGTCTTTACAGGTCACCTCCACCTCAGTGCTCTTAACTCTTTGAAACATTTTTCTATTGGTTTGAAACAGGTGCCATTTGCATACTGCTTTATGTATGCAGGATCGCCTTGATATAGTACAAGGACAATGCCACATGTTTTTGGCATTGTGAACAACCATAATCCTTCCTAATCTGCTGTATAAAATGATACTTTTGGCTCAAAACAGACACATAGTGCATATAAGACAGACTTCCAAGGTTCACATATGTTGCAAAACACATAAAACGTTCTTCAGCTTTATTCTGATGATTTAAAACCTGTCTTTTTTTTTTCTTCTGAAAACCATTTTTGATGGACCATTTCTGTTAGTCTTTTTGTATAGGACCTCATTCCCTCCATCAGATCTGCAGTAATCCACTGATTTTAAGTGAGTATACTGACGAGATCGCAAGCAACTTCTTCTTCTGAAATCCATGACAACTCACCTTGTATGAACTGCTCCATGTCTTTTCAATGACATGTATGGGAATTCAAGGGCGTCTAGATGATTTTGCCACAGTGAAGACTCCACTCTTTGCATCAATGCACTGACTTTGAAGGTGGGACTGAGCAGTGACATCATGGTCAATATTTGAATGAGCCCTTTGTATGTGTCTTCTAAGATTTTTCTTTAAAATGCACAAATCACAGTGTGGACAATGTAACTTTTGCTCTTGCTTATTTTTAACATATTTAACACGGTTTATAGCTGTCTTGCTGCACTGAGGTGCAGTAGGGGATATCTGGTTCCACTGAGGAGCTGAATAATTGCACACATTTATGTGCTTGATAAAATCTGATATATTGATTATTGTTTTTGTGCAAGTAGCAACAGTGAAAATGTTTGTTTGTTCTGTACTCCAAGTGAAAGATGAAAATTATGAAATCAAAAAATATCATAACAGATACAGTTTCAAATGGTAAAATAGAGTATATAAGCAAATTAAAATGAATTGACTCACATTTAAAATGTTAACAAGATACACAAAATGACAGCATATAAAACTATCAAATATATTCACTATCAAATATACCTATCATTATTCTCTGCATACAATATACATATCACACCTTATGTTTATGATGAACCACGCAAAGTATGTGGTAAATGACTAAGAACCGTATGTCTCTCACATGGTCTAAAAACATGTGTTGCACAAAATGGACAATGATACAAATTTCCAACTCTGAAAGCTTCAATAGAAATAGAATCATTGCTGCTTCTCACTGTAGCACATGTCTGTTAAAAACAATAAAGATATGTAAGATATAATGCAAGAAGGACTATTAATTACCTAGGTATATATTTATATTTTTAACTACTTAGCTACTGTTAATATACATACATATTTATCACACTACATCTTACCTCCATCTTCTTCGTGTCTAAGGGAGATGACGTATCTGTATGGTTAATGCTGATTGATCAATTCAGTTCCCAGCAAGAACCTCTTTCCACCAATAAGAGAAACCTTTCAACATGCCTATTACGCCGATCTGCAGAGATCCATACTTGCCTGAAACGGGCAAGTGCCACGCCTTACCAAGCACCCATACCCTGTGAATAGTCCCAGCTTGGCATGTCCCATCACCTTTCCTTTTCTTTTTCTTTTGTTGTTTGTTTTTTTCCACTTACATTTCACAGTATTTTTTACAGTAACTAAGTTATTATTATTTTTTTTATTTCTAGAGCACTTTAATAAACCCTTGTTACAGTGCACCTCACAGGGCCTCACAGCACTTCATAAACCACAATCCTTCACATGACTTACACATGAGGAGAAAAATAGGCTGCTGCTAAGAGTTCTAAAATCAGTATTGTCTACATGGGTTTTTAACAAATTTAACAAAGTCCCCAGGACATGTCTTGAGAGCCACCATTTGATTTCCAATGTTGTTTAATGTGGCTCATAGCTAAATCGTTCTTGTCATATTTGTACTTATACTTTTGTCTACAACATGGTGTTAGGGCAAACACTTTACTCAGCACCGTGTTCCAGGTGCTTCTATGCTAGCAGGATTTGAGAGTTGAAGGTTGGGCAGGGTCCTTGAAGTAGTGCAATTTGACAGATGTTCCTGAGCAGGACTCAACATCTGGCTACTCCAACTGGAAAATGTGTCTATGCTACAGTATTATGGGACGAGACATCAAGGAGAATCCACAGAGGTGTGAAAGGCTGCTCCTGAGGCAATATGGTCATACAGCTTACTGCATGTTTATGAGCTGGTGTTGGGGCTACCTGGGAAGGGAAGGGAAGGGTAGCACTTCCATCCTCTGTAGCGAGCAGGATCTGGGCAGACATCCCTGAAGACTCTGGAAGCTACATTGGATTTAAATGACCCCCACTAAGAGGCTGCTGAGTTTTATTAATATCAATATCATAACTGAATAGAGTTCCTGTGCATCTACGTTGATTTATTAAATCTATTTGAACATACAAACTGCTAAATGCAGCACAGAGGTCATGTGGTACTTCAGCTTTGTCTGGGTGTTCCCGGCAGGGGGCCCAGATCACCAGCCACATCCTCCAGCAGCAGTTGCAAAGTGTCCACGTGCCCTTTGAAAAGAGAAAAAGAACAACAATAGCAGATATGTAAATAAAACAGATAAAAAGCAATACGTGAGAAACACACACATACTGCATCCATAAATGTATGCACGACTTTAATTTCTTTTACTACTTCTTGTGTATTATTTACAAAACCTAACCTAGCCTACTAAAACCCAGCCAGATACTAGCAAGCTAATTTAGCTAGTTAGCTCCTGGTCTTGTTTAGCTAACAGGAAAATGTTTTTAGTAGACTCTGATAACCAGAAGATCTCATATGGAACTATAATTTTTTTTTTTAAGAAATAACTAGTGAACATATTCGACTGCTAGTCTTTTGAGTCTGCTAGTCTTTACACATTAATGTTCTGTTATTTCTGGCCTCCATTTTAGGTTCTTCAGCGTTTTTCTGGTTTAACTGTAATTCTGTTGTAGGTTTATAACAACATATATATTATTTACACTTTCATATATTGCTGGTTTTTTTTGCAGAAGACAAAAAAAAATCTTTTTAACAAATTATTGTTAAAGATGTACTTCAGTTGTGTTTCTCTATATAAGTAGTATTGTAAAAATTGTCATGTGACTTGACTATTGTTGGGTAAAAAAAAAAAAGAATGTACTAAATTTTTTAGAAATGTAAGTTTTAAATAAAGTAATAAAAGAACTTGTTGCAAACCTTACGTGTTCGGGCGGAAATGAGGAAGCAGAAGGCAGGCTTGGGAACAACTCCAAGGCGTTTTATTCTCCACTTGCACTTTCAGCGGTTTACTTTATTTACACACACAGTTAAGCATGCACACGCAGCTCTGTGCTGGATCTCTCTCTCTCTCTCATTTTTAGGCCCAGCTCACTGCAGCACAGAACACTCGTTAGTAGAATTCCCTGCAGGTGTGCATTCCTTACCGCTCACCTTCTCCGGCTCCGCCCTCCATTCACCAACTGGTGCTCGACCACGCCCCCGCTTCCACAGCACTTCTCTTTTTTGTGAACTCAATTTTAGCTTCATCTGATCATCGTATGTTTCTTATCTATGCTCATGAGAGTTCTGAGGTAGTTTTGGCTGAACAAGTTCTCATTAGTTTGGCCAATTTTACTTCATTAGTCAACACAACAGAGCAGCTTGTTCAGGAAAGTATGATTTACTCACTAGCAGAATGGAGCAGTAAAAGGTTGAGTGCTATTGTAATCAGATACTTAAATTTATTGAATTGAGAAGATGATTTGTTTATTTACAGCATAATGAACTCCAGCACTTATTCCATTTCAAGTACAGAAGCGATCCATAATTAACCAGAAGAAATAGGAATAGTGTTGCTCAGGTTCAGCCACGTGTAGCAAACATTCCTGACATTTCCCCTGGATAATTCCCATCAGCTCATCCTTCTGCATCGTATCACTGCAACAGATGGAACAGCTGGCTTATATGAATTACTGCACACACACACACACACTTTTACTACCTGATGATGTGCTTCAGAACATTACTGCTGAAATATTGAACATGTGAGAGGAGAAAGAGTGTCTCACCTCATCAGAGGGCCAGGAAATGTTCAGTTCTTCCCATCAGACATATATTTGTCATCACATTGCAGGACGTCGGACTCCCCTGGAGTCAAACCAAGGAAGAACAGAGGAACAAATGTTGTTCATCATGGCTGTAACTAGCTAAAAGTACACTGAGGTGTGAAACTCGAGATTCAGTGTGTTCTACCTGTCCAGCATGAATGATGATCAGCTCCTCCTTCAGGATGAGGTATAAAAACCTCAGAACAGTTTCTCATCACGAGCATGGCCATCGTCTTCACTAAGCTTTTTGAAATATATCACTTTATGTGGTTATGCGTATGGATAAGTTATTCTGAATGAATTGAAAGGCAGTTTTATTTTTATATTCACTATTCATTTTCATAAAAGTGAGAATTTCTCAGCTGTTTCCCCTTTCCCCTGCTTCTATAATAAATAAATGTGAATGACTGACCTAAAAAAACTGCACTGGAAAGAAAATAATAAATAGGATAATGTATACATATAACAAAAAATGATCCTAACAAAGGAAAAAGCAGTTGAGTCTCTTTATTTCCAAAATCCAATTCCAATCTTCTCTGTTTGTTACAGTACCTGATATACAATATGTTTTTTCTGATATCCAATATCCATCATTTTGTTTTTGCTGGTATCGGCCCGGGACTAATACTGGGTATGGGATCAGTGCTGTCTCTACTTCAAACCCTGTTTTTCACTCTCTGTAATGAAATATTAGTATTGAGTTGTACAACGCAGTCATACACTCATCTTCTAAATGTATTTCTAATCTGTGGTGTGCTCAGTGTGTGTGGAGTTTACACACCTGTCAGTTTTAACACATAGAGAAATCTCTCTCACCTGAATCTGCGAGTGTGAATGATGAAGCTCCCAAAGTAGAAATAAACAAACCTTCAGCAGTCCTAATGAAAAAATCTGTACCATCTCTGTGACATCATCATCATCATCACCATGACTACTGCAAAATTCTACACTTCTAATTATTTAAATTTATTTGTATTAAATTTAAAAAATTCTTTAAAATCTCTTTAGTAAATATTAAACATTACATGATAGTTATCATAAATTACCTCATAACTAGGGAAACACGGTAAATAACTAAACTTGTTAATAAACAGAAATGAGGCTTGTTGACCCACAGTAAACATCTCATGAGGATAAATAAATTAAAAACACCTTTATTTTTTGCTTATTTACTTATATATTGTATATTTGATGTTACAAATTACCAATATACTGCATGAATGTGTACAGGTGTTCCTAATAAAGTGCACAGTGCTTGTATACAACGTATATACAAAACTGTATTAAATGACAAATATATAGAGTGCATGTACTTAAAGCTTTTCAGTTACAGTTTAAAAAAATCTAAATATATTAGACAGTCAAAATATCTAGTTATCGTTCAGCAAAAACTGTTCAAGTCTGGGACAAGAACCCTGCTGGTCTGTACCCAAGGAACTGGTAAGATAGAAGTGAGGTTAATTTATCACCATAACAACAACAACTCAAGCAACAGAGTTGTTACCATGGTCACCATTAAAAACAGATAAGCAACAAAGAACAGAGCTCTGAAAATCATTTTTAGAGGAAAAATAAATAAATCAGTATCACAACTATTAATCAATCATCAGTGGAGACACAAATGTTAAATAAAAATGGAGCTAAAAATAAGCTATAAATAGCTACAACACATGGATGTGTATTTGTGTAATCAGTGTGATGATGTGATGATATCTCTGTGTTGTGTGTAGATGCTGAAGGATTTGACTTTGGATTGTAAAATATGTTATTAAAGCCTGAAGTAACTTGGAGCTGAGTGGATAAAAGGATGTGATCAGTCACGGTTATTGTTATGGAACTTCTACATCTGAATATAAATGATTCAGCTCCCAGACTGCTGGAAATGTGGGACGGGTTCTAACGCTTCACCAAAACTGCTTTATCCTGGAAAAGAGGTTTGAGGGGAGACTCCTGTCATACGCCAGTCCTGGTGAGTTTATTATCCTTAATGCTGAAAGACAAACAAACAACATCAGCATAAACATCAACACACACACTCTAAAAATCATAATATTATACAGGATACAGTGAATATTATTCAGTATCATACAGTACAGTAAAGAGTCAGTAAGTCAGTAACTCACTGTAGTGTCTCCAGTTTACAGTGTGGATCCTTCAGTAGATCAGAGAGCAGCTTCACTCCTGATTCTCCTGGATTATTATAGTACAGATTCAGTTCTCTCAGGTGTGATGAGGAGTTTGACCTCAGAGCTGAAGCCAGAGCAGCACAACCTTCATCTGTAATACTGCAGTAACGCATCCTGCAAGATAAAAAAACCTTCTCACACTTAACACACTCAGTTTTAGCATTGAAAACATGAACTACACAAAATCTTTATATTCTGTACATTTACTCTCCATCTCACACACACAACAGTGAAAATATATCAGATCACTACAATTAAATTTACGACAGATGAAATCTGCATGTTGCTGCGTTTATTAAAACTCAGGTGTGTGTGTGTGTGTGTGTGTGTGTGTATATATATAACCTCAGGATCTCCAGTGTACAGTGTGGATTCTCCAGTCCAGCAGAGAGCAGCTTCACTCCTGAATCCTGCAGTTTATTGTCACTCAGGTCCAGTTCTCTCAGACTGGAGGAGTTTGAGCTGAGAACTGAGGACAGAACTCTACAGCTTTCCTCTGTCAGATTACACCCACGCAGACTGGAAAAGAAATGATGAAATATCAGAACACTGATCACAAACACACAAACACAGCCATAATACAGCTAAAGTTGAACAGAAATGTCAGTGTGTTTCTCTCACACACAGAAATCAGAGGACAGGACACCTCATCAGCACATTTACAGGAGCAGGGACATCTTTCTGCACTCCACAATCTCTCAGCTACAATTTATTATAAGACCATTAGGTCATGTACATAACACACACATGTGAGAGCGAGCAGCCTACAAACAATACACTCTGATCTGTGTTCAAGTTTCTACAACCAACACTGCAGATATAGTGCATTTTATTACAGAAAATAAAGAATTATAGAACTGTACACTACCAGTTAATAACATGCCAGTACTAGTGGTACTTTACAGTGAGTTATATGTTGAATTTCACAGAGACGGTATAGTAGTTGGTGTGTACCGTTACAAATCTGTCACCTCAGGACCTTAGATTTTACACAGACACTAGTTCAGTTGTTTGGTGTGGACCCCAGAACAGGTGGAGTCACATACGTCCAAAGAGATCCAAACTAAAGAGAAAGTTTAATCGGTCCAAACCAGCCCAGGTAGATGTGAAAGCGTCCTTATCCTCTCTCACGTGTCCCGCAGTGTGGACATAATGTGTTAGTGTAAAAAGTGAAAGAATATTCTGTAAAAGATCTTCTCCAAACAGTGCAGTTCAGTGTTACATTAAAATAACAAACCATGCAGTAATACATTTATGAATAAAAATACTCACTCAGCTTTTCTGGAGGCTTTGACCACTGGCAGCAGCCTCAGAAGGCATTCTTCTGATTGGTAATATTTATTCAATGAAAACTCATCCAGCTCCTGTTCTGAGTTCAGTAACACAAACACCAGAGCTGACCACTGAGCAGGAGAGAGACTGCTTCCACTGAGACACCTGTAATCTTCTCTGTTCAGGTAAGTTTGTACTTCCTGCACTAGAGAATGATCATTCAGTTCATTCAGACAGTGGAACAGATTGATGGATTTCTCTGGTGATGGATTCTCCCTGATCTTCTCCTTGATGTACTTGACTGTTTCCTGTTCGCTGTGAAAGCTGCTTCCTCTCTGTGGTATTAAGCCTCGTAAAAGAGTCTGATTGGACTCCAGTGAGAGACCCAGAAGGAAGCGGAGGAACAGGTCCAGGTGTCCATTCTCACTCTGTAAGGCCTTGTCCACTGCACTCCTGAGGAAATCAGACATGTTTGACTTTCTGGAAAGTTCAGACAGATCAGTGATTTGTTGTTCTGGTACATTTCTGCTGATGAAGGAGAGAAATGCATATAAAGCAGCCAAAAACTCCTGAACACTCAGATGTACAAAGCTGAACACCTTCCCCAGGTGAAGCCCAAACTCCTCTCTGAAGATTTGGGTACACACTCCTGAGTACACTGACACTTCTCTGACATCAATGCCACACTCACTCAGGTCTTCCTCATAGAAGATCAGGTTTCCTTTCTCCAGCTGTTGGAAAGCCAGTTTCCCCAGTGCCAGGATACTCTCTCTGGTCTGCTGAGGATCAGGGTCACATTTCTGATGGTACTTTTGGTCCTTGTGTTTGATCTGAAAGATCAGGAAGTGTGTGAACATTTGAGTCAGAGTCTTGGGGATCTCTCCACTCTCTGCTTCACCCAACATTCTCTCTAGAACATTGGCTGAAATCCAGCAGAAGACTGGGATGTGGCACATGATGTAGAGGCTTCTTGAAGACTTCACGTGTGTGATGATTTTATTGACCAAGCTCTGATCACTGATCCTCTTCCTGAAGTACTCCTCTTTCTGAGGATCACTGAACCCTCGTACCTCTGTTACCTGGTCTACACTCTCAGGAGGGATCTGATTGGCTGCTCCTGGTCGAGAGGTTATCCAGAGGAGAGCAGAGGGAAGCAGATTCCCCTTGATGAGGTTTGTGAGCAGCATATCCACTGAGGCTGACTCTGTCACATCACACAATCTCTCATTGTTCTGGAAATTTAGAGGAAGTCGACACTCATCCAGACCATCAAAGATCAACACCACTTTGTAGGATTCACAATCTATTAATTGTAGTTTTCTCATTTCTGGGAAAAAGTGATGAAGAAGATTCATCAGACTGAGATTTTGCTGCTTCATCAAATTCAGCTCTCTAAAGGGAAGTGGAAACATGAAGGTGACGTCCTGATTTGCTTTTCCTTCAGCCCAGTCCAGAATGAACTTCTGCACAGAGACTGTTTTTCCAATTCCAGCAACACCTTTAGTCAGCACAGTTCTGATGGACTTGTCTTTAAAGAGGTCATTACATTTGATGGGTGTCTCCTGTGTTGCTGGTGTCCTGGACGCTGTCTCAATCTGTCTAACCTCATGTTCATTATTGACGTCTCCACTCCAACCCTCTGTGATGTAGAGCTCTGTGTAGATCTCATTCAGAAGTGCTGAGCCTCCATGCTGTGAGATTCCTTCATTAATTCTTTTAAACTTCTCTCTCAGGTTGGATTTCAACTTTGCCTGATACACAAAGGCCACAGACTCTAATAAACAAAGTAATAACATGTTTTAATGCAAAATCACTGAGCACAATATAAAATGTAAAATTCTTTCAAATGCTGCTGTTCATTCCTGATTCATGTACTAAATATTACTGAAGGAACAGGACCATTGTACAGAGTAACCACAAGCTGGATCACGAACAGAACAGAAAAGCACCAGATGTACATGATACTAAAATCAAACTTAAAACTAAAAGTGTTAATATCTAAAACAATTTCCTCTCTCTAAAGTGAACCTGATGGAATAAAGCCACGACTCAGAGCTCTTACTGTTGTGCAGTGTGTTAGCGAGATCTGTGTGGTTCATGTTCTTCAGGACGTGCAGTGTGATCTTCAGCGCTCCCTCTCTGACACTGTGCAGATCCTCCTCATCCTCCACCTCCCTCTCAGTGCATGCTGGGTAATCTGGACTCACGAGCTTCCTAAACCTCTTCAGCTCATTCTTTATCAGAGTGATGACTTTGTGTTCCAGCTCCTGGTTAGAAACACACAGTAACAGATCTAAATATTATAATGTTAAACAGTGAGAGATGCCTTTATTTTATGAAAAGGAAAAAAAAAAACCTCTGTCTATTACCACATTTACAACTGTCTGATTACCCATAATTCTGCTGCACCTCGATAAAACAACACAAGTCACACCCACACCTTGAATATGGACTCCAACTGATTTCTGCTGATGTTTGATTTCTTCTTTTGTGGTCTGTGAACAAACAAAACACATCATGTAATATGGACTATATGATGATAATAATGATGATAGAATAACAGAAAAGTGGGGAAATGCATAATAACGAGCAGTTGAGTAGTAAGAATAATAATACACAGCATAAATATAAGACACTGCAGAAAGTGAAAAGCTTCCTCCAACTGACTAGCTCGTTTTTCATTCATTCTTTTTTGATTTTGTTCCACTCAACGCCTCAATGCTGGACAACGCTGGAGCTCATTTGTGGTTCTCTTTTATAGCTAAAACACCTTCACGAGCTGTTAACAACAGTGACTAGCATGACTATTCTCAAAGAATTTTCTTAATCAAAGTATGATTTAAGTATGATTATCATATAATCCATCAAGTATAATCAAGAGTTAAAATACTTAGAAATCATAAAAGATTTAGTGCATTTAGAGAGTGACTTTATGATTTTACAAGGATATTTCTGTGTATGTGAATCAAGAAACCTAAAACAAACTGGTGTGACCTTGCAGGTAGACTGTGCTTTTGGGAAAAACAATAAGCACACAGTTCTCATTCATAAATTGTATCTTCTTCAGTCCAGATGTGCTCTGTCATATCTCACGGGAAGGTGTTTTTCTCTCTATCAGACTACTGAAGTGCATTGTTGAGGTTGTGATGAATGTTAACTTTTTTTAAAAAATAAACTGAGTGATCTCTCGCCATGGTTAAAACTAAGATAGAGGGTAAACTAAGCAGGTGTGTGATTAAAAGAAAAAAAGAGAAGACTTCACTTAATAAGATCATTGTTCTAGAAGTGTATAAAAGCATGAGCCACGACTGTGTAAATCAGATGATCATCTCTGCTTTGTTGGTTCATTCAATAAAGTCTCATATTTGGCATCCAAAACCCTTTGTCTTTGGAAAGTTATTTTTGTTATTCTCATCTGAAAAGTTTTGCCACGACACTATAGGCTAGTTTATATACAGGATGGCTGAGAGAATTATTGTCTAAATCATGTTACACAGGTACTCTGCTTGTTACATCAGTTAACTTCAGAGCTTCGTGGCTCCAGTGTCCCAGGTGGCTGAGATTAGGATTTTAGTGTGTTTGCACAGTTTACTGCAAATTAGCCTGATAATGTCCCATCTATTCTTTTATACTGAGGAGTAAAATGATTAGATAGTTTTAATTGGTCATTTATAAATATATTACTTTACATTCTATACAATGGTCACTTTACAATTTAAAAAGAATAAATTACTAACCATACAGTCTATTCAATATATTTTAATCCATAGATATAATATATTTAAAAAGTATTTTACTTAAAACAGGGTCACCATATCCTTTTTCTATTCAATAATCCACACAGTGTTAAATCATCATTCTTCTATCAGTAAAAACACAATTGTAAATCTGTAGAATCAGGAAAATGGTTTAACGATATGTGCCAGTGAAAGTCTCAGATAGACAGACAACCTGAAAACATATTGCCTATTTATTTATGTATTTATTTGTTTGTTTGTTTGTTGGGAGGATGTCCTTCATTTTTCCTCCTTGAAGGTGGTGACACTAGAGCTTACAGTCTTTGGCGATGTTTCTTTCTTCTCTGGAGGAAAGCTGAGATGGGGGATGAGTGAAGGGACTTTGGGGAGTGTCTATAAGATAACCGACACGAGGCCTGACCAAACACTACTGGTCTGGAAGGCAGATTTCCAGACGAGTTTTATTTTTTCAGCCACATAGTACACTTGTGCTGAGGCCATGACCATAGCTTTTTTTCATGTTCTACAAATTTCTAGGTGATGTGTACATGGAAAAATAAATTATTGCACCTTTAACACTCTCCTCTTAACACAATACACTGATTTCAGGATTTCCTAACTAACACTAACATATTTAGAAACAAAAGTTTGAATGAAAGAATGAATGAATAAAATATTTATGTTGTCATTAATTTCCCAGGTGTAAATGTTCCTCTGTAGCACCACAGACCCTCCAGCTCAGGGACTGCAGGCTGAACTGAACTCTTAAAGCAGTTTTCCTCACTGCCAGTCTGAGAGCTGCAGCACTGCACAGTTTAGTGTTGTACTGGTTCAACACCTGATAAAGCTCATGAAGGGCTTCATAATGAGACGAGTGAGTTTGATCAGGTGGAACATTGCCGTAAAACACCTCACTATACAGACCTCACATCAGTAGAACTGTCTCTGTCTCTGTCTCTGAACTTAACCGGAGGATCCATTGACGCGTCACTCTTCATGGACATACAGCTGGGTTCTGGTGAGTCTGATCTCTTTCTCTTCATCCTTCTAGAATTACAACAGAAATATCAGCAATAATTAATACTCTGCTGTCTCAGCACTGTTAAACAATGTGTTCATCATTAAACACCAAGAATTCCATCTTTTTAATTCAGCTACAGTCTGCACACTTATTCAAACAGGAGACTCGCCTGATCCCTCAGGAATTACTCTGATGTCAGGAGTCCCAATCACAGCTAACTGACTCAGCTGGGTCTTAAAGCCTGTAGAGTTCACTGACTCAAAGCTATGCTGCTCTTATGCTACACATTACACAGTCCTTTTTACTCTTCTCTCAGTGAATGATTTCTCTAAACTGTTCTTACATCAGATCAGTGATATATTCACTGCTATTAAACACCTTAAAGCAAAGTTTAGTTCCTCTGTTAACTAGTGAGTGTTTAGAGATACAGATCTGTTCCCATGAGACGGTGTGTATTTATTGCTGGTGAATGGAAAAGTAACTCACCTCTCGTCTTTCTTTAAGTCCTGTTTTCCAGACACACTCATGTTGGAGGTCATGTCTCCTTCTCCAGATTACAGCAGGACACACGTTTACTTCACTCCAACATCGGTGTGTTAAATCAAACCCTGTATCAGCACAGAGTTCACTTACAGGAAATAGTCACGGTATCAAGTCCTAAAACAACCTGTGTACATTAAACCTTCAGTACAAACCCACAAAACTCTTCTGCATCTAGTGTCACTTCAGTGTGTTTATATATTATAGCTTTAGATTTAGAGACTCACTGTGTTTTTACTCCTGAAATGGTTTCTGAAATAGAGCTGCTGTGGTTTACTTTCACTTTCACGGTCTCAATGCGTCCTTCCCTCGATCCCAACGCGCATGCGTTAACGGGTTACAGCGGGACTCAATCCTCTGCGCATGCGCAAAAACGTCACGAAACTTAAAAGCTACGGTTTTATATTAAAAGTGGGCCCAGTGTCTTTATGGATCTTTATTCCCAGTTACGTGCTTCTCAGTTTGTTGCCTTGATTTGCTTCTGATGTGTAATTATAAAATTGATAAATGACCAGCAACATTATCTGCTTTTCACAGGCAGCTTCTTCTGACTTGGTCTCTGATACACAAGCACAGTTTTCCACCTCACAAGGATTTCATTTGGAATAACTGTAATATTCTTCATAAGAATGAATCAGTATTTTGTCGGACTTGATAAAAGGTTTGATAAAAATATTCTGTTAGTCAGTCAGTTAATTAATTCTCCAGGGATGTTGGTCTCATATAAGGGATTTCTAGCTCATTTCCAGTCTCCCGTTTCCCCAAAAGATGTTCCTGTTACTAAAATCTGACCTGCTGAGGTTCTTGGTGCTGTTCCTATCAGAGTTAATCCACTTTTAAAGAGATCTATGGAGTCATAATTCCTCTCCTTGCTGTTGCACATCCATACACAGACTGGTTGGGTGAATTTGTTTCTCTTTCTCATCCAAACCCTGTGTTAGAAATAGAGGAAGATTAGTAGATTAATATATTCATGTCTTATTGGAGCCTTGAGCTCTACTGTATAAATATCTTATAAGAAGCGAGGTTAAAGAGGTATGCTGGAGGTTAATTCATCACTTTTACCAAGTCAGGTTGCAGCTAAAGAAGAGGGATTCTGACCTGGATCCTGTTTGCTCTTTTTATGCTCGTGCTGAAGAAGAGAAAATCCCATCTGTTTTGCTGATGCATACAGTGGTATTCTGGAAGGTCTGTGTTTCTTCTGCTAAATCATTTCTTTATTGTTTTCTAAAATAATATCTTTATTGTACATAGATGTTTTATTTCAATTAAATAATTTTGACAAAGTATATGTAAGTATATATTAGTATTTATTTTTACTTGGACAGATTTTTTTAATACAAAAGTGTACATTTTTAAAACAAAAGTCCATTTGAGTAATGAATACCAAATACTTCATTTGTCCAGTTTGCTTTCTCTCTGCATCAAAATAATCCTACAGCCGTCGTCAATGAAATTATTCTGATTAAACCCCAAATAAAGACCAACATGCATTCATACATTTAATTTATTAAATCATTTCATTGTTTGAACCATTATTATTATTATTATTATTATTATTATTATTATTATTATTGTTGTTCTTGTTGTTGTTATCAGAATATTTTTTTTTTAATTTCTGCCATATACTTTGACATGTATTAGGAATTTTTCTTGGTGTTTGGTCACAACACGATACATTCAACTCAGTTTACACACACACACACACATCTGTAGCGTCACCACCGGCACCTGCCCGCCAGAGGGAGCCCTCGCCTGAGTTTTGACACCACCCACGAGAAACACTTCCGGGGTTCTTTCAGATATTTAAACAGAGCGTTCACTACACTAGGAGGCGAAGTATTGTTTTTGGGACATTACCAAGCCTTTTCTCTCTGCCATAGTGTTTTGCTGTCTTTTGTGCTCGACCCTGTTCACGTTTACGGTTTTCTGCCTTTGCCTTGTGTTTTTGGATTTGTTCGCCTCGCTGCCTATTAGTGTGTAAACCCCTCAGATAGAGCTGGTGAAATGAGAATATTTTATAAATTATAGGAAGTGTTAAATGTGGGGTATAATATTATTTTATGTGGAGATTTCAGTCCCATTACACATGAAAAGGATAAATTCCCCAATACAAACACATCAACATCCAGAGAAGGGAAACTACTCCAAAAGGTTTGTGAAACACATGAACTGAAAGAGTCTTTTAGACAGAAATTCCCTCAGGACATTGGTTTCACCGTTTCGACTCAAAAATAATAATAATAAGAGACAGAATGTGCAGCTCTAAACCATCCGAGTAGCACATTACAGACCTGATCACTCAGTAGCCTCGGATCACTGATCTGTGAAAGTGAAGCTAATGATGGAGTCACACGGCAAGAGAAGCTTCTGGAAACTAAATCCCACATGTTTACTACATAAAGAAACTATAGACCAACTGGCAAAAGAAATTCAACCAATAAAACTATTAAAAGATTTAATAAAATGTGGGAAGTTTAAAAAAACACATAATCTTTAAAGGAAAATGTAAGTCACTTAACAAAGCAAAGAAGGACTAGCACAGCAAACTTCTCTCAGAATCTGCTGAACTTCAGTCTAAACAGAATAGAAATGTGGAAGAAGATGATTGTGTGTAGAAAATGAAATGGGAGTTAACAAAGCTAAACGAGGATTTCTTCTGAAACGTTCAGTTGCAAGCTGGCCTGGACACGACCTCCACCGGAAAGCCACAGAATGGTATTAAAGACTGAGAAACCGCAGGGAAAAGAGGAGCATAAAGGCCCTCAGAGAGAATGATGGAAATATAATCGAGGATGAGGAAGAGAAAAGAGAAAGAACTCTACAGAAATGCCAAGATGCCCCATGGAGAAGAAATGCAATGCCAAAGAGAATTTCAGATTTTCTATCTCCATGGCCAACTTTAAAAACTAGTGGCATGCAGCATTGAGGAGAGCCAATAGATGGAAAAGAAACGCTAGAAGCAATAGTGCAGTTAAAGGAGGGGAAAAGTCCGGGAGCTGATGGGCTTCCAGCTGAGTTTTCCAAAGCTGCAGTTAAACACATTGCACATCTCCTAACTGACTTCTACAACCAAGCCATAAAGGGAGGGATTTGAAATGAATCTCTGTAGCAGTGTGTTATGACACTAAGATTTAAGAAAGGTGAGCCATATGAGCTGGAGAACTGGAGGCAGATAAGTCTCATGAATATCGATTCTAAAATACTCGCTAAAATCCTCATCAACCGCATGAATCACGCATTAAACTAAAGAATGGAAAGAGAGCAGACTTGTGCAATTAAAGGAAGATAGATGTGGGACAATCCTGCAAAAAGAAGAGATTTTAAAGACACTAAGCAATGCCATCTCCCAGCTGAGACGCTTTTTAAACTAATCTTAAATGAACTAAAAAGACAAAGGACAATGGAGCGAAGATCTAAAAATAAATCTCCATGGTCTTTATTAAAAATATGATCTCTGGAAATATTTAAGGGAAATAACTATGTAGATATAATCATATGATTGGACTATGTTGTAAATAGTTATTTTTGTATATTTAAAAGTTTGTAATGTTGAAGAATTACTGCAACAAATTGTGAAATTTTTAAACTGTGTAAATGTTGAAGAGTTATTGTGATAATTGCGAATGTTGAAGATTTATTGTAACAAATTGTGAATTATTCAATAAAGTTTGATTTAAAAACGCAGAACCGGCATTTTAATTTTATTTCTTTATTCATTCATTCACTCGTTTATTTCATTATATAGCGTTTTACACAATGGACTTTTTATCACAAACCAGTTGTTACAGACATCCGGATATAAAAAGTAAATATAAACCTTTTTTTAACATTTCCATGTCAAGTGCTGAGAGGCATGAAGATATGATCTTAATAATAATAATAATAATAATAATAATAATAGTAAAGAGTAGAGGAGAGGCGTGTGTTGGAGTTGTTATGGCAGAATAATCCAGTGCACAGTAATAAGGCTGATGAGCTCTGTGTCTGTGGGAAGGACACAAGGCCTACCGGCTGTTTGAGGCGGCGCTGCGTGTTGTGCTGGATGGAGCTTGACTGCCCTCGTGTGGCCAAACCCAGGAACTGCAATTTCCCACAATCACTATTCTGTTATTATAAGCATTTTATGGAGGTGTTTATAAGTCTACACTTGTAGTAGTTAGCCAAGAGACAACAACTCCAACACACGCACCTTCTCAACTCTTTATTATTATTATTATTATTATTATTATTATTATTATTATTATTATTATTATTACTATACTTAATAATAATAATAATAATAATAATAATAATTTAATGCCATCTGAACTGCATTCAGCTGCTATTTGTACCTCCACTGTAATATAAATTACAACTGAGTCTATGGATTTCTGCTTAAGGTGCAGTATTTGGATATTGGGATGGTAGTTGTGTGTTGTGTTGTCTGTGATGTGTGTGTGTGTGTGTGTAAACTGAGTTGAATGTATCGTGTTGTGACCAAACACCAAGAAAAAATCCTAATAATGTCAAAGAATATGGCAAATAAAATTATTCTGATAACAACAATATCAACACTACTACTACTACTACTAATAATAATAATAATTAATGAGACACTATGATTAATAATATTCCATGCTATGAGGTAAACAGAGTTTTTGTGTAGTGAGTGAAGTGTGTTGTGCTGGATGGATCTTGGTTACTCTCGTGTGGCCACATTTCCAAACTTGACTCTCTGCATTTGCAGTAAATAATTTGGTTCAAATAATGAATTGATTTAATAAATGAAATGTATGAATGCATGTTGGTCTTTATTTGGGGTTTAATCAGAATAATTTCATTGATGACAGCTGTATGATAATTACTTTTGAACATGAGATTGAATTATTGTAACTTTTATTTTCCTATTTTTCCCTGAAATGTTTCTGATGGTTTTTCAATTAATTTTCGTAAATTGTAATTCCACTTTAAGGGTGGAAAAAGTTCCGATATGATTTATCCTGGTTTGATTTTTTTTATATCCATTGTAAGAAGGTTTAAATATGAGTTTCTCAGGTGGCTGTACATCCGAGAATCTTTTCATATGGTTGTATATATGAACTTACTTACCTGTGGCCATGTCAAGTATGTGTTCTTGTTATAAAAACATGTTTATCTTGATTTTCTCGATGGGAAAAGTCAGGTGTTAGATGGAGAACTTGTGCATTTTCCTGTAGATGGCAGTAAAGACTCTGAAATCTAATTCAGCGCTTTTCAAACCTCATCTCAAATGATATTGCCCAAGTCCTTATAGCAACCGTTACATCTGTGGAAGAAAGTAGAGAAAAAACAAAGAAGAAAAGTAAAAAGTAAAAGTAAAAGTGGGAAGGACATGCCAAGCTGGGACTATTCGCAGGGCATGGGTGCTTGGTAAGGCGTGGCACTTGCCCATTTCAGGAGAGACCACTTTGCGCTGCCTTAATCAAACACCGAGAGATGAAAGAAAACAGAAGCTATTTATGGAGCAGATAATCACTACACTTCTCGATCATGGTATATTTAAAAAAAAAACTAACTAACTAAATAAATAAATCCTCTAAACAATTGTACACACTAAAAAAGATGTGTAGTAATGAATATTTCACTATGATCTAATTATTATTTCATATTTATTACAACATCTTAAAAATCACAATTAGAAATCATGTTTTTAAATGTTTTGTTATTGTTTTTGTTTGTTTGCCGAGGTGCATTATGGGAGAATTCCAAAGTTCCATTGCATCCTGTACGTGTCTCTTAGTTCAATGCTTTGTTCTTTATGTGTTTTTCACAAGCTGAAGAGCAGAAAATTAGGATGAAATAAATAATTTAATAAAAATAGAAACCACAAAAGAAGCAAAGCCAGCGTGTTAAGGTTATAAATGCCAATCCCAGTGTAGACTCTGGAGATGTGCCGTTCATGAAGGAGGAGTCGATTCTTCCAAACGACTCTTTTAGGTGAAGTGGCATATAGGAGCGTTTTGGAGTCTTTTCTTTTTCTTTTCTTTTCAGGCATGTAGACAATGCTGTTAGTCGTGCAGTGGAAGTGAGTGGAAATGGTTTGGTGTAAAGCTTTTTCCAGCATCTGAGCTGTTGGTGAACGGTGAGTTTACTTGTGTAAAAACTTTCCACAAGGCAGAGGCCGCTAATGAAAATAAAGGTGTGTGTTGTAAAGGACAGTGTTTTAGTAAAAGGTTAGTGTTTGCAGACTTTAACAGTGGGAGCACACATTCAGCACAGTGGAAGATCTCAGGGAGTGAGATCTTTAAAAAAAAAAATAAAAGCTGTAATAATGTAATGTAAAGTAATACTCTAATGCATTTATCTACATCAGTAGGCTACTATATAAAACTAGCACTTTAGCTTCCTGGTCCCTCTTGAGTTTTAGATAATAACTCAGTCTAAAATCCACTATGCCCAAAGCAGGAATAAAAGATGGAGGGAATGGGACAAAAACTAACATCCCCTTTTCATTTCAGATTTAAATATTTTATTTCAGCATGCTAGTTTAAAGCCATGTTACATATCAATCTATGTAAAGTGAATATTGTTGTTAGAGGAGCTGAGGTAAGCTCAGGCTGGAACAATCAGTTCTATAATGTACAGGGTTTTAAAAGGAGTCATTTAGCCCCAAACAGAACATAAAGTGGTAATGCGGCCTCCTCCCCAGCCCTGCAACAATACACAGAGGCACACAGGCTTTCTCATTCTCTCTTTCACCCACACTGATAGACCAACTAAATCTCATGAACTGAAGTGGGCGGATCATGACAGTGAAATAACCAATGAGCATGATGCCTTTTTATTAAATCCTTACATACATGTACATAATAACACACTTTAAACAGGGAACTCGACCATCCAGACAACAATCCTGGCAGCCAGGAGCCGAGGACCCGATGATACACAGTACACAAATTCACACACACACACACACACACACACACACACACACACACACACACACACAGATTTACACACACATACTATAACATCGCTTATTCTATAGTATATGTGAAACGAACCTCTAAAACCCATGGATTGTTATTCAGTTATTCATTTTAAAACATATCATTTAGTAACTAATTTGAATTATTCAGTAATTATGGTTAAACTAAACTTTTTACAGAATTAAGGAACATTTTACCCAAATAATAATGACTTTATAGAAATGTCTAAATATTTCTATAATTACACAGCAGTGCAGTATCAGACTTTATAACATAAAGGCCTTGTGTATGTAAATGTCAGATTAACCCTTGTATGGTGTTCGGGTCTGTGGGACCCGTTTTCATTTTTTATCAAAAGAAAAATGATACGATTAATTATTTTTTCAAACTCAGACTCACTGGCCTTGGCTCATTTTCTGTGAAGAACATATATCAGAACACATTTTCAATGACCACTCACTGTACACCCCCCCTACACATTTATATTACATACAGGATGTTCGGGTCCACTGGACCCGGGGCTAATAAAAGTGTGGAAATTGTAGGTCCTGTGTACCTACACTGTCCTCCTTCTGTCTGGACCTGCTGTTAGTATGTGTGTGTGTGTGTGTGTGTGTGAGAGAGAGAGTGAGTTTTGTGTTTCCCCGCACAGGGTTGCAACATTTTTGCAAAATTCAAGCACTGATATCTGTGTGCTCTCACATTCCCGCACATTTTACCCTCTGTCTTGCAGGAACAAATCTTTATTTGCTCATACTCTATCCCAGCTGCAAATTGGGGGAGTGACACAATAAATATAGCTTTGCCAGTGTGGTTCCTTATCACAACTGATCAAGATGGCCAAAAGATTATCTGCTCAGAGGGTCTTGCAATTGATTTTGGAAGAGAGAGAAGCTTTTGAGGATGATGTAAAGGAAGAGGTTTCAGAATGTGAGGGTCACATTTCTGAAAATTCAGAGTGTGACAGTGACTTTGAAGAAGAGGAGATTGAGCATCAGCTAGTTCCAAAATGAAGACTAGCCCCAGGACCAGCCCATCAGCAGCCAGCCCCAGGACCAGCCCATCAGCAGCCAGACCCAGGACCAGCCCATCAGCAGCCAGACCCAGGACCAGCCTGTAAGCAGCCAGCTCCAGGACCAGAACAAGCCCATCAGCAGCTAGCAAGTGAAGAAATATGGATGTCAAAAAATTGTGAAATTGAATGGTCTTCTTGCCCAAGAAATGAGCCACCCCGCATGGCTGCCAATGTGATAAGGATGCAGCCAGGGCCAACACGGATGGCAGTTTCTCATGTGCAGGACTTCAAGTCTTCTTTTGAGCTTTTCATCCCAGATTCCATCCAGAAAATTATTCTGGATTGCACTAATTTAGAAGGAAGGCGTGTTTTTGGAGAGAGAGGTGGAAGAAGATGGACCAAACCCATTTACATGCCTACTTTGGGGTTCTTATCCTTGCTGGAGTTTTCATTTCCAAAGGGGAATCCACAGAATCCCTGTGGGATGCAGAAACTGGCAGAGAACTTTTCCGTGCAACATGGACAAGCTGGGGACTGGCTACAGCTGCAAAAGGAGGACCCTACGCTGGCCGCTCTTGATATTCTTTGACATCTTGGAACATGTGGTCTTCTCTGGATTTGAGGTGCAACTCACCAGTGCCTTTCCCAGAGTGGGAGAGAAAGAGGCATCTCCTCTGGAGCTTCCCTCTGTTCCACTCTGGGTTCAGTGCCATCCAGATGACAAAGGCATTGTGTGCTGAGATGTCCAAAGAATATCAACAGCGGCCAGTGTAGGGTTTTTCTGTCCATATTGTGTTTTTCTGTCCATCGTGGGTCCACACACTTCACAATATGCATGCATCAAGTGCAAGAAGTACATATGCAACGCACACACAGTACAACTCTCCCCCTCATGTGTTGTATAGGCTGGTATGAAAAAGCAATGTGTTCAGTGGGGCTAATGTGTTGTCTAGACTGACATGGTTCCTGTATGTGTTCAGCTTGTGTTGTGTAAACTGACCTGAATGGGTTAAATTTCTAATGAAGATCAAATAAATAAGAATCAATAGTTATGAAAAACCTTGCTTCATTTGTAAATTTGTTGAATTTTTTTCCTCATATCTTGATTATAATTGATTTTCATTTTTTTTTATTACATTTTATTAAAAAACAAACAAAAAACGAGTAGCAATTTAATTCATAAATGTGGTCTAACAAAGGTAAAGGGCAAATATTAACCATATATGTTGTTTATATTGCTTGCAATTGGGATGAAGTAAACATCTGTTGAGTTTTTTAACATAAAATTGTTTGATTGTGTTGAATTAAAAACCCAAAAAATGCAGCGGGTCCACCAGACCCAGGAACACCGGCTGATTAACAAAAATATGAACACCACACAAGGGTTAAAGATACTAAGCAATGCCATCTCCCAGCTGAGACGCTTTTTAAACTAATCTTAAATGAACTAAAAAGACAAAGGACAATGGAGCGAAGATCTAAAAATAAATCTCCATGGTCTTTATTAAAAATATGATGTCTGTAAATTATTTAAGGGAAATAACTATGTAGATATAATAATATGATGTGACTATGTTGTAAATAGTTATTTTTGTGTATTTAAAAGTTTGTAATATTGAAGAATTACTGCAACAAATTGTGAAATATTTAAACTGTGTAAATGTTCAAGAGTTATTGTGATAATTGCGAATGTTGAAGATTTATTGTAACAAATTGTGAATTATTCAACAAATTTTGATTTAAAAAGGCAAGACTGGCATTTTAATTTTATTTATTTATTCATTCATTCACTCGTTTATTTCATTATATAGTGTTTTTAACAATGGACTTTTTGTCACAAACCAGTTGTTACAGACATCCGGATATAAAAAGTAAATATAAACCTTTTTTTAACATTTCCATGTCAAGTGCTGAGAGGCATGAAGATATGTTCTTAAAAAAGGGATAGAAAATAAAATTTAAAATACTACTACTACTACTACTACTACTACTAATAATAATAATAATAATAGTAAAGAGGCGTGTGTTGGAGTTGTTATGGCAGAATAATCCAGTGCACAGTAATAAGGCTGATGAGCTCTGTGTCTGTGGGAAGGACACAAGGCCTACCGGCTGTTTGAGGCGGCGCTGCGTGTTGTGCTGGATGGAGCTTGACTGCCCTCGTGTGGCCAAACCCAGGAACTGCAATTTCCCACAATCACTATTCTGTTATGAAGTATTTTATGGCGGTGTTTATAAGTCTACACTTGTAGTAGTTAGCCGGGGGAGAGTGGAGAGAACTGTTAGAGAAATATTAGAGAAATGTTAGTGAATGCTCCCGCCTCCTCCCCTCCCTTTTTCCCTTTATGTTTTACTGTAATAAGGTATATATTGGCTTTATCTGTGTAATCTTCTTCCCTAGTTGTGGAGATTGTCGAGTGAAATAGCTGAGGCCACGTACGGAACATATGAAGTTCCACTGAAGCAGTGATGAGACTGAACATGACTTTTGGTGCTCATGATTGAATATGGCAGTTTTATTAGGAACCCTAAACATTAGAGAAGGAAATATTGAATGTGAAGTGTAGTAGTGCTAGTGCTTGTGAATAGACTCTCAGTTTAGATAGTGACCCTGAACAAAACTAACATGCAGTGCTTTATTAGGGTGCTGATGAAGTTGGAGTTGAACTGGTAAGAAAGCTATTATAGAGAGGCCTCATTAGACTCCCGAGGATGTTCAATCAGAAGCTGCCCCAAACTCCCCTGATTCCAGTCATCAGCTGGAATGAAGCAAAGCGGCCTGCACGAGCTGAGGCGGGGGTTGTAGAGAAAGCAGATAAAACACTGCCATGTGTTAGATAAGGGCTGGGAAACTGGGCTTTACACACAGGATTTAGAGGACACAGCTTTGGAGTTAGTTTGATTACAGGTTGCAGTGATCAAGTTACTGTTACACAGTTAAGTTACTGAAAATAAGGTTATAGCTGTGCCGAGTCCCAAATCACACTATTCTCATCCACTATTTAGTGTCCTATATGTCAGAAATGCCTTTTGACACACAGTCACTAAATCCACGTAATATTATTTCATAATGACTTTGTATAATCTATATCATATCTATATTATTGTAAACTCAGTGTTAAATGATCTTGGTATTAATACACTGTTCAAAATAAACGCTGATGCCTCTACTGGAAACATGTCTAGCTAATTTCTCTGCTACAGCACTGATCACAGTCCGGTGGTAGTTCATGTTGTGATTTTTTTGGGTTTCTTTCACCTGAATGCAGATCACTGGTTGTGTTATGCTTTTTTACACACACAGCATTGCTGACTTCTAGTGTTACAACCCCAATTAGTCTAGGGGTATGTGAGGAATAACACTTATTTGATTATTAAAAAATATCAGTTGTGTGTGTGTGTGTGTGTGTAATCAGGGACCATCAGCAAGTAGTGCAAATCAATCAGGTGATTTATTTATCTATATAGAAGGGGAAGTGTGTGTGTGGTGCCAGGTGATAGTGATACTATTTACAAATTAGAGGTACAACTGGGTTTTGTGTTAACAGCCAGAACAACTCCCCAGGAATGAATGGCTGCGGGTTGTAAATAGGCGGGGTCAGAGGTGGATTGGTGGTCACAGCAAATGACATCAGCGGGGATAATTGAGACGGACAGGAACGTTATCCAATGAGGCAGTACTGCAGAGAGAGCGAGAAAGAGAAGGAGGGCGAGAGAAAAGGGGAGAGAACAAAACACAAAAACACGTGAACATACCCCAGAACGTAACACCTGGTTTTTATATTCAGTCACACACCCTCAAAACGTTTGAACAAAAAATACACTCTTAGGAAAGATGGTGAAGAAGCCTATGACTAATCTAATAAAATAATAAAATCCTTTCACTCCTCACACATCATTTAAAATGTCACAATACATATTGATTGTGAGGAATTTTTTTTTAAATTAAAAACACTTTTTAATTACTTGTTTATTAAATATTCACTGCAAAATTAGGCATTTTATTATCTCTTCAGGAAATAACTGGACATCATTAAAGTTTCTTTTTGTATTTATTTAAATCCAGTTTATTAGCAATTAATAACATCAAATATACAATATATAAGCAAATAAGCAAAAAAAGAAAATTGTTTTTAAATATATTTATATTTATCCTCATGAGACTCCATAGTGTTTACTGTGAGTCACTGAGCCTCATTCTGTGTTTACTAACATTGAGAAGTTTAGTTTCTGTAGTTAATGTAGATAAGTTTATGTTTCTGTAGTTACGAAGATTATGATAGTTATGAGGTAAAGTTTAATATTTACTAAAGAAGGTTTACAGAATTGGTAATGAAATATAATATAATTAATTTGAAATAAAGCAAAGTTGGGTGCTGGAAACAAACAAATAAATAAAGAATAAAATGAAAATAGAAGAAAAAAATGAGTGAAGTGACATAGCTGAGTGTTTTATTCCTGACTCATTAGAAGTGCAGTGTTAGACTGTTACACTCTAAAAAATTATTCAGAGGGTTAGTAAATAAAGCTTAAAATAAAAAGTATACTTAACATAAAACAATTTTTTAAATTTATTTCAGATTGTGAGCCAGGATCATAACTACACCCGATGTAATGAATCCGGCCTCTGTGGTCGTCACCAGAGGTCACCATCACCGGAGTACTGACTTTTCCCTCTAAACTCCATTTCCCATCACCCCGTGCCCAGCACTGATTACGAGCTCACCTGCAGCTTGTTACCGGGACTACTTAAGCCTCTGTCTCACCCTCACGCTTCGTGAAGTCTTGTTTCGCCCCGGCTGACATTACTGTGTTTGACCTTGGACTGCTTTCTCTGGTTTCTGGATTGTTTGCTGCCTGCCCCGACCATCCGCCTGTCTGATTACTCTGCCTTTGTCTCGCCTCTGATGACCCTGTTTGCTGCTGATCGACCACGCCTGTACAACTGTGTCTACCTTTTATTAAACGCTGCAAATGGATCCTCACTCTGTTGACTCATCATTACAACCGAGCTGCTTCTGAGCTTGTGTTGAAAAAATGTGAAGCAGTGTTTTCCAAAGCAGTGTGCTGATGCTTGTGTCGCTTTGCTGTAGTCACATGATCATTGAGGTCTGAAGCTTCATTCAGGACACGCAGTCATGTGACTGGTTCAAAAGCGGTTCATTTGAAGGTGCAGTGTTTGGAAAAAACTGTGAAACCTTCACGTGAGGCGGCAGAGTGGTGTTACGATTCAAACTGTCAATCACATATTTGCAAGAAATGGAAACTTCAAGAAAGAGAAGTGGTTCAAAAGCATGAACTTTTTTTTTTTTTTTTTTTTTTTTTTTTTTTTTAAAAAACAGATCTCCTCAGATGTATATTTATTCACATTGTATTCAATACATGCATTGCATTAAATTGTGTTGATTCTAATTCTTTTATTTTATTTTTTTTAAACAAAACATGCTGTTAGATTTTCAGATGCAGTGCTTGCTCTGCTCTCAGCAGTTGGCAAAAAGCAATAAAACATCAATGCTTGGGCATGAAAATGCACCTGAACCAGCAGAGAGTACTCCAAGGTATAGAGTATAGTGTAATTATTGTATGATGCAAGCCAATATTGTATATGTGGATAAAGAATAAAATTGCTATTATTTTGAATTGACTCCATATGCATATGATCTGACCTTCAATATAATACCTTTTGTAGTGAATATCAGCTTTTTTTTTTTTTTTGTAGGGACAAAACCAAAGGCTTGAGGAAGCATTACTTAATATGATTAAATGGGTGGGCATCCTTAACACACGAAGATACTGGATTTAGGGAGTGTGTCAGTGCACTGGACTCTACCTGCACTTTCCCTACAAGAGCTGCTTTAAATGAGAGTGACCCTGAAGTACAATGAAACAAAGGAAAAAGCCAAGGCCGAAGGTATCAGCAGTGAGTCTGACATCTGATATGTGGACAATCATGTTCCATTATATTAATATTACCTGGTAACAGGAAATTCTCCAATCTTACATGGCTGCAGATTTGGCTGAAGTAAAGATGTTACTGATAGAGGAATGGGGTATCCAGGGGAAGGTGAGATGCTTAGTGACTGATGCAGCTCCCAACATGATTGCCTGTGTAAACAGTCTGAAACTCTGACATGCAACTTTTATTGTAGCACATCTGATAAATAAAGACTGTCAGGTTCAGGAACAGATGGGCAATCCTGTCCTGATACTGGTTCAGGAGGTGGACACTTGATGAAACAGCACTTACACAATGCTGCAGTGTTTGGTTAATCTGGGACAAACAGGGAATTAACATCAGCCCTGGAAGAAGTAGTCTTCTTGATAAGAAGTAGTCTTACTGGAAATATTTTCTCAGCACAACCCTGTATACTTATAAAAAATATATGTAATTTTTTAGTGATTTATTTTGAGCAGTCAGTACACCATTGGTAAACAAAGCAGCACCACGTCTCTGTGACAATGTGTGTGCGCAGGTGTGTGTGTATGTGTCACTGCCCTTTGCTCAGGTAGAGTGTCAGTGAAAATAAAACTCAGCAGCTCCATTTTGTGTTGGGGGAAAATAAACCATTTCAGGAGTAAAAACACAGTGAGTCTCTAAATCTAAAGCTATAATATATAAACACACTGAAGTGACACTAGAGGCAGAAGAGTTTTGTGGGTTTGTACTGAAGGTTTAATGTACACAGGTTGTTTTAGGACTTGATACCGTGACTATTTCCTGTAAGTGAACTCTGTGCTGATACAGGGTTTGATTTAACACACCGATGTTGGAGTGAAGTAAACGTGTGTCCTGCTGTAATCTGGAGAAGGAGACATGACCTCCAACATGAGTGTGTCTGGAAAACAGGACTTAAAGAAAGACGAGAGGTGAGTTACTTTTCCATTCACCAGCAATAAATACACACCGTCTCATGGGAACAGATCTGTATCTCTAAACACTCACTAGTTAACAGAGGAACTAAACTTTGCTTTAAGGTGTTTAATAGCAGTGAATATATCACTGATCTGATGTAAGAACAGTTTAGAGAAATCATTCACTGAGAGAAGAGTAAAAAGGACTGTGTAATGTGTAGCATAAGAGCAGCATAGCTTTGAGTCAGTGAACTCTACAGGTTTTAAGACCCAGCTGAGTCAGTTAGCTGTGATTGGGATTCCTGACATCAGAGTAATTCCTGAGGTATGAGGCGTGTCTCCTGTCTGAATAAGTGTGCAGACTGTAGCTGAATTAAAAAGATGGAATTCTTGGTGTTTAATGATGAACACATTGTTTAACAGTGCTGAGACAGCAGAGTATTAATTATTGCTGATATTTCTGTTGTAATTCTAGAATGATGGAGGGAAAGAGATCAGACTCACCAGAACCCAGCTGTGTGTCCATGAAGAGTGACCAGTCAATGGATCCTCCAATTAAGTTCAGAGACAGAGACAGTTCTACTGATGTGAGGTCAGTATAGTGAGGTGTTTTATGGCAGTGTTCCACCTGATCAAACTCACTCGTCTCATTATGAAGCCCTTCATGAGCTTTATCAGGTGTTGAAGCAGTAAAACACTAAACTGTGCAGTGCTGCAGCTCTCGGACTGGCAGTGAGGAAAAGTGCTTTAAGAGTTCAGTTCAGCCTGCAGTCCCTGAGCTGGAGGGTCTGTGGTGCTACAGAAGAACATTTACACCTGGAAAATTAATGACTATATAACCATTTTATTTATTTATTCTTTCAAATATTTATGTCTAAATATGTCAGTGTCAGTTAGGAAATCCTGAAATCAGTGTATTGTGTTAACAGGATAGTGTTAAATATCTGCCTTTGTATTTATTAGTGTGCGTTGTGCAGCTATGAATACATATAGTCCAAATTACATTATGTGTTTTGTTTGTTCACAGACCACAAAAGAAGAAATCAAACATCAGCAGAAATCAGTTGGAGTCCATATTCAAGGTGTTTGTCTTTATTCTGTGTAACTTGTGTGTGAGTAGGTTGCAGGTTTTTCGATTTAAGATAATATACAGTTTATAATTTATGTAAATTTACAAATTACAGTTTTATTGATGTCCAGCAGGATTATGGGCAATCAGACAGAACGTCAGTTGTAACCGTGTTAATAGAAAGAGACTTTTCTTCTTTTCATAAAATAAAAGCGTCTCTCACAGTGTAACATTATAATATTTAGATCTATTCCTGTGACTTTCTAACCAGGAGCTGGAACACAAAGTCATCACTCTGATAAAGAATGAGCTGAAGAGGTTTAGGAAGCTCCTGAGTCCAGATTACCCAGCATGCACTGAGAGGGAGGTGGAGGATGAGGAGGATCTGCACAGTGTCAGAGAGGGAGCGCTGAAGATCACACTGCACGTCCTGAAGAACATGAACCACACAGATCTCGCTAACACACTGCACAACAGTAAGAGCTCTGAGTCATGACTTTATTCCATCAGGTTCACTTTAGAGAGAGGAAATTGTTTTAGATATTAACACTTTTAGTTTTAAGTTTGATTTTAGTATCATGTACATCTGGTGCTTTTCTGTTCTGTTCGTGGTCCAGCTTGTGGTTACTCTGTACAATGGTCCTGTTCCTTCAGTAATATTTAGTACATGAATCAGGAATGAACAGCAGCATTTGAAAGTATTTTACATTTTATATTGTGCTCAGTGATTTTTCACTAAAACATGTTATTACTTTGTTTATTAGAACTCACCTCTGTGTATCAAAGTTCAAATCCAACCTGAAAGAGAAGTTTAAAAGAATTAATGAAGGAATTTCACAGCATGGAAGCTCAGCACTTCTGAATGAGATCTACACAGAGCTCTACATCACAGAGGGTTGGAGTGGAGACGTCAATAATGAACATGAGATGAGACAGATTGAGACAGCGTCCAGGAGACCAGCAACACAGGAGACACCCATCAAATGTAATGACCTTTTTAAAGACAAGTCCGTCAGAACTGTGCTGACTAAAGGAGTTGCTGGAATTGGAAAAACAGTCTCTGTGCAGAAGTTCATTCTGGACTGGGCTGAAGGAAAAGCAAATCAGGACGTCTTCTTCATGTTTCCACTTCCCTTTAGAGAGCTGAATTTGATGAAGCAGGAACATCTCAGTCTGATGAATCTTCTTCATCACTTTTTCCCAGAAATGAGAAAACTACAATTAATAGACTCCTACAAAGTGGTGTTGATCTTTGATGGTCTGGATGAGTGTCGACTTCCTCTAAATTTCCAGAACAATGAGAGATTGTGTGATGTGACAGAGTCAGCCTCAGTGGATGTGCTGCTGACAAACCTTATCAAGGGGAATCTGCTTCCTTCTGCTCTCCTCTGGATAACCTCTCGACCAGGAGCAGCCAGTCAGATCCCTCCTGAGTGTGTAGACCAGGTAACAGAGGTACGAGGCTTCAGCGATCCTCAGAAAGAGGAGTACTTCAGGAAGAGGATCAGTGATCAGAGCCTGGCCAGTAAAATCATCAGACACATGAAGTCTTCCAGAAGCCTCTACATCATGTGCCACATCCCAGTCTTCTCCTGGATTTCAGCAACTGTTCTAGAGAGAATGTTGGTTGAAGCAGAGAGTGGAGAGATCCCCAAGACTCTGACTCAAATGTTCACACACTTCCTGATCTTTCAGATCAAACACAAGGACCAAAAGTACCATCAGAACTGTGACCCTGATCCTCAGCACACCAGAGAGAGTATCCTGGCACTGGGAAAACTGGCTTTCCAACAGCTGGAGAAAGGAAACCTGATCTTCTATGAGGAAGATCTGAAAGAGTGTGGCATTGATGTCAGAGAAGTGTCAGTGTACTCAGGAGTGTGTACCCAAATCTTCAGAGAGGAGTTTGGGCTTCACCTGGGGAAGGTGTTCAGCTTTGTACATCTGAGTGTTCAGGAGTTTCTGGCTGCTTTATATGCATTTCTCTCCTCCATCAGCAGAAATGTAACCAATCAACAAACCACTGATCTGTCTGATCTTCTCAGAAAGTCAAACATGTCTGATTTCCTCAGGAGTGCAGTGGACAAGGCCTTACAGAGCGAGAATGGACACCTGGACCTGTTCCTCCGCTTCCTAATGGGTCTCTCACTGGAGTCCAATCAGACTCTCTTACGAGGCTTAATGCCACAGACAGGAAGCAGCTCTCACAGCAAACAGGAAACAGTCAAGTACATCAAGGAGAAGATCAGGAAGAATCCATCTCCAGAGAAATCCATCAATCTGTTTCACTGTCTGAATGAACTGAATGATCATTCTCTAGTGCAGGAAGTACAATCTTACCTGAACAGAGGAGGTTACAGGTGTCTCAGTGGAACGAGACTCTCTCCTGCTCAGTGGTCAGCTCTGGTGTTTGTGTTACTGAACTCAGAACAGGAGCTGGATGAGTTTAATTTGAGGAAATATGACCCTTCAGAGGAAGGTCTTCTGAGGCTGCTGCCAGTGGTCAAAGTCTCCACAAAAGCTGTGTGAGTATTTTTATTTATAAACGTATTACTGCATGGTTTGTTATTTTAATGTAACACTGAACTGCACTGTTTCGATTAATGCTTGTTAATTGTTACTCTAATTATCGCCAAATAAACATGTTTTACACTAACACGTTATGTCTAAACTGATGGCTGGGCGATATGGACAAAATCTTATGATATGGTTAATATCTATCAAAATCTTACAATATGGTTCATATCTATCTTTTTATATATATATAATGTAGTACATATATAAACAATATATTTTGTTTTTTGTAAAATTAAACAAAACTAACTAACTGCACTAAACACCAGTGCAAGGCACTTTTTCTTTTCTCTTTTTTTTTGAAAGTGACATTGAACAGAGCTATCACAAATGAGAAAATGAAAAACATAATATAAATACAAACTGTAAAAAGTAAATAAAACTTTTTTTAAACACTCCACCTTTATGTTCCTTTTAGGTACAAGTTCCTCATCTTTTGTTCTGTGTAACACAGTGTTGTGGAGAGTTTCACTCTGTCATGCTCCTCCATGCTTGTTTTTTTTTTCCACCCAATTTCTCCCTAATTTATTCATGGCTCATTCCCACCGTCCAGTTCAGTCTCCCCTATCATACGACCTTATCCCTTACCAA
Organism: Pangasianodon hypophthalmus; assembly: GCF_027358585.1. NCBI lineage: Eukaryota > Metazoa > Chordata > Actinopteri > Siluriformes > Pangasiidae > Pangasianodon > Pangasianodon hypophthalmus. The sequence continues at coordinate 29,627,093 of NC_069718.1, read as the reverse complement.
CTTCCGACACAAGTGATACCAACCGCATCTTTACAACCTGCTCATTCAACATAACACACTTGGAGGAAAGCGGTATCTGCCCACTTTCGTATGAATGAGCTCACAGACGTCCATGATCAGTTAGTGTCACTGTGATTGATAGGGGAGAGAGAGTATGCCACCCCTCCCTCACTGAGAGCATGGACTCACTTGCTCACTTGGACTCCTGGCCACTGATGGCCGTGGCATCGTCGGGATTTGAACTCATGATTTCTGGAAAATAAGATGAATGCTTTTCTGTTGCACCACTCAGTAGCCTTTTTTTTTTTTTTTTTTTTTTTTTTTTACTAGCACACTGCTAGTTGCTCCTAGCTCCATCATTAGTGAGGTAAATCAGCTGTCAAAAAGTGGCTTTTTGACATTGGTGATAAAGAGGATATAGGAAAATATCTATCAATAGACATTATTCATTATTCTATTTTCTCATCCTACGATATGTATCACCATATTGCACAGTCCTATTGAGAGACAATATGGATGCTTTCACACCAACCTATTTGGTTTGCACTGATCAAACTTTTTCTCTTTAGTTTGGATCTGTTCAGAAGTATGTGAACACTCCACCTGTTCTCCAGTCCACACCAAACACCTGATCCAGTGTCTCTGTAAAATCAGAGGTCTCAAGATACAAATTTTTAACTGTACGAGCACAGAGAACAAAACATACCAACTGTATGTCTTTACCGTCTCTGTGCAAATCACCATATAAATCACTGTAAAGTATGACTAGTATTGGCTTTTTATTAACTGGTAGTGTACAGTGTATTCACTGACACTTAGAACAATGCACACCAACCGTTTTACCGTCTCTGTGAAATTCAACATATAACTTTGTGTTATTGCTGAAAAATCTGCAACACTTCTCACATTAGAACTCAATACATTTATTTCTAGATTGTGGAGATCAGTAATCATCACTGCATGCATTTTCCTTCAAAAACATTTTCTGGAATATTTTTGCTCCCATAGAACAATAGAAACAGGTCTATAAAATGGTACCGGCTCCATGAGGACAGATAACATCAGAGAAATTGCCTTATTGACCTCACCGTAAAGTACGACTAGTATTGGCATGTTATTAACTGGTAGTGTACAGTTCTCTAATTCTTTATTTTCTGTAATAAAATGCGCTATATCTGCAGTGTTGTTTGTAGAAACCTGAACATAGATCAGAGTTCTGAGATATCATTTCATCATCATTTCATTATCATTTCATCATTTCTCTTCCAGTTTGTATGGGTGTAATCTGACAGAGGAAAGCTGTAGAGTTCTGTCCTCAGTTCTCAGCTCAAACTCCTCCAGTCTGAGAGAACTGGATCTGTGTCACAATAAACTGCAGGATTCAGGAGTGAAGCTGCTCTCTGCTGGACTGGAGGATCCACACTGTACAGTGGAGACACTGAGGTATACACACACACACACACACACACACACAGATTAGATTATCACTTTATCACCAAATTTTACATACAGAAATGATTGTGTTTTTATGTAGCTGTAAATTTTAGAATATGATTTAAATATTTTTAAGAAACTGAAATGTGTTCATGAGAATAAGATTTACTTTTTAGATTAATTCTATATTAATAAGAAATAAAAGCTGTATTTATGAACTGTAATTATAGCTGTTTAGATCTTGTGTCTCTGCTAGAGGTGTAACACAATGCTATTATCTGCATCTGTTTAGTGCTCAAATTATTTGTAACCCTATCACTTTGCCCTGAGAAACATTGAAAAAATCAGGGCTGCTGCAAAAAGAAAACATGTTATTCACAAATTACAAAACGTTTCTTTCTTTCTTTCTTTATTTATTTATGTAACTTTTATTCAAATCCTGACTCAGACATCCTGTGGAACGTTCTGGAAAGCTTTCTATATCTTCTATCTAATGTGACTGAGTAAAAAAGCTAACTATGTTTCAGAACAACGTCTTTCCCAAATCAAGAAACTGTTATTTACCATTTACATTTATGGCATTTGGAAGACACCCTTAACCAGAGCGACTTACAAAAGTGCTTTGAAGTCTCTGTCAATAAACACATTCTGATACTGGTTTGCTAGATCATAAACTAAGAATACCATCAGTCCAAAAAACTCTGTTGGGGAGGTAGTATAGTAACAAGTGCTCAGACACTACAACGTTTTTTTTATAATAAGTGCTAATTTAATTACTTTAGGAAGAGGTACGTCTTTAGATGTCGTTTGAAGACTGCCGGTGACTCAGCTGTTCGGACATCTAGGGGAAGTTCGTTCCACCACCTAGGTGCCAGAACAGAGATGAGTCTCGATGTATGCCTCCTTGTACCTGAGAGATGGTGGGACCAGTTGAGCAGTGCTAGAAGATCGGAGGGAGTGTGGTGTCATGCGGGATGTGATATGTGCTTTAAGATAAGTGGGTGCTGGTCCAACCTATGTAGGCAAGCATCAGTGTTTTAAATCTGATGCGGGCAGCTACAGGAAGCCAATGCAGGGAGTGCAGCAGTGGGGTGGTGTGGGAGAACTTAGGAAGGTTGAAAACCAGTCATTCAGCTGCATTTTGGATCAGTTGCAGAGGACAAATGGCGCTCAGAGGCAGACCTGCCAGGAGTGAGTTGCAGCAGTCCAGTCTTGAAATGACAAGGGACTGAACTAGCACCTGTGTGGCCTGTGTGGAAAGAAATGGACGAACCCTTCTGATGTTATAAAGGAGAAATTAGCATGAGCGTGTCAGATTAGCAATGTGAGAGGAAAAGGACAGTTGATTGTCCATGATCACCCCAAGGTTGCATGCAGTAACTGAAGACGAGATCAGAGAGTTTTCCTGGAAGATCGCAAGATCCTGACATGGGGGTGAATCCCCTGGGAGGAACAGCAGTTCAGTCTTGCTGCTATTAAGTTTCAGTTGATGAGCTTTCATCCATGATGAGATGTCTGCCAGACATGCTGATATCCGAGCAGAAACATGAGTGTCTAAGGGAGGGAAGGAGAGGATGAGTTGAGTGTCATCCGCATAGCAGTGGTATGAAAACCCATGTGAGGATATGACTTCACCAAGAGATCGAGTATAGGGGGAGAACAGAAGTGAAGAGTCTGCAGGGAGCAGATGTATCCATGTCACCTAATATGACCGACCTTCTAAGTAGGAAGCAAACCTTTGCCATGCTGCACCACGAATTCCTAGACTCATCAGGGTGGACAAGAGAGTCGTGTGGTTCACTGTGTCAAATGCTGCTTAAAGGTCAAGGAGGATGAGGACTGAAGACAGTTTGGCTGATCTAGCAGCATGTAACTTCTCAGTGACGGCTAAAAGGGCAGTCTCTGTGGAATGTGCCACTTTGAAGCCAGACTGGTTAGGATCTTGGAGGTTGTTCTGTGAGAGACAGTCGATTGTAGACAGTTTGTTCAAGGGCTTTAGAAAGAAAAGAGAGAAGTGATACTGGTCAGTAGTTGCTGATGCCAGAGGGATCCAGAGTGGGTTTCTTCAGGATGGGAATAACCCTTGCTCTCTTGAATGAGGTTGGTACACGACCAGATGTTATGGAGCCATTGATGATAGTGGTGATGAAGGGGATTTACCGTTGACAACAACAGCCAACTAATAATGTTTGATCAGATTTACTTTAGCGTTTGTGTTTGTTTCTGATCTTTCTGGAATGTAACATTCACTGGACACGCTATCAGAATCTGTTATAAAGCTGAACATGGCACACATGTCAGGACAGATAACATCAGAGAAATTGGCTTATTGACCTCAATTAAATTTTATTTTTTTATATAGCACTTTTATCAATGGACATTGTCACAAAGCAGCTTTACAGAAATGAATAGATTCAAATTAAATTAAACCAAAATAAATTGTACATATGTGAATTTATTCCTAATGAGCAAGCCAGAGGCGACTTTGGCAAGGAAAAACTCCCTGAGACGATATGAGGAAGAAACCTTGAGAGGAACCAGACTCAAAAGGGAACCCATCCGCATCTGGGTGACAATAATACAGTTGTGCAACCAGTAAATTCATCACGGTTTTGAAAAGAAGTCCGGTTTGTTAAACCTATCCACTGTCCCCTGATGGAGTCCTGGGTACAAAGCTGCCATGTCAACTGCAGCCCTAAAGCCACCACAGCAATTGCAATCCCAAGCCATCACAGTACAACTCCCCATATGAGATCCCCAAGCCATTTCCACGGCCCCCAAGTGGAACCATCCCCAGCAATCCCAGTGATCTAAGGCCATCCATGTGGGGGCACCACCAGCAGCAGTGAGCGATCTCAACCAATGAGAACTCCAACCAGAAGTAGGGCATCAGGATGGATCAGGCATGTCCGGAGAGCAGAAGGGGTCAGGATCACTTCCATCTCAGGAGTAGCATGTGTAGCTCAATAGTGAGAGAGAGAGAGCGAGCATATGTGGAAGAGATATGTGTAAGCTTTTGTCCCGAATTGGTTAAGGACAGTGTACTTTGTGTGCAGAGTGAAAGCAGGAAATCCGGCAAAACTAGCTATGACAGCATAACTAAAAGGGAGACAGACATGAGGGCACCCTGGGACATAAAGATCCAGCCACTCCACTGTCAACAAACCTGAGTGAATGCGTGAGAGTGGGGGGGGGGGGGGGGGGGGGGGGGGGGGTGTGCAACAGCATCCAAACATCCCAGTTCACCACAACATTCTATGCCCGTGAACCCTCCAGATCTGCTCCTTTACCTAAGAAAAAACTATTCACAAAAGGCTTAACTAAACAAATATATTTTCAGCCTAGACTTAAACACTGAGACTGTATCTGAGCCCCGAACACTAATAGGAAGGCTGTGCCATAACTGTGGGGCTTTGTAAGAAAGTTCTACCCCCAGCTGTAGCTCGCACTATTCGAGGTACCAACAAATAGCCTGCACCTTTTGATCAAAGTAGGGGTGGAGGATCATAAAAGACCAAAAATTTGCTCAGGTACTGGGGCGCGAAACCATTCAGTGCTTTAAAGGGAAATAGTAGTAGTTTATAATCAATACAAGATTTGATTGGGAGCCAATGCAGTGTGGTTAAGATAGGGGTGATGTGGTCATATCTTCTGGTGCTAGTAAGGACTCTCACTGCTGAAGTCTGGACTAACTGGAGCTTGTTTATGCATCTACTGGAACATCCAGACAGCAAGGCATTACAATAATCCAACCTAGAGGTAACAAAAGCATGAACAAATTTTTTTGCATCTTGTAGTGACATTATATTTCTTATCTTAGCAATATTTCTGAGATGAAAGTAATATTATCTGCATGAGCTTCAAATGAAAGACTGGAATCAATAATCACACCAAGGTCTTTTACTGCTGCACATGATGAAACAGAAAGACCATCCAGAGTTATGTAATCAGAAAGCTTACTTCTAACTGCATGTGGTTCTAGTACAAGTACTTCTGTCTTGTCAAAATTAAGTGAGAAAAAGGTAATAAGCATCCAGCGTCATAACAGTGGAAGCTAATACATTGTTTACCAATAATTTTTCCCAGAGGTAGCCTATATAAAGAAAAGAGTAGTGGGCCTAAAACAGAGCCTTGCAGAACACCAAACTCTACCTTACTAAGCATAGAGAAGTCACCATTTACATCTCCAAACTGATAATGATCAGTCAAATAAGACCTGAGCCAGGAGGGGGCCATTTCCTTAACTCCTACAACATTTTCTAGTCTATCGAGGAGAATAGCATGATTAATGGTATCAAAAGCTGCACTAAGGTCAAGCAACACAAGCAAGGAGACACAACCCTGATCAGAGGCCAGTAGTAGGTCATTTATCACTTTAACCAGTGCTGTCTCTGTGCTATGATGAGGCCTAAATCCTGAAAGATACATTTTGTGAATGTTATTCCTATGTAAGTATGAGCATAGCTGCTGTGCTACAAACCTTTGTAGGATCTTGGAGATAAAGGGGAGGTTTGATATTTGCCTATAATTAAACAGCTGACAGGGGTCGATGTTAGGTTTTTTAATCAGGGGTTTGATAACCTCTAGTTAAAAGATTTAGGTACATAGCCATTGCTAAGGGAAGAATTGATTACCTTTAGAAGAGGTTTGATTGTTTCAGGAATTATCTGTTGGAAGAAACATGTAGGTAAGGGACCTAGTACACAGATTGATGATTTTGATGATGAAATTAGTGAAATTAGTTCAGTCTCTTGAAGGGGAGTAAAACATTCTAATCGTTGACCTGATATCATTATTTTATTATCTATAGGGTTAGTTATGAAACTGTCTGGTTTTAAATTAATAGTCTGAATTTTTTGCCTGATATTTTAAGTTTTATCATTGAAAAAAATCATGCTATACTGCTATATAATGATTGTGTGCATGTTTCTATAATGGTCTTATCTCTAGTCAATTTTGCTACAGTATTAAGTAATAATCTAAGATTATTTTTGTTATCTTCAATTAGGGTGGAGAGATACAATGATCTTAGAGCTTTTCTATAGCTCAGAAGGCTCTCCTTCCATGCTATTTGAAATACTACCAATTTAGTTGGATGCCACTTACGTTCTAATTTTCGAGTGGTCTGTTTTAAGGTGTGTGTGTGTGATCGTTATACCAGGGTGTTAGCTTTTTCTCTCTAAACTGACCTCACTGTAAAGTATGACTAGTATTGTCATGGTATTAACTGGTAGTGTACAGTTCTATAATTCTTTATTTTCTGTAATAAAATGCACTATATCTGCAGTGTTGGTTGTAGAAACTTGAACACAGATCAGAGTGTAGTGTTTGTAGGCTGCTCGCTCTCACATATGTGTGTTATGTACATGACATGTTATGTAATACTTTAGCTGTATTATGGCTGTGTTTGTGTGTTCAAGATCAGTGTTCAGATCTTTCATCATTTCTCTTCCAGGCTGTGTGAGTGTAATCTGACAGAGGAAAGCTGTAGAGTTCTGTCCTCAGTTCTCAGCTCAAACTCCTCCAGTCTGAGAGAACTGAACCTGAGTGAGAATAAACTGCAGGATTCAGGAGTGAAGCTGCTCTCTGCTGGACTGGAGAATCCACACTGTACACTGGAGATACTGAGGTGTATATATACACACACACACACACACACACACACACACACAGAGGTCAGATTTTCACTTTATCACCAAATTTTACATACAGAAATGAGTGTATGTTTTTATGTAGCTGTAAATTTTAAAAACTATGCTTATGAATTGTAATTATAGCTGTTTAGATCTTGTGTCTCTGCTCGAGGTGTAACACAATGCTATTATCAGTATCTGTTTAGTTCTCAAAATATTCATAACTGTTTTTGTATTTGGATTTAGACCGGAACTGGGCGTGGTCTGTACCAGAGGGTTTTTTGCATGAACCCTATCACTATGCCCTGAAAAACAGTGAAAAAAGTCAGATCTGCTGAAAATAGAAAACATTTTTTTTTACAAATTATAACACATTTATTTATTTATTTGGTTGGTTGGTTGGTTTGTTATTATTATATAAATTTTATTCAACTCCTGAACCAGACATCCTGTGGAACTTTATGGAAAGTTTTCTGTCTTCTATCTAATGTGACTGAGTAAAAAAGCTAACTGTTTTTCAAAACAACAATGTCTTTCCAAATCAAGAAACTGTTATTTACTGGTGACAATGACAGCCACCTAATAATATTTGATCAGATTTATTTTAGCCTTTGTGTTTGTTACATTCCAGAAAGATCAGAAAAATTCACTGGACACACCATCAGTATCTGTTATAAAGCTGGACATGGTACCGGCTCCATTAGAACAGATAACATCAGAGAAATTGGCTTATTGACCTCACTGTAAAGTACAACTAGTACTGGCATGTTATTAACTGGTAATGTACAGTTCTATAATTGTCAAGTTATATTGGGATTCTCAGCCTCAATGTCAGCCCAAACTTGACAAAGGCTTTATTCAACAATGAAGGGCATATGGAATAACTCAAAACATCTGATTCTTGATTACTGATGCAATTTATTTGAAGATCCTTCAAACAATAACTTGATCATCTTTGCATAAATTCAGTGGTTCAATCAGATCTGCTTAGCTTAATAACCTATACAGGAAGCACAAACCATATATATATACACTATATTACCAAAAGTATTCGGTCACCTGCCTTGACTCACATATGAACTTAAGTGCCATCCCATTCCTAACCCATAGGGTTCAATATGATGTCGGTCCACCTTTTGCAGCTATTACAGCTTCAACTCTTCTGGGAAGGCTGTCCACAAGGTTGAGGAGTGTTTTTATAGGAATTTTTGACCATTCTTCCAAAAGCGCATTGGTGAGGTCTCACACTGATGTTGGTCGAGAAGGCCTGGCTCTCAGTCTCCGCTCTAATTCATCCCAAAGGTGTTCTATCGGGTTCAGGTCAGGACTCTGTGCAGGCCAGTCAAGTTCATCCACACCAGACTCTGTCATCCATGTCTTTATGGACCTTGCTTTGTGCACTGGTGCACAGTCATGTTGGAAGAGGAAGGGGCCCGCTCCAAACTGTTCCCACAAGGTTGGGAGCATGGAATTGTCCAAAATGTTTTGGTATCCTGAAGCATTCAAAGTTCCTTTCACTGGAACTAAGGGGCCAAGCCCAACTCCTGAAAAACAACCCCACACCATAATTCCTCCTCCACCAAATTTCACACTCGGCACAATGCAGTCCGAAATGTACCGTTCTCCTGGCAACCTCCAAACCCAGACTCGTCCATCAGATTGCCAGATGGAAAAGCGTGATTCATCACTCCAGAGAACGTGTCTCCACTGCTCTAGAGTCCAGTGGCGGCGTGCTTTACACCACTGCATCCGACGCTTTGCATTGCACTTGGTGATGTGTGGCTTGGATGCAGCTGCTCGGCCACGGAAACCCATTCCATGAAGCTCTCTGCGTACTGTACTTGGGCTAATCTGAAGGTCACATGAAGTTTGGAGCTCTGTAGCAATTGACTGTGAAGAAAGTCGACGACCTCTTTGCACTATGCGCTTCAGCATCCGCTGACCCCTCTCCGTCAGTTTACGTGGCCTACCACTTCGTGGCTGAGTTGCTGTTGTTCCCAAACTCTTCCATTTTGTTATGATAAAGCTGACAGTTGACTGTGGAATATTTAGGAGCGAGGAAATTTCACGACTGGATTTGTTGCACAGGTGGCATCCTATGACAGTTCCACGCTGGAATTCACTAAGCTCCTGAGAGCGGCCCATTCTTTCACAAATGTTTGTAAAAACAGTCTGCATGCCTAAGTGCTTGATTTTATACACCTGTGGCCAGGCCAAGTGATTAGGACACCTGATTCTGATCATTTGGATGGCTGACCGAATACTTTTGGTAATATAGTGTATATATATATATATAGATACATATATATGAGCAAAGGCAATACATAGTAGTGAAATAATCAAGTACATTTAAGGATATTAACTACAAACTTGCTAGTATACTCACAAGTCACTTATCAAAGAACATATAAACATAGCAATTCAAAAGCACTGCTAAATAAAATGCTGTTACTGCACATGGCTAATTAGCCATTAGATGCTAAACCGCTTACAATACAAACAACTTGCAAGTCAACATAGCGTTCTCATAAACAGTCTTTAGTTACTAGAAAAATCTAGTCTTTGTCCTACCAGTAGCATCTCAAAGTTGAACAACACATTGTGGCTTTTCCCAGGTGTCCTTGAATGAATGAACTCAGCATCCAACCTTGATGATTAGATCCATGCAGGTTTAACAATCTTCCTCCATTGGTTTTACTACCAGCAGCACGAACTTGGGTAGGAGCAGTGTATGCACTTCACGAACAAAGAACCTCTGCGTGCTGATAATCAGACACACCTGCCGCTATCAGACATGAGCATGACATGGCACTGGCCAATCAGCTTCCTTGTTGTTTCCATGTTGCACTATGTGTTCACAACCAATAGGTTTTTTTTGTTTGTTTTTTTTTTTAATCTCAAGGTTAAATTCATTTTATCAGATAGATCTTTCCTTACTTTAATAATGATGAATATATATTTTCACTCAATTCCAAAATGAACTTAACAATAATTCTTTATTTTCTGTAATAAAATGCGCTATATCTGCAGTGTTGGTTGTAGATACTTGAACACAGATCAGAGTGTATTGTTTGTAGGCTGCTCGCTCTCACATGTGTGTGTTATGTACATGACCTAATGGTCTTCTAATAAATTGTAGCTGAGAGATTGCGGAGTGCAGAAAGACGTCCCTGCTCCTGTAAATGTGCTGATGTGGTGTCCTGTCCTCTGATTTGTGTGTGTGAGAGAAACACACTGACATTTCTGTTGCATGTTAAACTTTAGCTGTATTATGGCTGTGTTTGTGTGTTTGAGATCAGTGCTGTGATATTTCATCATTTCTCTTCCAGGCTGTGTGAGTGTAATCTGACAGAGGAAAGCTGTAGAGTTCTGTCCTCAGTTCTCAGCTCAAACTCCTCCAGTCTGAGAGAACTGGACCTGAGTTACAATAAACTGCAGGATTCGGGAGTGAAGCTGCTCTCTGCTGGACTGGAGAATCCACACTGTACACTGGAGACACTGAGGTACACACACACACATAGAGCAGAGTTTGAATAAGTTCATCAACATCCAGTTTTCATCTGTGGTAATTGTAATTGTAGTGATCTGATATATTTTCAATGTTGTGTCTTTGAGATGGAGAGTAAATGTACTGTATATAAAGATTTTGTGTAGTTCATGTTTTCAATGCTAAAACTGAGTGTGTTATGTGTGAGAAGGTTTTTTATCTTGCAGGATGCGTTACTGCAGTATTACAACTGAAAGTTGTGCTGCTCTGGCTTCAGCTCTGAGGTCAAACTCCTCATCACACCTGACAGAACTGAATCTAAATGGTAATAATCCAGGAGAATCAGGAGTGAAGCTGCTCTCTGATCTACTGAAGGATCCACACTGTAAACTGGAGACACTACAGTGAGTTACTGACTTTCTGTATCTTTACTGTACTGTATGATATTGTGTGTGAGAGAGCCTGATTTGAATTGGGATGCTGTGTGCCCCAGCATTCAAGATCTGTCTCGCAACCCTGATCACCAGTTGATTCATTTTAATTATTTGCACAGGACATACTTAACTCTCAGCACATGAACATTATAAGGTCCCTGGCACTTTTATCCATGTTATCATGTTCTGGGAGAGTCCACTGGTTGCTGAGTTCTGGGTTAAGGTAGTGTCCAAACTATTGAATTTGACATCAGTGACGGTGCCCGCAACCATATCAGTCCTGATTCTAAACGAATTATCCACAATTAACATTTCGAAACTTAAAAAAAGAGTAGTTCTTGCCGAACTCACTGCTGCCAAGAAAATGTCTGCAGTCCACTGGAAACCTCCTCAGTCTCTCCATTATAGCTTGGACTCTGTCCATTATAGAAGTAATCTACAAGGAACTCTCAACAGCTTGAATTAATAGTGCTAATGAGGTTAACATTAATCACTGGTGTAAGGCAATCAATGCCCTGGAAAGTCTGCTATAAAACCTGTATCATTTGTGCTTCCCTCTCTCTCTCTTTATTTCCAAACAGTAGACTCAGAGCCTGTGTGTGTGTTTGTGTGTGTGTGTGTCAGCATGTGTTTCTGTATCAGATTATGTGAGTGTTCATACATGTAGTTGATGTTTCTTGTCTTACTTTGGCCACATTTCTGTCATTCTTGTATACTGCCCCGTAGTGCCTTGTTTTATGATGTCGATTGTTTTATGAATAAACAAGTAAAAATAAAACAAAAAATCCAAAACAATCCTCTTTAAAACACCTGTTAACTGCTAAGAGGATGAATTAGATTTCTTTATCTTTGAAAGACAGAGGGCTTAGCCCTACTAGTACATTGACACGAGGCGCCCTGCATGATGCCCTCTAGACTGAGACATTTTTGTGCATGAACAGAAGTTACAGCAGAGTTTTAATAAATGCAGCAACATCCAATTTTCATCTGTGGTAATTGTAATTGTAGTGATCTGATATATTTTCATTGTTGTGTGTGTATGTACTGTATATAAAGATAGGCTAGCACTGATAAACATACAGCAAGTTAAATAGATAAATATTCTTTATTGATGCACAAGAGGAAATCTGGGGAAGATAAAATGAAATTCTACACAGTCACCTGAGCTCAGGATCAAACCCAGGACTCTACCACTGTGCCAGCTGTTTCCTTTTGTATCAGTCGCTGATTAAAATAAAAACAGATGCACTTATCCATGCTGTACAGAATATATGTCTAATCATGCATTTCAGCATCATGAGAAAAATAAGTTGTGATCTGGTGAAAACAGAAATGATTCTGTCCATTGTAGCTAGGTCTACACTGTCTGCATTTACATCTCCTCTTTGCCAGAGCATATGTTGGTAGAAATTGGTTTGATTTGATTCCTTTTTTTTTTGCTTTAAAACAAGATCTTGGCAGCTGAGGACTCTTTATAAATCAGCCCCAAAATCCCACCAGTGGACTTGTTTCACATCTCAACTTTGTTCCAAACAGGCACAGTATGGTGTAAATCTGGCAACCTCACCAGTGCTGTGTTTCCCCATGACTCACACTCTGACAGGGCGGAGCAATTAGCATATGAACAAAACATTTCAATTCTACATTTAAATTTACATTTAATATTGTTTACATTTAATAATGTAATTATATTTAACATTTAGATTCATATTTAAAATGTATATGTAACGTTTACATTTAATATTTACATTTAAAATATTTAAGTACATGAAATCATCTTATAATATTTATATTTAATATTTATGTGTAACATTTATATTTTATATTTAAATTTTTTCCATTTATATTTCTATTTAAAATTTGCACTGAAACTTAGAACAATGCACACCAACTGTTTTACCGTCTCTATGAAATTCAACATATAACTTTGTGTTAATGCTGAAAAATCTGCATCACTTCTCACATTAGAATGAAATACATTTATTTCTAGATTGTGGAGATCAGTAATCATTACACATGCATGGATTTTCCTTCAAAAACATTTTCTGGAATATTTTTGATCCCATTGAACAATAGAAACAGGTCTATAAAATGGTAACAGCTCCTTAAGGACAGATAACATCAGAGAAATTGCCTTATTGACCTCACTGTAAAGTACAATTAGTGTTGGCATGTTATTAACTGATAGTGTACAGTTCTATAATTCTTTATTTTCAGTAGTAAAATGCACTATAGCTGCAGTATTGGTTGTAGAAACTTGAACACAGATCAGAGTGTATTGTTTGTAGGCTGCTCGCTCTCACATGTGTGTGTTATGTACCTAATGGTCTTATAGTAAATTGTAGCTGAGAGATTGTGGAGTGCAGAAAGACGTCCCTGCTCCTGTAAATGTGCTGATGTGGTGTCCTGTCCTCTGATTTCTGTGTGTGAGAGAAACACACTGACATTTCTGTTACATGTTAAACTTTAGCTGTATTATGGCTGTGTTTGTGTGTTTGAGATCAGTGTTCTGATATTTCATCATTTCTCTTCCAGTCTGCGTGAGTGTAATCTGACAGAGGAAAGCTGTAGAGTTCTGTCCTCAGTTCTCAGCTCAAACTCCTCCAGTCTGAGAGAACTGGACCTGAGTAACAATAATCTGCAGGATTCAGGAGTGAAGCTGCTCTCTGCTGGACTGGAGAATCCACACTGTACACTGGAGACACTAAGGTACACACACACACACAGACACACACACAGACACACAGAGAGAGAGAGAGAGAGAGAGAGAGAGAACAGAGTTTTAATAAATATAGCAACATCCAGTTTTCATCTGTGGTAACTGTAGTGATCTGATATATCTGCATGGAGAGTAAATATACTGTATATAAAGATTTTGTGTAGTTCATGTTTTCAATGCTAAAACTGAGTGTGTTAAGTGTGAGAAGGCTTTATTTCTTGCAGGATGTGGGGCTGCAGTATTACAGATGAAGGTTGTGCTGCTTTGTCTTCAGCCCTGAGGTCAAACTCCTCATCACACCTGAAAGAACTGGATCTGAACTGTAATAATCCAGGAGAATCAGGAGTGAAGCTGCTCTCTGATCTACTGAAGGATCCACATTGTAAACTGGAGACACTACAGTGAGTTACTGTCTCTTTACTGTACTGTATTGCATGATACTGAATAATATTCACGGTGTACTATATAATATTTATATGTGAGCATGTGCGTGTGTGTGTTTTGGTGTTTATGGTGATGTTTGTTCAAACTGATGCTCTTCTCTGTCTTTCAGCATTAAGGATTATAAACTCACCAGAATGGATGTGTAAGAGATCTAATCACAAATGCTCCTGACAGAGACTACTTTATTGTTGGCTTAGATCAGGAAAAAAAGCATTTGATTTTATCTCAAGAGAATATCTATGGAATTTTGTTTTCCTGATAGTGAAACAACGCTGCAGCTCTTCTACAGAAAATATTCAAGAGAACAAGGAGGATGAACCGACACACACAAACAAATAAAGATATCTGCTTATGCAGATGATAGAACCGTTTTTATAAAGAACCAAAAGGAACTTGATATAATAAATAAACATTTTAAAAATGATGAAAAAATCTCTGGGTTCAAATGAAAGCTGAATAAAACAGAGGCAGTGTGGATGGACTGCAGCGCTGCTCCGCCTTTACACATAGAAAGTAAAGATGAAAGTAAACATAGAAAGTAAAGATAAAATCAAAATATTATAACACACAACGAGTGTCCTGAACACAACTGGCAAATAAAGGAACAAGAAATTACATCTGAAATTGAAACGTGGAAAGAATCCAATTACAAAACCAGAACACAAATAATAAACCTTGATACTATCCAAGCTTTTATTTTTAGCCACTGTTTTTCCACCTGATGATAAAAATATCAGCGATTAAACAAAATGTGAGCTTTATTTGGGGAAATAACAGAGAGGTGATGAAGAGAGAAGTTTTATTTAAAACTAAAGAACAAGGAGGACTGAATGCAGCTGAATTAGGGAATAAATGAAAGACAGCATTTTGTAAGAATGTGACACAAGAAACTCAGAGTGGAAATCCTATAAAACAGAATATTGAGTTGAATCAGATCATTTAGCTGTTTCAGTGAGAATGAACTTAAATGAGCAGAGAGGTTACTACAAACTTTTTGCTTAATTTCAGATTGCCTGTGACTGCTGCAGTCGTTGGTACCAATCATGTGTCCAGGAGACATCAAAAGTGCAAAAGTTATAAATGTATATTTTAACAAGCTACTAACAACAGAGATCTTGCCTTTTTGACACACTATTATGATGTGCAGACAACAGAAATCAATGAGCTAAAATGTGATAATGTGAGTGTCTCACTGTAGCCTATAATGTATATGGAGAAAACGTGTGATCTGTTTGAATGAGAGACAATCTTTATTAATCAGTATCCAAGAGTGTTATATTTGAAGCATTTGAATTCTCACATCACATGTTGTGTATGCAAAATTAGGAAAGGCGAATGTACACTGAATTTGCAGTCGCGTTTCACACTCATTGATCAGTATGCTTGTGTAGACTTTGGTGAAATGTACGCTTGTAGTTCATCTCCGTGTTCTGATCTGCTGCGCGAGTCTCATCAACAATAAGCTTTATCAATAAGCTATCAAGTTAACATCTTCATATCCAGCTGATACAATCGCACCTTTAAATGTGGCCCTCCTATATCAAGGATTAGCACTGTTGCCAATTTTGGCATAAAATTTTAGACTACGCCACCCCAGAAATTTGGCTGGGGACCCACAAGTACATCGAGTACCCAATACACAGATTTGTTGTGGCTGAGACAGGTATCAAACAATGATGAAAGGGTTCACACAATTTATTCAGAACGGCATACAATAAAGTGCAGCATTGATCTCTTTAATATACAAACATTAAAACACCTCACTCATATAACATTATACACATGCACTTTACCACTTCAGAACTGGGGAAATCGTCCTGCCTATCCAATAAACACAGCAACCACACATGCCACCACAGCACCAAATCACCCTTTGTGAACACTGCAAACAGACAGCCGCACCACCACCACATACGGAGGACTCTGGCTAAAGCTAGCCCCCAATTCTGAAGGAAAAAAAAAAGAACAAAATATAAGACACAACCACACATACACTTAAATAATATCCTCAATAAAGGAATATTTATCTTGGGCTGTTGAAGCAAAAGAGCAAGTCAAACTGCTCACAAAAAAACATTTACAAAGAAAAAAAATTCAAAATACACAACCACATACACACACAAAAAACACAACCAAATAGTACTGATGTAACGCCTCGTCCGAGGCGGGCTGTGTAGGATCCATAAGCAGAGACTAAAGCAGATAAATCCGAAACGGCAGGCAAAATCACAATCAGGAAACGAGAGCAAAAGTCCGAAAAAACCAGGAAGTCAATCAGCGAGAAAATATGATCCAAAATCGCAAGGCAAAGGCAAAAATCAGAGTTGAGGAGCGAGCTCACCCTGTAGGCTGGGGCCCCGTCAATATCGAGCGGTGGCGGTGGATCATTCTCTGTGGTCGAATTGTCCAGGCGGGGGCGTGCTGGTTTGAGCAGGGACACGTGGAAGGTGGGGGAAATTCGATACGAGGCAGGGAGTTGCAGTTGGTAAGTCACTGGGTTCACTTGGCGGACGATGCGGAAGGGGCCAATGAATCACGGGGTCAGCTTGCGGCAGGGTAGCCTCATTCTGAGATTTTGTGTGGATAACCAGACCCTTTGGCCCACCTGGAACCTGGGATGTGGCCGTCTGCGACGGTCCGCCTGTATCCTTTGGCGTCGTATGGCTCGTTGTAGGCGGATATGGGTGCTTTCCCAGACCTCCTGGCTGTGACGGACACAGTCATCTATGGCAGGAACGTCAGAGGGTTCTCCTGACCAGGGAAACAGAGGAGGTTGATACCCCAGAATACACTGGAATGGAGTGAGTCCCGTGGATGAGTGGATGAACGAGTTTTGGGCATACTCTGCCCACGGGAGAAACTCACTCCAGCGCTGTTGTTCCCGACTGCAGTAGGAGCGGAGGTACCTGCCGATTTCCTGGTTTAAACGCTCGGTCTGTCCATTAGACTGTGGATGGTTCCCAGAACTGAGGCTTATGTTGACCCCTAAATGGGTGCAAAAGGCTCTCCAGACTCTGGACGTGAATTGCGGGCCTCGATCGGACACGATATCTTCAGGAAGGCCATAGGTACGAAAAATGTGGTGAAATACTGTTGTCGCTGTTTCCATGGCTGTGGATAGGCCTTTGAGAGGGACCAGTCGGCAGGCCTTAGAGAACCTGTTGATGGCAACTAGGATCGTGGTGTATCCTGCCGAACTAGGGAGGTCGGTCACAAAATCTATGGCCATGTGAGACCAGGGACGCCTGGGTATGGGCAGGGGTTCTAACAAACCCATGGGGAGCTGGCGGCTGGTTCGAGACTGCGCACAGGTACTGCAGGTTCCCACGTACTCCTCTATATCTTGTGCCAGTGCGGGCCACCAAAATCGGTTGCTAATCAGGGCTGTGGTGCGCCGGATACCGGGGTGGCCGGAGCTAGGCGCCTCGTGGACCCATTGCATTACTCTCGGACGTAGGGAGGTAGGTACGAAGAGTTTCGTGGGTGGGCAGGCTGGTGGTGGGGGTTCGTTGCTCTGGGCGCGCTGGATCTCTTCCATGATGTCCCACCTGATTGGTGCGAGTACTGTGGCGGGTGGTAGTATCGGCTCCGGGCTGCTGGGCGAGTTTATGGGGTCGTGACGCCGGGATAGTGCATCAGCCTTGCCGTTCTTAGTGCCTGGTCGATATGTGACCGAGAACCGGAACCGGGTGAAGAATAGGGCCCATCGAGCCTGTCTAGGGTTCAGTCTCTTAGCGTTGCGTAGATATTCCAAGTTCCGGTGGTCCGTCAATACTAAGAACGGGTGGCATGCTCCTTCCAGCCATTCTACTAATGCCTCCTTAATGAAAAGGAGCTCCCGATTGCCGACATCATAATTAACTTCAGCTGGAGTTAGTTTACGTGAGAAGTAGGCACACGGATGAACTTTCCCTGGGTTTCCCTGGCGTTGTGATAGTACGGCCCCTATCCCGCAGCTGGAGGCATCCACCTCAACGATGAAGGGCAGGCTGGGGTCTGGGTGCCTCAAGATCGGTGCTGTAGTAAAACTTGACTTTAGCTGGTTGAAGGCGGATTGGGCCTGGTCATTCCAATGGAGGCATTGTGGTTTGCCTCGCAGGAGTGACGTCATAGGGTTAGCGATGCTGCTGTAGTTTGTTATGAATCGCCGGTAAAATTTTGCGAACCCCAGGAACCTCTGTAATTCTCTGATCGTGGTAGGTTCGGGCCAGTCCGCGACCGCCTTGACTTTGCCGGCGTCCATCTCTACCCCCTTCTTCGAGATGACATAACCCAGAAAGGTGATAGAGTCTCGGTGGAATTCGCATTTTGCGGCCTTGACGTATAACTGATGTTTCAGCAGCCGAGTGAGGACTGTTCTAACATGGTGGATGTGTTCGTCATAGGTGGACGAGTAGATAAGAATGTCGTCGATGTAGGCGATGACGTAGTGATGGAGTACATCCCTGAAAATTTCGTTAATTTTGTTTAATGACTGAAATACTGCTGGCGCGTTGGTTAGTCCATATGGCATCACGAGATATTCATAGTGCCCCTGGTGGTGTGGAACGCCGTCTTCCACTCGTCCCCCTCTTTGATCCTTATTAAATTGTACGCGCTGCGCAGGTCCAACTTTGTGAATATCCGAGCCTCCCTGAGCTGTTCCAAGGCTGCTGGTACCAGTGGGAGAGGGTAAGGGTATTGGACCGTTAACGCATTCAGTCCCCTGTAATCGATGCATGGCCGCAGGCCCCCGCCTTTTTTTTCAAAGAAGAAGAATCCTGCTGCAGCAGGAGAAGTGGAGGGTCGGATGTAGCCCATGTCTAGGGCTTCTTTGACATATTCCTCCATTGCCTTGGTCTCGGGGAGAGAAAGGGGGTAAACCTTACTCTTAGGGGGTATCGCGTTGGGTAGCAGCTTGATCGCGCAGTCCCATGGGCGGTGGGGGGGGGGGAGCTGTCTGGCTCTCTCTTCACTGAACACCTCTTGAAGATGCTGGTATTCATGAGGTATGGAGATGTTCGTTGGTGTGTCCGGGCTTTCAGTGGAGGTCGCGAGACATGGCAGTGACTGGACCCTGCGAAGACAGTGATTTTGGCAGTGGGGTGACCAGCTAACTAATTCCCCCTCCTTCCAGGACACAACGGGGTTATGGAGTTGCAGCCAGGGAAAACCCAGGATGATGGGATTCGAAGGAGTGGGGATGATGTAAAATGCTGTCTCCTCATAGTGAAGTAGGCCAACCTGTAGGGTGAGCGGATGGGTTTGATGGGTGATGAGGCCTCCCCCGATGGGACGATTGTCGACGGCCATCACTCGCAAGGGTGGTTCGCATGGCAGTGTGGGGAGATGAAGGTCTTCTGCGAGCTGTTGGTCAATCAGGTTGACGGCCGCCCCGGAATCCACTAGCGCTGGAACTACAATGGTACCCTGAGTGTAATGCACCGTCACTTTCAGTGTCATACAGGAACATATGAAATCGCATCTCTCCTTGGAGGTAGACGGTTTCTCGGGACAGTTGCTAACCCGGTGGCCAGCTCCCCTGCAGTAGAAACAGAGGTTTCGGCGTGCCCGACGTTGACGCTCGTCCTGAGAGACTCTGGTGCCACCCAGCTGCATAGGCTCCGGCCCCTCCTCCCGTGGTCTGCAGTGGTCCTCCCGAAACCAGGATTCATAGTGTGGGCGAGACATGCGTCGTTGTTGGCGGAGGAGGTTGTCCAGACGAATAGCCTTGGTGATATATTCAGACAGGGTAACATCCGTGCTGTGGCAGGCCAACTCGGCCTGTAAAGCCGGCCGTAATCCCTCCCGAAATACTGCTAGCAGGGCAGGATCATTCCACTGACTTTGGGCCGCTAGGGTACGAAATTTTACGGCGTAGTCAGCCGCTGGCTCGGTGCCTTGACGTAACTCCAAAAGTTGAACAGCCACGTCACGCACCCCTGCTGGGTATTCAAACACATCACGGATTAGCCCAGAGAAGTAAGCAAAGGAGGTTTTTACCTGGGGGTCGGTGTCCCAGACGGCCGAGGCCCAGTCAAGTGCTCTCCCTGTGAGCAGAGACAGGAGGAAGGCACACTTGGTGATCTCCTCTCGGTATGCCAGGGGTTGGAAAGCGAAGAAATTCGCGCATTGCCGTAGAAATCCTCGGCAGTGTTCCGTGGAGCCATCAAATTTTTCTGGGAGCGCCATCTGGGCCGAATCGCCGTGGATTGGCGCGGTGACAGTAGCGGGGCTCGCCGCTGCTTGCTGGAGCTGTTCGTGGGCGGCCTGTAGTGCCGCGAGTTGCTCCTGATACGCACGAATGATGGCGCCTTGGCGGGCCACCACCGCCTGGAAACTCGCGCGCTCTGCTGGATCCAAAGACAGCGAAGTATTCTGTAACGCCTCGTCCGAGGCGGGTTGTGTAGGATCCATAAGCAGAGACTAAAGCCGATAAATCCGAAACGGCAGGCAAAATCGCAATCAGGAAACGAGAGCAAAAGTCTGAAAAAACCAGGAAGTCAATCAGTGAGAAAATATGATCCAAAATCGCAAGGCAAAGGCAAAAATCAGAAAAACAAACCAGGGTCATACACATGAAGAAAAACCGTAAACAATGCAAAAGAAAACGCTCAGTAATGTCCAGAAAACAATACTTCGCGTCCTCATGTGGTGAACGCGCTGCTTAAATGTCCCTGAAAACCCCGGAAGTGTTTCTCAAGGATGGAGTCAAAACTCAGGTGAGGGCTCCCTCTGGCGGGCAGGTGCCGGTGGTGACGTTACAACTGACAAGCATGTAGCTATTCGCCTCCGGTACCCCTCCTCAAGTCCCACATTCACCGAATACCTGAAACCATAAAATTTGAATGAATCACCTCAGGCCGCAACAAACGCTCCGATCGTCCGAACAAACCCTTCTTGCTGAAATGAAATAGTCATCCAATTAGCCACCCAACGCGCGTGCAAATTGAACTCTCGCAAAGATCAGCCTTCACTCGATACATCCGTAGTTCTCCTCAGCCATGCTATTAAATAAAACAAGTCTCAAATAACCCCGCATAACAAACACAGACCACATTGTAGCTACCACCAGCAGCTCCTACCTCCTGAATGTGCACCCAGCGCACCAAAATTGACGTCACTTCCAGGACCCAACTGGATGCAGTTAGTATACAAAAATGGCATATCACATCGCCACATAAATAAGAACTTTCTTCTATCAAACAAACACCAATTGTTGTGAGGATTTTGGCTTTGTTGGAGATAAGCACAGGATCACTAAGAGGTACAGGTCCTGGACACAATGAGCAGTGCATTTCATCTGGAACCAAGATTTTTGGGAATTTCATTCAGATTAGTGGTTGACTTAGTTGGTAGGGAAGCTGGGATTTTTTTCTATCTGAAGATGTGCTGTACCTTTCGTTTGAGGTCCTCATTTGTTGGAGGGTACACTGTGTTCTCAGCATCAACTTTATCAAAATCTGACAGGTTTTTCTCTGGCAACAAAGTCTTGTCTTTACAGGTCACCTCCACCTCAGTGCTCTTAACTCTTTGAAACATTTTTCTATTGGTTTGAAACAGGTGCCATTTGCATACTGCTTTATGTATGCAGGATCGCCTTGATATAGTACAAGGACAATGCCACATGTTTTTGGCATTGTGAACAACCATAATCCTTCCTAATCTGCTGTATAAAATGATACTTTTGGCTCAAAACAGACACATAGTGCATATAAGACAGACTTCCAAGGTTCACATATGTTGCAAAACACATAAAACGTTCTTCAGCTTTATTCTGATGATTTAAAACCTGTCTTTTTTTTTTCTTCTGAAAACCATTTTTGATGGACCATTTCTGTTAGTCTTTTTGTATAGGACCTCATTCCCTCCATCAGATCTGCAGTAATCCACTGATTTTAAGTGAGTATACTGACGAGATCGCAAGCAACTTCTTCTTCTGAAATCCATGACAACTCACCTTGTATGAACTGCTCCATGTCTTTTCAATGACATGTATGGGAATTCAAGGGCGTCTAGATGATTTTGCCACAGTGAAGACTCCACTCTTTGCATCAATGCACTGACTTTGAAGGTGGGACTGAGCAGTGACATCATGGTCAATATTTGAATGAGCCCTTTGTATGTGTCTTCTAAGATTTTTCTTTAAAATGCACAAATCACAGTGTGGACAATGTAACTTTTGCTCTTGCTTATTTTTAACATATTTAACACGGTTTATAGCTGTCTTGCTGCACTGAGGTGCAGTAGGGGATATCTGGTTCCACTGAGGAGCTGAATAATTGCACACATTTATGTGCTTGATAAAATCTGATATATTGATTATTGTTTTTGTGCAAGTAGCAACAGTGAAAATGTTTGTTTGTTCTGCACTCCAAGTGAAAGATGAAAATTATGAAATCAAAAAATATCATAACAGATACAGTTTCAAATGGTAAAATAGAGTATATAAGCAAATTAAAATGAATTGACTCACATTTAAAATGTTAACAAGATACACAAAATGACAGCATATAAAACTATCAAATATATTCACTATCAAATATACCTATCATTATTCTCTGCATACAATATACATATCACACCTTATGTTTATGATGAACCACGCAAAGTATGTGGTAAATGACTAAGAACCGTATGTCTCTCACATGGTCTAAAAACATGTGTTGCACAAAATGGACAATGATACAAATTTCCAACTCTGAAAGCTTCAATAGAAATAGAATCATTGCTGCTTCTCACTGTAGCACATGTCTGTTAAAAACAATAAAGATATGTAAGATATAATGCAAGAAGGACTATTAATTACCTAGGTATATATTTATATTTTTAACTACTTAGCTACTGTTAATATACATACATATTTATCACACTACATCTTACCTCCATCTTCTTCGTGTCTAAGGGAGATGACGTATCTGTATGGTTAATGCTGATTGATCAATTCAGTTCCCAGCAAGAACCTCTTTCCACCAATAAGAGAAACCTTTCAACATGCCTATTACGCCGATCTGCAGAGATCCATACTTGCCTGAAACGGGCAAGTGCCACGCCTTACCAAGCACCCATACCCTGTGAATAGTCCCAGCTTGGCATGTCCCATCACCTTTCCTTTTCTTTTTCTTTTGTTGTTTGTTTTTTTCCACTTACATTTCACAGTATTTTTTACAGTAACTAAGTTATTATTATTTTTTTTATTTCTAGAGCACTTTAATAAACCCTTGTTACAGTGCACCTCACAGGGCCTCACAGCACTTCATAAACCACAATCCTTCACATGACTTACACATGAGGAGAAAAATAGGCTGCTGCTAAGAGTTCTAAAATCAGTATTGTCTACATGGGTTTTTAACAAATTTAACAAAGTCCCCAGGACATGTCTTGAGAGCCACCATTTGATTTCCAATGTTGTTTAATGTGGCTCATAGCTAAATCGTTCTTGTCATATTTGTACTTATACTTTTGTCTACAACATGGTGTTAGGGCAAACACTTTACTCAGCACCGTGTTCCAGGTGCTTCTATGCTAGCAGGATTTGAGAGTTGAAGGTTGGGCAGGGTCCTTGAAGTAGTGCAATTTGACAGATGTTCCTGAGCAGGACTCAACATCTGGCTACTCCAACTGGAAAATGTGTCTATGCTACAGTATTATGGGACGAGACATCAAGGAGAATCCACAGAGGTGTGAAAGGCTGCTCCTGAGGCAATATGGTCATACAGCTTACTGCATGTTTATGAGCTGGTGTTGGGGCTACCTGGGAAGGGAAGGGAAGGGTAGCACTTCCATCCTCTGTAGCGAGCAGGATCTGGGCAGACATCCCTGAAGACTCTGGAAGCTACATTGGATTTAAATGACCCCCACTAAGAGGCTGCTGAGTTTTATTAATATCAATATAATAACTGAATAGAGTTCCTGTGCATCTACGTTGATTTATTAAATCTATTTGAAAATACAAACTGCTAAATGCAGCACAGAGGTCATGTGGTACTTCAGCTTTGTCTGGGTGTTCCCGGCAGGGGGCCCAGATCACCAGCCACATCCTCCAGCAGCAGTTGCAAAGTGTCCACG
This sequence comes from Pangasianodon hypophthalmus, assembly GCF_027358585.1. Classification (NCBI taxonomy): domain Eukaryota; kingdom Metazoa; phylum Chordata; class Actinopteri; order Siluriformes; family Pangasiidae; genus Pangasianodon; species Pangasianodon hypophthalmus. The sequence continues at coordinate 29,602,895 of NC_069718.1, read as the reverse complement.
TGCCCTTTGAAAAGAGAAAAAGAACAACAATAGCAGATATGTAAATAAAACAGATAAAAAGCAATACGTGAGAAACACACACATACTGCATCCATAAATGTATGCACGACTTTAATTTCTTTTACTACTTCTTGTGTATTATTTACAAAACCTAACCTAGCCTACTAAAACCCAGCCAGATACTAGCAAGCTAATTTAGCTAGTTAGCTCCTGGTCTTGTTTAGCTAACAGGAAAATGTTTTTAGTAGACTCTGATAACCAGAAGATCTCATATGGAACTATAATTTTTTTTTTAAGAAATAACTAGTGAACATATTCGACTGCTAGTCTTTTGAGTCTGCTAGTCTTTACACATTAATGTTCTGTTATTTCTGGCCTCCATTTTAGGTTCTTCAGCGTTTTTCTGGTTTAACTGTAATTCTGTTGTAGGTTTATAACAACATATATATTATTTACACTTTCATATATTGCTGGTTTTTTTTGCAGAAGACAAAAAAAAATCTTTTTAACAAATTATTGTTAAAGATGTACTTCAGTTGTGTTTCTCTATATAAGTAGTATTGTAAAAATTGTCATGTGACTTGACTATTGTTGGGTAAAAAAAAAAAAGAATGTACTAAATTTTTTAGAAATGTAAGTTTTAAATAAAGTAATAAAAGAACTTGTTGCAAACCTTACGTGTTCGGGCGGAAATGAGGAAGCAGAAGGCAGGCTTGGGAACAACTCCAAGGCGTTTTATTCTCCACTTTCACTTTCAGCGGTTTACTTTATTTACACACACAGTTAAGCATGCACACGCAGCTCTGTGCTGGATCTCTCTCTCTCTCTCTCTCTCATTTTTAGGCCCAGCTCACTGCAGCACAGAACACTCGTTAGTAGAATTCCCTGCAGGTGTGCATTCCTTACCGCTCACCTTCTCCGGCTCCGCCCTCCATTCACCAACTGGTGCTCGACCACGCCCCCGCTTCCACAGCACTTCTCTTTTTTGTGAACTCAATTTTAGCTTCATCTGATCATCGTATGTTTCTTATCTATGCTCATGAGAGTTCTGAGGTAGTTTTGGCTGAACAAGTTCTCATTAGTTTGGCCAATTTTACTTCATTAGTCAACACAACAGAGCAGCTTGTTCAGGAAAGTATGATTTACTCACTAGCAGAATGGAGCAGTAAAAGGTTGAGTGCTATTGTAATCAGATACTTAAATTTATTGAATTGAGAAGATGATTTGTTTATTTACAGCATAATGAACTCCAGCACTTATTCCATTTCAAGTACAGAAGCGATCCATAATTAACCAGAAGAAATAGGAATACTGTTGCTCAGGTTCAGCCACGTGTAGCAAACATTCCTGACATTTCCCCTGGATAATTCCCATCAGCTCATCCTTCTGCATCGTATCACTGCAACAGATGGAACAGCTGGCTTATATGAATTACTGCACACACACACACACACACTTTTACTACCTGATGATGTGCTTCAGAACATTACTGCTGAAATATTGAACATGTGAGAGGAGAAAGAGTGTCTCACCTCATCAGTGGGCCAGGAAATGTTCAGTTCTTCCCATCAGACATATATTTGTCATCACATTGCAGGACGTCGGACTCCCCTGGAGTCAAACCAAGGAAGAACAGAGGAGCAAATGTTGTTCATCATGGCTGTAACTAGCTAAAAGTACACTGAGGTGTGAAACTCAGGAGATTCAGTGTGTTCTACATGTCCAGCATGAATGATGATCAGCTCCTCCTTCAGGATGAGGTATAAAAACCTCAGAACAGTTTCTCACCACGAGCACGGCCATCGTCTTCACTAAGCTTTTTGAAATATATCACTTTATGTGGTTATGCGTATGGTTAAGTTATTCTGAATGAATTGAAAGGCAGTTTTATTTTTATATTCACTATTCATTTTCATAAAAGTGAGAATTTCTCAGCTGTTTCCCCTTTCCCCTGCTTCTATAATAAATAAATGTGAATGACTGACCTAAAAAAACTGCACTGGAAAGAAAATAATAAATAGGATAATGTATACATATAACAAAAAATGATCCTAACAAAGGAAAAAGCAGTTGAGTCTCTTTATTTCCAAAATCCAATTCCAATCTTCTCTGTTTGTTACAGTACCTGATATACAATATGTTTTTTCTGATATCCAATATCCATCATTTTGTTTTTGCTGGTATCAGCCGGGTACTGATACTGGGTATGGGATCAGTGCTGTCTCTACTTCAAACCCTGTTTTTCACTCTCTGTAATGAAATATTAGTATTGAGCTGTACAACGCAGTCATACACTCGTCTTTACACTCATGTATTTCTAATCTGTGGTGTGCTCAGTGTGTGTGGAGTTTACACACCTGTCAGTTTTAACACATAGAGAAATCTCTCTCACCTGAATCTGCGAGTGTGAATGATGAAGCTCCCAAAGTAGAAATAAACAAACCTTCAGCAGTCCTAATGAAAAAATCTGTACCATCTCTGTGACATCATCATCATCATCACCATGACTACTGCAAAATTCTACACTTCTAATTATTTAAATTTATTTGTATTAAATTTAAAAAATTCTTTAAAATCTCTTTAGTAAATATTAAACATTACATGATAGTTATCATAAATTACCTCATAACTAGGGAAACACGGTAAATAACTAAACTTGTTAATAAACAGAAATGAGGCTTGTTGACCCACAGTAAACATCTCATGAGGATAAATAAATTAAAAACACCTTTATTTTTTGCTTATTTACTTATATATTGTATATTTGATGTTACAAATTACCAATATACTGCATGAATGTGTACAGGTGTTCCTAATAAAGTGCACAGTGCTTGTATACAACGTATATACAAAACTGTATTAAATGACAAATATACAGAGTGCATGTACTTAAAGCTTTTCAGTTACAGTTTAAAAAAATCTAAATATATTAGACAGTCAAAATATCTAGTTATCGTTCAGCAAAAACTGTTCAAGTCTGGGACAAGAACCCTGCTGGTCTGTACCCAAGGAACTGGTAAGATAGAAGTGAGGTTAATTTATCACCATAACAACAACAACTCAAGCAACAGAGTTCTTACCATGGTCACCATTAAAAACAGATAAGCAACAAAGAACAGAGCTCTGAAAATCATTTTTAGAGGAAAAATAAATAAATCAGAATCACAACTATTAATCAATCATCAGTGGAGACACAAATGTTAAATAAAAATGGAGCTAAAAATAAGCTATAAATAGCTACAACACATGGATGTGTATTTGTGTAATCAGTGTGATGATGTGATGATATCTCTGTGTTGTGTGTAGACGCTGAAGGATTTGACTTTGGATTGTAAAATATGTTATTAAAGCCTGAAGTAACTTGTAGCTGAGTGGATAAAAGGATGTGATCAGTCACGGTTATTGTTATGGAACTTCTACATCTGAATATAAATGATTCAGCTCCCAGACTGCTGGAAATGTGGGACGGGTTCTAACGCTTCACCAAAACTGCTTTATCCTGGAAAAGAGGTTTGAGGGGAGACTCCTGTCATACGCCAGTCCTGGTGAGTTTATTATCCTTAATGCTGAAAGACAAACAAACAACATCAGCATAAACATCAACACACACACTCTAAAAATCATAATATTATACAGGATACAGTGAATATTATTCAGTATCATACAGTACAGTAAAGAGTCAGTAAGTCAGTAACTCACTGTAGTGTCTCCAGTTTACAGTGTGGATCCTTCAGTAGGTCAGAGAGCAGCTTCACTCCTGATTCTCCTGGATTATTATAGTACAGATTCAGTTCTCTCAGGTGTGATGAGGAGTTTGACCTCAGAGCTGAAGCCAGAGCAGCACAACCTTCATCTGTAATACTGCAGTAACGCATCCTGCAAGATAAAAAAACCTTCTCACACTTAACACACTCAGTTTTAGCATTGAAAACATGAACAAAGCAAAATCTTTATATTCTGTACATTTACTCTCCATCTCACACACACAACAATCAAAATATATCAGATCACTACAATTAAATTTACGACAGATGAAATCTGCATGTTGCTGCATTTATTAAAACTCAGGTGTGTGTGTGTGTGTGTGTGTGTGTGTATATATATAACCTCAGGATCTCCAGTGTACAGTGTGGATTCTCCAGTCCAGCAGAGAGCAGCTTCACTCCTGAATTCTGCAGTTTATTGTAACTCAGGTCCAGTTCTCTCAGACTGGAGGAGTTTGAGCTGAGAACTGAGGACAGAACTCTACAGCTTTCCTCTGTCAGATTACACCCACGCAGCCTGGAAAAGAAATGATGAAATATCAGAACACTGATCACAAACACACAAACACAGCCATAATACAGCTAAAGTTGAACAGAAATGTCAGTGTGTTTCTCTCACACACAGAAATCAGAGGACAGGACACCACATCAGCACATTTACAGGAGCAGGGACGTCTTTCTGCACTCCACAATCTCTCAGCTACAATTTATTATAAGACCATTAGGTCATGTACATAACACACACATGTGAGAGCGAGCAGCCTACAAACAATACACTCTGATCTGTGTTCAAGTTTCTACAACCAACACTGCAGATATAGTGCATTTTATTACAGAAAATAAAGAATTATAGAACTGTACACTACCAGTTAATAACATGCCAGTACTAGCGGTACTTTACAGTGAGTTATATGTTGAATTTCACAGAGACGGTATAGTAGTTGGTGTGTACCGTTACAAATCTGTCACCTCAGGACCTTAGATTTTACACAGACACTAGTTCAGTTGTTTGGTGTGGACCCCAGAACAGGTGGAGTCACATACGTCCAAAGAGATCCAAACTAAAGAGAAAGTTTAATCGGTCCAAACCAGCCCAGGTAGATGTGAAAGCGTCCTTATCCTCTCTCACGTGTCCCGCAGTGTGGACATAATGTGTTAGTGTAAAAAGTGAAAGAATATTCTGTAAAAGATCTTCTCCAAACAGTGTGGTTCAGTGTTACAATAAAATAACAAACCATGCAGTAATACATTTATGAATAAAAATACTCACTCAGCTTTTCTGGAGGCTTTGACCACTGGCAGCAGCCTCAGAAGACATTCTTCTGATTGGTCATATTTATTCAATGAAAACTCATCCAGCTCCTGTTCTGAGTTCAGTAACACAAACACCAGAGCTGACCACTGAGCAGGAGAGAGACTGCTTCCACCGAGACACCTGTAATCTTCTCTGTTCAGGTAAGTTTGTACTTCCTGCACTAGAGAATGATCATTCAGTTCATTCAGACAGTGGAACAGATTGATGGATTTCTCTGGTGATGGATTCTCCCTGATCTTCTCCTTGATGTACTTGACTGTTTCCTGTTCGCTGTGAAAGCTGCTTCCTCTCTGTGGTATTAAGCCTCGTAAAAGAGTCTGACTGGACTCCAGTGAGAGACCCAGAAGGAAGCGGAGGAACAGGTCCAGGTGTCCATTCTCACTCTGTAAGGCCTTGTCCACTGCACTCCTGAGGAAATCAGACATGTTTGACTTTCTGGAAAGTTCAGACAGATCAGTGATTTGTTGTTCTGGTACATTTCTGCTGATGAAGGAGAGAAATGCTTATAAAGCAGCCAAAAACTCCTGAACACTCAGATGTACAAAGCTGAACACCTTCCCCAGGTGAAGCCCAAACTCCTCTCTGAAGATTTGGGTACACACTCCTGAGTACACTGACACTTCTCTGACATCAATGCCACACTCACTCAGGTCTTCCTCATAGAAGATCAGGTTTCCTTTCTCCAGCTGTTGGAAAGCCAGTTTTCCCAGTGCCAGGATAGTCTCTCTGGTCTGCTGAGGATCAGGGTCACATTTCTGATGGTACTTTTGGTCCTTGTGTTTGATCTGAAAGATCAGGAAGTGTGTGAACATTTGAGTCAGAGTCTTGGGGATCTCTCCACTCTCTGCTTCACCCAACATTCTCTCTAGAACATTGGCTGAAATCCAGCAGAAGACTGGGATGTGGCACATGATGTAGAGGCTTCTTGAAGACTTCACGTGTGTGATGATTTTATTGACCAAGCTCTGATCACTGATCCTCTTCCTGAAGTACTCCTCTTTCTGAGGATCACTGAACCCTCGTACCTCTGTTACCTGGTCTACACACTCAGGAGGGATCTGATTGGCTGCTCCTGGTCGAGAGGTTATCCAGAGGAGAGCAGAGGGAAGCAGATTCCCCTTGATGAGGTTTGTGAGCAGCATATCCACTGAGGCTGACTCTGTCACATCACACAATCTCTCATTGTTCTGGAAATTTAGAGGAAGTCGACACTCATCCAGACCATCAAAGATCAACACCACTTTGTAGGATTCACAATCTATTAATTGTAGTTTTCTCATTTCTGGGAAAAAGTGATGAAGAAGATTCATCAGACTGAGATTTTGCTGCTTCATCAAATTCAGCTCTCTAAAGGGAAGTGGAAACATGAAGGTGACGTCCTGATTTGCTTTTCCTTCAGCCCAGTCCAGAATGAACTTCTGCACAGAGACTGTTTTTCCAATTCCAGCAACACCTTTAGTCAGCACAGTTCTGATGGACTTGTCTTTAAAGAGGTCATTACATTTGATGGGTGTCTCCTGTGTGGCTGGTGTCCTGGACGCTGTCTCAATCTGTCTCACCTTATGTTCATTATTGATGTCTCCACTCCAACCCTCTGTGATGTAGAGCTCTGTGTAGATCTCATTCAGAAGTGCTGAGCTTCCATGCTGTGAGATTCCTTCATTAATTCTTTTAAACTTCTCTCTCAGGTTGGATTTCAACTTTGCCTGATACACAAAGGCCACAGACTCTAATAAACAAAGTAATAACATGTTTTAATGCAAAATCACTGAGCACAATATAAAATGTAAAATTCTTTCAAATGCTGCTGTTCATTCCTGATTCATGTATTAAATACTTCTGAAGGAACAGGACCATTGTACAGAGTAACCACAAGCTGGACCATGAACAGAACAGAAAAGCACCAGATGTACATGATACTAAAATCAAACTTAAAACTAAAAGTGTAAATATCTAAAACAATTTCCTCTCTCTAAAGTGAACCTGATGGAATAAAGCCACGACTCAGAGCTCTTACTGTTGTGCAGTGTGTTAGCGAGATCTGTGTGGTTCATGTTCTTCAGGACGTGCAGTGTGATCTTCAGCGCTCCCTCTCTGACACTGTGCAGATCCTCCTCATCCTCCACCTCCCTCTCAGTGCATGCTGGGTAATCTGGACTCACGAGCTTCCTAAACCTCTTCAGCTCATTCTTTATCAGAGTGATGACTTTGTGTTCCAGCTCCTGGTTAGAAACACACAGTAACAGATCTAAATATTTTAATGTTAAACAGTGAGAGATGCCTTTATTTTATGAAAAGGAAAAAAAAAAACCTCTGTCTATTACCACAGTTACAACTGTCTGATTACCCATAATTCTGCTGCACATCGATAAAACAACACAAGTCACACCCACACCTTGAATATGGACTCCAACTGATTTCTGCCGATCTTTGATTTCTTATTTTGCAGTCTGTGAACAAACAAAACACATCATGTAATATGGACTATATGATGATAATAATGATGATAGAATAACAGAATAGTGGGGAAATGCATAATAACGAGCAGTTGAGTAGTAAGAATAATAATACACAGCATAAATGTAAGACACTGCAGAAAGTGAAAAGCTTCCTCCAACTGACTAGCTCGTTTTTCATTCATTCTTTTTTGATTTTGTTCCACTCAACGCCTCAATGCTGGACAACGCTGGAGCTCATTTGTGGTTCTCTTTTATAGCTAAAACACCTTCACGAGCTGTTAACAACAGTGACTAGCATGACTATTCTCAAAGAATTTTCTTAATCAAAGTATGATTTAAGTATGATTATCATATAATCCATCAAGTATAATCACGAGTTAAAATACTTAGAAATCATAAAAGATTTAGTGCATTTAGAGAGTGACTTTATGATTTTACAAGGATATTTCTGTGTATGTGAATCAAGAAACCTAAAACAAACTGGTGTGACCTTGCAGGTAGACTGTGCTTTTGGGAAAAACAATAAGCACACAGTTCTCATTCATAAATTGTATCTTCTTCAGTCCAGATGTGCTCTGTCATATCTCACGGGAAGGTGTTTTTCTCTCTATCAGACTACTGAAGTGCATTGATGAGGTTGTGATGAATGTTAACTTTTTTTAAAAAATAAACTGACTGATCTCTCGCCATGGTTAAAACTAAGATAGAGGGTAAACTAAGCAGGTGTGTGATTAAAAGAAAAAAAGAGAAGACTTCACTTAATAAGATCATTGTTCTAGAAGTGTATAAAAGCATGAGCCACGACTGTGTAAATCAGATGATCATCTCTGCTTTGTTGGTTGATTCAATAAAGTCTCATATTTGGCATCCAAAACCCTTTGTCTTTGGAAAGTTATTTTTGTTATTCTCATCTGAAAAGTTTTGCCACGACACTATAGGCTAGTTTATATACAGGATGGCTGAGAGAATTATTGTCTAAATCATGTTACACAGGTACTCTGCTTGTTACAGCAGTTAACTTCAGAGCTTCGTGGCTCCAGTGTCCCAGGTGGCTGAGATTAGGATTTTAGTGTGTTTGCACAGTTTACTGCAAATTAGCCTGATAATGTCCCATCTATTCTTTTATACTGAGGAGTAAAATGATTAGATAGTTTTAATTGGTCATTTATAAATATATTACTTTACATTCTATACAATGGTCACTTTACAATTTAAAAAGAATAAATTACTAACCATACAGTCTATTCAATATATTTTAATCCATAGATATAATATATTTAAAAAGTATTTTACTTAAAACAGGGTCACCATATCCTTTTTCTATTCAATAATCCACACAGTGTTAAATCATCATTCTTCTATCAGTAAAAACACAATTGTAAATCTGTAGAATCAGGAAAATGGTTTAACGATATGTGCCAGTGAAAGTCTCAGATAGACAGACAACCTGAAAACATATTGCCTATTTATTTATGTATTTATTTGTTTGTTTGTTTGTTGGGAAATGTCCTTCATTTTTCCTCCTTGAAGGTGGTGACACTAGAGCTTACAGTCTTTGGCGATGTTTCTTTCTTCTCTGGAGGAAAGCTGAGATGGGGGCGGAGTGAAGGGACTTTGGGGAGTGTCTATAAGATAACCGACACGAGGCCTGACCAAACACTACTGGTCTGGAAGGCAGATTTCCAGACGAGTTTTATTTTTTCAGCCACATAGTACACTTGTGCTGAGGCCATGACCATAGCTTTTTTTCATGTTCTACAAATTTCTAGGTGATGTGTACATGGAAAAATAAATTATTGCACCTTTAACACTCTCCTCTTAACACAATACACTGATTTCAGGATTTCCTAACTAACATTAACATATTTAGAAACAAAAGTTTGAATGAAAGAATGAATGAATAAAATATTTATGTTGTCATTAATTTCCCAGGTGTAAATGTTCCTCTGTAGCACCACAGACCCTCCAGCTCAGGGACTGCAGGCTGAACTGAACTCTTAAAGCAGTTTTCCTCACTGCCAGTCCGAGAGCTGCAGCACTGCACAGTTTAGTGTTGTACTGGTTCAACACCTGATAAAGCTCATGAAGGGCTTCATAATGAGACGAGTGAGTTTGATCAGGTGGAACATTGCCGTAAAACACCTCACTATACAGACCTCACATCAGTAGAACTGTCTCTGTCTCTGTCTCTGAACTTAACCGGAGGATCCATTGACGCGTCACTCTTCATGGACACACAGCTGGGTTCTGGTGAGTCTGATCTCTTTCTCTTCATCATTCTAGAATTACAACAGAAATATCAGCAATAATTAATACTCTGCTGTCTCAGCACTGTTAAACAATGTGTTCATCATTAAACACCAATAATTCCATCTTTTTAATTCAGCTACAGTCTGCACACTTATTCAAACAGGAGACTCGCCTGATCCCTCAGGAATTACTCTGATGTCAGGAGTCCCAATCACAGCTAACTGACTCAGCTGGGTCTTAAAGCCTGTAGAGTTCACTGACTCAAAGCTATGCTGCTCTTATGCTACACATTACACAGTCCTTTTTACTCTTCTCTCAGGGAATGATTTCTCTAAACTGTTCTTACATCAGATCAGTGATATATTCACTGCTATTAAACACCTTAAAGCAAAGTTTAGCTCCTCTGTTAACTAGTGAGTGTTTAGAGATACAGATCTGTTCCCATGAGACGGTGTGTATTTATTGCTGGTGAATGGAAAAGTAACTCACCTCTCGTCTTTCTTTAAGTCCTGTTTTCCAGACACACTCATGTTGGAGGTCATGTCTCCTTCTCCAGATTACAGCAGGACACACGTTTACTTCACTCCAACATCGGTGTGTTAAATCAAACCCTGTATCAGCACAGAGTTCACTTACAGGAAATAGTCACGGTATCAAGTCCTAACACAACCTGTGTACATTAAACCTTCAGTACAAACCCACAAAACTCTTCTGCCTCTAGTGTCACTTCAGTGTGTTTATATATTATAGCTTTACATTTAGATACTCACTGTGTTTTTACTCCTGAAATGGTTTATTTTCTCCCCCATACAAAATGGAGCTGCTGAGTTTCACTTTCACTTTCACTGTTAACGGTTTACAGCTGGAGTCAATCCTCCGCTCATGCGCAAAAACGTCATGAAACTAAAAGGCCACGGTTTTATATTAAAAGTGGGCCCAGTGTCTTTATGAAACTTTATTCCCAATTACGTGTTTTTTCAGTTTGATGCCTTGATTTGCTTCTGATGTGTAATTATAAAATTGATAAATGACCAGCAACATTATCTGCTTTTCACAGGCAGCTTCTTCTGACTTGGTCTCTGATACACAAGCACAGTTTTCCACCTCACAAGGATTTCATTTGGAATAACTGTAATATTCTTCATAAGAGTAAATCAGTATTTTGAAAAAGGTTTTGATAAAAATATTCTGTTAGTCAGTCAGTTAATTAATTCTCGAGGGATGTTGGTCTCATATAAGGGATTTCTAGCTCATTTCCAGTCTCCCATTTCCCCAAAAGATGTTCCTGTTACTAAACTCTAACCTGCTGTGGTTCTTGGTGCTGTTCCTATCAGAGTTAATCCACTTTTAATGACCTCTATTGAGTCATAATTCCTCTCCTTGCTGTTGCACATCCATACACAGAGTGGTTGGGTGAATTTGTTTCTCTTTCTCATCCAAACCCTGTGTTAGAAATAGAGGAAGATTAGTAGATTAATATATTCATGTCTTATTGGAGCCTTGAGCTCTACTGTATAAATATCTTATAAGAAGCGAGGTTAAAGAGGTATGCTGGAGGTTAATTCATCACTTTTACCAAGTCAGTTTGCAGCTAAAGAAGAGGGATTCTGACCTGGATCCTGTTTGCTCTTTTTATGCTCGTGCTGAAGAAGAGAAAATCCCATCTGTTTTGCTGATGCATACAGTGTTATTCTGGAAGGTCTGTGTTTCGTCTGCTAAATCATTTCTTTATTGTTTTCTAAAATAATATCTTTATTGTACATAGATGTTTTATTTCAATTAAATAATTTTGACAAAGTATATATAAGTATATATTAGTATTTATTTTTACTTGGACAGATTTTTTTAATACAAAAGTGTACATTTTTAAAACAAAAGTCCATTTGAGCAATGAATACCAAATACTTCATTTGTCCAGTTTGCTTTCTCTCTGCATCAAAATAATCCTACAGCCGTCGTCAATGAAATTATTCTGATTAAACCCCAAATAAAGACCAACATGCATTCATACATTTAATTTATTAAATCATTTCATTGTTTGAACCATTATTATTATTATTATTATTATTATTATTATTATTATTGTTCTTGTTGTTGTTATCAGAATATTTTTTTTTAATTTCTGCCATATACTTTGACATGTATTAGGAATTTTTCTTGGTGTTTGGTCACAACACGATACATACAACACAGTTTACACACACACACACACATCACAGACAACACAGAACTATCTTCCCAATTTTTTATCCAAGCCTACAATAAAGACGTTTTTTATCTGGTGCTTTTATAATTAAGTCTCTCACTGTTCTGAGGTTTTCCCACACTCTTACAAAAAGAGGTTCCTTTGGTCTCTACATAGAACCCTGGGGTTCTGTACTTGGCCAATAGAACCTTTTCCCAAAAAATGGTTCTGTGCAGAACCCTTGGAGAGCAAAGTAAAGGGTGTTCCTAATAAAGTGGTGTGTGTGTATGAGTAAGGGGTGTTCCTAATAAAGTGGTGTGTGTATGAGTAAGGGCTGTTCCTAATAAAGTGGTGTGTATGTATGAGTAAGGGGTGTTCCTAATAAAGTGGCCTGTATGTATGAGTAAGGGGTGTTCCTAATAAAGTGGTGTGTGTGTATGAATAAGGGGTGTTCCTAATAAAGTGGTGTGTGTGTATGAGTAAGGGGTGTTCCTAATAAAGTGGTGTGTATGTATGAGTAAGGGGTGTTCCTAATAAAGTGGTGTGTATGAGTAAGGGGTGTTCCTAATAAAGTGGTGTGTGTGTATGAGTAAGGGGTGTTCCTAATAAAGTGGTGTGCGTGTGAGTAAGGGGTGTTCCTAATAAAGTGGTGTGTATGAGTAAGGGGTGTTACTAATAAAGTGGCCTGTATGTATGAGTAAGGGGTGTTCCTAATAAAGTGGTGTGTGTATAAGTAAGGGGTGTTCCTAATAAAGTGGTGTGCGTATGAGTAAGGGGTGTTCCTAATAAAGTGGTGTGTCTGTGTAGCATATAACATGTTGATATTCGTTTCACACTTAGAGCGTTTCAGCTCTTAAACATAAACGAGCAGAGAGCTTACTGCAAACTCAATACAACATTCTTACAAACAAACAAGCTGTTCATGAATTAACCAAAGAAGTCAAACACATTAAACACTTAAAGGTTTTAATGAGATCAAGCACTGAAATGTGAGATATTTTCAAAAAACAAATACCAGCTTACTTAAAACAAAAATGTAAAGTTACTTAATCAGTAAAAGAAGCAGCATTATAATGAGCTTGTCTCAGACTATGTCCAACTCCAAACCAGACAGAACAAAAATGTCAAAGATGATGATTTCTTCTCCCAAATAAAATCTGAATTATGCAGAATAAATGATGAATTATTCCTAAATGTCCAGCTCCAGACTGGTCTTGATATAAATCACACAGAAAACCCACAGAATGTAATAAAACAAGTAAACATGAGAATTATTAATGTGTAAACCCCTCAGATAGAGCTGGTAAAATGAGAATATTTTATAAATTATATGAAGTGTTAAATGTGGGATATAATATTATTTTATGTGGAGATTTCAGTCCCATTACACATGAAAAGGATAAATTCCCCAATACAAACACACCAATATCCAGAGAAGGGAAACTACTCCAAAAGGTTTGTGAAACACATGAACTGAAAGAGTCTTTTAGACAGAAATTCCCTCAGGACATTGGTTTCACCGTTTCAACTCAAAAATAATAATAAGAAGAGACAGAATGTCCAGCTCTAAACCATCCGAGTAGCACATTACAGACCTGATCAAACTCAGCAGTGGAGCACAGTTCTACTGAATTGTGAGATAAAATACTCTCCAAGTCAGTGTTTTGGCCATGTTCTGGCCATGTTTCACTAACAAATGTGTGTGCCGTTGGCAATATATTAGTTGTCTAAGGGGTTATGAATTGATTCTCCGACCATGATGAACTGATACCAGCCACAGTCAGGGTAAGTACTCTTTTTTTTTTTTTTTTTTGTTAAGTCTTAAATATTTCTGTCTACTAACACATGATGAAATGTACTTGCATTTTGCCTTTTAACATCCCTTGCTTCAGTTTGAAATGATTGTGACATTCCTTGAGCAGGCATAATATATCCTTTTAATTTATAGTACTAAGATAAGCAGGTGAAGTAACAGTAGGGTAATTTGAACCTTTTATTAACATAAATCACAAGATTTTGTATCTTGCAGTACCATCTGCTGCCCTCTCCATGCCACCTGCTGACACTAAAAAGGAACCAGTTGATGGTAAATATATTATAATTCTGCCCATCTATTCAAACATTTGTCCCAGTTACTGTGGTACTGATCTTTTTGTTCTTCTTTGTTTTTGCATCTTTTCCTTTTAACACCAGTCTTGCCAGCTCTGAAATCACCTGTGCACCTTCCTAAAGAGCTGATGTTTCTTCTGCCAGAACAATCACGTTCCACACACTGAGAGAACGGTTTCAACTACAGGTGTGTTTTATGTCAGGTTTTTTATGTTCACCTAAATTTACATTGTGCATCATAAATGTTTAGCATTTAAAATTAAATTGAATATTTATATAATCCCTCACCTCTTACACAGATAATTGCTAATAGAGGAATGGTTCTCTGTTCAGGAGACAGCAGCATCACAGACAGCTCACCAGCGTGCAGGACACTTACTTTTGAGGAATGTGGCAAAGATGGTAAGGGTGTATTGCACTTGACTGGAATAATGAAAGCATTATGTTGTGTTGAATCTGTTCTAATTTTATAATGGATTGTTGATCCATCTTTTTAGAAGATCTCTCATCTTCAGAGACCACTTCACATAGTGTCCCACGCACAGCTGAGGCATCACATGGTAAGATTGTAGTTGTGCACTTATCTGTATCATGAATGTAGTTGTTTTCTTTGTTTAATGTCTTTTCTTATCAAGACTTTAGAAGGGCTTTTAATTATTGTTTGTCTGTGTATTTCCAGAGCCATTCCCCCCTTGGTTCTTCAGTGTGCAGCCCACCGCCTCTGCAACAGACAGGTCAATGTAAGAATGATTAATCTGTGGCTTTGTTACCAGGCAAGAGTGATGACCATAGTCCATGTCTGTAGCTGTAGTTAGAAAATCTTTATTCTTTTGTCTTTTTATTTCAGTCACAGTCAGGCACATCAGCCCTTCCTAAGATGCCCTCCTCTACAACCTCCTGGCTACGATCATGATGTCCACCAGTGGAAGTGTTCCCATCAGCAGAGGATCTGGATGAAGACAGAGCTGGAATCCATGGGTCTATGGCTAGAGTCACCTCCTGTGAGATGTATCTTTTGCTTATATCTTTCATTTGTGGTAACTATTTAACTAATGTAGATATGTTTTTTTTTTACTTTATTTTACAGTGTAATTACGTTTATATTAATATGTATATATGAGCAGACTTGTGTGTGTGTGTATGCGTTTCTTCACTATTATTGCTTTTCGTTTTCACTGCTCTACTGATGTGTTTGAAATGCAAATAATAATAATTAAAAAATGTGTGTGTGTCTGTTTGCAGGCTTCATTATTTACTCTATTATATTGCCAACATTTAACTGGTATGTTAACATCGCTCAATAAACCATATGCATTCAACAGTGGAATTCATTATATTAGAGTAAAACCTTATTTAAATTTCTCATTTACATTGCAGATACAACATAATAGTTGGATACTATTATTACTTTAGTAAAAATAAAAATGTTTTATTTCACTTATTGACATTTTGTAAAAATTAAGAAGTAATAACAGTATAAAACTGTTGTGATATTTGTAATGGGTCAATGTTGACATAGTGGTCAGAGATTTATTCTGTGTTGCACATTTGATGAATAAATATTTGAACTCTACATGCATGTCAACATTAACATTAATCAATTAATAACAATACATTGGCCATCAAACACAGAAAACATTTTAAACCACACTGCAATACTAATGCATTGTTATTATTTCAGAATTGTGTGGTACATATCTGTCTTTGTAATTATAATGCAAAAACTTATGTGAAACAATATTTCAGAGTCGCACTGAGTGGGATTCGAACCCTGGTCCAGACAAATATTAAAATATAATGTGAAAAAATCTGATTGGCTGTGACATCATTTCAGCATGTGGTACAGCAGCAGAAAAGCTTCAATTTGATTGGCTGGCACTGTGTGCCAGCTATACACGACCGGCCCCTGCGTGAGGAACGGACGTTTTACCATTGAGCCACAGGGAGGCGGTAAACCCACGATGCAAACGCTGAGGTAGTGCACAAGAATATTTATTAAAAAATCAAGAAAATAAAACAAGGGCAAAAACGGGGAGAAACAAGAAGGCAATGGATCTCAAAAACGAAGACAAGGCAGGGGAACTGAAGACCGCCAAAAACTAAAAAGAGAAGCAGGAAAAAAGACAAAAAAAGACAAGGCAAGGGCGCTAGAAAAAACACAGAAGATATTAACTCGAGAGAGGCAACGATAAAGACAACAGGGGCTTAGGAAACAACAATAGCCAAGCGGGGAACAAAGGCAAAAGGGACGGCTTAAATACACAGAACGGGAACAAGACACAGGTGAAAGCAATGAAATTAATTACAACAAAGAAAACTAAGGCTGGGCGACATCTAGTGGGGAAAAAAAACATAACACAACAAAAAACACAGAAAAAGGACCAAAACTCTGAGTAGGGGCCGGTCTTTGTCGTCGGTTTGCCTGCTGTTGGTACTGTTGCGAGGTTCTCAGGAGCTTTACTCTGGCCCTCCTCCAGGTTTGGCGGCAGCGCTCGGCAAACTGTCGAGCGGAGGGAACAGCCGTCTCCACTTCCTGCTCCGGGAACCGTGGAGGAGCATACCCAAACTCGCACTCAAATGGGGACATGCCTGTGGCTGAGGAGCGGAGAGTGTTGTGCACGTATTCCACCAACATGATGAAGGTGGACCAGGAGGACGGGTTGTTGGCAGCCATACACCTCAGGGTGGTCTCGAGATCCTGGTTGATTCTCTCCGTCTGACCATTGGACTCGGGATGGAACCCGGACTATAAGCTCACGGAGGCCCCAGAGACTCACAGAAGGCCCGCCAGAATCGCGAGGAGAATTGGGGTCCCCGATCAGAGACGATGTCCCGTGGTATGCTAAAGGTGCGGAAAACATGAGTGATGATAAGCTCCGCTGTTTCTTTGGCTGTAAGTAGTTTGGGCAAGGGGATGAACTTGACGGCCTTGGAAAACCAGTCAACAATGACCATGACGCTGGTGTTTCCTTGAGACGGTGGAAGCCCGGTAATGAAGTCCATGGACAGGTGGGACCAGGGTCTATGAGGGATGGGAAGAGGCTGCAGAAGACCCTGGGGAGACTGGTGCGTAGTTTTGCTCTGGTTGCATACAGGACAGGCCCTGACATAGGTGGTGACGTCCTCCTTGATGGTAGGCCACCAAAATCGCCTCTGGAGGAACTCGAGAGTACGCGAGGGACCAGGGTGACATGAGAGACTGGAGGAATGCCCCCACTGAAGAACCGGGGATCGAACAGCCTTGGGTACATACAAGCGGTTGGTCGGGCCGTTTCCTGGGTCGGGTTCTCTGGCTTGGGCTTGTGTCACAGTGTCCTCAAGTTTCCACCTGACAGGAGCTACCATTTTTGAGCTCGGGATGATAGGGAGGACCTTGTCCTTTCGCGACGTGCTTGTGTAGACCCGGGACAGTGAATCTGGCGTCAGGTTCTTGGAACCAGGACGGTAAGACAGGACAAAGTGAAATCTGTTGAAAAACAGGGACCAACGTGCCTGTCGGGGATTAAGCCGCTTGGCTTATTGGATGTACTCGAGATTTTTGTGGTCCGTGAGTACTTGGAACAGGTGTTTAGCGCCCTCGAGCCAATGCCTCCACTCCTCCAGTGCTGACTTAACAGCCAGAAGCTCTCGATCACCCACATGGTAGTTTCTCTCTGTCGGGGTAAGACGGTGGGAAAAGAAAGCACAGGGGTGCAGCTTGCCGTCTTTACCCCTTTGAGACAGCACCGCTCCTACTCCTACTTCAGAGGCATCTACCTCTACGACAAATGGAATCTCCGGATCCGGGAGAACCAGAATAGGAGCCGAGGAGAAGCGGGTCTTGAGTTCGCAGAAGGCCAACTCAGCGTCCTGGCTCCAGCGAAAGCCGGAGGAGGTGCCCTTGGTGAGTGCTGATAACGGGGCTGCAACGGAGCTGAAGTTCCGGATAAACTTGCGATAAAAATTGACGAACCCGAGGAAGCGTTGGACATCTTTTACTGACGAGGGGGTAGGCCAATCCACGACTGCACTCACCTTTTTAAGGTCCATTTGGATAAGACTGGGCTTGATGACGAATCCCAACTAATGGACCTGGGTTACGTGGAACTCACATTTCTCCGGCTTGACATACAGGTGGTTGTCCAGAAGGCGTCTGAGGACTTTGCTGACATGGGTAACATGCTCCTGCAGAGAGCTCGAGAAAATGAGGATGTCATCCAGATACACGAAGACGAATTTGTTGAGCATGTCCCTAAGTATGTCGTTGACCAGGGTTTGGAGGACCGCAGGAGCATTAGTGAGGCCAAAAGGCATAACCAGGTATTCATAGTGCCCCGTAGGCATGTTGAAGGCCGTCTTCCATTCGTCACCCGGTCGGATACGCACCAGGTGGTAGGCATTACGCAAGTCCAGTTTGGTAAAAATCGAGGCCTCCTGAAGGACCTCATAGGCGGTGGCCATGAGAGGTAGGGGATAGCGGTTGCGCACAGTGATCTTGTTGAGCCCCCTGTAATCGATACATGGCCGAAGGCCACCGTCCTTCTTCCAGACGAAAAAGAACCCCGCCCCAGCCAGGGAAGGGGATGGACGGATAATCCCATCTATGAGGGACTCTTCAATGTACTCGTTCATGGCTGCCCTTTCAGGAGGGGACAATGAGAAGATGCGACCCCTAGGGGGACTGGAGTCAGGGACGAGGTCTATAGTGCAGTCGTAGGGGCGATGAGGAGGCAATGAGGTGGCTTTCCTCTTTCCTCTTTCCTCTGTCTTGAGGTGGTGGTACTGTGGGGGAATACGAGACAGATCTATGGTTTCTAGGGACTCGGGAGCAGGGTCAGGGTCTCTCTGGCACGAGCACATAGTCTGGCATGACGCACCCCAACTGAGAATTGCCCCCTTGGACCAGTCGACATGTGGGTTGTGCTGGAGGAGCCAGGGGTACCCAAGGATGATGGGAATCTCGGGAGACTCGATAAGATAGATAAGAGAGCTCCTGGGGATCTGGAGTCTCTGGGCTAGGGAAATGTCCATAAAGTTCCCAGCAGCGCCGGAGTCGATTAAGGCCTGAATTGGGTGTTGTTGGAGATTCCAGGCAAATGTGATGGGAAGGACCAGCCGGGGTCAGAGGGAGCGGCAGTGTGAGTTACTCCCGTGACAGTCCTGCCTCGCCTGTATGGGACTGGGTGTTTCCCGAGAGCTCGGCAAGAGGTACGGAAATGGCCAGACCGACCACAGTATAAGCAACAACGTTCCCGCATGTAACGATTTTGCTCCACAGGGGAGAGGCGGGACCTGCCCAACTGCATCGGAGGGGTCTTGGGGATCAGAGCGCCCCTGAACTGCAATAGGGCTGGGTGGGAGCATGGGAATGGCTCTGGTCTCTCTCTCTCTCTGGCGATTATCCAACCAGACAGCCTGGTCAATGAGGACGTCAAGGTCCCTGGAAGGCTCTCTAGTAGCCAGGTCATCCTTGATTGTCTCGGATAGCCCGCTCAAGAAGCAAACCATGAGGGCTTCATCGTTCCTTCCACTGCCAGCAGCTATGGTCCGGAACTTGATGGCATATTCAGCAGCACTGTCGTTGCCTTGTCGGAGGGTGAGGAGCATCTCTTGAATTCCTCTACAAACCCAGAGTAGCTTGCACAGAACGGGGCTTGCGCCTTCCAGATGGCCGTAGCCCACAAGAGAGCCTTTCCAGAGAGAAGCGTAATCACATAGGTGATCTTGGCCCGATCAGACGGGAAGGAGGAGGGCTGCAGCTCAAACAGAAGGGAACACTGGGTGAGAAACCCAGTGCTGCGGGGGAGGTAACCGAGGTTCAGCCACTGGAGTGGGGGCTCGAGACTCAGGAAGAGGCACGGAGGCTGCCCTAGGCGCCGAAGCTGATGCAGCAGGAAGCCGGTCAGAGATCTGGCAGATAGCAGCCAAAAGATCCGTTAGCAGCTGAGAGGGTTGGGCCATCAGGGTATCCCGCTGAGGAGAGCCTCGTGGCGTTGCACAGCAGACTCATGCTGGGCCACAGTAGCAAGGAGCTCCTGAGTGTTTGGTGTTTCAGGGTTCATTGTGCCTTGGTAATTCTGTCAGGACCTGGGATCAAACCCGGGTCCCCGGTGTGCGGAACAGACGTTTTACAGTTGAGCCACAAGGCACAAGGAACTTTATTAAAAAATCAAGAAAATAACACAAGGGCATAAACGGGGAGCAACAAGAAGGCAATGGACCTCAAAAACGAAGACAAGGCAGGGAAACTGAAGACCGCCAAAAACTAAAAAGAGAAGCAAGAAAAAAGACAAAAAAAAAAACAAGGCGAGGGCGCTAGAAAAAACAAGAAGAAGATATTAACACGAGAGAGGCAACAATAAAGACAACAGGGGCTTAGGAAACAACAATAACCAAGCGGGGAACAAAGGCAAAAGGGACGGCTTAAATACACAGAACGGGAACAAGACACAGGTGAAAGCAATGAAACTAATTACAACAAAGAAAACTAAGGCTGGGCGACATCTAGTGGGGAAAAAAAACATAACACGACAAGACAACACAGAAAAAGGACCAAAACTCTGACAAGCACAGCAAACTTCTCTCAGAATCTGCTGAACTTCAGTCTAAACAGAATAGAAATGTGGAGGAAGATGATTGTGTGTAGAAAATGAAATGGGAATTAACAAAGCTAAAGAGGATTTCTTCTGAAACATTCAGCTGCAAGCTGGCCTGGACACGACCTCCACCGGAAAGCCACAGAATGGCAATAAAGACTGAGAAACCGCAGGGAAAAGAGGATAGAGCATAAAGGCCCTCAGCGAGAATGATGGAAATATAATCGAGGATGAGGAAGAGAAAAGAGAAAGAATTCTACAGAAATGCCAAGATGCCACATGGAGAAAAAATGCAATGCCAAAGAGAATTTCAGATTTTCTATCTACATGGCCAACTTTGAAAACTAGTGGCATGCAGCACTGAGGAGAGCCAATAGATGGAAAAGAAACGCTAGAAGCAATAGTGCAGTTAAAGGAGGGGAAAAGTCCGGGAGCTGATGGGCTTCCAGTTTTCCAAAGCTGCAGTTAAACGCATTGCACATCTCCTAACTGACTTCTACAACCAAGCCATAAAGGGAGGGATTTGAAGTGAATCTCTGTACCAGTGTGTTATGACCCTAAGATTTAAGAAAGGTGAGCCATATGAGCTGGAGAACTGGAGGCAGATAAGTCTCATGAATATCGATTCTAAAATACTCGCTAAAATCCTCATCAACCGCATGAATCACACATTAAACTAAAGAATGGAAAGAGAGCAGACTTGTGTAATTAAAGGAAGATAGATGTGGGACAATCCTGCAAATAGAAGAGATTTTAAAGATACTAAGCAATGCCATCTCCCAGCTGAGACGCTTTTTAAACTAATCTTAAATGAACTAAAATGACAAAGGACAATGGAGCGAAGATCTAAAAATAAATCTCCATGGTCTTTATTAAAAATATGATCTCTGTAAATATTTAAGGGAAATAACTATGTAGATATAATAATATGATTGGACTATGTTGTAAATAGTTATTTTTGTATATTTAAAAGTTTGTAATGCTGAAGAATTACTGCAACAAATTGTGAAATATTTAAACTGTGTAGTTAGAGTTTAAGAGTTTAAGAGGATCTGCTGCTAACGTCTTGGTGCCAGATACCACAGCACACCTTCAGGGATCTAGTGGAGTCCATGCCTCGACGGGTCAGGGCTGTTTTGGCAGCACAAGGGGAACCTACACAATATTAGACAGGTGGATTTAATGTAATGGCTGATTGGTGTAATAGTGGGGTTGCATGCATCCATAGCTATTATTGTGGCCAAAAAAGGGAACTGCAACAAATACCATAGGGGCAGGACGTCTGCTGCCCCATTTGGTGACTCTATGAACATTTGCAGTGGAGAGGGAGCAGTGGACACGACAGTTAATGGGGTTGCCAGATTGGGCAAGATTCAAAATACCCCATAGCTGCCAAGATTATTGGTCTATAGCAAATAACTAAAATTAACCCTCCTATTATCCTCAAAATTAATAACATCTTTTATCCTTGGGGTCAATTTGATCCCAGCAATTTAAACCTCCAGAATATGATTTTTACCCAAGTTTGTGTGTCAAATACTATATGTTTATTTGTTGCCTACCTAAATAGCCCTTTAAATAAAATATAGACCCTCACCCAACGCCCCCTCCCCCCAATTTATACATCCAGAATACCGATTGCGCGACTATGGAAAAATACGCAAATCACCATAAAATCTCACTAATTGACCTACAATTAGAAAGAAAAATATTTTTGGTGTTTTAAAGGCTTTATATTATTTCTAAGTACAGATTTTTGTTATTTATAACATTTGGAAAGAAGAACATTTTCTGTTATCAAGGATAGTAACATGTATTATGTTTGGGGTCAATTTGACCCCAGGAAAAACAAACACAATTTCAATTTCACAAATTCAGAATGATTGTATTTGTAAAACAGAAGGGGTAGTCATTGTAGTCCAAGACCATTTCCTGTCTTCCCTGGTGCTCAGGACAGCATTTTGTTCATGGTGCTCATCAGCAGGACATTTTTCCCTTTCTTGGGGCAATAGGAGATGACAGTGGCTCTGTCAGTGAAGGCATTGTTCTTAATTGCAAGAAGCTCAGAGGGAAGCTCCACCTTGGTAACCTTCCTTTTCAGCAGTTTTTCACCCAGCATATACAATGTGAAAAAAATATCACATGTAATGTTATGACCATCCAGTCCTTCAGCCATGTCTAATCCCACCCTCAGCGTATCTGGTGATCTGGGACCATTTTTGATGACATTAGCAGCACTAAGTCTACCCTGCCGTTCAAGTGGGGAGAGGGACCATAATAACTTTGCATTTTTGGAAGGTAATGTGTCTGCTGGTGGTTGAGAGGCAACAGGAGGGTCAACACTAAGAGTATCATTCTCATCAGAGGAGGATGCTCATAATCAGGGTCCTCCTCAACATTATCCTCTGTCTCAGACACATCCTCCTCTATGTCACTTACACTGTCAAAGAACTGTGACAAAATGTCATTGACAGAAAACCTTTGCTAAAAGGTCATTTTCGATTCATTTTCAATATTTTTTTTTCATAAAAAGAGAGCCCACAGAGCACCAAGAGAAAATCTAGAGAAGGCTTTTGTGAACTATCAGTGTCCTCATGAGAACTGTGTTTACCCCTTCTCCATTGTCACGTTAACTATACGTGGTTCTCGCAATACTACAGGTATGGTTATGTTAGATTGGGGCCCTAAAGCAGAAGGAAGTTTTTTGAAGATTATAAAATTGTATGTTATAGTGACCCTCAATATCATCTAAAACAAATGTGTGTAAAATTTTGATATTTCTTATATGTTTTATACAGCTAAAACAGCCTGGGTTCAAATTGACCCCAAGGATCACTGATGCAAAAAAAATGTGTACACGACACTGAAAACATATCATGTTAATTTGTTTTCCCCGTTGTCCCCATTAAATTAGAAAAAGTCATTAAATAAGAAGCAAAAAAAATGACGTCAACCATGTATTTAGAGACGTTAAACACTGAATGGGGTCAAATTGACCCCAAAGATAATAGGAGGGTTAAATCTAATAAATATCCACAAAAATATTGTAAATCCATACAGCATGTCTAAATGTATCTCTATTTTACTATGCCTGAATTTTTTGGGCAAGTATCGGGGCAAAATTTTGCTGAAACCTGGCAAACCTTTTTTATGTGCTGCATACGATAAAACCTCGGAACCGACCTCTGACTAGGAAAACTCAAAGAAATCGGCCCCTCAACCTCGAGTTCAGCAAGTATTTATATATTACTACATCTATTTCCTCCTCATAGATCAAGACTTTGCCATGATGAAGGAGCTTGTGTACATTGGTGAATCTCAGGGTTTTGTCACTGGGAAATTAATGCTCCCAGTAGGGCAAACTTTGGTTTGGTGAACAGATTGGAGGGAAGAATTTAGATGATGGGTGATCCTAATAAGCCTGATGATAGGTCCTAAAAAGACTGCATGTCTGTATTAGGGTTACCAGGACCCTGGCATCAGACATGGTGGTCTTGCCTACAGCCACTCATCTGATGACTAGGTCAACCACATAATGCTGTCAGGCTCAGCCGTTTACTCTGCTAAGCAATAATAAGATGGAGGGTGGGATCAGGTGGAATTCTCACAGGAGATCGGACTCAGGCAGGTGTGGGATACTCACTAATCCCAGGCTGAGCCCCTTATAGTTGGAGTTTTTTTCCAGTGGACAAGAGGGTTGCCACCATGAGATTCTGAGTTTCAGGAAGGAAAACTCTGACTCTTGCTCTGACTCTGATCTCATTATTGACAATTTTATTGTTATTTTACCAAGCCTTTTGAGTTTGTGACTGATATTCTTGTTTTGACCTTGTCTCATTACTTGTTTTTGCAATTTTGGATTTTGTCTTTGAATAGTTGTTTGCTGATTGCCTGACCTCTTGCCTGTTCTTTTTACAATTTTTCCTCACATTTTAGACTTGTTTGCCAGTTTTACAATAAATTCATTTGTATCCTTCTCTGACTCCGTCGTATGACATTGAGGATATTTACGTTCAATTCAGGTGAATGCTCGCTATGAAGTTGTTCCATGGCCCACCAAATAAATTAAGAATCCATGTTTTAAATTTAAGTCAGTAATTACATTATTGTCAAAAGATTTTGGGATATTTGGTGTAGATTCATGATATATAATCTCAATTATGTCCATTTCATTTTCAGTTGCCTGGAAGAATACATACTGGCCTCTTTCCAATCTCTAACTGTGCTCAATAGATAATGGTCTATTCAGGGAAGTGAGATAGCTAGCTGGCTACTGCTAATAAGCAATCACTAAGTAAATTATCCACAATGGAGCGAATAGATTACTTACATGACCGAAATCACTCAACAGACAGGGATTTTTTTGAGTTACTGTTATACAGTGTTACATACATGTTCAAAATATTTTCAATTAAATTTTATTTAAATTTTAGAACTGTGCCAGCAAGAAGAGAAACACGAGGCAAGCAGAGAGTAACTGTACATCTTTCAAAATTAAACTGAGTCAAATAAATTAAGTTAGCAACAACACATTTAGCTACCGTAATGCTAGCATGATTACATGATTACTTTGTTTTACTTGAATTCTACTAAAACACAGACAGTAAGCAATACAATCCCTTGCAACAGAATACTACATACCATGACAAATAATATATTAAATTCTAGTTTTATGCCAGAATTGTCCTTTAAAAACACATTAGCACACAAGGAACAGAAGTTTAACCAAAAACAAATTGGGGAAAATTATTAAATCACAACTATAAATCAATCATCTGTGGAGAAAAAAAACACTGTCATGGTACAACAAACTGAATAAAGCCATGTTGAGCAGAAACACATACTGAGTAAATAGATAAAAATAAGTAGCTACAAACAGCTACAACACATGGATGTGTATTTGTGTAATCAGTGTGATGATGTGATGATATCTCTGTGTTGTGTGTAGATGCTGAAGGATTTGACTTTGGATTGTAAAATATGTTATTAAAGCCTGAAGTAACTTGTAGCTGAGTGGATAAAAGGATGCGATCAGTCCCGGTTATTGTTATGGAACTTCTACATCTGAATATGAATGATTCAGCTCCCAAACTGCTGGAAATGTGGGACGGGTTCTAACGCTTCACCAAAACTGCTTTATCCTGGAAAAGCAGTTTGTGCTGAGACTCCTGTCATACGCCAGTCCTGGTGAGTTTATCATACTTAATGCTGAAACACAGAACAGGACAGAATGATGGACAATATTAAGCACAGTCCTTATAAATAGCATCAGTGTAAATGCACACACACACACACACACACAAACACAGAAACAAAAACAAAGATGACAGATCTGATTATGCACACAAAATTTTTTTAAACACTTTAAAACACCGTAAAAGCTCAACAGAACAAAACTTTGTCTTACTTTGTCTTAAATACAATGGTGTGTCTGCATGTGTGCGTGTGGAAAGAGACAGTAAGTCAGTAACTCACAGTAGTGCCTCCAGTTTACAGTGTGGATCCTTCAGTAGATCAGAGAGCAGCTTCACTTCTGATTCTCCTGGATTATTACCATACAGATCCAGTTCTCTCATGTGTGATGAGGAGTTTGACCTCAGAGCTGAAGCCAGAGCAGCACAACCTTCATCTATAATACTGCAGCACCACATCCTGCAAGAAAGAAAACCTTCTCACACTTAACACACTCAGTTTTAGCATTGAAAACATGAACTACACAAAATCTTTATATACAGTACATTTACTCTCCATCTCACACACACAACAATGAAAATATATCAGATCACTGCAATTACAATTACCACAGATGAAAACTGGATCCTGCTTTTATTAAATTTCTCTGTGTGTGTGTGTGTGTGTGTGTGTACCTCAGTTTCTCCAGTGTACAGTGTGGATTCTCCAGTCCAGCAGAGAGCAGCTTCACTCCTGAATCCTGCAGTTTATTGTAACTCAGGTCCAGTTCTCTCAGACTGGAGGAGTTTGAGCTGAGAACTGAGGACAGACCTCTACAGCTTTCCTCTGTCAGATTACACTTACACAGGCTGGAAGAGAAATGATGAAATATCAGAACACTGATCTCAAACATATAAACAGCCATAATACAGCTAAAGTTTAACATGTAACAGAAATGTCAGTGTGTTAATGTGGCAGGAGAGGTGATTACTCTCCTTGTTAAATTTTAGCCAATCGGAAGATGCATTGGAGGGTATAAAAACTGCAAGGGTATGTGGTTTCGTATGCGTCATCATTGGTGGACTGTGACGTCATCGACACGCGATTGTTGTGTTGGAAATCGCTCGTGGATACGAGAGACGGTATGGCACTGTGCTGTGGTTTCTTTTTTTTAATTAAGGCAATTAGATGCTTACTGCATGCTTGTTTTAGTTTTAGGGGGTTTGCATGTTCAGGCAATAGATTGCATTCTATCTCGTGTTAGAAGAAGCCTGCTGTCTGTCCTTTAGTGTTCATTCCGGAAGTGCACAATGGAGGCGCAAAGGCCGAGTGTTACGCATGCCTGGGGGCTCCGCGTTCTACGTTCTACATTCTACGTTCTACATCCGCATTCTCCATGCGGGTTTTACACCAGTGTTTTTGAGTGTTCTTTAAGAGTGTTTCGCGTGGGAGTGCATTACCTTTCGGCTGACATGATGCTTTAGTGCATGTTTTGCTACCTAATTGACCCGCGGATAGAGTATGATCTCCAAGTTTAACGTGCTTGATAGATAAGCGTGAATTGGCACGTTGGTTTTAAAAAGTGAACTCATTCTGTCTGTGTAAAACTTTGATAACCAGTAGCTGAGTCTTAATGTTCTTTTTAATGTGCCCTAATTTCCAGTACTAGTGTTGACTGTTCTACATTATTTTGTTTCTTTTCTTTTGTTATTTTTATTGTTAAGATTGGTTAATTATTTTTAGTTATATTCTGTTAAAGCTTCTGTGTTTCTTTTCTGGAACTGTTTGATTTTCTGATTTATTTTATTTTAACTTGTATCTCTTGTGTTGGCAGGAATTGAGGCTCTTTCATGGTGCAGTGCTTCCTTCACGGGTGTCGTGCTCCTTGGGAGGTGGTTGTGTGAGTGCACCGGGTGTGTGTATTAATTGCAGAAAGTGAATTGTTCCATTCGAGAATAAGAGCCTGTCCGTGTCTAACTGTCATTGTTAAGAGATGCAATCTCAGATGTTTGGGTGCATAGTGTGAATGAGCGAATGAACATAGTGTTGCTTTTTAACATTGTAATTCTTCAGTTGAAATAAAAGATTTTTATATGGGAACCCACTGTTTCTGACCCTGTGTGACAAGCGAACCTGTGCAAGCCTTGTTGGGCTCAGTTTATTTTCTTGGGCGGTGCCCAAGTGGCGTAGTCGGAAATTTAGGTTTTTCATCTTTTAATTATATTGATTCTAATTAGAGGTTAGTTTGGTAATAGAACTACCTCATCTACATTTGTGCTCTTTCTTCCCCCCACTGGTGCCACATTAACAAACTAACAAAAAGCTAACAAAATTTGTTCTGGGCAGAATGTTCGTTTTTACGATGGAAACTCGGGCTTGAGGAGAAATGGGGAGACTAGTCCATCTATCTTGAGAGTCCTGCACCTTGGTAAAAGCTAAGGAGTAGTTGTGTTTAGCAATCTGATTGAGAGAGGGGAAAATTTCAATTCCTAAGTATTTGAAGTGTGGAAAAATGTGAATAGTGGCTGGAATAAATGATGCTATGGCAGATTCATTTAATGGTAAAAGAGAATCACCTGAACTAAAGGCTCAAGAGAAAGAGTGAAAAGTGCTGGACTAAGGGGGCATCCCTTTTTTGATGACCTAGAAACTGGAAATGGATAAAAGTAGATTTGTCCCATTAACACAGATGCAGAGGGATTGGCATATAATACTTTAACCATTTGGATAAAACCTTCCCTGAAGGACTGACCATAAGAATGACCATTCCAACCTGTCGAGAGCTTTCATAGCATTGAGTGCTGCTACAGGAGCATTAATATGTGCTGCAGCATTGATTATGTGAAGGAGACATATGATGTTATCTGATGATAGCCTAGATTTAATAAAACCTATCTGATCACAGTTTTGTAATGCTGGCATATGGTGCTGAAGGTGACAGGTGAGTAGTTTGGTGTAGATTTTCAGGTGAGAATACAGAAGACTGAGAGGTCAGTAACTGGCACAATCAACTGGGTCTTTTTCCAAGATTAAGGAAATTAGGGCTGTATTAACGTCCCTTAAAAACCTGCCCTTTTCAACGTAGTAGTTAATCATATTCATGAGTCTATTTGTTTCCAGAAAGTGACATAAAATTCCAGAGTATTCCCTGTGATTTACCTTTTTGCATACTGAGGTTATCCTCTTTCAATTCCTCCAAGGTAACAGGGTTATCCAAATCCCTTGAGCCCAAGCTAGATAGCTAAAGGAGGTTTAACTTACTTAGAAAACTGTCACATCTATCCTGATCTGGTAATATTTCTGATTCGTATAAGCTGGAATAAAAAGACTGGAAACTATCATTTATCTCTTTAGGATCAGTGATAATATTACCATTTGGAGTCTTAATGGCAGGAATGTCTGTGAACTGCTCAGTAATAGATGACTAGGACTGGCATCCTGGAAATAGTAGCACTTTCTAGTCCTATGAATCTGAAACTCTGAACGCTGTTTTAGAGTATCATTAATTTCTTTTTTGACTATATCTCTCTATAGTACCACTGTGCTGAGAAGCCATGTTGTAACTGAGTCTAGTCTTTTAAAATTTTCCTCAAGGCTTGTAGTTTAGCAATCTTAGCTTTACACAGATTAGAACTCCTTATGAAGCCTTTGACTGCATTCCGTAATATCCTAGGGTCCTCCACCGATCCATTGTTAAAGCTAATATATTCTGTCATAAATTGTGATATGTTTATGCTACTAGCCCAGGAATGCTACTAGCTCCCTTTCTCTGAACCTCGATAAGCTGGAACTATCGAGCACCATGTCCCATATCATGTTAAATTCACCACCGACTATTAAGGAATAACCAGGTAATTCTAGCATTTTCTGGGTAATTGTATCAAAAAAGTTTTCTCAAATGTGTTTGGACCATAGACACAGAGATAAGAGCAATTTTCCTGCTGTTGTTTTATTAGCAAATTGTTATTGTACGTGTAAGGTCTGTCCACGTTTCCAGGACTTTTATTTTATGTAGCTACAACAGTTACGCCTTTCATTTTTGTGTCAAATGATGAAAATGCAACCGTATGTTCGTGTGATAAAACTTATTAGCTAGATCACAAACTCAACAGATGTGTCTCCTGTAATAGAGCAATATCTATCTTTTTCTGATTAAGTAGATTTAAAGTATTAATTAAGTACTGACTAGTTTGTGGGGAGTGTTCAATCTGCCACAGTTCCAAACCAAATTATTAAGTAGACTCATTATCTAATACAAAATGTTCATAGATAATATCTGGAGAAATAAACAACACCCGCTACCACCACCACTGCATTTTACATTGATGCCTGATTTCTACTTTGTAGATGAGAATCCCACTCTCAGGAACGCTGAAGTTAACAACTTTATGAAAACTCAATAGACAGAACAAGCTCCAGCTACTGACTAGACAACACTTACACACAGATAACACAAAAGACAAGCCAGAACATTAGAGAAGCAAAAAACAAACAAAAATGACAAAACATGAACTTCATAAGAAGCCCAAAATGGACTGTGACCATGTATGAATATGGAGCAGCCAGGAAGGATACAGTCCAACAGTTTAAACTAACCAATAACTTAACCTTTAACATTTAAACAAAGAAAAAAAGGAGGTAATCAGTTCTCCACCATACAGTTAACCCAGCTGACCTTAGCAGGCCCAGTCTGAGCACATTCGCCCCAGTGAGCTAGAGCCAGCCCGGCCTGTGTGTTATAATGCTAGCATCCTTATCCTACCAGGCCAAAGCTAGCAATTAGCCTAGCCTAGCCTGATCTAACCCAGCTCAGACAGCTAGGAGGGCAGTCCAGAACATTCAGAAATACTATGCATGAGACTGGTGGCCTTCATCCTCCAGAGTCCAGCGGAAAAGGAAAAAAAAGTTAATTTACTGCAATATGTATGAAACAGAAAAGTTTATCAGTTTCTGTAGTACCATTAGCCTGGCTAGCTTAAACAAGTCCAGTACGAACCAAGCTCAGAAAAATGCTGCAGCACCACTCCAGAAACATTGTTAGCCTCAACATTCACGGCCAGCTCGGTGGTTGATGGTGAAGCAGCTCTGCTTGGCAATGCTGCTGTTGAGTTCAGGAAATCCTCCACAAAAGTGGGCCATCTGTGATTTTCAGTGTGGCAGGATAGAGTAGGAAAAACTCAACACTTTTAGCTCATGACGTAGACATGCCCTGGGAGAAGACCAGGCATGGCTTCACGACATCTTCAGCATCTGACAAGACTGAGGAAAGCACATTCTCACCATGTTCTTACAGAGGGACTATCGAGAGTATCCTGTGCAGCTGCATCACTCCCTGGTTTGGGAATTACACCGTCTCGGATCGCAAGACCGTTCAGCGGATAGTGAGGACAGTGGAGAAGATCATCGGGTTCTCTCTTCCCTCCATTGCAGACACTTACACCTCACGCTGCATCCGCAAAGCCACCAGCATTGTGGATGATCCCACACACCCCTCACACACACTCTTTACCCTCCTGCTGCCTGGAAAACGGTACCGAAGCATTCGGGCCCTGACGACCAGACTGTGCAACAGTTTCTTCCCCCATCAGACTCCTCAATACTCACTAACTGGACTGAAAGAACACACACACACACACAACTGTGCATCCTCCATCCTCTTTCCAATTTTTTTTTTGCATATTACATTATGCTGCTAAAAATATTTATTATACTGTACATAGGCTGCTACTCTTATGTTTACATTATTCCAGCAACTTAGATTGTACTTTTGCACTACTGTCACTGGATTCACTTTAAATAGAACTGTGTACTGGTCAGCGCTGCACTGGGACTTACTGTGCCCATTGTCTATCCCAGTAGTCATTGTACTGTCTTGTGCTGTTTGCACATGTTTGCATTTGTGCACTTTTTGTATAAATTTATGTAGTTCCTTGTAGTTGTGTTGTTCTGTGTTTGCCTTATGTAGCAACTTGGTCCTGGTGAAACGTTGTTTCATTTCACTATGTACTAACTGGCTGTATATGGTTGAAATGACAGTAAACTCCACTTGACTTGACTTGACCATGTAGTTACTGTAGGGGTGAAGCGGACTGTTCTTCCATCAGCGATGAGGGGCTCTTTCTTAGCAGCATGAAGAATAACTTGGAGGGTTGTATAATGAAGAACATTGAAAATCAGAGTGTGGTTTTCCCCTTGTTGGTTTCTGCTTCGCTGTAGATCTGGTTTGCAGAGAGGAGAGCCATTGCGGTATGGATCACGAGAGGAACTGGATAGCATTGGTGCCCTCATTACCCTCTCTCAGCTCAATAATACAGATGTTACATCTCCTGTTCAAATCATAATCTGTTAGCTTAAGCTCCACTGACTGTAGGGTTTTTGTGTTTGCTAGGAGCACAATGTACATCATCAGCAGTCAAGTTACAGATGCAGTCGCGAGTGTCCAAGGTGGATTATTTACTCTCATCATTTTTCCCTAAAATGTGTTTGGAGGAGAAACTAAAAGCTGAAAGTTGATAGATTGAGCACACATTGTCTAATCAAAGTAAAAATTACACAAAAGGACAAATGACTGTAAGTATAGTGTTTTTTAGTTTAAACTAAAGAGTTACAGCTTTTCTGTTTACCGTGTTTGCTATTCAGAGGAAACACAGCATGAACCCAGTCGAGCATTACCGACTTAAACCACTAAAAATTATAAACCACTAATGAAGCTGCCCATCTAATTTAAGTGTGTGTGTGTGTGTGTGTGTACCTCAGTATCTCCAGTGTACAGTGTGGATTCTCCAGTCCAGCAGAGAGCAGCTTCACTCCTGAATCCTGCAGTTTATTGTAACTCAGGTCCAGTTCTCTCAGACTGGAGGAGTTTGAGCTGAGAACTGAGGACAGAACTCTACAGCTTTCCTCTGTCAGATTACACTCACACAGCCTGGAAGAGAAATGATGAAATATTTGATTTATTTATCTGATTGTGAAATGAGGTGTTTCCATCAGTTGAGAAATAAACTGTCTACCTGGACACAAGGTTCTAATGTCAGGATAAAAATATAAAATGAACAGCCTGTGTATAAACTTGGACTGCTCTTGAACAGATCCATGTGCCTCAGCTCATATGAGACGATGTATTTAACTTTCTGAAACAAGATAATAACAGAGAGGCCACTCTGAACAAACACGTCTCTTTATTTCTAGCAGAGAGTTTTTCATACAGTGTGTTCAGCAGCTCTGGGGAAAGTTCTGCTGGAGAACATTTACACATTTACACACTGTCCTTTACTGCTTCATTACAGTGTGTTCAATCTCACTTTATTTTTTACTATCAGACAGAACCATAGAGAAGAGAGGAGGAAAAGACAGAAGAGACAGAGACACCAAGAAAGGGAAAGGGATGGATAGAGGGAGAAACAAGATCTAAACAGCTATAATTAGAATTCATAAGTACAGTTTTTATTCATTCATGATATAGAATTAATCTAGAAAGTAAATCAGGTTCTAATGTAAACATTTAAATGTTTGTAAGACTGAAATCATATTCTAAAATTTATAGCTACAGAAAAAGTAGTTCAAATATCATGGATATGATTTGTTTATATACATGCGTGTGTGCATAAAAGAAAAAGTAAGACTGGGTATTTGTATATCACACATACATACACACAAAATTCTGTTTAATGTGGTAGAGTGATGATAACCTCAGTATCTCCAGCATACTGTGTGTGTGTGTGTGTGTGTGTGTGTGTGTATATATATATATATATATATATATATATATACATACACACACCTCAGTTTCTCCAGTGTACAGTGTGGATTCTCCAGTCCAGCAGAGAGCAGCTTCACTCCTGAATCCTGCAGTTTATTGTAACTCAGGTTCAGTTCTCTCAGACTGGAGGAGTTTGAGCTGAGAACTGAGGACAGAACTCTACAGCTTTCCTCTGTCAGATTACACACACACAGCCTGCAAGAGAAATGATGAAATATCAGAACACTGATCTCAAACACACAAACACAGCCATAATACAGCTAAAGTTTAACATGTAACAGAAATGTCAGTGTGTTTCTCTCACACACACAAATCAGAGGACAGGACACCACATCAGCACATTTACGTCAATAAGGTCAGCGCTAGGAGCTACTAGCAGTGTGTTGTGACAAAAAAAGGCTCCTGAGTGGCACAACAGAAAAGGGTTCATCCTGTTTTCCAGAGATCAAATCCCGATGATGCCGCAGCCATCAGTGGCCTGGAGTCCAAGTGAGCAGGTGAGTCCCTGCTCTCAGGGAGGGAGGGGTGGCATACTCTCTCTCCCCTATCAATCACAGTGATACTAACTGATCATGGGCATCTGTAAGCTCATGCATGTGGAAGTGGGCAGATACCGCTTTCCTCCAAGTGTGTTATGTTGCATGAGCAGTTTGAAAAGATGTGGTTGGTGTCACTTGGGTCAGAAGTTAGTAGAGGACAGGGTTGTATGATAGGGGAGACTGAACTGGAGGGTGAGAATCAGCCATGACTAAATTAGGGAGAAAATGTGGGGAAAAAACAAGCATGGAGGAGCATGACAGCGTGAAACTCCCCACAACACTGTCACACAGAACAAAAGATGAGGAACTTGTACCTAAAAGCCACATGATTTGTGTTTTTATTTGTGTTTTTATTTACTTTTTAGATTTTGTATTCATATTGTTATGTTTTTCGTGTTCTTATTTGTGATAGTTCTCTTCAGTGTCACTTTCAAATAAACAGATAAGAGAAAAAGCGCCTTTTACTAGTGTTTAGTTCAGTTTTTTTTGTAGTTGGGACAAGTTATGAGTTAGTTAAGTGTTCAGAAAAGAAGTGGGTCTTTAGCTCTTAAATGCATGCAGTTTTTTTCTATGGACAATTTTTTCAACAGTTTTACACACACACACACACACACAAACACAAACACATTTATACAGTCAGGTCTGGAAGTATTTGGACAATGACAGAGTTTTTGTGATTTTGCCTTTATACACCACCACAATGGATTTGAAATAAAACAATCAAGATATGATGGAAGTGTAGACTTTCAGCTTTATTTTAAGAGGTTCCACAAAAATATGGCATTTACCATTTAGGAATTACAGCCATTTTCAACAAAGTACCTCCATTTTCAGGGGCTCAAAGGTATTTGGACAAAGTGACATAATTTTAAATATAACCATAATTTTAATAATTGGATGAAAATCCTTTGCAGTCAATGACTGCCTGAAGTCTGGAGCCCATGTTCTCAAAACTCAAATTCTGAGTTTCCTCCCTGGAGATGCTTTGCCAGGCCTTCACTGCAATCACCTTCAGTTGCTGCTTGTTTGTGGGTCTTTCTGCCTTCAGTCTTGTCTTCAGTAAGTGAAAAGCATGCTCCATTGGGTTGAGATCAGGCGACTGACTTGGCCATTGAAGAATATTCCATTTCTTTGCCTTCAAAAAGTCTTGAGTTGCTTTCGCAGTATGTTTAGGGTCATTATCCACCTGCAATGTGAAGCAGGATCCTGTCAGTTTTGTAGCATTTGGCTGAATGTGAGCAGAGAGTATAGCCCTATACACCTCAGAATTCATCCTGCTACTTCTGTCAGCAGTCACATCATCAATAAACACCAGTGAGCCCGTTCCATTGGCAGCCATACATGCCCATGCCATAACACTGCCTCCACCATGTTTGACACATGATGTGGTATACTTTGGATCATGAGCTGTTCCTTTCTTTCACCATACTTTTCTCTTACCATCATTCTAGTACAAGTTAATGTTGGTTTCATCAGGCCAAAGAATCTTATTCCAGAACATGGGAGGCTTTTTTAGATGTTTTCTGGCAAAGTCTAATCAGGCTTTCCTGTTCTTGAATGTTACCAGTGGTTTGCACCTTGTTGTAAACCCTCTGTATTTACATTCATGAAGGCGTCTCTTGATTGTAGCTTTTGACAATGATACGCCTCCCTTCTCCAGAGTATTCTTGACTTCTGTTGATGTTGTGAAGGGGTTTTCTTCACCAAGGAAAGGATTCTGCGATCATCCACTTTAGTTGTCTTCCATGGTCTTCGAGGCCTTTCAATGTTGTTGAGCTCACCAGTGCTTTCTTTCTTTTTAAGAATGTACCCAACTGTTGATTTGGTCACGCATAAGGTTTTTGCTATCTATCTTACAGATTTATGTTGTTTTTTCAGCCTAATGATAGCCTCCTTCACTTGCATTGAGATCTCCTTGGAATTCATATTGGTAGCTCCAGTCAAACAGCTGCCAAATTCCAACTCCAGACCTTTTATCTGCTTCATTTGTCTTAAAGTAATGAGGGAATGGACCGCATCTGGTCAATAAACTTCTTATCAGTCAATTGTCCAAACACCTTTGAGCCCCTGAAAATGGAGGTACTTTGCTTAAAATGGCTGTAATTCCTAAATGGTAAATGCCATATTTTTGTGGAGCCTCTTAAAATAAAGCTGAAAGTCTACACTTCGATCATATCTTGATTGTTTTATTTCAAATCCATTGTGGTGGAGTATAAAGGCAAAATCAAAAAACTGTCATTTTCCAAATAGTTCCAGACCTGACACACTCACACACACACATATATATATATATATATATATTTTCATTTATTTATTTATAAATATATAAAATTACAAGATATGAAATTTTCCATATTGTGATATAAGGTTTTGTGCGTTTCATCCTCAGTACAGGCATAATGTGTTAGTGTAAAAATTTTTTATTTAAAGCTGATTAGAGTAACTAGCATTAATCCCAACGGTGCAATTCAGTGTTGAATTAAAATAACAAACCATGCAGTAATACATTTATATATAAAAATACTTACTCAGCTTTTCTGGAAGCTTTGACCACTGGCAGCAGCCTCAGAAGACATTCCTCTGATGGGTCAAATTTACTCAAATTAAACTCATCCAGCTCCTGTTCTGAGTTCAGTAACACAAACACCAGAGCTGACCACTGAGCAGGAGAGAGTCTGGTTCCACTGAGACACTTGTAACCTCCTCTGTTCAGGTAAGTTTGTACTTCCTGCACTAGAGAATGATCATTCAGTTCATTCAGACAGTGGAACAGATTGATGGATTTCTCTGGAGATGGATTCTCCCTGATCTTCTCCTTGATGTACTCGACTGTTTCCTGTTTGCTGTGAGAGCTGCTTCCTGTCTGTGGCATTAAGCCTTGTAAGAGAGTCTGATTGGACTCCAGTGAGAGACCCAGAAGGAAGCGGAGGAACAGGTCCAGGTGTCCATTCTCACTCTGTAAGGCCTTGTCCACTGCACTCCTGAGGAAATCAGACATGTTTGGATTTCTGAAGAAATTAAAACCTCCAGTGCTTTGCTCCACTAACACATGCGTATTTCTTAAAATGAAGCAGAGAAATGCATATAAAGCAGCCAGAAACTCCTGAACACTCAGATGTACAAAGCTGAACACCTTCCCCAGGTGAAGCCCAAACTCCTCTCTGAAGATTTGGGTACACACTCCTGAGTACACTGACACTTCTCTGACATCAATGCCACACTCTCGCAGGTCTTCCTCATAGAAGATCAGGTTTCCTTTCTCCAGCTGTTGGAAAGCCAGTTTTCCCAGTGCCAGGATACTCTCTCTGGTCTGCTGAGGATCAGGGTCACATTTCTGATGGTACTTTTGGTCCTTGTGTTTGATCTGAAAGATCAGGAAGTGTGTGAACATTTGAGTCAGAGTCTTGGGGATCTCTCCACTCTCTGCTTCACCCAACATTTTCTCTAGAACATTGGCTGAAATCCAGCAGAAGACCGGGATGTGGCACATGATGTAGAGGCTTCTTGAAGACTTCATGTGTGTGATGATTTTATTGGCCAGGCTCTGATCACTGACCCTCTTCCTGAAGTACTCCTCTTTCTGAGGATCACTGAAGCCTCGTACCTCTGTTACCTGGTCTACACACTCAGGAGGGATCTGATTGGCTGCTCCCGGTCGAGAGGTTATCCAGAGGAGAGCAGAGGGAAGCAGATTCCCCTTGATGAGGTTTGTCAGCATCACATCCACTGAGGCTGACTCTGTCACATCACACAATCTCTCATTGTTCTGGAAATTTAGAGGAAGTCGACACTCATCCAGACCATCAAAGATCAACACCACTTTGTAGGAGTCACAGTCTATTAATTGTAATTTTCTCATTTCTGGGAAAAAGTGATGAAGAAGACTCATCAGACTGAGATTTTGCTGCTTCATCAGATTCAGCTCTCTGAAGGGAAGTGGAAACATGAAGAAGACGTCCTGATTTGCTTTTCCT
This sequence comes from Pangasianodon hypophthalmus, assembly GCF_027358585.1. NCBI lineage: Eukaryota > Metazoa > Chordata > Actinopteri > Siluriformes > Pangasiidae > Pangasianodon > Pangasianodon hypophthalmus. Next base: position 29,564,794 of record NC_069718.1, on the reverse strand, counting down.
TCAGCCCAGTCCAGAATGAACTTCTGCACAGAGACTGTTTTTCCAATTCCAGCAACTCCTTTAGTCAGCACAGTTCTGATGGACTTGTCTTTAAAGAGGTCATTACATTTGATGGGTTTCTCCTGTGTTGCTTTTCTCCTGGACGCTGTCTCAATCTGTCTCACCTCATGTTCATTATTGACGTCTCCACTCCAACCCTCTGTGATGTAGAGCTCTGTGTAGATCTCATTCAGAAGTGCTGAGCTTCCATGCTGTGAGATTCCTTCATTAATTCTTTTAAACTTCTCTCTCAGGTTGGATTTCAACTTTGGCTGATACACAGAGGCCACAGACTCTAATAAACAAAGTAATAACATGTTTTAATGCAAAATCACTGAGCACAATATAAAATGTAAAATTCTTTCAAATGCTGTTGTTCATTCCTGATTCATGTACTAAACATTACTGAAGGAACAGGACCATTGTACAGAGTAACCACAAGCTGGACCACGAACAGAACAGAAAAGCACCAGATGTACATGATACAAAAATCAAACTTAAAACTAAAAGTGTTAATATCTAAAACAATTTCCTCTCTCTAAAGTGAATCTGATGGACTAAAGCCATGACTCAGAGCCCTTACTGTTGTGCAGTGTGTTAGCGAGATCTGTGTGGTTCATGTTCTTCAGGACGTGCAGTGTGATCTTCAGCGCTTCCTCTCTGACACTGTGCAGATCCTCCTCATCCTCCACCTCCCTCTCAGTGCATGCTGGGTAATCTGGACTCAGGAGCTTCCTAAACCTCTTCAGCTCATTCTTTATCATGGTGATGACTTTGTGTTCCAGCTCCTGGTTAGAAACACACAGTAACAGATCTAAATATTATAATGTTACACAGTGAGAGATGCTTTTATTTTATGAAAAGAAAAAAACTCTGTCTGTTACCATGGTTACAACTATCTGATTACCCATAATGCTGCTGCACATTGATAAAACAACACAAGTCACACACACCTTGAATATGGACTCCAACTGATTTCTGCTGATGTTTGATTTCTTCTTTTGTGGTCTGTGAACAAACAAAACACATCACGTAATATGGACTCTATGTATTCATAGCTGCACAACACACACTAATAAATACAGAGACAGATATTTAACACTCTCCTCTTAACACAATACACTGATTTCAGGATTTCCTCACCGAAACTAACATATTTAGAAGCAAATTTCTGAATGAATGAATGAATGAATGAACGAATGAATAAAATAGTTATATTGTCATTAATTTCCCAGTGTGTGTGTATATCTGCACTCAGTAGGCTTATGTGATTACAGTTAGCCTACAGTAAACAAAATCAAATAAAATGGAGTGGAAAAGTTTTTAACTCAGCTACATTGCTTTGCTTTGAGCCATTCGCTAATGAAATGATTTGAATGATTTGTCAGTTATTTCCTCTGACTACATGAAACTTTGATGCCAGCTGAACTTGACCTGGAATGATGTAGTTAATACGTTAGAAGCACTTTTAAAATGGACACACAATTGCTGTGTGTGTGTGTGTGTGTGTGTGTGTGTGTGTGTGTGTGTGTGTGTGTGTGTGTGTGTGTGTGTGTGGAATAAAAGCATAGTGAGTGGTTTGAGTGTTAAATCCAATTTTTGTCTATTTTTAGTCACTGAAAACTGTAGACATTTTTAGCTATAAAATTATTACTGGAATTTTTGTCTTATTTCACATAAGATTTATCTTATCGTTATCTGATGAAAAACACAGGTTGAATGATTAAGAATGCATCTTTGCAGAAAGTGTCTGGTCTGATGGTGTCCATTTAAGGAATACATCCAGACATGGAACATGTTCTGATTTCCACACTTATTTTGAACCAACACGATTCAACAACTGGAGCCTGATACTCTCTCGGGGGCAGTCGTGGCCTAATGGATAGAGAGTCGGACTTGCAACCCGAAGGTGAACCTGAAGGTTGTGGGTTCGAGTCTCAGGTCCGGCAGGGATTGTAGGTGGGGGAGTGAATGACCAGTGCTCTCTCCCACCCTCAATACCACGACTGAAGTGAGACCCTTGAACAAGGCACCGAACCCCCAACTGCTCCCCGGGTGCCGCAGCAAAAAAAAGCTCCGGGCGTGTGCGTGTTCACTACTGTGTGTGTGCACACTACTGTGTGTGTGCACTTGGATGGGTTAAATGCAGAGCACAAATTCCGAGTATGGGTCACCATACTTGGCCACAAGTCACTTCACTAAAACGACTATAAAACAGTGAGAGCGTTTCACTAAAACGACAATAAAACATTTTGAAACCAAGTTTTTGGTTGTGTAAAGTACATGACAAACTTACATTTCTATTCCGAGCAATGGAAATAAAGTAGTTAGCCTTACAAAATTGAAAAGAATACTGTACACTAGTATTGCATGACCCCACAACAATTTGCTAGCCTATTAGCTTAAAGAGTTCGATTTAACTATAAAACACATCCTACATAATGTAACACCACCACCTTACTAGTACTACTAACATTAGGCTGTCTTTTATAGCTTAAAAAGACAGCCTAATGTTACCACCAAGTCATTAACCTACCTCTTTCTTTGTGGTTAACCTTCATATGCTGCCTGAGGTTTTTTGTGTCGTCTTAGTCATGGAGAAAAAGGTTGTTGATGAACATTTTTCATCATAGTTTTCGTTAACAAAATTAACAATAATCAGAACATACACAGATTATTCCTATAGAACATACACAGATTATTCCTATAGATATTGTTAACCAATTCAAGGTGTCTAAGTTTTTTTTGTACAATCATGATACCTAATGTGTGTGACTATGAAGGGATTTGTCTGGTGTTGTCAATCCATTCTGTAGCTATTATTTGCATACAATGAATAAGTAATTAACAAACTCACTATTTAGCAGGGCTTTGCATAACAAACAGCAAGCTACCAACCCATAACACTGATCAATAAGAAGCAAAGTAAGACAAAAATGACCTAACACACATCATAATTCTTCCAACTGTGCGTCTAAAATATGTAATCTAAATGTATTCCAAAAGTAATCTGAATAATTTACCTTTTTGAAGTAGTGTAACAGAATACATCACTGATTACATTTAAGAGAGAGTTTTGAATATTCAGCCATGGATACTTTATTTAACCTTGATGTTTTACTGCTTCAACACCTGATAAAGCTCATGAAGGGCTTCATAATGAGACCAGTGAGTTTGATCAGGTGGAACACTGCTGTAAAACACCTCACTATACTGACCTCACATCAGTAGAACTGTCTCTGTCTCTGAAGAGTATTGGATGTTCCATTGACGCGTCACTCTTCATGGACACACAGCTGGGTTCTGGTGAGTCTGATCTCTTTCCCTCCATCATTCTAGAATTACAACAGAAATATCAGCAATAATTAATACTCTGCTGTCTCAGCACTGTTAAACAATGTGTTCATCATTAAACACCAATAATTCCATCTTTTTAATTCAGCTACAGTCTGCACACTTATTCAAACAGGAGACTCACCTCATACCTCAGGAATTACTCTGATGTCAGGAGTCCCAATCACAGCTAACTGACTCAGCTGGGTCTTAAAGCCTGTAGAGTTCACTGACTCAAAGCTATGCTGCTCTTATGCTACACATTACACAGTCCTTTTTACTCTTCTCTCAGTGAATGATTTCTCTAAACTGTTCTTACATCAGATCAGTGATATATTCACTGCTATTAAACACCTTAAAGCAAAGTTTAGCTCCTCTGTTAACTAGTGAGTGTTTAGAGATACAGATCTGTTCCCATGAGACGGTGTGTATTTATTGCTAGTGAATGGAAAAGTAACTCACCTCTCGTCTTTCTTTAAGTCCTGTTTTCCAGACACACTCATGTTGGAGGTCATGTCTCCTTCTCCAGATTACAGCAGGACACACGTTTACTTCACTCCAACATCGGTGTGTTAAATCAAACCCTGCATCAGCACAGAGTTCATTTACAGGAAATAGTCACGGTATCAAGTCCTAAAACAACCTGTGTACATTAAACCTTCAGTACAAACCCACAAAACTCTTCTGCCTCTAGTGTCACTTCAGTGTGTTTATATATTATAGCTTTAGATTTAGATACTCACTGTGTTTATATATTATAGCTTTAGATTTAGATACTCACTGTGTTTTTACTCCTCAAATGGTTTATTTTCCCCTCGACACAAAATGGAGCTGCTGAGTTTCACCTTTATTTACATAGCCTACCTGGTTTATACTGCAGAGAGCAAAGGGCAGTGAGGTAGGGCAATAAACACACACACACACACACACACACGAGTATGGATTATCATCAATTGTTATCTCAGACAGCACGGAGCAAAAGCCACAATAAAGCTGGTCTAAACAAAATCACGTAAATAAAATTTACAAGTTTAGTAATCAGGATTCATTTGCAGATTTATTTGAAGTCCTTGATCAGGTCAATGATATACAATTTCTGAAAACAGCAGAAAATACAGAGAATAGAGAATTAAAAGGGAGGTAAAACCTCCTACATCACAGACATTATGATTTCATGACCTTGATTTAGTATCTTGTGGCTTCATTAAATTGCGCACATGTAACTGTCATAAATGTAAAAAAAAATGTACAAATTAAGGACAAAAAGGATAAATTACAAAAAGAATTTAAAAAAGAAATTAGAAGAAAGAATTAGAAAAACAAGCAGAAACAATAAGCTGAGTAAGTTTACTTAAGTTTTGACAGTCAAATAACATTTTTCTGGTTTTATCTTAATGAGAACGAGTATCCTGATCTTAGTGAGGATTATTGTATAAGTAGTTTTTATATGAATAATTAATGTTACTTAAAATAAAAGTGATGAAGGGGGCTAATATAAACACACTCGTCAAATGAATAAATTAGCTAATGTGATAATTCTTAGCTTTTTTTGACAAATCCCTCTGAAACATTTCCGTTTTGTTTTAAACCATTTCCGTTGTGTTTTCAGCTTATTGCAGCATTTCTGGTTTTGCGTGTGTTTTCTCTAATATCAGACATTAAGACAATTAACTAACTAATCTGAAGCCCACGTAACTGCGCCTGCGTGAGTTCATGCCCCGCCCACTGTCAACACTTCAACCAATCAACACAGGATGAATATGAGTGACATAAAGCTGAGCAAATCAGAACACCTGCTTCAACTGAACCTGGAGCCAGAGGCAATGATTCTTTGAAAACAGAAGTATTTCTTCCCAGGTTGTGATGAATTTGGAGTTAGAGCACAGATTATCCGGTGCACATCGGATCACTCACATCTCACATCAATAAATATGTTTTTCACTATTGTTGTTATAATTTATCACCTGCACTATGTGATGATTATAGGAGATATATTGAGGTATGTCATGTCTGGACTTTTTATCCATTTTCTTTTGCAGAATCTCCTGCTGCATCTACATCTTCATTAACTGTTTTTTATTATTTATTTATTTTTAAATATTACTCTCTCAGGTGTTATACCATATGACTTGCTGAAAAAATGTTTCCATCGAGTGAATTTGAATTGTTTCAGAATCAGAGTTTACTTTGTGAAGCCTCTTCCCTCTCTGGCAATCACCCATAATCCCATAATGCAGAACTGGAGAGAATGCTGCTGGCACTGATGATGACATTACAAACATTTAGAATCTTATACATCATGTTAAAATTATGATTAAAAAATATTCATTTATGTAAACAGTTTAGTCTTCTAATTTTGGCTATAAAGTTTTTGCTTAATATAGCATAAAGAATGTGTTTTTACTGACATCTACAGGAAACACGATGGTGCACGTGAAGGGGTGTAGGATCCAGCCGGGCAGTCGGATTTAACACAACACCTGACTTTCCCCATCGTTTATGTGACAATAGCCTGAAATTAACTGATGACTGATACTGACCTATAAAACTAAAAATAGACGCTGAATCGACGTCTCTCTGCTATCTGGGTATAAGTAAAAGGTGTTCCTAATAAAGTGGCCTGTATGTATGAGTAAGGGGTGTTCCTAATAAAGTGGCCTGTATGTATGAGTAACCTTACTGCTACACTACTAATGAAAGAGAGCAGTGGCGATGGCGTGTGTGACAGTAAATCCAGCCTGTAGTAAATCTTGTTGAAGAATCGGATCCACTTCTGCTTCATGAGCCTCTTCTTCCTCCTGCTCATCCTCCTCTTGGAAGGCAGAATACATGTTGGAAAGGTTGAAGAGTAAAACACAGGCTACAGGCATTTTGCAAGCGCTTGGTTGGCTGTGGAGACAGTGAGAGCTGCGTTTCAGCTGGAGCTTCCTACAGGCCTAAATCACCACCAACATCAGCATCAACAAGGCTTTAAGAGAAACACTATGAAGCTCAGTTAGTGCAGGAAACATCTGGAAAAATGTCCATCAGCTTGTAAGTGTAGAAAAGAAAGAGTTGCAGTGTTTGAATGGTTTACAGAAGTGGAGCAGATTACATGTGCTGTGAATCTGCAGATTTTCACCAGATAAATGAAATCCTCCAGGAGATGAGCCCAGAAAAGCCATTATTGACATGGAGACAAGTTCAGTACGGATACACTCCACAGTAACAGCGTTTTACTGCCATTAACATGCTGTACACTACACTCACCGGCCACTTTATTAGGAACACCTGCTCATTCATGTCATTATCCAATCAGCCAATCACGTGTCAGCAGAAAAGAGCCTAATTTAACACCACTAGGTAACCCAATTAACACTGATGAAAGAATTCCAGCAGAGTCACAACTGAATGATGGGAAAAGCCCGGGACCTGATGGCTTACAGTCAGTTTTACAAAGTGTGTATTAGTGAAAGAGCAGATTTACTAGCAGCTCTATATACAAAGAAGGTCTGCAAACAGGTGCTTTAAATAAATCCACGATGCTAAAGATCTTCTACAAGAAATGAGAAGTTGAGATAATCGTCAGTGGGGATTAGAGAAATTAAATCTGAAATTGAAACGTGGAAAGAGTCCAATTACAAAACCAGAACACAAATAATAAAGAGCTTTATATTGTCCAAGCTTTTATTTGCAGCCGCGGTTTGAAAATACACGGTGAAGCAGCACTATAAGCTGCGGCTTTAAACAGCAGTGGCTCTGGGAACGTGCACTTCCTAAACCTGGCCACACGATGGCAGTCTAGATCCATCCACAACAACACACAGTGCTGCACACAACACCCTTTAGATTTATAATATTCATCAACCTGCATTCTTTACTCTAGTCTTTCTGTATTATTATTATTATTATAGTAGTAGTAGTAGTAGTTTTTAATTTTATTTTCTATCCCTTTTTTAAGAACATATCTTCATGCCTCTCAGCACTTGACATGGAAATGTTAAAAAAAAAAAGGTTTATATTTACTTTTTATATCCGGATATCTGTAACAACTGGTTTGTGACAAAAAGTCCATTATTAAAAACGCTTTATAATTAAATAAACGAGTGAATGAATGAATAAATAAATAAATAAAATTAAAATGCCGGTCTTGCGTTTTTAAATCAAACTTTATTGAATAATTCACAATTTGTTACAATAAATCTTCAACATTGAAGTTCAGCAGATTCTGAGAGAAGTTTGCTGTGCTAGTCCTTCTTTGCTTTGTTAAGTCACTTACATTTTCCTTTAAAGAAGGTTATGTGTTTTTTTTAAACTTCCCACATTTCATTAAATCTTTTAATAGTTTTATTGGTTGAATTTCTTTTGCCAGTTGGTCTATAGTTTCTTTATGTAGTAAACATGTGGGATTTAGTTTCCAGAAGCTTCTCTTGCCGTGTGACTCCATCATTAGCTTCACTTTCACAGATCAGTGATCTGAGGCTACTGAGTGATCAGGTCTGTAATGTGCTACTCGGATGGTTTAGAGCTGGACATTCTGTCTCTTCTTATTATTATTTTTGAGTCAAAACGGTGAAATCAATGTCCTGAGGGAATTTCTGTCTAAAAGACTCTTTCAGTTCATGTGTTTCACAAACCTTTTGGAGTAGTTTCCCTTCTCTGGATATTGATGTGTTTGTATTGGGGAATTTATCCTTTTCATGTGTAATGGGACTGAAATCTCCACATAAAATAATATTATATCCCACATTTAACACTTCATATAATTTATAAAATATTCTCACTTTACCAGCTCTATCTGAGGTGTTTACACATTAATAATTCTCATGTTTTGGTTCTTATAAAAGCAGTTAATGACTAAAAGTCTTCCTGGGATGAGTTCTCTGTTCATCACCAATAGAAATCCCAACATCTCCACAAGGCCACATTTTCTTACCATTGTCCTTAGCAGAATTGCTCATTAACCTCAATCCCTGTCTAAAAATAAAAGCTTGGATAATAGAAAGGTCTTTATTATTTGTGTTCTGGTTTTGTAATTGGATAATTACATGAAGGAGCAGGTGTTCAGGTGTTCCTAATAAAGTGCAAACTTGTTGCGTCACTGCTGGTTTACCCACCTAAAAAAAAAAAAAGTGCAGAGGCCTGTTGGACGAAGCGAGTTGAACAAACTCAGAGCTGCAGTTGTCACCTGAAGTTCTGAGTTAACAAAACCAGACAAATGTAACCTGGGTTAATGAAGGTTAACAGGTTTCATGATGCTGGTTATCAACTTTCTCAGTTTTAACCCTGAAGCAGTGTTCACTCAGCGAGCGCGTGCACATAACAGCCAATAGCGTTCAAGATGGAAAAAAGCAGGTGAGCAGACTTCTGGCTGAAGAGCAAGAAATGATTATGCAGAAATATGAGGAATTTAAACCTAAACTGTACCATCTGCCAAATATCATTATCTTTCATACAGATGGTCCTTGGGAAAATCCATGTGTCTCTTCGAAGTGTCCTTCTTATTGATCGAGCTCCAGAGGATTCTCCACAAACTGTGAAGCATCACTACAAACACTAAAGGGTTAAGTTTCACATGTCAGAGTTATCTCACTTTGCTCTCAGCTGATTGGTCCAGTTTGGGTTTGCGAAGTCTTTCCCAGAATAAAAGCTGCTCTGGAGCAGGTTTGCCCTGCAGTGTACGTTACCATGGTGATGAAACCTGATAAAAAACCAATCCACCTTGTTGAGATCGATAAACCAGCGTTTGCTCAAAGTAAACACAAACTTACCTGAGTAGCCACTGAAACCGGCTTCATGCAGCAGGCCTCAGGATCCAAAAACAGAGTTGGAGGATTAACAACATTTTTTTGTTAGAAAATTCCTGAACTTCATACCAGGTGATGATTGTGGAGCAGAACAAACATGGGGATGTTAGGTATACAGAAATGCTGCAAAAGAAACTAAACTACAGATGGAATTTCCAAAGATTATATCAATGTGGGATGTTTACATGAACATGTATTTAAATGATTTGTTTATATGTTTGTTTATTGGTTCATTGATATCATAATGAACGTTGTGATATTGTGTGAACCCCTGCAGAAGTGGGAGCTCCCTGCCTGTGGAAAAAGGAGATCCCATCAGCCCTAGGAGAAGAAGGCTGTTTCTCAATTCTAAGAATGCAAAGAATGGACTTGCACTCTGGTGAAGGCCGGGCTTGCCAGAAGGAAGCAGGAACTCAGAAAGTCAGGAGGACATAGAACGTATCTTTGTGAGAACTGAGATGTGCTGAGATCTTCCTGTTTGTGCAATGGACTCTCCCAGCACATTTCTATTATAGTGGGACAGGACCATCATCTCTTCAGTGCTCCGTAAGTAATATTTTTCAGCTGCTTAATAGATTTACTGTTAACTGGCTGATTAACCAAAAGTTAATTAAGCATGTTTTAAAGTTGTATGCTCACTGTTTGCAACTGCAACCTCGTGTTAACTAAAAACTAAGCTAACGAGTTAACCTTTACCTCAGGATGGAAGCTAGTGTAGTTTCATTAAAACACTTCTGAGGGATAAAGTCGACTTTTCAACAACCTCATATCTATCTCAATCTTTTGTTGTTATTGTGGTTAAAAAGACTTTAAAATTAGTTATGGGTCAGCTTCCATCATCCTCCATTGTTTTGCCGCAGAAATCTGGGATTTCAAATGGGTTCGGTGCGCACATGTCTGCATCTGATGCATCCTTGATATGAAGAACACATTGGGGTAACTTCATGCGTCCTCAGTACTTGCGTTCTTGAGTATTGGAATTAAACTTTGGCGGTGGATGATGACGTAGAACAAGTACACAAGGACACAAGATCGTATAAGAATGCATACTGAGAAATGGCTGAAGTCTTACTGATAGAGCTGTGAGAAGGGATCATGAAATATTTTCCTAGCACAACCCTGTATTTTTATAGACATCTAAAAATGCTAATGATTTATATTGAGCAGTCAATCCATCATTGATAAACAAACCAAAATAAACCAGCAACATGTTTCTGTGGCAAGGTGTCTGAGTGTGTGTGTTTATTACCTGTCTGTGTCACTGCTCCTCCCCCTCTGCAGAATAAAACAGTTAAACCAGGTAGACAGAACCAGTGAAAGTAAATCACAGCAGCTCCATTTTGTGTCGAGGGGAAAATAAACCATTTCAGCAGTAAAAACACAGTGAGTATCTAAATCTAAAGCTATAATATATAAACACAGTAAGTATCTAAATCTAAAGCTATAATATATAAACAAAGGCAGTATCTAAATCTAAAGCTATAATATATGAACACAGTGTGTATATAAATCTAAAGCTATAATATATAAACACACTGAGTATCTAAATCTAAAGCTATAATATATAAACACAGTGAGTATCTAAATCTAAAGCTATAATATATAAACACAGCGAGTATCTAAATCTAAAGCTATAATATATAAACACAGTGAGTATCTAAATCTAAAGCTATAATATATAAACACACTGAAGTGACACTAGATGCAGAAGAGTTTTGTGGGTTTGTACTGAAGGTTTAATGTACACAGGTTGTTTTAGGACTTGATACCGTGACTATTTCCTGTAAGTGAAATCTGTGCTGATACACGGTTTGATTTAACACACTGATGTTGGAGTGAAGTAAACGTGTGTCCTGCTGTAATCTGGAGAAGGAGACATGACCTCCAACATGAGTGTGTCTGGAAAACAGGACTTAAAGAAAGACGAGAGGTGAGTTACTTTTCCATTCACCAGCAATAAATACACACCATCTCATGGGAACAGATCTGTATCTCTAAACACTCACTCATTTTTAGTGTACCAGTTTTGAACATCAAGAAGTTTATTACTGAAACAAAGTGGCTCTTGTGCAGGTGAATGATGTGAACTTTGAGAACATGAGTAATGATGATGCTGTAAGAATTCTGCGGGAAATCGTCTCCAAGCCTGGGTGAGTTGTAACACTGAATCTCCTTATCAGTGCACTCTGACTGTACTTACACTGGCACCCTTACTGACTTCTGCTGAATGCTTTTTCCTCAGACCCAGGAGTCATTTTCTGCTCAATTGCTCCACTGGGACGCAATAATCGAACGTTATGTCTTTATCTTTTATTGCACAGGTTAAGATGTGTTGTTATTGTATCTCATAAGTTCAGTTAAGTCCCAAATCATGTTAAAATGCCAATTTAAAGACCATTTTCTGGCCACAATAGTGAAGGTCATAAAGCTGCCTGATTCACATCGTGAGATCAGAGACCGGATGTGGCTTAAGATCACAATAGCAAATGCTGTCCTTGGTGAGTTTGGGAACAATGTGTGGACGGAAATAACACCTTTTTTTTTTGGACTAGAGATTTGGTGAGATAATTGAGTGAGATCCAAAAGCACCCGGACACAAAATTGCAGGCGAAGGATGTTTTTACTCTCATGCAGGCGGGGCAGGATGCAAGTATGTAATGTAAGGTAGATCCTGGGACTTTTTAGTAATGTCCTGTTGCCCTGTGTTAGTTGAACCACAGACCAACCTCTTATTTTCTATTTTTGAATCTGCATCTGGATTTCTACAGCTAATCTGTGTAGCTGTCTGTTGTTACAGCTGCTATACAGATATTGGATCACACTAATGTTTGTGAATTTGTGGGATTAAATTCACATGAATGAACTCACCACAGTGATATTTACTGCTACTGAGTTTCTTTTTTCCCTTCTCCTTTCCTTTCGCATTTAAGGGGGTTTCATTTGCATTGCTGGCTTGTAGTCTAAGTGTTGCACATGAAATAAGTTAGTCTTGTGTTTAAGCAGCTTATTTCTTTATATTTAGGCAACTAGACCAACAAAGCTCATTAGAAAAATATTGAGAACGGACACAAATAGAAATAATTGCAGGAGTGGACAGGATCAGTAAGATTTCTCTGGGCGTGGTCATCTTTAAGAAAGCTCTCTATGCATTTAACTTTATCGCCACTAGGGGGAGTGGTTTGACTGTGACTTTCCTAATTATACTTACAAAGTTACACAGTCTGCACTGTAAAAAGCGCTCATGGTTTCAGATGCATCAATATGAATAAACATGTACATTTTGGTGTTTGTATTTGTTAGGTGCTGATGTGGTAGACTGGCTGTATTGACGGGTGGAAGGCTTCAAGGACCGGTTAGAAGCCCGAAAATACGCCAGCAGTTTGTTGAAACATGGCTACCTGAGACGCACTGTCAATAAGATCACCTTCTCTGAACAGTGCTACTATACATTTGGAGATCTGTGCCAAAGTACATCTAGCTTTAGGACTTATTTGCACTGTGGTAGATAGCACATATATACCTCATCAATCATTCAGTAACATATACTATTAAAATAGTATTACTATTTTTAATTTTAATATTACCTTTTTTTTGGCTTTCAGACATGGCCTCTCTGAACCTGAATGATGGATCTAGCAAGACACTCTCGCCGCTCTGCCTCCAGCGGGTCCTAACCCGTGGTCTGCAGGTGGGCAGCCATACCCATATCCAGGCTACCCGAACCCACCGCCCGGCTTCCCGCCTGGATACTCGGAGCCCTGCCACAGTTTCCACAGCAGCAGTGCCGGCATCCAGCAGAGTGAAGGTAGGACTCTGTGTGTATGTGTGGCTACTAGGAAAAGGAAAAGGAAAGAGGAAAGGAAGTTAACAATTTATTGGGAAGTGGTTAGGGGGACTTGTGTGAAAAATAATGTAAGTGAAACCTGATCTTCTATGAGGAAGACCTGAGAGAGTGTGGCATTGATGTCAGAGAAGTATCAGTGTACTCAGGAGTGTGTACCCAAATCTTCAGAGAGGAGTTTGGGCTTCACCTGGGGAAGGTTTTCAGCTTTGTACATCTGAGTGTTCAGGAGTTTCTGGCTGCTTTATACTCATTTCTCTGCTTCATCAGCAGAAATGTAACAGAACAACAAACCACAGATCTGTCTGATCTTTTCAGAAATCCAAACATGTTTGATTTTCTCAGGACTGCAGTGGACAAGGCCTTACAGAGTGAGAATGGACACCTGGATTTGTTCCTCCGCTTCCTTCTGGGTCTCTCACTGGAGTCCAATCAGACTCTCTTACGAGGCTTAATGCCACAGACAGGAAGCAGCTCTCACAGCAAACAGGAAATGTACGTCAAGTACATCAAAGATAAGAACAGGAAGAATCCATCTCCAGAGAAATCCATCAACCTGTTCCATAGTCTGAATGAACTGAATGCTCATTCTCTAGTGCAGGAAGTACAACCTTTCCTGAACAGAGGTGATTACAGTCGTCTCAGGGGAAGCAGACTCTTTCCTGCTCAGTGGTCAGCTCTGGTGTTTGTGTTACTGAACTCAGAACAGCAACTGGATGAGTTTGATTTGAGGAAATATGACCCATCAGAGGAATGTCTTTTTAAATGTATTAAAGCATGGTTTGTTATTTTGATGTAACACTGAACTGCACTGTTTGGATTAATACTTGGATTAATCGTTACTCTAATCATGTTTAAATAAACACATTTTACACTAACACATTATGTCTGTACTGAGGACTGAGCGATATGGACAAAATCTTGTATCACGATATGGATCATTTCACATCTTGAAAATGTGTTTATATGTAGCCAGGTGTTAAGGGAGGGACCACACACAACACTCTTATAATTTTGTGGGTCTTTATTCCCCGACTAACCCGGGTGGGAGTTAGCATTAATTTAGTTTAAACTTGGAGTTCCCAACAGTAACAAGTGACCCCCATACAGCACAATCTTTGGGGCCTATGACAGGATAACCATAAACATAAACAGAAGCAAAACAACAGTAGTGGCTTTTCCTACCAGACAAGAACAACCACTGAGTCAAAAGTGCATACACATTTCAAAATTACTTTACAAAATACATTCAAAAACAGCTTACAGTATGAACCAACTTACTTTCAAAATGGCGACTCGCCAACACGGGTCATCACTCACACTCAATGGCTCACGTACAAATGCTTTTCTCCCCTCTTGAGACAGACAAAAGTGCAGAAATAAACAAAACCTTTTAAATAAACTGCGAAATAAACAAATATGAAAGCGTATACAATATAATCGGACACTCACGCCGTCCCGCGGCCCCATGCTTCCTTCGGCGTGGTGACAGTATCCAGAGGTAATCACAATCAGGCCTTCAACTTAGCACACACGTTCGCACGTGTCGGACTTGGAACTTTTGCGCCGTCGCAAGTGTGTGACGTCATACATTAGCGACTACTCCGTCTCGCGTGTAAGCTCTTAAAGGAATGGCGCCTCTGATGAAGGATGCGACTGCTACAACACTGACACTATTCAGCAGAGTCTTTACCTTCTCACTGCCAATGATTTTGGACCTATTGCTGACCCGGCTATATATATACATATAACACTATATTCTGTATAACTGATGAAAAAAGTGTCTGTACAAAATAACTACATGCATTTAAGAACTAAAAAGCTAAATACCCATCTCTTCCATGAACACTTAACTTGTCCCCACTGGAAGAAAAAAAAATTGTATATTTCCTATAAATTATATTTCCTCATTTTAACACGCTTTGGATAAATGCACCTACTAAATGAATAAATGTAAATGTAAACACATTTCTGAATTAAACACCAGTGAAAGGCACGTTTTCTTTTCTCCTTTTATTTGAAAGTGACATCGAACAGAACTATCACAAATAAGAGCATGAAAAACATAATATGAATACAAAATGTAAAAAGTAAATATTAAAACACTATTTCCCTTCATGTAACTTTTAGATACAAGTTCCTCATCTTTTGTTCTGTGAAACACAGTGTTGTGGGGAGTTTCACTCTGTCCTGCTCCTCCATGCTTGTTTTTTTCCCCACATTTTCTCCCTAATGTAGTCACGTCTGATTCCCACTCTCCAGTTCAGTCTCCTCTATCATACGACCCTGTCCTCTACTAACTTCCCACACAAGTGACACCAACCGCATCTTTTCAAACTGCTCATTCAACATAACACACTTGGAGGAAAGCAGTATCTGCCCACTTCCATATAAATGAGCTCACAGACGCCCATGATCAGTTAGTATCACTGTGATTGATAGGGGAGAGAGAGTATGCCTCCCCTCCCTCCCTGAGAGCAGGGACTCACTTGCTCACTTGGACTCCTGGCCACTGATGTCTGTGGCATCATCAGGACTTAAACTCAAGATCTCTGGAAAATAGGCTGAACACTTTTCTGTTGCTCCATTCAGGAGCCGTTGTTTACTAGCACACTGCTAGTAGCTCCTAGCGCTGACCTTAGTGACATAAATCAGCTGCCAAAAGGTGGCTTTTACGACATTGCTGATACAGAGTCTCTATGAAATTCAACGTGTAACTCACTGTAAAGTACCACTAGTACTGGCATGTTATTAACTGATAGTGTACAGTTCTATACTTCTTTATTTTCTGTAATAAAATGCACTATATCTGCAGTGTTGGTTGTAGAAACTGGAACACAGATCAGAGTGTAGTGTTTGTAGGCTGCTCGCTCTCACATGTGTGTGTTATGTACATGACCTAATGGTCTTATAATAAATTGTAGCTGAGAGATTGTGGAGTGCAGAAAGACGTCTCTCTCACTCTCTCACTCTCACACTCTCACACACTCACACTCTCTCACTCTCTCACACACACACTCACACACACACTCTCACACACACTCTCACACACACACACACACACACACACACACACACACACACACACAAAACTAGAGATACTATAATCTGGGAGCATCGGTTTATCAGTAAATATTGCATACAGAAATTGTGTGTGTGTGTGAGAGAGATATACAAGTGGGCGTGGTCTGTACCAGAGGATCTTGTGTCTCCGCTAGAGGTGTAACACAATGCTATTATCTGTATCTGTTTAGTGCACAAACTGTTTTTGTATTTGGATTTAAACAGGAAGTGGGCGTGGTCTGTACCAGAGGGTTTTTCATGTGAACCCTATCACTATGCCCTGAGAAACAGTGAACAAATCAGGCTTCTGCAAAAAGAAAACATTTCATACACAAATTATAACTTATTTATTGTAATTCATTCATTCATTCATTTGTTTGGTTTGTCTTATTATATAACTTTATTAAACTCCTGAACCAGACATCCTGTGGAACTTTCTGGAAAGTTTTCTATCTTCTATCTAATGTGACTGAGTAAAAAAGCTAACTATGTTTCAAAACAACAATGTCTTTCCCAAATCAAGAAACTGTTATTTACTGTTGACAACAACAGCCACCTAATAATATTTGATCAGATTTACTTTAGCTTTTGTGTTTGTTACATTCCAGAAAGATCAGAAAAGTTCACTGGACACGATATCAGAATCTGATATCACACACACAGAGAGAGAGAGAGAGAGAGTTAATAAATGCAACAACATCCAGTTTTCATCTGTGGTAATTTTAATTGTAGTTTTTCTCCCTTTTTTCTCCCTGTTGCTGTGAGAGCAGAGCTTCGGGTTCGTAACTCACTTTGTTGTTTCCTAAATTATGGTAGATGAAGGAATATGATCTCTTGGACTCCTACTTGTAGCTTACTGTATTTCAGTGTCAGTGAGGGAAACTTACTGCTAGAAGTAAATGCCTCGTTTTGCTATCTATACTTGAGCCAGTATATAAAATACAACAAATTCACTGAATATTCACCAACCAAAATGTTTACTTGCTAAATGAAGACAAAATAAATTAAAGTAACTCCACTGTATAAAATATTTACTTTCTCATACAGTAATCCCGAATCATATTAACTTTAAAACAAACCAAGCCAACTAGTCTCTTTATATAATGAAGGCATACAATCAGCTTCATTCAATAAGTCTTTTTAGCATTGGATTATCTCTCTAATCTATAAAAAAGGTGATGAATAAAGATGATCTGGACAACTGGAGGCAAATAAGTTGAATGAATATTGACTATAAAATCTTTGCTATAGTCATTGCAAATAGTCTGAATGAAACGGTGGATAAAATGCTAGAAACAGAGCAAACTTGTGCTATAAAAGGAAGGTACATGTGGGACAACCTAGGATGGGGAAGAGATCTGAGTCCAAATGTTTCTGACAGAGAAGTCTTTATTGTTGCTCTGGATCAGAAGAAAGCTTTGGACTTCATATCAGGAGAAGACTTCTGGTGTGTGATGAGGCATTTCACTATTCTTGAAGGCTTCATTGTGATTATAAAGTTATTCTAGGCCAAATCAAAGGTCCAGATAAATGTTAGTGGTCAGCTGAGTGATGAATTTGAGATCCATAGAGGTGTTAAACAAGGTTGTCCTTTAAGCTCTGTCCTTTATGTCCTTGCAATCAGTCCTCTTTTGCAGAAAATTCAAACCCACCAAAGACTACAAGGAACAAGAACTGTGTCTAACAAAGAAATAAAGAGATCTGCTTATGGAAAGCTTTCAACTAGAAAAGCAGAATTCAAATAATAAAGCCCTTCGTTTTATCCAAATGATTATTCTTAGCCACTGTTTTTCCACCAGACGATAAAAGTCAAATCCGTTGAACAAAATGTGTGTACATTTTATCTGGGGAAGCAACAGAGAAGTCCCAATGAGGAAAGTTTTATTCAGATGGAAAGAAAAAGGAGGACTGAATGCAATAGAGCTAGGGATTAAATGAAAGGTTGCATTCTGTAAAAACGGGCCGCTGTACAGAGAAACGCAGTCTGGATAAGTGCCATAAAGACATGGAGCAAGAAGAGAGGAAGAGCGAGACAAATAGTCCAGTTTCTAAACACCTATATGGAGATTTGAAAGAAAAATTTGAATACGAAAGAACAAATCAATCAATAGTTCAATACTTTGTACTTTACGTGTTTTTCACAAGTTGAAGAGCAGAAAATTAGGATGAAATACATTTTAATAAAAATAGAAACCACTAAAGAAGCAAAGCCAGCGTGTTAAGGTTATAAATGCCAATCCCAGTGTAGACTCTGGAGATGTGCCGTTCATGAAGGAGGAGTCGATTCTTCCAAACGACTCTTTTAGGTGAAGTGGCATGTAGGAGCGTTTTGGAGTCTTTTCTTTTTCTTTTCTTTTCAGGCATGTAGACAATGCTGTTAGTCGTGCAGTGTGACTACACCACCCTCTTATACAGGGAAATGAACCCCATCACCCAGAAAGGGGCACACAAGTTCATCTTTCAGTAAACGGACACAAAGACATGGATACACATACAAATGATATCTTTATTTAACACTGCAGTATCAAAAAAAAAAAACAAAAAAAAAAACTTTATTAAAATGTACTGAGCATAACTACATGGTCACACTGGCGTGTTCCCACAGGCCTGAGCACATGAACAGGACACACAGGCAGCCTACAGGGTCGAGGCTTATCAGTGGCAGAGAAGCTAGATACCAACTCAATCTCCTCCTGTAGGAAAAGTCTTTTATCACCACCTGCACCAATCCAGCTCACACACACACACACACACATCACACCAGAAATGTAATTTCACATTGATGGTGGAAAAAAGTTCTGATATGATTTATCTTGGTTTCATTTTGTTACACCACAAAAACCTGCCATTTTAACAGTGGTGTGTAGACTTTTCATTTCCACTGTAAGTAGCTTTAAATATGAGTTTCTCAGGTGGCTATACATCCGAGAATCTTTTCATATGGTTGTATATATGTACTTACTTAACTGTGGCCATGTCAAGTATGTGTTCTTGTTATAAAAACATGTTTATCTTGATTTTGTGTACTTTGCTGGCATTGTGTCTGTCATTTGTTTTATTCAGGTCTCATGGTAGAGTCTATGTTTGCTACATGCTGCAGCAGCCTCCTTGGGTGCAAAGTGTGTGTAGAGCAGAGGCAGGAGACTTCTGACCAGTGCATGAGGTGGTCAGACAGTGCATGAGGTACTCAGACAGTTTGTTTTAGTAACCTAATTAACATAAAATTAAATCAAACCGAATGCATAGCCAGTACCGTTGAACTGAAGCTAGGACTGTTGAATATTAGATCTTTTGTGTCTAAAGCGCTTATCGTTAATGAAACCATTACTGATCAGGAGTTTGATGTACTGTGTTTAACCTAAACGTGGATTAAAACAAACGAGTTTGTAGCATTAAGTAAAGCTAGTCCTCCCGGGTTAGTTACATACATCAGCCCCGTCTAACTGGCAGAGGAGGAGGCATCGCAGTCATTTATAATGATAATCTAGGCGTCACACAAAAAACTAGTCATAAATTCAACGCATTTGAAGTTCTTTATACTAACATAACATACGTAGCCACTAAAAATAAGTCTACCCAGGTGATTCCACTAATTATTATTTACAGACCCCAGGGCAGTATTCGGAATTCCTATATGAATTTGCAGATTTCATCTCTAACCTGGTTGTTTCTTTAGACAAAGCATTAATTGTTGGAGACTTTAATATTCATTTTGATAATCCAGATGACCCTCTAATTCAATTCAATTCAATTTTATTTGTATAGCGCTTTTAACAATGAACATTGTCTCAAAGCAGCTTTACAGAACATAAGAAACAAAAAGCATGCAAATAGAAACAAAAACATGCAAACAGTCCTAGATGTTAGACAAAACTATCCCTAGTGAGCAAGCCTGAGGCGACTGAGGCAACTGTGGCAAGGAAAAACTCCCTTAGATGATATGATGAAGAAACCTTGAGAGGAACCAGACTCAAAATGGAACCCATCCTCATTTGGGTGACACTGGGAGAGTGTGATATGAACAATGTCCTTTCTGCATTTATGTATATATTAATGTGGAGGTTGTTGTCTTCCTCAAAGTCCACATAGGGTTGGCAGCGTTGCTTTGAACACCCAAATCCTCACGAGGGAGAAACCGGCTGGAGCAGGTCCATCTCTGGATGCCTCAGGATCCTCATAGGGTTGGCCTCTGTCTACTGGAGCTGGCACAATCTCTATTTGCCTCGGGATGTGTAGAAGAAGGGAAACAGGTGGAAAGGAATTAGCATAGCTGCTGTTCATAATATTAGTAAGCCCTAAGTCATAATTTGCAATTAATCAGATGTACTGAAGTACAAGGTTATGGTGTGTGTTATGTGTTAAGTGTATGCCTGGCTAAAGATATATGTCTTTAATCTACGTTTGAACTGGGAGACTGTGTTTGAGCCCCAAACACTGTCAGGAAGGCTATTCCAAAGTTTAGGAGCTAAATACGAAAATGCTCTACCCCCTTTTGTAGACTTTGATATTCTGGGAACTACCAGAAGTCCAGAGTATTGAGATATTAAGGAGCGTGGTGGATTGTGACGTGTTAGAAAACTGGCTAGATACGTGGGAGCTAATCCATTTAGAGCCTTGTACGTAAGTAGTGCTAGTTTATAATCAATTCTAAACTTAACAGGTAGCCAGTGCAGGGATGATAATATTAGGGTTATGTGATCATCTTTTCTTGACCTAGTAAGAACTCTGGCAGCTGCATTCTGGACTAACTGTAGCTTGTTTACTGAAGATGCAGGACAACCAGTGCATTACAATAGTCCAGTCTGGAGGTCATGAATGCAACTAGCTTTTCTGCATCAGATACAGATAAAATGTTCCTAAGCTTGGCAATGTTTCTAAGGTGGAAGAAGGCTGTTTTATTAGAAATATGATTTTCAAAAGACAAGCTGCTGTCTAATATTACGCCCAGGTCTTTCACTATTGAGCTAGTAGTAATAGAACATCCTTCTAAATGCAAGTTGAATTGTAAGAGCTTTTGTGTACTGGTTTTTGGACCAATAGGTAATATTTCTCTCTTATCAGGATTTAGTAATAGAAAATTATCAGTCATCCAGATTTTATATCTTTAACACACTCGGTTAATCTAGACAATTTATTTGTTTCATCTGGTTTTGATGAGATGTATAACTGGGAATCGTCAGCATAACAATGGAAACTAATCCCATGTCTTCTAATGATGTTACCCAAGGGAAGCATGTAAACTGAGAACAGCAGAGGTCCTAAAACTGATCCTTGTGGAACCCCATATTTCACTGGCATTACACTGGATAGTTCTCCATTTAAATCTACAGAATGGTATCGATCAGACAGGTAGGATCTAAACCATTTTAATGCCTGTCCCTGAATACCTGTGTGATTTTGTAAGCGATCTACGAGAATGTTATGATCTATAGTGTCGAATGCAGCACTAAGATCAAGTAAGACTAATATTAAGATGCAGCCTTGGTCCGAAGCTAAAAACAAGTCATTTGTGATTTTTACTAGTGCAGTTTCTGTGCTACAATGGGGCCTGAAACCTGACTAAAATTCTTCGAGGATATTGTTTTCCTGTAAGAAGGAGCATAATTGAGCAGACACAACCTTTTCTAATATTTTAGATATAAACGGAAGGATTGAAATTGGTCTGTAATTTGATAATTCATTAGGGTCTAGTTTAGGTTTCTTAAGAAGAGGCTTAATAACTGCTAAGCTGAGAGGTTTTGGGACGTGACCTAAATATAACAAGGAATTAATAATGTTGAGAAGAGGCTCTCCAGCTGTATGTATCACTTTTTTCAGCAATCTAGTTGGGATTGGATCTAACAAACAAGTTGTTGAATTAGCCGTGCTGATAAGTTTATAAAGCTCTTCCTGTCCTATACCTGTAAAGCATTTTAGCACTAAATGTGGAGCTTTAGGCTGGACTAGATCACAGGATGCTGTCAAAGGTTGAACATCCAGTATTTTGTTCCTGATACTATCAATTTTTTCTGTGAAGAAATTCATAAAGTCCTAACTACTAAACTGTAATGGAATACTCTCTTCAGATATCTGATGTTTTGTTAGTCTAGCCACTGTACTAAATAAGAATCTGGGATTGTTTTGGTTTATTGCTATCAGTTTGCTCAGATGCTCGGCTCTAGCAGCTTTTAGAGCCTGTCTAGAGCTAGACATACTGTCTTTATACGCAATTCTAAAAACTTCTAATTTAGTTTTTCTACACTTTCGCTCGAGGTTACGGGTTGCTCTCTTGAGGGCGTGAGTATGACTATTGTACCATGGTGCAGGTGTTTTATCTCTGACCTTTTTTAATCAAATGGCGGCAACAGTGTCTAGTGTGCTGGTGAAAATAGTGCCTATGCTGTTAGTCACATTAGAATCTTGTGTTCAGGTAGACAGTTTATTTCCCAACTGATGGAAACATCTCATTTCACATTCAGATAAATAAATCAAACATTTCATCATGTCTCTTCCAGGCTGTGTGTGTGTAATCTGACAGAGGAAAGCTGTAGAGTTCTGTCCTCAGTTCTCAGCTCAAACCCCTCCAGTCTGAGAGAACTGGACCTGAGTCACAATAAACTGCAGGATTCAGGAGTGAAGCTGCTCTCTGCTGGACTGGAGCATCCACACTGTACACTGGAGAAACTGAGGTACACACATATACACACACATACACACACACTAAACTAGATATACTAGTCTAAGAGCATCACTTTAGCACTGAATATTGCATACAGAAATTGTGTGTGTGTGTGTGTGTGAGAGAGATATACAAGTGGGTGTGGTCTGTACTAGAGGATCTTGTGTCTCTGCTAGAGGTGTAACACAATACTATTATCTGTATCTGTTTAGTGCTCAAACTGTTTTTGTATTTGGATTTAAACAGGAAGTGGGCGTGGTCTGTACCTGAGGGTTTTTCATGTGAACTCTATCACTATGCCCTGAAAACAGTGAAAAAATCAGGGCTCCTGCAAAAGAAAACATTTTTCATTGACAAATTACAACACATTTCTTTATTTACTTCCTTCCTTACATATTTATTTTAATTATATAACTTCATTCAACTTATTCCTGAACCAGACGTCCTGTCGAACTTTCTGGAAAGTTTTCTATCTTCTCTCTAATGTGACTGAGTAAAAAAGCTAACTGTGTTTCAAAACAACAATGTCTTTCCCAAATCAAGAAACTGTTATTTACTGTTGACAACAACAGCCACCTAATAATATTTGATCAGATTTACTTTAGCTTTTGTGTTTGTTAAATTCCAGAAAGATCAGAAAAGTTCACTGGACATGCTATCAGAATCTGATATCACACACACACACACACACAGAGAGAGAGAGAGAGAGAGAGAGCAAGAGACAGAGAGATTTAATAAATGCAACAACATCCAGTTTTCATCTGTGGTAATTTTAATTGTAGTTGTAGCCCTTTTTTCTCCCTGTTGCTGCGAGAGCAGAGCTTCAGGTTCATTACTCACTTTGTTGTTTCCTAAATTATGGTAGATGAAGGAATATGATCTCTTGGACTCCTACTTGTAGCTTACTGTATTTCAGTGTCAGTGAGGGAAACTTACTGGTAGAAGTAAATGCCTCGTTTTGCTATCTATACTTGTGCCAGTATATAAAATACAACAAATTCACTGAATATTCACCAACCAAAATGTTTACTTGCTAAATGAAGACAAAATAAATTAAAATAACTCAATTGTATAAAATAGTTACTTTCTCATACAGTAATCCCGAATCATATTAACTTAATAACAAACCAAGCAGCCAATATGTCGTACCGGCTAACAGTTAATTATTTACTCAAGCGCGCTATCCTTAGCCCACGCTCTCACTCAGACTGGCAAATTGAAAATGCATAAACAAAACAAAAGCTGCAGTTATCTTAAAACGAATGAAACAAAAGTTTTTATCCCCACCAACTTTCATGAACTAAACCTTACTTACAAACTGTGTTATGTGTACGAGTGTGTTTCCAAGTGCGTATATGAACTACATTTTTAACAAAACTGTATATGCATGACCATGTACACACTATATTTTAATGGGGTTACATAGTGACCTGATACATTTTCACTGTTGTGTGTGTGAGATGGAGAGTAAATGTACTGTATATAAAGATTTTGTGTAGTTCATGTTTTCAATGCTAAAACTGAGTGTGTTAAGTGTGAGAAGGTTTTCTTTCTTGCAGGATGCGTTACTGCAGTATTACAGATGAAGGTTGTGCTGCTCTGGCTTCAGCTCTGAGGTCAAACTCCTCATCACACCTGAGAGAACTGAATCTGTATGGTAATAATCCAGGAGAATCAGGAGTGAAGCTGCTCTCTGACCTACTGAAGGATCCACACTGTAAACTGGAGACACTACAGTGAGTTACTGACTTACTGCCTCTTTACTGTACTGTTACTGTTCTGATATTGAATAATATTCACTATGTACTATATAATATTTTCTGTGTGTGTGTGTGTGTGTGTGTGTTGGTGTTTATGTTGATGTTGTTTGTTTACACTGATGCTCTTCTCTGTCTTTCAGCATTAAGGATGATAAACTCACCAGGACTGGCATATGACAGGAGTCTCACCTCAAACCTCTTTTCCAGGATAAAGCAGTTTTGGTGAAGCGTTAGAACCCGTCCCACATTTCCAGCAGTTTGGGAGCTGAATCATTCATATTCAGATGTAGAAGTTCCATAACAATAACCGTGACTGATCACATCCTTTTATCCACTCAGCTACAAGTTACTTCAGGCTTTAATAACATATTTTACAATCCAAAGTCAAATCCTTCAGCCTCTACACACAACACAGAGATATCATCACATCATCACACTGATTACACAAATACACATCCATGTGTTGTAGCTGTTTATAGCTTATTTTTATCTATTTTTTTAGTGCGTTTCTGCTCAACATTGATTCATTCAGTTTATTGTAATGACAGTGAATTTTTTTTCTCCACAGATGATTGATTTATAGTTGTGATTTAATCCATTTTTCCCAATTTTTTTGTTAAACTTCTGTTCCTTGTTTGTTAATGTGTTTTTTAAAGGACAATTCTGGCATAAAACTATAATTTAATATATTATTTGTCATGGTATGTAGTATTCTGTTGCATGGGATTGTATCGCTTACTGTCTGTTTTAGCAGAATTCCAGCAAAACTAAGTAATCATGTAATCATGCTAGCATTATGGTAGCTAAATGTGTTGTTGCTAACTTCATTTATTTGACTCAGTTTAATTTTGAAAGATGTACAGTTACTCTCTGCTTGTTTCCCCAGTATTCAAACCAGTAAATCTCTCTACAGTGTCTGCTGCATCATCATAAGATGTTCGATCTGTAAGATACAGTTAAGCATGTTTACAATAGCTGTATCAATGCTTACATTTTTAACAAGTCAAACCTTGAAGGCGGCTGGGCGACAACAAGAGAAGACCACATCAGGTTCCACTCCTGTCAGCCAAGAAGGGGAATCTGAGGCTACAGTGGGCACAGACTCCCCCAAACTGGACAGTTAGAGATTGGAAAGAGGCCAGTATGTATTCTTCCAGGCAACTGAAAATGAAATGGACATAACTGAGATTATATTTCATGAATCTACACCAAATATCCCATAATATTTTGACAGTAGTGTAAGGCAGGCAAATATTAGTCTAATACTAATACTACTTGTTGGTAGATTGTATTCAGTCTTAATTATTTGTTTTTACACCCGGAAATAACTTTAAATAACTTTTTCACCTCTCGGAGTATAATGAAGAGTATTTGTAATAAACATTGTTTCATCGATATTTATTGAGTGTGTGTTTCTGTGAGTGTGTGTGTGTGTGTATGTGTGTGTGTGTGTGTGTGTGTGTGTGTGTGTGTGAATTTGTGTACTGTGTATCATCGGGTCCTCAGCACCTGGCTGCCAGGATTGTTGTCTTTATGGTCGAGTTCCCTGTTTAAAGTGTGTTATTATGTACATGTATGTAAGGATTTAATAAAAAGGCATCGCGCTCATTGGTTATTTCACTGTCATGATCCGCCCACTTCAGAGATTTAGTTGGTCTATCAGTGTGGGTGAAAGAGAGAATGAGAAAGCCTGTGTGCCTCTGTGTATTGTTGCAGGGCTGGGGAGGAGGCCGCATTACCACTTTATGTTCTGTTTGGGGCTAAATGTTAAAGTCTGCAAACACTAACCTTTTACTAAAACACTGTCCTTTACAACACACACCTTTATTTTCATTAGCGGCCTCTGCCTTGTGGAAAGTTTTTACACAAGTAAACTCACCGTTCACCAACAGCTCAGATGCTGGAAAAAAGCTTTACACCAAACCATTTCCACTCACTTCCACTGCACGACTAACAGCATTGTCTACATGCCTGAAAAGAAAAGAAAAGAAAAAGAAAAAGAAAAGACTCCAAAACGCTCCTATATGCCACTTCACCTAAAAGAGTCGTTTGGAAGAATCGACTCCTCCTTCATGAACGGCACATCTCCAGAGTCTACACTGGGATTGGCATTTATAACCTTAACACGCTGGCTTTGCTTCTTTAGTGGTTTTTATTTTTATTAAAATTTTTATTTCATCCTAATTCTCTGCTCTTCAGCTTGTGAAAAACACGTAAAGAACAAAGCATTGAACTAAGAGACACGTACAGGATGCAATGGCACTTTGGAATTCTCCCATAATGCACCTCGGCAAAACAAAAACAATAACAAAACATTTAAAAACATGATTTGTAATTGTGATTTTTAAGATATTGCAATAAATATAAAATAATAATTAGATAATATAGTGAAATATTCGTGACTACATCTTTTTTAGCGTGTACAATTGTTTAGAGGAGGATTTATTTATTTATTTAGTTAGTTAGTTTTTTTTTTTTTTAAATATACCATGATCGAGAAGTGTAGTGATTATCTGCTCCATAAATAGCTTCCGTTTTCATTTACCCCGCAGTGTTTGATTAAGGCAGCGCAAAGTGGTCTCTCCTGAAATGGGCAAGTGCTACGCCTTACCAAGCACCCATGCCCTGTGAATAGTCCCAGCTTGGCATGTCCCTTCCCCTTCCCCTTTTTCTTTTCTTCTTTGTTTTTTCCACTTTTTTCCACAGATGTAACGGTTGCTCTGAGGACTTGCTCTGCAGTATCGTTTGAATGTGGCCAGAAACAAATAATCAGCTTAATTACCCAATAAAGGCATCCTTAATTCAGTTAATAGACAGAGATGAATTGAACATGGAGGATAATGTGGCCAGATATTGTGGATCCAACCTGTCTTGCCATGTAGCCCATCTTGGACTCACCAGAGTAGTTCAGGCATGAAATGCACATAGTGAACAATACATACAGTATGGAACAGTGAACATACTTCTGTATTTTCTATTCTGTTGAAATTCACCCCCAACCCTATCCCACAGTTATGTTTATGTGTATACACAGAGCTGCTAGTTTGTTAGCTACACCTACCTTGTACCTACACTCACTGAGCCTTACACTCATTACCTATAAGGTGGATTATCTGATTTAAAAAAAAAAAAAAGGGCCAGTGATGGAGATACAACTTGAGTGTACCAAATAAACTGAAAACCCTGTATCTGTATATATGTGTAAATGTGTGTGCAAGTGTGGTTCATAAATTCACACTAAATAACAGTAACCATAGAGTTTTCAGTAAATTGGAGTTTTCACTAATAGAAATAGAAATAGAAAAACTAACCTAAAATTTTTGCTCAATATAGCATAAAGAGCATAAGCTTAACATGACAGAACAAATTTCAGCATTTTGTTTTTTCGTTGTGTCATCAAACATAAACTGTGTCGTGTTGTACACTAAAGACTTCAGCGAGCCCAGCGACCCTATGCACATTAGTGTTGAAAGAATCTCCTCGGCACCTCATGCACTGGTCAGAAGTCTCCTGCCTCTGCTCTACACACACTTTGCACCCAAGGAGGCTGCTGCAGCATGTAGCAAACATAGACTCTACCATGAGACCTGAAAAAAACAAATGACAGACACAATGCCAGCAAAGTACACAAAATCAAAATAAACATGTTTTTATAACAAGAACACATACTTGACACAGTCAAAAAAGTCTACACACCCCTGTTAAAATGGCAAGTTTTTGTGATGTAAAAAGACAAATAAATAAATAAATAAATAAATAAATAAATTCAAAATAGTAAATAGTCCAAATGTAATTATAATACAGCTGTCATCAATGAAATTATTCTGATTAAACCCCAAATAAAGACCAGCACGCAACTCTTCTACATTTAGTGTCAGTTCAGTGTGTTTATATATTATAGCTTTAGATTTAGACATTCACTGTGTTTAAACTCCTGAAATGGTTTATTTTCCCCTCGTCACAAAATGGAGCTGCTGAGTTTCACTTTCACTTTCACCGTCTACTTCGTTATTCTGCAAAGGGGGAAGGGCAGTGACGCAGTTCAGAGTGACGTAGCTATTTGTTATCGATATGATTCCCAAATCCCCGTCTCTCGCAATGCGCATGCGTGATGTAAATAGGTTGCGATGACGCAAACAGACCTTTACCACGCAAGCGAACTCAATCCTCTGCGCATGCGCAAAAAATTCCAGACGTTCCGAAACGTTTTCTATTCAAAGTGGGCGGTCTCCAATCATTCTGATACATAATTACAGCATATAAAATGTGTTAATTAATTAAGCTATCCACTTTCCATAAACGAGTGTTTTATTTTCATTCAGATTACTAAAATCTTTTTACTAAACTCTGACCTGCTGTGGTTCTTGGTGCTGTTCCTATCAGAGTTAATCCACTTTTAAAGAGCTCTATGGAGTCATAATTCCTCTCCTTGTGGAGTCATAATTCCTCTCTTTACTATGTGTGAGTAAGGGGTGTTCCTAATAAAGTGGCGTGTGTGTATGAGTAAGGAGTGTTCCTAATAAAGTGGCGTGTGTGTATGAGTAAGGAGTGTTCCTAATAAAGTGGTGTGTGTATGAGTAAGGGGTGTTCCTAATAAAGTGGTGTGTGTGTATGAGTAAGGGGTGTTCCTAATAAAGTGGTGTGTATGAGTAAGGGGTGTTCCTAATAAAGTGGTGTGTATGTATGAGTAAGGAGTGTTCCTAATAAAGTGGTGTGTATGTATGAGTAAGGGGTGTTCCTAATAAAGTGGTGTGTATGTATGAGTAAGGGGTGTTCCTAATAAAGTGGTGTGTGTGTATGAGTAAGGAGTGTTCCTAATAAAGTGGTGTGTGTATGAGTAAGGGGTGTTCCTAATAAAGTGGCGTGTATGTATGAGTAAGGAGTGTTCCTAATAAAGTGGTGTGTGTGTATGAGTAAGGGGTGTTCCTAATAAAGTGGTGTGTGTGTATGAGTAAGGGGTGTTCCTAATAAAGTGGTGTGTATGTATGAGTAGGGGGTGTTCCTAATAAAGTGGTGTGTGTGTATGAGTAAGGGGTGTTCCTAATAAAGTGGTGTGTATGTATGAGTGAGGGGTGTTCCTAATAAAGAGGTGTTCCTAATAAAATGGTGTATGTATGAGTAAGGGGTGTTCCTAATAAAGAGGTGTTCCTAATAAAGTGGTGTGTGTGTATGAGTAAGGAGTGTTCCTAATAAAGTGGTGTGTGTATGAGTAAGGGGTGTTCCTAATAAAGTGGCGTGTATGTATGAGTAAGGGGTGTTCCTAATAAAGTGGTGTGTGTGTATGAGTAAGGGGTGTTCCTAATAAAGTGGTGTGTGTGTATGAGTAAGGGGTGTTCCTAATAAAGTGGTGTGTGTGTATGAGTAAGGGGTGTTCCTAATAAAGTGGTGTGTGTGTATGAGTAAGGGCTGTTCCTAATAAAGTGGCGTGTGTGTATGAGTAAGGGGTGTTCCTAATAAAGTGGTGTGTGTGTATGAGTAAGGGCTGTTCCTAATAAAGTGATGTGTGTATATGAGTAAGGGGTGTTCCTAATAAAGTGGTGTGTATGAGTAAGGGGTGTTCCTAATAAAGTGGTGTGTGTGTATGAGTAAGGGCTGTTCCTAATAAAGTGGTGTGTATGTATAAGTGTAGCATATAACATGTTGATATTCCTTTCACACTTAGAGCTTTTCAGCTCTTAAACATAAACGAGCAGAGAGCTTACTGCAAACTCAATACAACATTCTTACAAACAAACAAGCTGTTCATGAATTAACCAGAGAAGTCAAACAAATTAAACACTTAAAGGTTTTAATGAGATCAAGCACTGAAATGTGAGATATTTTCAAAAAACAAATACCAGCTTACTTAAAACAAAAATGTTTTAAGCTTGTGAGCTTGTCTCGGACTATGTCCAACTCCAAACCAGACAGAGCAAAAATGTGGAAGATGATGATTTCTTCTACAAAATAAAATGCAGAATAAATGATGAATTATTCCTAAATGTCCAGCTCCAGGCTGGTCTTGATATAAATCACACAGAAAACCCACAGAATGTAATAAAACAAGTAGACATGAGAATTATTAATGTGTAAACCCCTCAGATAGAGCTGGTAAAATGAGAATATTTTATAAATTATAGGAAGTGTTAAATGTGGGATATAATATTATTTTATGTGGAGATTTCAGTCCCATTACACATGAAAAGGATAAATTCCCCAATACAAACACATCAATATCCAGAGAAGGGAAACTGCTCCAAAAGGTTTGTGAAACACATGAACTGAAAGAGTCTTTTAGACAGAAATTCCCTCAGGACATTAGTTTCACCGTTTCGACTCAAAAATAATAATAAGAAGAGACAGAATGTCCAGCTCTAAACCATCCGAGTAGCACATTACAGACCTGATCACTCAGTAGCCTCGGATCACTGATCTGTGAAAGTGAAGCTAATGATGGAGTCACACGGCAAGAGAAGCTTCTGGAAACTAAATCCCACATGTTTACTACATAAAGAAACTATAGACCAACTGGCAAAAGAAATTCAACCAATAAAACTATTAAAAGATTTAATGAAATGTGGGAAGTTTAAAAAAAAACACATAACCTTCTTTAAAGGAAAATGTAAGTGACTTAACAAAGCAAAGAAGGACTAGCACAGCAAACTTCTCTCAGAATCTGCTGAACTTCAGTCTAAACAGAATAGAAATGTGGAGGAAGATGATTGTGTGTAGAAAATGAAATGGGAGTTAACAAAGATAAAGGAGGATTTCTTCTGAAACGTTCAGTTGCAAGCTGGCCTGGACACGACCTCCACCGGAAAGCCACAGAATGGTATTAAAGACTGAGAAACCGCAGGGAAAAGAGGAGCATAAAGGCCGTCAGAGAGAATGATGGAAATATAATCGAGCATGAGGAAGAGAAAAGAGAAAGAGTTCTACAGAAATGCCAAGATGCCACATGGAGAAGAAATGCAATGCCAAAGAGAATTTCAGATTTTCTATCTCCATGGCCAACTTTAAAAACTAGTGACATGCAGCACTGAGGAGAGCCAAAAGAAACGCTACTACTACTACTACTACTACTACTACTACTACTAATAATAATAATAATAATAATAGTAAAGAGGCGTGTGTTGGAGTTGTTATGGCAGAATAATCCAGTGCACAGTAATAAGGCTGATGAGCTCTGTGTCTGTGGGAAGGACACAAGGCCTACCGGCTGTTTGAGGCGGCGCTGCGTGTTGTGCTGGATGGAGCTTGACTGCCCTCGTGTGGCCAAACCCAGGAACTGCAATTTCCCACAATCACTATTCTGTTATGAAGTATTTTATGGCGGTGTTTATAAGTCTACACTTGTAGTAGTTAGCCGGGGGAGAGTGGAGAGAACTGTTAGAGAAATATTAGAGAAATGTTAGTGAATGCTCCCGCCTCCTCCCCTCCCTTTTTCCCTTTATGTTTTACTGTAATAAGGTAAATATTGGCTTTATCTGTGTAATCTTCTTCCCTAGTTGTGGAGATTGTCGAGTGAAACAGCTGAGGCCACGTACGGAACATATGAAGTTCCACTGAAGCAGTGATGAGACTGAACATGACTTTTGGTGCTCATGATTGAATATGGCAGTTTTATTAGGAACCCTAAACATTAGAGAAGGAAATATTGAATGTGAAGTGTAGTAGTGCTAGTGCTTGTGAATAGACTCTCAGTTTAGATAGTGACCCTGAACAAAACTAACATGCAGTGCTTTATTAGGGTGCTGATGAAGTTGGAGTTGAACTGGTAAGAAAGCTATTCTAGAGAGGCCTCATTAGACTCCCGAGGATGTTCAATCAGAAGCTGCCCCAAACTCCCCTGATTCCAGCCATCAGCTGGAATGAAGCAAAGCGGCCTGCACGAGCTGAGGCGGGGGTTGTAGAGAAAGCAGATAAAACACTGCCATGTGTTAGATAAGGGCTGGGAAACTGGGCTTTACACACAGGATTTAGAGGACACAGCTTTGGAGTTAGTTTGATTACAGGTTGCTATTAGGTGCGTGTTGAGCCACCAAGCGCTTGCAGAATGCCTGTAGCCTGTGTTTTACTCTTCAACCTTTCCAACATGTATTCTGCCTTCCAAGAGGAGGATGAGCAGGAGGAAGAAGAGGCTCATGAAGCAGAAGTGGATCCGATTCTTCAACAAGATTTACTACAGGCTGGATTTACTGTCACACACGCCATCGCCACTGCTCTCTTTCATTAGTACTGTAGCAGTAAGATTACTCATACATACAGGCCACTTTATTAGGAACACCCCTTACTCATACACACACGCCACTTTATTAGGAACACCCCTTACTCATACACACACGCCACTTTATTAGGAACACCCCTCACTCATACATACACACCACTTTATTAGGAACACCCCTTACTCATACACACAGGCCACTTTATTAGGAACACCCCTTACTCATACAGGCCACTTTATTAGGAACACCCCGTACTCATACAGGCCACTTTATTAGGAACACCCCTTACTCATACACACACACCACTTTATTAGGAACACCCCTTACTCATACTTACACACCACTTTATTAGGAACACCCCTTACTCATACACACATGCCACTTTATTAGGAACACCCCTTACTCATAAATACATGCCACTTTATTAGGAACACCCCTTATTCATACACACACCACTTTATTATCCTCCTTATTATCCGCTCATCCTCCTCTTGGAGGGGGCAGTCGTGGCCTAATGGTTAGAGAGTTGGACTTGCAACCCGAAGGTGAACCTGAAGGTTGTGGGTTTGAGTCTCAGGTCCGGCAGGGATTGTAGGTGGGGGGAGTGAATGACCCGCACTCTCTCCCACCCTCAATACCACGACTGAGATGAGACTCTTGAGCAAGGCACCGAACCCCCAAACTGCTCCCCGGGCGCCGCAGCAAAAAAGGCTGCCCACTGCTCCGGGTGTGTGTTCAGTACTGTGTGTGTGCACTTGGATGGGTTAAATGCAGAGCACAAATTCCTAGTATGGGTCACCATACTTGGCCACAAGTCACTTCACTTCACTTCACTTATTAGGAACACCCCTTACTCATACACACACCACTTTATTAGGAACACCCCTTACTCATACACACACCACTTTATTAGGAACACCCCTTACTCATACACACACCACTTTATTAGGAACACCCCTTACTCATACACACACCACTTTATTAGGAACACCCCTTACTCATACACACACCACTTTATTAGGAACACCCCTTACTCATACATACCTACACCCCCACACCATGTGTACACCACCTCAGCGTAAGTGGTGATCCAAAAGAAAATTCCTAAAAGTAATGGCATTGATTTCACATTACACATTCTCTGAATTGTAGATCTGTTTTATTATAAAAGGTTCTTTACTCTCCAAGGGTTCTACATAGAACCATTTTTTTGGGAAAAATGTTCTCTTGGCCAAGTACAGAACCGCAGGGTTAAATGTTGGTCTTTATTTGGGGTTTAATCAGAATAATTTAATTGATGATGGCTGTATGATTATTTTGGTGCAGAGAGAAAGCAAACTGGACAAATGAAGTATTTGATATTCATTGCTCAAATATATATATTTTTAAATGTACATTTTTGTAACTAAAAATAAACCTGTCCAAGTAAAAGAAAAAAGGCTGATGATGAAAAAACAATTTCTTACACCTTTGTCAAAATTATTTAATTGAAATAACACATCTATGTACAATAAAGATATTATTTTAGAAAACAATAAAGAAATGATTTAGCAGAAGAAACACAGACCTTCCAGAATAACACTGTATGCATCAGCAAAACAGATGGGATTTTCTCTTCTTCAGCACGAGCATAAAAAGAGCAAACAGGATCCAGGTCAGAATCCCTCTTCTTTAGCTGCAACCTGACTTGGTAAAAGTGATGAATTAACCTCCAGCATACCTCTTTAACCTCGCTTCTTATAAGATATTTATACAGTAGAGCTCAAGGCTCCAGTAAGACATGAATATATTAATCTACTAATCTTCCTCTATTTCTAACACAGGGTTTGGATGAGAAAGAGAAACAAATTCACCCAACCACTCTGTGTATGGATGTGCAACAGCAAGGAGAGGAATTATGACTCCATAGAGCTCTTTAAAAGTGCATTAACTCTGATAGGAACAGCACCAAGAACCACAGAAGAGAAGATTTTAAGGCCACTTTATTAGGAACACCCCTAACTCATACACACACACCACTTTATTAGGAACACCCCTTACTCATACATACAGGCCACTTCAAGAGAAGATTTTAGTAAAAAGATTTTAGTAATCTGAATGAAAATAAAACACTTGTTTATGGAAAGTGGATAGCTTAATTAATTAACACATTTTATATACTGTAATTATGTATCAGAATGATTGGAGACCGCCCACTTTGAATAGAAAACGTTTCGGAACGTGTGAAATTTTTTGCGCATGCGCAGAGGATTGAGTTCGCTTGCGTGGTAAAGGTCGGGCTGCGTCATCGCGAGAGACGGGGATTTGGGAATCATATCGATAACAAATAGCTACGTCACTCTGAACTGCCTCACTGCCCTTCCCCCTTTGCAGAATAAGATAAGATAAGATAAGATAAGATAAGATAAGATAAGATAAGATAAACTTTATTAATCCCCGAAGGGAAATTCAAGTAGTCTTGTAGATAAGTAAGAAAGAAAGTAGTAAGAGTAGTGAGAGTAATAACCAAGTAGACGATGAAAGTGAAAGTGAAAGTAAAACACAGCAACTCCATTTTGTGACGAGGGGAAAATAAAATATTTCAGGAGTTTAAACACAGTGAATGTCTAAATCTAAAGCTATAATATATAAACAAACTGAACTGACACTAGATGCAGAAGAGTTGCGTGCTGGTCTTTATTTGGGGTTTAATCAGAATAATTTCATTGATGACAGCTGTATTATAATTACATTTGGACTATTTATTGATTTTTTTTTTTTTTTTTTTTTTTTTACATCACAAAAACCTGCCATTTTAACAGGGGTGTGTAGACTTTTTTGACTGTGTCAAGTATGTGTTCTTGTTATAAAAACATGTTTATCTTGATTTTGTGTACTTCGCTGTCATTGTCTCTGTCATTTGTTTTTTTCAGGTCTCATGGTAGAGTCTATGTTTGCTACATGCTACAGCAGCCTCCTTGGGTGCAAAGTGTGTGTAGAGCAGAGGCAGGAGACTTCTGACCAGTGCATGAGGTGCTGAGGAGATTCTTTCAACACTAATGTGCATAGGGTCGCTGGGCTCTCTGAAGTCTTGAGTGTACAACAACACACAGTTTATGTTTGATGACACAACGAAAAAACAAAACGCTGAAATTTGTTCTGTCATGTTAAGTTTATGCTCTTTATGCTATAATGAGCAAAAATTTTAGGTTAGTTTTTCTATTTCTATTTCTATTAGTGAAAACTCCAAATTACTGAAAACTCTCTGGTTACTGTTATTTAGTGTGAATTTATGAACCACACTTGCACACACATTTACACATATATACAGGGTTTTCAGTTTATTTGGTACACTCAACTTGTATCTCCATCACTGGCCTTTTTTTTTTTAAATCAGATAATCCGCCTTATAGGTAATGAATGTAAGGCTCAGTGAGTGTAGGCACAAGGTAGGTGTAGCTAACAAACTAGCAGATCTGTATATACACATAAACATAACTGTGGGATAGGGTTGGGTTGAATTTCAACAGAATAGAAAATACAGAAGTATGTTCACTGTTCCATACTGTATGTATTGTTCACTATGTGCATTTCATGCCTGAACTACTCTGGTGAGTCCAAGATGGGTTACATGGCAAGACAGGTTGGATCAGCAATATCTGGCCACATTATCCTCCATGTTCAATTCATCTCTGTCTATTAACTGAATTAAGGATGCCTTTATTGGGTAATTAAGCTGATTATTTGTTTCTGGCCACATTCTCTCAACTGTGTGGCTCTGTTGGAGGAAAATGTTGTTTAATGTCACTCGCATATTAACAATATAAGACATTCTATTGATATAAACCAAAGAATAAACTTTCTCACATTTTATACACTTTCATTCAGCAATCCCAAAATCACCTGTGCTGACTGAGTTTGCAGATAAGGCAGACTTGATTGATTGTGGCTGTACTTTGCAAGCTGTTCTTGGATAAAAAGTGTGAGATAAAACTCTTTCCCATGTTCGACTCTTACTTGGTCCCATGATCCAAAGGAGAGAAGTGCTGGTCTGCAGCACATAACAGGGACAGGCTTTCTGAATGGGATTACTAAGTCCAGTACAAATTTAACTGGAAAATACAACATTTTGATTCAAGTTTAGACTATAAGACTGTGGTGGTTAGTAGAGTAAGCCTGTTGTGTTGTTCATCTAAATGTGTAACCAAACGAAAGCAAATTCCCTGTAGACTTCTCCGTATATTGTGAGGTTATTCTTTACAGGCAGTGTAGAATACCCCACAGTTTGGTGGATAGCTTAATTAATACATGTTCTATGCTGAAAGATTGGAAAGAGTCCACTTTGAATATAAAACAAGTTTCATAACATGTGAAAATGTACTAATCTGTTTTTACTGTTTACTATTTTACTGCAGAATCACTTAAAAATCCACCTTTAAATATTGTTCAGTTACATAAACATTGCTCACGCGCACACACACACTTCCCCTCTGCAGAATAAACAGTTAAAGTGAAAAGTGAAGTGAAAGTAAATCACAGCAGCTCCATTTTGTGTCGAGGGGAAAATAAACCATTTCAGGAGTAAAAACACAGTGAGTATCTAAATCTAAAGCTATAATATATAAACACACTGAAGTGACACTAGATGCAGAAGAGTTTTGTGGGTTTGTACTGAAGGTTTAATGTACACAGGTTGTTTTAGGACTTGATACCGTGACTATTTCCTGTAAGTGAACTCTGTGCTGATACAGGGTTTGATTTAACACACCGATGTTGGAGTGAAGTAAACGTTTGTCCTGCTGTAATCTGGAGAAGGAGACATGACCTCCAACATGAGTGTGTCTGGAAAACAGGACTTAAAGAAAGACGAGAGGTGAGTTACTTTTCCATTCACCAGCAATAAATACACACCGTCTCATGGGAACAGATCTGTATCTTTAAACACTCACTAGTTAACAGAGGAACTAAACTTTGCTTTAAGGTGTTTAATAGCAGTGAATATATCACTGATCTGATGTAAGAACAGTTTAGAGAAATCATTCACTGAGAGAAGAGTAAAAAGGACTGTGTAATGTGTAGCATAAGAGCAGCATAGCTTTGAGTCAGTGAACTCTACAGGCTTTAAGACCCAGCTGAGTCAGTTAGCTGTGATTGGGACTCCTGACATCAGAGTAATTCCTGAGGTATGAGGCGAGTCTCCTGTTTGAATAAGTGTGCAGACTGTAGCTGAATTAAAAAGATGGAATTCTTGGTGTTTAATGATGAACACATTGTTTAACAGTGCTGAGACAGCAGAGTATTAATTATTGCTGATATTTCTGTTGTAATTCTAGAATGATGGAGGGAAAGAGATCAGACTCACCAGAACCCAGCTGTGTGTCCATGAAGAGTGACGCGTCAATGGGATTTCCAATTACCTTCAGAGACAGAGACAGTTCTACTGATGTGAGGTCAGTATAGTGAGGTGTTTTACAGCAGTGTTCCACCTGATCAAACTCACTCGCCTCATTATGAAGCCCTTCATGAGCTTTATCAGGTGTTGAAGCAGTAAAACACTAAACTGTGCAGTGCTGCAGCTCTCGGACTGGCAGTGAGGAAAACTGCTTTAAGAGTTCAGTTCAGCCTGCAGTCCCTGAGCTGGAGGGTCTGTGGTGCTACAGAAGAACATTTACACCTGGGAAATTAAAGACTATATACATAATATTATAATATATATAATATATTTATTCTTTCAAGTATTTGTTTCTAAATATGTTAGTATCAGTTAGGAAATTCTGAAATCAGTGTATTCTGTTAAGATGAGAGTGTTAAAATTGCAATAACTGATTTTTACATCTATATATTTCTAGATGATGTGTACAACATGAAAATAACAGTGGTCTTTCTATCTGAGATTTTCATTGGCACATATCATTACACCATTTTCCTGCTTCTACGAAAATACGGGACAAATGACATACTTTATTGACTCAATAAGTGACACAGCATTTTACTTTCCAATCCCGTGGCAATCCTAGTAAGCTCCCAGTGCAGCCAGATAATTCTTGTGTTAGCAAAAAAAAAATCACATTGTGCTTCAGGGAAAAAACCTAACAAGAAAGGCACTAACACTTGGATAAACACTAGCAGTGCTTTTCCAAGATGGAGTATTTTATTACTGATGAAGGAATGAAGCTGGACAGGGAATTAGTGATGTTGCTCCTGGACGGGTCTGTAAACACAATCTGTAAGCTCTGAACTGTTTCAGTGGCCTGCTTTACATAACAAATCCAGTAGATAGATTTTTATCAAGGATAAGGAATAAGTAAATGCTTTGGATTAATCACCTTGATATTGTAATGTTAGATAACTATATAGCTATTCTAACATTGCTAATAGGAATAGGTTTAGCTGAAAAAATCACTGAGAACTCATTATAAATAAATAATGGTGCAATAAAAGCACTCTTGACCATCCTCATAAATCACTATGAGAATGTCACTTATTTCTAGGGCTATAACTTGGCCTTCATGCTGCTTTTGGCTGTGTGAGCAAAAGCTAAATGCTAAAATCCTAATCTCAGCCGCCTAGGACACTGGAGACATGAAGATCTGAAGCTCACTGATGTAACAAGCAGAGTATCTGTGTAACATGATTAGACAATAATTCACTCAGCCATCCTGTATATAAACTAGTCTATAGCCATGCTAATCACTGTTATTAAAAACTAGTCAAATTGTTTTAGCTTTGAAAGAGAACCACAGATGAGCTCCAGCGTTGTCCAGCATTGAGGCATCGAGTGGAACAAAATCAAAAAAGAAAAAATGAAAAGCGAGCTAGTCAGTTGGAGGAAGCTTTTCACTTTATCACGTAATTCTGTATAAGAGCGCTGTGCTGGGTAAATTATAAAGCATAATGGGGGTGGGGCTTTGTGAACATGGGCGGGAATTGGCGGCAGGCTTAAGGAGTAAAAATCATAAATGTGGAACTACATACTTAACTGTTAGAGACCTGAACTTTAAAAAATGTACTTATCTTACCTCATGCAACTTTAAATATCTTTATCCTTCTGTTAATTAGTGTGTGTTGTGCAGCTATGAATACATATAGTCCATATTACATGATGTGTTTTGTTTGTTCACAGACCACAAAAGAAGAAATCAAACATTAGCACAAATCAGTTGGAGTCCATATTCAAGGTGTGTGTGACTTGTGTTGTTTAATCAATGTGCAGCATCATTATGGGTAATCAGACAGTTGTAACTGTGGCAATAGACAGAGTTTTTTTTTCTTTTCCTAAAATTAAAGCATCTCTCACTATGTAACATTATAATATTTAGATCTGTTACTGTGTGTTTCTAACCAGGAGCTGGAACACAAAGTCATCACTCTGATAAAGAATGAGCTGAAGAGGTTTAGGAAGCTCCTGGGTCCAGATTACCCAGCATGCACTGAGAGAGAGGTGGAGGATCAGGAGGATCTGCACAGTGTCAGAGAGGGAGCGCTGAAGATCACACTGCACGTCCTGAAGAACATGAACCACACAGATCTCGCTAACACACTGCACAACAGTAAGAGCTCTGAGTCATGGCTTTATTCCATCAGGTTCGCTTTAGAGAGAGGAAATTGTTTTAGATATTAACACTTTAAGTTTTAAGTTTTATTTTAGTATCATGTACATCTGGTGCTTTTCTGTTCTGTTCAGGGTCCAGCTTGTGGTTACTCTGTACAATGGTCCTGTTCCTGCAATAATATTTAGTACATGAATCAGGAATGAACAGCAGCATTTGAAAGAATTTAGCATTTTATATTGTGTTCAGAGATTTTGCATTAATACATGTTATTACTTTGTTTATTAGAGTCTGTGTCCCCGGTCTATAATCCAGAGTTGAAATCCAACCTGAGAGAGAAGTTTAAAAGAATTAATGAAGGAATCTCACAGCATGGAAGCTCAGCACTTCTGAATGAGATCTACACAGAGCTCTACATCACAGAGGGTTGGACTGGAGAGGTCAATAATGAACATGAGGTGAGACAGATTGTGACAGCATCCAGGAGACCAGCAACACAGGAGACATCCATCAAATGCAATGACCTCTTTAAAGACAAGTCCATCAGAACTGTGCTGACTAAAGGAGTTGCTGGAATTGGAAAAACAGTCTCTGTGCAGAAGTTCATTCTGGACTGGGCTAAAGGAAAAGCAAATCAGGATGTCTTCTTCATGTTTCCACTTCCCTTTAGAGAGCTGAATTTGATGAAGCAGCAAAATCTCAGTCTGATGAGTCTTCTTCACCACTTTTTCCCAGAAATGAGAAAACTGGAATTAATAGACTGTGACTCCTACAAAGTGTTGTTGATCTTTGATGGTCTGGATGAGTGTCGACTTCCTCTAAATTTCCAGATCAATGAGAGATTGTGTGATGTGACAGAGTCAGCCTCAGTGGATGTGCTGCTGACAAACCTCATCAAGGGGAATCTGCTTCCCTCTGCTCACCTCTGGATAACCTCTCGACCAG
Source organism: Pangasianodon hypophthalmus (assembly GCF_027358585.1). Classification (NCBI taxonomy): domain Eukaryota; kingdom Metazoa; phylum Chordata; class Actinopteri; order Siluriformes; family Pangasiidae; genus Pangasianodon; species Pangasianodon hypophthalmus. Next base: position 29,523,636 of record NC_069718.1, on the reverse strand, counting down.
GAGCAGCCAATCAGATCCCTCCTGAGTGTGTAGACCAGGTAACAGAGGTACGAGGGTTCAGTGATCCTCAGAAAGAGGAGTACTTCAGGAAGAGGATCAGCGATCAGAGCCTGGCCAATAAAATCATCACACACATGAAGTCTTCAAGAAGCCTCTACATCATGTGCCACATCCCAGTCTTCTGCTGGATTTCAGCCACTGTTCTAGAGAGAATGTTGGGTCAAGCAGAGAGTGGAGAGATCCCCAAGACTCTGACTCAAATGTTCACACAGTTCCTGATCTTTCAGATCAAACACAAGGACCAAAAGTACCATCAGAAATGTGACCCTGATCCTCAGAAGACCAGAGAGAGTATCCTGGCACTGGGAAAACTGGCTTTCCAACAGCTGGAGAAAGGAAACCTGATCTTCTATGAGGAAGACCTGAGAGAGTGTGGCATTGATGGCAGAGAAGTGTCCGTGTACTCGGGAGTGTGTACCCAAATCTTCAGAGAGGAGTTTGGGCTTCACCTGGGGAAGGTGTTCAGCTTTGTACATCTGAGTGTTCAGGAGTTTCTGGCTGCTTTATTTGCATTTCTCTCCTCCATCAGCAGAAGTGTAACAGAACAACAAGCCACTGATCTGTCTGATCTTTTCAGAAAGTCAAACATGTCTGATTTCCTCAGGAGTGCAGTGGACAAGGCTTTACAGAGTGAGAATGGACACCTGGACCTGTTTCTTCGCTTCCTTCTGGGTCTCTCTTTGGAGTCCAATCAGACTCTCTTACGAAGCTTAATGCCACAGACAGGAAGCAGCTCTCACAGCAAACAGGAAACAGTTGAGTACATCAAGGAGAAGATCAGGGAGAATCCATCTCCAGAGAAATCCATCAATCTGTTCCACTGTCTGAATGAACTTAATGATCATTCTCTAGTGCAGGAAGTACAAACTTACCTGAACAGAGGAGGTTACAGTCGTATCAGTGGAACCAGACTCTCTCCTGCTCAGTGGTCAGCTCTGGTGTTTGTGTTACTGAACTCAGAACAGGAGCTGGATGTGTTTAATTTGAGTACATATGACCCATCAGAGGAATGTCTTCTGAGGCTGCTGCCAGTGGTCAAAGCCTCCAGAAAAGCTGAGTGAGTATTTTTTATTTATAAATGTATTACTGCATGCTTTGTTATTTTATTGTAACACTGAACTGCACTGTTTCGATTAATGCTTGTTAACAGTTACTCTAATCATCTTTAAATAGTATCAAATGTGTTTAAATGTGTTTTCAAACTTTAAACACTTTATGTCTGCACTGATGCTAATATCTTGAAATTTATATATATATATATATATATATATATATATATATATATATATATACACTGCTCAAAAAAATTAAATTAACACTTTGAAAACACATCATCTCTCAATGGGGAAAAATATCATGCTGGATATCTGTACTTATATGGACTGGGTAATGTGTTAGGAACAAAAGGATGCCACATCGTTTGATGGAAATGAAAATTATCAAACTACAAAGGGCTGAATTCAAAGACACCCTGAAAGTCAAAGTGATAAAATGATGCAGCAGGCTAGGCCATTTTGCAGAAATTTAATTGCAGCAACTCAAAATGGTACTCAGTAGTTTGTATGGCCCCCACGTGCTTGTATGCATGCCTGACAACGTCGGGGCATGCTCCTAATGAGACAACAGATGCTGTCCTGGTGTATTTCCTCCCAGATCTGAACCAAGTTTCAGTTTCAAGTTTCAAGTTTATTTGTCATATATACAAGTGTCAGTGACAATGTACATTGAAATGCTGTTTGTGAGGCTTAGGCAGTCTACAGCAGTACAATAACAATAACAAATAACAAGTAACAATAACAATAACAAAAAACAAAAATACAAATAAGGTGCAGGTGCAAGGTTGAGGTGCAGGTTTTGCTTTTGCTTTTGAGGTGCAAGGTTGAGCTGCAGGTTTTGCTTTTGAGGTAGTGTAATGTCGTTGTGCAAGTATGCAAGGTTTTAGAGACAATTTTTTTTTACAGTTTATTAAGGGTTCTGATAGCCTGCAGGTAGAAGCTGTTTTTCAACCTGCTGGTTCTGGACTGAATGCTCCTGGCTGGCTCGCCAAAAATGTCGGAACCCGGATAGCCTTTCTGGGTTGACACTCTCGCGGGTGGATTCTATTCTCTGCCAATTACCTATATGTTACTTATTCTACTTACTGAACAATAAACCTAAATTTAGGCTAGGGTCAGTTATGATTTTTCGGGCCTTCCTCAGACATCACAGATGAAAGATGTCCTGAAGGGATGGAAGTTTGTTGCCGATGATGACTTCAGCTGTTCTCACAACTCTCTGAAGGGCCTTGCAATCGAGGATTGAGCAGCTGCCGTACCATACAGTAAGGCACCCCATCAGGATGCTCTCAATGGTACATCTGTAGAAGTTTGTAAGGATGCTGGGAGGGAGACCAAAGCTTTTGAGCTTCCGTAGGAAATAGAGCCACCGGCGTGCAGATTTAACTACTGATGTGGTGTGCAGAGACCAGGACAGGTCGTCGGAGAGGTGCACACCAAGGAACTTGATGTTCTTAACTCTTTCCACTGCAGTACCGTTGATGTATAAGGGGGCGTGGCTGACCTCCTGTGTCCTCCTGTAGTCCACAATCATCTCTTTGGTTTTGCTGATGTTGAGGCAGAGGTTGTTGTCATGGCACCACTGTGATAGTATTGTAAGTCGCTCTGGATAAGGGCGTCTGCCAATGCCATAAATGTAAATGATAGTGCTCTCACCTCATCTCTGTAGGCCGTCTCATCTCCATTTGTGATGAGACCCAGGATTGATGTGTCATCAGCAAATTTAAAGATGATGTTGTAACTGTGTTTGGCAGCACAGTCGTGTGTGAACACAGTATAGGAGGGGGCTGAGAACACAGCCCTGTGGGGCTCCTGTGCTCAGGGTAAGTGTGGATGAGAAATGGTTACCAATTCTCACCACTTGGGGTCTGCAGGTCAGAAAGTCTATTATCCAGTTGCAGAGATGAGAGTTCAGTCCTAAATCTCTGAGCTTTGTGATGAGTTTTGATGGGATGATGGTGTTAAATGCAGAGCTGTAATCAATAAACAGCATCCGCACATAAGTGTTTTTCTTGTCCAAGTGTGTGAGGGCATTGTGAACGGTTGGAGCAATGGTGTCATCAGTCGATCTATTTTTCCTATATGCAAACTGGAGAGGGTCCATTGGGGTCTGGCAACCAGGGCATCACTGCGCTCCTGGACAGTCTGAGGTGCAACCTGGCGGCATCGGATGGACCGAAACATAATGTCCCAATGTTCTATTGGATTTAGGTCAGGCGAGCGTAGGGGCCATTCCATGATATCAATTCCTTCATCCTCCAGGAACTGCCTGCATACTCTCGCCACATGAGGCCGGGCATTGTCGTGCACCAGGAGGAACCCAGGACCCACTGCACCAGCGTAGGGTCTGACAATGGGTCCAAGGATTTCATCCCGATACCTAATGGCAGTCAGGGTGCCATTGTCTAGCCTGTAGAGGTCTGAGCGTCCCTCCACGGATATGCCTCCCCAGACCATCACTGACCCACCACCAAACCGGTCATGTTGAACGATGTTACAGGCAGCATAACATTCTCCACGGCTTCTCCAGACCCTTGCATGTCTGTCACATGTGCTCAGGGTGAACCTGCTCTCATCTGTGAAAAGCACAGGGTGCCAGTGGCGGACCTGCCAATTCTGGTGTTCAATGGCAAATGCCAATCGAGCTCCACGGTGCCAGGCAGTGAGCACAGGGCCCACTAGAGGACGTGGGGCCCTCAGGCCACCCTCATAAAGTCTGTTTCTGATTGCTTGGTCAGAGACATTCACACCAGTGGCCTGCTGGAGGTCATTTTGTAGGGCTCTGGCACTGCTCATCCTGTTCCTCCTTGCACAAAGGAGCAGATACCGGTCTTGCTGATGGGTTAAGAACCTTCTACGGCCCTGTCCAGCTCTCCTAGAGTAACTGCTTGTCTCCTGGAATCTCCTCCATGCTCTTGAGACTGTGCTGGGAGACACAGCAAACCTTCTGGCAATGGCACGTATTGATGTGCCATCCTGGAGGAGTTGGACTGCCTGTGCAACTCTGTAGGGTCGAGGTATCGCCTCATGCTACCAGTAGTGACAGTGACCCTAGCCAAATGCAAAACTAGTGAAAAACAGTATTTGGACAATGACAGAGTTTTCGTGATTTTGCCTTTATACATCCACCACAATGGATTTGAAATAAAACAATCAAGATGTGATCAAAGTGTAGACTTTCAGCTTTATTTTAAAAGGTTCCACAAAAATATGGCATTTACCATTTAGGAATTACAGCAATTTTCAACAAAGTACCTCCATTTTCAGGGGCTCAAAAGTATTTGGACAAAGTGACATAATTGTAAATATAACCATAATTTTAATACTTGGATGAAAATCCTTTGGAGTCAATGACTGCCTGAAGTCTGGAGCCCATGTTCTCAAAACACAAATTCTGAGTCTCCTCCCTGGAGATGCTTTGCCAGGCCTTCACTACAGCCACCTTCAGTTGCTGCTTGTTTGTGGGTCTTTCTGCCATCAGTCTTGTCTTCAGTAAGTGAAAAGCATGCTCTATTGGGTTGAGATCAGGTGACTGACTTGGCCATTGAAGAATATTCCATTTCTTTGCCTTCAAAAAGTCTTGAGTTGCTTTCGCAGTATGTTTAAGGTCATTATCCACCTGCACTGTGAAGCGGCGTCATATCAGTTTTGTAGCATTTGGCTGAATGTGAGCAGAGAGTATAGCCCTATACACCTCAGAATTCATCTTGCTACTTCTGTCAGCAGTGACATCATCAATAAACACCAGTGAGCCCGTTCCGTTGGCAGCCATACATGCCCATGCCATAACACTTCCTCCACCATGTTTGACACATGATATACTTTATATGCATGAGCTCACAGACGCCCATGATCAGTTAGTATCACTGTGATTGATAGGGGAGAGAGAGTATGCCACCCCTCCCTCCCTGAGATCATGGACTGTCTTGCTCACTTGGACTCCTGGACATTGATGGCTGTGGCATCATCAGGATTTGAACTCAAGATCCTTGGAAAAGAGAATGAACACTTTTCTGGTGTGCCACTCAGGAGCCTTCTTTCTTGTCACAGCACACTGCTAGTAGCTCCTAGCACCGTCCTTAGTGACATAAATCAGCTGCTGAAAAGTGGCTTTTGGACATTGGTGATATAGACGATACAGGAAAATATCTATCAATAGACATTATTCATTATTCAAATTTATCGTCTTGTGTATCACCATATCGCACAGCCCAATCTGCACTGAAGGACAAGTGAGAGAGAGAATAAGGACGCTTTCACACCTAACTTTTTTGGTTTGAACAGAGCAAACTTTCTCTTTAGTTTGGATTTGTCAGGATGTTGGTGAACACTCCACCTGTAATCGGGTCCACACCAAACACCTGATCCAGTGTGTGTGTAAAATCTTAGTTCTCGAGCTGACAGATTTGTAACTGTACAAGCACAGAAAACAACACACAACAACTGTTTTACCGTCTCTGTGAAATTCAACATATAACTCACTGTAAAGTACCACTAGTATTGGCATGTTATTAACTGGTAGTGTACAGTTCTATAATTCTTTGTTTTCTGTAATAAAATGCACTATATCTGCAGTGTTGGTTGTAGAAACTTGAACACAGATCAGAGTGTATTGTTTGAAGGCTGCTCGCTCTCACATGTGTGTGTTATGTACATGACCTAATGGTCTTATAATAAATTGTAGCTGAGAGATTGTGGAGTGCAGAAAGACGTCCCTGCTCCTGTAAATGTGCTGATGTGGTGTCCTGTCCTCTGATTTCTGTGTGTGAGAGAAACACACTGACATTTCTGTTACATGTTAAACTTTACCTGTATTATGGCTGTGTTTGTGTGTTTGAGATCAGTGTTCTGATATTTCATCATTTCTCTTCCAGCCTGCGTGGGTGTAAACTGACAGAGGAAAGCTGTAGAGTTCTGTCCTCAGTTCTCAGCTCAAACTCCTCCAGTCTGAGAGAACTGAACCTGAGTGTCAATAACCTGCAGGATTCAGGAGTGAAGCTGCTCTCTGCTGGACTGGAGAATCCACACTGTACACTGGAGAAACTGAGGTATACACACATACACACACATATTTCTACTACTACTACTACTACAAATAATAATAATAATAATAATAATAATTTGTTACATAATGCTTCATAATGAAAAATATATAATAAAATGATACTAATAACACAACATAAAAATAAAAATTAAATATTAAAACGTAAAAAGTCATTAAAAAATAAATAGGAGGAATCAAACAGAAAATAAAATATTGAGTAGACCATTAAGAGATAAAAAAAGCAGTTTTAAGCATAGAGAATTAATTAAAAGGAAAGGTAAATAAATGACCTAAAAATAAAACATTAAATCCTAAAAAGTCATTAAGAAAAAAATATATGTAATCAAACAAAAATTAAAATATTAAAAAGACCATTAAGAGATCAAAAGGCAGTTTTAAGAATATAATCAAGAGGACTAATTAAAAGGCAAGATAAATAAACATGTTTAAGCTGCTTTTTAAATATATTTAGTGAAGGTGTCTGATGGATATACGCTGGGAGTGAGTTCCACATCCTGGGAGCAGAGACACTAAAAGCAGTTTCACCGAGCTTCTTATTAAATTTCACCTTAAGGAAGCCAGCATTTGTTGATGTTAAAAATGATTTGGGGTGAAATCCATCAGGCATTCTGCTAAATACGCAGGTGCAATGCCATTAAGAGTTTTAAAACTAATAAGAGCACTTTAAAATCGACTCTGGATGTCACAGGTAACCAGTGCAGTTCCTGCACAATAGGAGTAATATGGTCTCTCTTTAGTTTGTGTTAGAAGCTGAACAGCTGCATTTTGTACTAACTGTAATGGATAAAGATTTTTTTTGGGAAGTCCATAAAAGAAAATATTACAGTAAACCTAATCTACTTGGGGTGTTACGTGATTCATATGTGTGTGTGACGTTATTAGTTTAAGGTCCAGCAAAAATATTCCAGAAAATGTTTGTGATGGAAAGTAAATGTGTGCACAATGTACACTGATCTACACACTGAACACACTGTAATGAAGCAGTAAAGGACAGTGTGTAAATGTGTAAATGTTCTCCAGCAGAACTTTCCCCAGAGCTGCTGAACACACTGTATGAAAAACTCTCTGCTAGAAATAAAGAGACGTGTTTGTTCAGAGTGGCCTCTCTGTTATTATCTAGTTTCAGAAAGTTAAATACATCGTCTCATATGAGCTGAGACACATGGATCTGTCCAAGAGCAGTCCAAGTTTATACACAGGCTGTTCATTTTATATTTTTATCCTGACATTAGAACCCTGTGTTCAGGTAGACAGTTTATTTCCCAACTGATGGAAACACCTCATTTCACAATCAGATAAATAAATCTAATATTTCATCATTTCTCTTCCAGGCTGTGTGGGTGTAATCTGACAGAGGAAAGCTGTAGAGTTCTGTCCTCAGTTCTCAGCTCAAACTCCTCCAGTCTGAGAGAACTGGACCTGAGTCACAATAAACTGCAGGATTCAGGAGTGAAGCTGCTCTCTGCTGGACTGGAGAATCCACACTGTACACTGGAGAAACTGGGGTATACACACACACACACACACACACACACACACACACAGTACAGAGTTTTAATAAACGCAGAACCATCCAGTTTTCATCTGTGGTCATTGTAATTGTAGTGATCTGATATATTTTCATTGTTGTGTGTGTGAGATGGACAGTAAATGTACTGCATATTAAGACTGGCTAGCACTGACAAACATACAGTGAATTAAATAGATAAATAAATGTTCTTTATTGATCCCCATGGGGATATTTAGGAAAAATAAAATGAAACTCCATACAGTCACCTGAGCTCAGGATCAAACCCAGGACTTTGGAACTGTGAGGCAGCAGCTCTACCACTGTGCCAGCTGTTTCCTCTTATCAGTTGCTGATTAAAAAAAAACAGGTGTACTTATCCAATGCTGTACAGCACATATGCCTAATCATGCATTTCAGCATCGTGAGAAAAATAAGTTGTGATCTGGAGAAAACAGAAATGGTTCTGTACATTGTAGCTAGGTCTACACTGTCTGCATTTACATCTCCTCTTTGCCAGAGCATATGTTTGTAGAAATTGGTTTAATATTATTCCAATTTTTTTTTATTTAAAAAAAGTTCTTGACAGCTGTGGACTGTTTATAAATAAGCTCCAAAATCCCACCAGCAGACCTGTTTTTCACATCTCAACTTTGTTTCAAATCACGCACAGTATGGTGTAAATCTGGCAACCCTACTAGTGCTGTGTTTCCCCATGACTCACACTCTGAGAGGACGGGGCAGTTAGCATATGAACAAAACATTTTAGATCTATGTTTAAATTTACAGTAAAAATGAACGATATCTGCAGTGTTGGTTGTAGAAACTTGAACACAGATCAGAGTGTATTGTTTGTAGGCTGCTCGCTCTCACATGTGTGTTATGTACATGAACTAATGGTCTTATAATAAATTGTAGCTGATAGATTGTGGAGTGCAGAAAGACGTCCCTGCTCCTGTAAATGTGCTGATGTGGCGTCCTGTCCTCTGATTTCTGTGTGTGAGAGAAACACACTGACATTTCTGTTCCATGTTCAACTTTAGCTGTATTATGGCTGTGTTTGTGTGTTTGAGATCAGTGTTCTGATGTTTCATCATTTCTCTTCCAGGCTGTGTGGGTGTAATCTGACAGAGGAAAGCTGTAGAGTTCTGTCCTCAGTTCTCAGCTCAAACTCCTCCAGTCTGAGAGAACTGAACCTGAGTGAGAATAAACTACAGGATTCAGGAGTGAAGCTGCTCTCTGCTGGACTGGAGAATCCACACTGTACACTGGAGATACTGAGGTGTACACACACACAAACACACATACACATATACCTACCTGAGTTTTAATAAACGCAGCAACATGCAGTTTTCATCTGTGGTAATTGTAATTGTAGTGATCTGATACATTTTCATTGTTGTGTGTGTGAGATGGAGAGTAAATGTACTGTATATAAAGATTTTGTGTAGTTCATGTTTTCAATGCTAAAACTGAGTGTGTTAAGTGTGAGAAGGTTTTCTTTCTTGCAGGATGCGTTACTGCCGTATTACAGATGAAGGTTGTGCTGCTCTGGCTTCAGCTCTTAGGTCAAACTTCTCATCACACCTGAGAGAACTGGATCTGAAATATAATTATCCAGGAGAATCAGGAGTGAAGCTGCTCTCTGATCTACTGAAGGATCCACACTGTAAACTGGAGACACTACAGTGAGTTACTGACTTACTGTCTCTTTACTGTACTGTATTGTACGATATTGAATAATATTCAGTGTACACTGTGCATAAAATTGTCACTTTTAGTGTGTGTGTGTGTGTGTGTTTATTCTGATGTTGTTTGTTTACACTGATGCTCTTCTTTGTATTTCAGCATTAAACACGATAAACTCACTAGGACATGCGTATGACAGGAGTCTCAGCTCAAACCTCTTTTCCAGGATAAAGCAGTTTTGGTGAAGCGTTAGAACCCGTCCCACATTTCCAGCAGTTTGGGAGCTGAATCATTCATATTCAGATGTAGAAGTTCCATAACAATAACCGGGACTGATCGCATCCTTTTATCCACTCAGCTACAAGTTACTTCAGGCTTTAATAACATATTTTACAATCCAAAGTCAAATCCTTCAGCGTCTACACACAACACAGAGATATCATCACATCATCACACTGATTACACAAATACACATCCATGTGTTGTAGCTGTTTATAGCTCATTTTTAGCTCCTTATTTTTGTAATATTGATTTAATCCTTTTTTATTAAAAAAAAAATCTTCCTTGTTTGCTAATGTATTTTAATGGTTGACTAAGATATTTAGATTTTTTTAAGTAAAATGTAATACGGTTTCTTTCTGTATAAAAAATCTACATGACAAAAATACATTATGTTAAAACTGCCATGTTTTTGTATTATAGTTTTTCTGTGTTTAATCTGCAGTAATGTGTAAATTCTACAAAGCAATATGATTATTTTAACATATTCATACTTTAACAGTTGTGTTTGGTTCAGTATTTTATTATAGTACTTTTTGTATTTTCAGAATATTACTGTACATTTAACACTGCTTCATTGTTTTTCTATTTACACTTCTTTTGATGTCATGATTTTACAGCAGTTCACTGTTAATTTCACAGACATTTTTACAGTGTAATGATTATGGATTTATCCACTATGACAGTAAGACAAAAACTAGAATAGACAGAATTTATGTTTTAAATTCAGTAAAGGTTTTATACCATAAATCAAGTCTGATCACTTAGCTGTCTCTGTAAAATTACATCTGAATGAAAATGAACAGAGAGGATATTGGAAATTAAATACAACCTGCTTAAAGAATAAACAAGTAATCTGTGAATTAATCAACAAAATCAATCAGATTAAGGACTTAAAAGTTTTAATGAGCTCAAGTAACCAAATGTGGCGTGTTTTTAAAGAACAGATAACATCTTATCTTAAAATTTGAGATAATGCTCAAAAAAAAAATTGAGTATTATAACAAACTTATTCACATGTTGAGCTCCAAACTGAACAGACAAGGAGCACAGATGAGGAAGACTATCTATATAAAATTAAATCAGAGATGGCTTAAATAAACGATGAGATGGTTTTAAACATTATTAAAAAAAGTTATTAAACATATAAAAAACACCAAGACAAACAAATACATTAAAGGCATTAAAGACCACACAGGAAAAATTATAGAAAAATATAGAAAGATAAGCTATGTAATTTTGAAAAAAGTATCAAGACACATCATCTAAAATAAATCTAGATGAAGAGAAAATAGTTAGTTTCTTAGAGACTTGTCTTACATTAAAAAAAAAACCCTAATTTAACACCACTAGGTAACCCAATTAACACTGATGAAATAATTCCAGCAGATTTCTACAAGAAATGAGAAGTTGAGATAAAGGTCAGTGGTGATTAGAGAGCTGAGTTTCCATTGTTTCAACTGACAATTCTCTCATTGGAGCCATGTTTCCTTTCAATTAGCCAAGTCCAACAGCCCATTAAAGTGTGTAAGCACTCCCTTTTAACTGCTGACTTATTAGCATTTTTAGACTTGTCCCAGTATTTGTTTTAGAAATGGAAATTAAAAATTGATTCCATAATTTTTTCCTCTACTTGATTTGGAAAAAGACATGCCATTAATAAAAAAATGTCCTTGAATTTTTTTTATGTATATTTCACAAACCAGAATGTTAAGCTATTGAACAAAACCTTTTTTGTGTCATATCTGTGATTTGTTTGTTTGCTATAAAGTAAAAAAGCTGGGTGAACATCCTCTAAGTGTGGTGATTCCATAATTTTTGCCAGGGGTTGTAATAGCTTTCTTACCAGTTCAACTCCAACTTCATCAGCACCCTAATAAAGCACTGCATGTTAGTTTTGTTCAGGGTCACTATCTAAACTGAGAGTCTATTCACAAGCACTAGCACTACTACACTTCACATTCAATATTTCCTTCTCTAATGTTTAGGGTTCCTAATAAAACTGCCATATTCAATCATGAGCACCAAAAGTCATGTTCAGTCTCATCACTGCTTCAGTGGAACTTCATATGTTCCGTACGTGGCCTCAGCTATTTCACTCGACAATCTCCACAACTAGGGAAGAAGATTACACAGATAAAGCCAATATTTACCTTATTACAGTAAAACATAAAGGGAAAAAGGGAGGGGAGGAGGCGGGAGCATTCACTAACATTTCTCTAATATTTCTCTAACAGTTCTCTCCACTCTCCCCCGGCTAACTACTACAAGTGTAGACTTATAAACACCGCCATAAAATACTTCATAACAGAATAGTGATTGTGGGAAATTGCAGTTCCTGGGTTTGGCCACACGAGGGCAGTCAAGCTCCATCCAGCACAACACGCAGCGCCGCCTCAAACAGCCGGTGTTGTGCCGAAAAAAGCATCCCTGCCGCGAAATGCACCCCTGTCGCGTGAACGCGCATTTGGAGATCGATGCCTCACAACGGAAAGAAAAGGAATAACAGCCGCCATTATCATTATCGTTCGCATTTGTTCTCATTAAAGTCCAGATATAATTAGTAAGTATGGTGGAATATTGTTTAACAAGTGTGTAGCAACAGGGTGAGGACTAGGCATGCTGGCTTCTCAGCGTGTCAGATATTACTGTTTGTCTGGATTATTTCAGCCTATAAAAGAAGCTTGTAAGGTGGCAGATACTGTAACAGTGTATCAACAACATCATGTAACACATGTAACAAATGTATTCATTTTGTGTTTGCGTGAAATGAAAAATAAAATTTATTGACTTTTTGTTTAGATTGGATGCTATTTCAGAAATGGGCTTTTGAATAGGCTTCTTCTGAGCTCACACACTTAAATAGAACAAATGTAATGCTTTTCACGGCAAACTCCTCTGCCAGGAAATGCACCCCTCATATCTCCCTCTAGGAAAGTGCCACAAACATGAAACTCACCCCACTTCACCACATCGGCCCTACCACTATACCCTCCAAATTATTTGAGGCTTTGAGAAACCCAACCCTTTGTAATGCATATATGAATCTGTAATGAATATATTAGTCTTATGAATATATTATTCAATATGTTACTGTTTTACACTAAATTTATTTTACATGCAATTGCATCTGCTTATTTGCATATGAAATCAATAGAAATGTAGGCATAAGTAGCCTACATAATAACTGCATTTGTCTCTACATTTAGTGTAACAGTTTTAATGTAGTTTACATAATTACACCATAATATGATGATAAATAAATATATTATAATGAAGATTACGTTAGGTGAAGTCATTTTATTATAATTTCTGTACATATAAACAGCATGATATGCTAAATGCATTTATTGTAGCCTATATTATTACACTGTCATTACACCAATGTGACGTCACATTTGTGGGATCCCCATAAGACCCTGGAAAACGATAGCGACAACTTCGCGACATTAACAGCAGAACATGGATCCAGAATGATATCAAACTATTCTGTGTTACAAAACAAAAGGCCAGTATCCGCCAAACATTGCAAAGAAAGAGAAAAATGAAATTAGACGAAAGGCTTCCAAATATGTCCTGGAAGGTAAGTTTTAGTGTGGATTTCTGGTTTATAGTGCAGGCCAAATCATTGTGCTCTAAATATTTATTGCAGTCTATGTTTAAATGCCGACCCAGTAATGTTTAATATATTGGGTGTAAATTTGTAATTTATTTTATAGATGGAGCACTGTACTACTTGAAAGGTCATGGAAAGGTCATCAAAACAAAAGTGGTCAGAGGCACAGAGGAGGCTAACGCCATTTTTAGGGATTTTCATGACAGGTGCTCACACTGGACAAAAAAAGACCAGAGATGCCATTTCTAAAAGGTTTTTCTGGCCTGGGATGTCTGCTGGCATAGATAAATGGGTAAGCACTATAACTGAGGAAAATAGGCACTTTTTATTGCTTTTTATTGAGTTTCACTTTATTGATGTTTTCCACTGTGTTCGTATTTTTGTTACTCAGTGAGTTTCATTCACTGAGAATTGCGTGGATAATTTCGTATTTGCAGGAACAGAACATTTCACAAAAAATCTCCGCCTAATTGACAGCAGGTGCATACCCACATGATTTTGTTCTTAAACAGATTCATGTGTGTGGTTCTGACGTTGGAGAATTAGGAGTATTATAAATAAGCGGTCGTGTAAACAAGTTTAATCATTTGCATAAAACACGCCCAAGCTATCTCCATATAAGGGCTTTCCGCAGGCGCTTTTCTCTCGTCAAACATGCCGCGGTTTGCAGACGCGCTCTCGCCCGATCCTCGAGAAATGTGTGTGAATGAGACCCAATATTCGCGGGTGTGCTGGACCCACATTATTGTGTTTATAAAACAATAGAGCCATAATAATCTATGTAAAAATACTGAACAGATGTTGATTTTATCTCAATTACAAGCAATGTAGACAGCATATATGGTATCAATTACATCTTCTAGATCACATTTATCCGTGAAAGTGCTACTTTGTTTTTTGTGATAACATATGAAATGAAAAAAAAAATTCTAATCAAGACATGGGTAAAAAAAAAAATGTTTATTTAGAATAAGCAAATAACAAAGCCCGAGATGACACTTGATGCATGTATATTGTATACTCATTTCTCCTCATCTTTGTCTTTCAAAGTTTCTCTCTCTCTTCTGACATAATTTGTAAGGCTCTCTGAGCTGAGAATCTTGTTTTTCCTTACATTTCATTTTTGGAATCTCACCCCAATTTGCAGCTTTCAATGTTTTAAAATAACACTGTGCAGGTTCACATCCTGTGGTGTCCTGGCCTTAAAAGTGAGTGTGAAATGCGGTTACCATCAGTAACAATTACAGTAAAGATCTTCACCTGCTTTTATACATCCTGATGGAGGTTTTATTAAGGTTTTGCTTTATATAATATAAGATTGGTCAAAGCAGCTTTACAGTCATACACATAAAAGTAATGTCTTAATGCAAACAACATTCAATTCTGCTGTAAAACAGTTCAAGAAAGAGGACAATAGTAAACAGTCCATTTTTTGGAATTACAATTATGGAATGAGTCCAGTTCATCTATAAAGATGTATAATGGGTGACTACTGTGATCATCTGGACTGGATACAGACTGGATCCAGATGACTATGGTGACCTCAGAATAACAATGAAACAGACAGACTAATTTTAGCGTAAAATTGATATTTGATATTCTAGGTATATTCAGCTGGCCAGAGTTTTGAGATTGCAGCAGGCATGAAGGACTATAATGCGATAAGAGGTTCTAGTAAGAACTCTAGTGGCTGCATTTTGAACCAGCTGGAGTTTGTTTATTAAGTGTGCAGAGTAAGCACCCAGTAAATCATTACAATAATCTAGCCTTGAGGTCCTGAATGCATTAATTAACATTTCTGCATTTGACATTGAGAGCATATGGCATAGTTTAGGAATGTTTTTAAGATGGAAAAATGCAGTTTCACAAAAATGAAGAAAAATATTAAATGTGATAATTCTATACTGCACACTATATTTAATACTTGACTATAAAGAAATCAAACATGAAATTAAATACTTTAATTAGAAAATAAAATGTAATTAATTAAAAAAAATTACAGGCCATGCATTCATTGTGCCATTCAGCTAATTAAAGTTATCTTCAGTTTGCAGAGAAAATTTTACAGGGGGAGGCAATAAATATTACACTTCACAGAAGGCAGTGGACAAGTTGAGGCTGGACATAGCCACTTCCCTCCTCAGAGAATCTGTTTCCTTTTTGCTCAACATTGTGAATCACTTCATGTTGTAGGTTTTATGTATTTTATATTGTAAATATGCAGCTATTTAATTAGTGCTGTGCAATGCAAATTGTATTAGTGTGAATATATTTGTTGAATACTGTTTGTCCTAACAGATGATCTAAGCAGTCTGTGCTTTTACTGTGGAATGGAGGACCAGGATGAAGCACAATGGGTAATTTATTCACATTGCAAAATGTAAAAAATGAAAAGGATTTTTTTACTGAACTTTTTTAGAGTTGCAGTAGTAATTACCTCATTTTCTACATCATCTACTTTGCATAATTAATATTGTGCTTATTCTGTGAAGAAATGTGTGATTATTTACTTTATACAAGGTATGATGTTAATAATTTCTAATTGTAGTCAGAACACAACATTATGTTGGTGAGAACTTCCAAAAATCAAAGGAATAGTAAGAATATTAGCAGTCAGTTAATCTAGAGATCATGTTTACTGTATTTAGAGATACTCTACAATTCAAAACATACAGACCACTACATGACCCTGTTTTCCCAGGTTTGCTGTGATGGCTGTGAAAGGTGGTACCACCATGAATGCATGAACAGGCCTCCAGTGGATGAGGAGTACTTGTGTCCAGCATGTGCATAATGGTGTCCCTTGTTGTACTGTCTTTTGATTTATTACCTGCGACAACAGTATTTTAATAGTATTTAATTTATTACTTAGTAAATTTAATTTTTATTATTTAATTTTATTATTTAATTTTTATTATTTCTATATTTAATATTTATTATTTAAATATTTTTTCAAAAGTTAATTCATTAAAAAATAAACACTTGGGATGGTTTTCAGTACTTTATTACAATAGAATTTGTGTATGCTCCCAACAAGTTTGTGTATGCATTTCCCAAAAAACTGAATATGGGTGAATATGGTCAACCACTAGGCTTAAAACTTTCATTCATATAACACTATCTCAATGGGAGTTGGTGAAAATGTTGGTGCCAGTGTCAAATAATTTGGAGGGTATAGTGGTAGGGCCGATGTGGTGAAGTGGGGTATGCCTACATTTCTATTGATTTCATATGCAAATAAGCAGATGCAATTGAGTGTAAAATAAATTTAGTGTAAAACTACAGTAACAGATTCATATATGCAATAAAAAGGGTTGGGTTTCTCAAAGCCTCAAATTGAATTATCAAGTATAATTAAGTACTGATGACTCAAAATCATTATTTCACATTACTACCAAAATATTAGGAAACCGACTGCCTTAAAATTTTCAAGTAAGATGAACTACAAAAATTAAGACAAAAAGCAACAACTAAACTCCTGCAAAACATTATTTTTCTTCAATTGTCTTCAGGCACTACAATGTACCAAACACTGCCATTCCTAAATGCCAAACATTATTCTTCAGTGTAACATTAACAATTCTTTACACAACTCAAATGTGCAGTGCAACTAAAAACAATCTTTCTTTTACAATATAATACAAGTGCATTGCGACTAATTATGACTGACGAGTGACTGTTTCAAACACAACACCCAAGAATCCTGACTTTTGTGCAACCACAAGCTTAACACAATCTCACACAGCATTGACTTCCATCAGCAGAAGGTTTTTAAGTGACTGTAGTTTTGGTTTCGGGGATTTATGTCCAAGGGAAAGAAATACTCTTTGAATAAAATCAAAGATGTCATTTAGTTGTGGAGGGTTCTCCAAATTTAGTGCATATATCAGCCCAAAAACAGGCACATGGCATGTGGAAGATTTTCAGGATCATCCATCGCTATGGCTCCTTCTAGAATAATTGCTCTGTGCGAAGCCTCCAGATGCAGTGCTTGTGGAGAATCCTGGCTGTCTTCAGGTATCACGGTCAGAAATGTCGGGTGTGTCCCAATCACTGTCCTAATAAAAAACAGAAATATTACAATCCTAGTTACATTAAAAATCCAAACCTCACAAATGTATGTCATTTAAAGATCCAGGACCATCACCTTCTTTATGTACAACTAATGGAGATAAACAAAGATTGTGAATCAAAATAAAATTAAATTAAATTAAAATTAAATATTAAATTTATATTCAAAACAGTGAACTGTACAGTGAAGGTGGAACTTGCATACAACAAAATGTACAAGGGCCTGAGTTCAAAAAGAAATGAAAAAGAAAACTTCAAAAGCAGAGTTTGTGAGAGTTAAGTGTACAGAGTTGAATGAGGCATGCCTATATGTGGTTATATGTGTGTGGGCATTATTTGGAATGAAATGTAGGATACTTGCCAAACGTGTTTGAAAAAAGTCAGTGGTTTCTTCTCCAGAATGAGAGGAAGGCCACGTAGAACTGCTGTGTGATTAGCAGTGATGTCAGTGCTCTGAAAAAAATTATAACATAGAATCAATTAAAAGTTGAGCTAAAACAGTAACAGAATTTAGTTTGCAAGAAAGAAACACTGACAAGCTTACCATAGACTTAATTTGCTCAAAGATCTCAGAAAGCCTCTTTCCAACTGCCCCTTCTTTGATTCAAAATTTAGGAGAAAACGAGCTGTATGTTGATCAAGTGTTGAGAAGAAATCTTGCTTGAGGCTTTTGCTTGTGAAGCGATTAAACTCTGCAATGACCTATGAAAGGAAAAAGAAAAGTTTAAGATCTATTGGGTTTTTAGTTAGTGTTAAAGGAAAACTCCACCCAAAAATGAAAATTCTCTCATCATTTACTCAGCCTCATGCCATCCCAGATGTATGACTTTCTTTCTTCAGATGAAGATAAATGAAGATTTTTAGAAAAATCCATACGACCCCAGTGGATGAATCAGTGTCTTCTGGAGCCAAACGATAAGTGTGTGTAAGAAAAATACTCATGTTTTAAACTTTAACTATAAAACATTGCTTCCGGTCAAGTGTCTCACGCGCGTTCACGTGAGGGTCGAGTTCACGCTTGATGTAAACGGAAGCGCGTTGTGAAGGTCATGCAGGAAGTGACGTGTATAAGCACAGAGGACCGTCACCTCTCTCGCGAGCTTCACAACGCGCTTACATTTACATTTTCTCATTCTTCCTTCTCAAAACTAAAATGTGAACAGAAAAAAATAATCATGTCCTACTAAAGATGCCTATAATATTTTAAATCTTTTTTTTAATGCTCCACATGAACGTGTTTGTCTTCCCCGCGTCTTTGCGCCCCCTGCCGGTCACCTTCGCTAATGTTGGCGAGGTAAAGTAGTTTCTTGGTTAAAACAGAGCTTTAAGATTTTCATTTTTTTCTGTTTTTTCTCCCATATGGAATAAACGGAGAACACACGGATTCTAGCAAATGTTAAACTGCTAATTTCCATCAACACAATCCAGCAATTTGATTATAATCCCACCACATCCAATGTCACTGTGTAACGCTAACTCATTTAATATGACTGTTACACGGTTGATTAATGTAAACTGACCAATTAACCAATTAAGCAATTAAAAACTAGGACAAACAATATGCTTTTCCCCTCAGCTTCCAAATCGACTCCACCTACAGGTAGAACTGCGCATGACCCCCACAACTTTTCAAAACCCTCATTATTTTAAGAAGAGGTTAATTGAATCTGTTGAGTTTAATAAAACAAAGTTTAAAAGGTTGTCATTGCTTAGTTACACTCAGTAAGGTCAACAAACTTATTCAAAACAAGTTATAGTCACTTCATTTTATTAGTAAGAACATCAGTAACATCTTCCAATGGTCTATTGTCTCATCCTCATCACAATCATGAGTCGCACATCTAACTGCGACTCTAACTGCGACTCTACCCCACTGACCAGCCCCATGACGTCACGCCCATTTTCACACATGCCTTTGCTCTTCATATTTCTGATCCATTGCCTAAAAACCTCCCCATATTCATCCTCGTTTATTTCCTCAGATATGGATTTGTTAGCTAATTTGTCCCAGTCTATTTGTAAGTGTTTATATTTGTCTTTAAAATGGCCGTATATTAATTTGTAAGAAGGAGTTAGTGTCTGGCTCTGCCTGCTTTTTTCTGCCATGTTCTTATGTCCCCTATTCAATCTGCTCTTCTTTTTATAGCTTGTGTGATATTTGGACAGAAGGATCCTTTAATTGAAGCCCTGTGTCGATGGCCCCAAGTCCAGCAGAAGCTGTAGGTTTGTATAAAAGCTCCCGGTTCGTTACTTCCCTGTTATTGCCCCAGATAAAGCCAACGCAAAGCTTGTTTCATTTCATTCCGCATTTATTGTCGGGAGGGAAAATGGCAGCTAAAAACATCAGTTTCCATCATATGAAGGTCTTGCTTATTTGAATCCTAGTTTTCTAATTCAGCAGCTTTCCAATGATGGATTTCTGTCTTAATCTCCGCGACCACTCATTTTGCTGCTCAGATCTGGTTTAAGAACAGCTCTGAAATAACAAGCGCTACTCTCTCCGTGATAGAGCAACACAGCCGCTCTGTGATTGGCTGAGACCGTTGTGGCAGAAGAACCAATCACAAACACGCCCTCAAACTCCAGCGTCCGCCCACCGTTCTATTCTACTCTACATCCCTCCCACCCCCGTTTGTGACGCTGCCTCTGTGTGTGTGTGTGTGTGTGTGTGTGTGTGTGAGAGAGAGAGAGAGAGAGAGAGAAAGCGCATGAAAACAGACAGAAGGGAAAATAGACATACAAACGCACAAACTAACAAAACTATATACAGCGATATAGAGAAATATAAATTCTTGCTAGTTTGCCCATATGTTCATGTTATTCCTACAGCCTCTGTCACCGTTTTGGGATCAGGAATGAGGTTTTAGAAAAACGATCAGGAATCAAATCCACTAAAATCATCATCATCCATCAGAGCATCATGTTATATAAGGCCTCTGGGTGGAGTTGAAGGAGAGCCGTGTCAGTGCTCTTGCTGTATTTGTGCTGTGTGTAGTATTTGAAACGGAGCCGCTTTGAAACGTGCACTTCCTAAACCTGGCCACACGATGGCAGTCAAGATCCATCTACAACAACACACAGCGCTGTTTGAGGCGACTGCCCTCGTGCGGCCAAACCCGGGAACTGCAATTTCCCACAATCACTATTCTGTTATTAAGTATTTTATGGAGGTGTTTATAAGTTTACACTTGTAGTAGTTAGCCAAGAGAGGGGGAAGAAATATTAGAGAAATATTAGAGAAATGTTAGTGAATGCTCACGCCTCCTCTCCTCCCTTTTTCCCCTTTATGATAATTATTTAATGTAATAATGGATATATTGCCTTTATCTGTGTAAATCTGTAAACTCTAAAAAAGCTCCATTTAGCTCCACACTGTACTGCTAACCTGCCTACACTTATTAACCACATCACAAATGTTTTCAGAAATATCTTTTGTGTTTGTTTTTAATACACTGCTCACTCTCAGTTAGTGTAAGATGCTTATGTTTAAAATACCCCCAAGTTCATTTCTTATAAATATTTCTGTATTTGCTTTTTGAAAATATCCCACATTTCGGTGCTTGATCTCATTAAAACCTTTAACTGTTTAATTTGTTTGACTTCTTTGGTTAATTCATGAACAGCTTGTTTGTTTGTAAGAATGTTGTATTGAGTTTGGAGTAAGCTCTCTGCTCGTTTATGTTTAAGTTTATTCTCACTGAAGCAGCTAAATGATCTGATTCAACTCAATATTCTGTTTTATAGTATAAAACTTTTATCATATTAGAGACATGTATTTGATCTGTTCTACTTCTTGTTTTAGTGTCAATCCGTGTAAAGCCAAAGTCATGAGGAAATGTTTCTCTAAAGGTGTCCTTAAGTTCACATGGATCACATACATTCTGTAGAAGTTTCCCTTCTCTAGAAATCATTACATTTGGTTTTGGAAATGTATCTTTCTCATGTGTAGCTGTATTGAAATCACCACACAAAATGATACTGAAGCCGACATTTAAAACTTCATACAACTTGTCAAAACTCCTCATCTTTCCAGCTCTATCAGGTGGAGTGTCCACACTGACAATCAGCTCTCAGTAATCTTCCTGGAATCATTTCCCTGGACATAATCATTTCTACTTGATCTTTAGAGAAAATACCCACTCCATCAGCACCATCTTCTCTGATGGAGATTATCACATTTCCATTGGTCCACTTTTTTTTTTTACATTGTCTACATCAGTTTTATTCGTCAGTCTTAATTGTTGATCACATTATATAGACAACTTGCCTGACATCTGGTTGAAGTTAGCGTTCATCACTGTTTAGCCTTATTTTTTAAAGATTTTTTTTTCTCTAAAATTATCTATGGAATATGTGTATAGGAATTCCAGTTTCACGTTTCTCAAACATCATGATGATGAAAGAAATCAAATCTGTGTTCAGGTTGTCACTTCCGGTTGTGAGAGAAAGCTTAATGTAAAAACAGTAGACTTTCCCCCTGTGTTTATGACAATCTCAGTGTGAGACACATTTCCCTGTATATTATATGTATAATCAGTGAGCTGTATACTGAATTTAATCCTCCAATATCACTGTATTAATGCATTAAGTCCCATTAAGTGTTTCTTTAAAACAGTTTTCTATGGGAGAGAAAACACTTAAAGTAAAAATATTGTCCTTCCACTTCGATACCTGTCTGCGTCACTGCCCCTCCCCCTCTGCAGAATAAACAGGTGTCAGTGAAAGTGTAACTGAGCAGCTCCATTTTGTGTCGAGGGGAAAATAAACCATTTCAGGAGTAAAAACACAGTGAGTATCTAAATGTAAAGCTATAATCTATAAACACACTGAAGTGACACTAGATGCAGAAGAGTTTTGTGGGTTTGTACTGAAGGTTTAATGTACACAGGTTGTTTTAGGGCTTGATACCGTGACTATTTCCTGTAAGTGAACTCTGTGCTGATACAGGGTTTGATTTAACACACCGATGTTGGAGTGAAGTAAACGTGTGTCCTGCTGTAATCTGGAGAAGGAGACATGACCTCCAACATGAGTGTGTCTGGAAAACAGGACTTAAAGAAAGACGAGAGGTGAGTTACTTTTCCATTCACCAGCAATAAATACACACCGTCTCATGGGAACAGATCTGTATCTCTAAACACTCACTAGTTAACAGAGGAACTAAACTTTGCTTTAAGGTGTTTAATAGCAGTGAATATATCACTGATCTGATGTAAGAACAGTTTAGAGAAATCATTCACTGAGAGAAGAGTAAAAAGGACTGTGTAATGTGTAGTATAAGAGCAGCATAGCTTTGAGTCAGTGAACTCTACAGGCTTTAAGACCCAGCTGAGTCAGTTAGCTGTGATTGGGACTCCTGACATCAGAGTAATTCCTGAGGTATGAGGTGAGTCTCCTGTTTGAATAAGTGTGCAGACTGTAGCTGAATTAAAAAGATGGAATTATTGGTGTTTAATGATGAACACATTGTTTAACAGTGCTGAGACAGCAGAGTATTAATTATTGCTGATATTTCTGTTGTAATTCTAGAATGATGGAGGGAAAGAGATCAGACTCACCAGAACCCAGCTGTGTGTCCATGAAGAGTGACGCGTGAATGGGATTTCCACTTAACTTCAGAGACAGAGACAGTTCTACTGATGTGAGGTCAGTATAGTGAGGTGTTTTACAGCAGTGTTCCACCTGATCAAACTCACTCGTCTCATTATGAAGCCCTTCATGAGCTTTATCAGGTGTTGAAGCAGTAAAACACTAAACTGTGCAGTGCTGCAGCTCTCGGACTGGCAGTGAGGAAAACTGCTTTAAGAGTTCAGTTCAGCCTGCAGTCCCTGAGCTGGAGGGTCTGTGGTGCTACAGAGGAACATTTACACCTGGGAAATTAATGACAATATAAATATTTTATTCATTCATTCAATATATTTGTTTCTAAATATGTTAGTGTCAGTTAGGAAATCCTGAAATCAGTGTATTGTGTTAAGAGGAGAGTGTTAAAGGTGCAGTAATTGATTTTTCCATGTACACATCACCTAGAAATTTGCAGTACATAAAAAAAACAGTGGTCATGGCCTCAGGACAAGTGTATTATGTGGCTGAAAAAATAAAACCCGTTTGGAAATCTGCCTTCCAGACTGGAAGTGTTTGGCCTCGTGTCAGTCATCTTATAGACACTCCCCAATGTCCCTTCGCTCCACCCACATCTCAACTTGTTTGGAGATCAAAGAAATATCAGCAAAGCCTGTAAGGGTTGCCACCTTCAGGGAGGAAAAATAAGGGACACCCCCCCCCCCCCCCCCCCCCCCCCCAAACTAACTAAATAAATAAAAAAAATGTTTTCAGGTTGTCTGTCTATCTGAGACTTTTACCGGCACATATCGTTAAACCATTTTCCTGCTTCTACAGATTTACAGTTGTGTTTTTACTGATTGAAGAATGATGATTTAACATTGTGTGGATTATTGAATAGAAAAAGTAACTTTTAAAAGTAAAATACTTAAAATATATTATATCTATGGATTCAAATATATTGGATAGACTGTATGGTTATTAATTTATTCTTTTTATTTACTCTTAAGTATAAAAGAATAGATGGGATATTATCAGGCTAATTTGCACTAAACTGTGCAAACACACAGTGCTTCAGGGAAAAAAAAACCCTGAAGAAATGCAGTAAGACCAGGATAAACACTAGCAGTGCTTTTCCAAGATGGAGTATTTTATTACTGATGAAGCAATGAAGCTGGACAGGGAATTAGTGCTGTTGCTCCTGGACGGGTCTGTAAACACAATCTGTAAGCTTTGAACTGTTTCAGTGGCCTGCTTTACATAACAAATACAGTAGACAGATTTTTAATCATGGATAAGGAATAAGTAAATGCTTTGGATTAAACACCTTGATACTGTAATGGTAGATAACTATATAGCTATGCTACCAATGCTAATAGCAATAGGTTTACCTGAAAAATCACTGAGAACTCATTATAAATAAACGATGGTGCAATAAAAGCACTCTTGACCATCCTCATAAATCACTATGAGAGTGTCACTTATTTCTAGTGCTATAACTAACAGCTAAATGCTAAAATCCTAATATCATCCACCTGGCACACTGGAGAAACGAAGCTCTGAAGCTCACTGATGGAACAAGCAGAGTATCTGTGTAACATGATTAGACAATAATTCACTCAGCCATCCTGTATATAAACTAGCCAATAGCCATGCTAGTCACTGTTGTTAACAGCTAGTGAAAGTGTTTTAGCTGTAAAAGAGAACCACAGATGAGCTCCAGCGTTGTCCAGCATTGAGGCGTCGAGTGGAACAAAAAATTAAAAATGATCTAGTCAGTTGGAGAAAGCGTTTCACTTTATCATCATCATTTCCTTATTATTCTGCAGTGTCTTACATTTATGCTGTGTATTATTATTCTTACTACTCAACTGCTCGTTATTATGCATTTCCCCACTATCCTGTTATTCTATCATCATTATTATCATCATATAGTCCATATTACATGATGTGTTTTGTTTGTTCACAGACCACAAAAGAAGAAATCAAACAGCAGCAGAAATCAGTTGGAGTCCATATTCAAGGTGTGTGTGACTTGTGTTGTTTAATCAATCTTCAGCAGAATTATGGGTAATCAGACAGTTGTACCTGTGGTAATAGACACAATTTTTTTTTCTTTTCATAAAATAAAAGCATCTCTCACTGTGTAACATTATAATATTTAGATCTGTTACTGTGTGTTTCTAACCAGGAGCTGGAACACAAAGTCATCACTCTGATAAAGAATGAGCTGAAGAGGTTTAGGAAGCTCCTGAGTCCAGATTACCCAGCATGCACTGAGAGGGAGATGGAGGATGAGGAGGATCTGCACAGTGTCAGAGAGGGAGCGCTGAAGATCACACTGCACGTCCTGAAGAACATGAACCACACAGATCTCGCTAATACACTGCACACCAGTAAGAGCTCTGAGTCATGACTTTATTCCATCAGGTTCGCTTTAGAGAGAGGAAATTGTTTTAGATATTTACACTTTTAGTTTTAAGTTTGATTTTAGTATCATGTACATCTGGTGCTTTTCTGTTCTGTTCATGGTCCAGCTTGTGGTTACTCTGTACAATGGTCCTGTTCCTTCAATAATATTTAGTACATGAAACAGGAATGAACAGCAGCATTTGAAAGAATTTTACATTTTAAATTGTGCTCAGGGATTTTGCATTAAAACATTATTTCTTTTGTTTATTAGAGTCTGTGGCCTCTGTGTATCACTCAAAGTTGAAATCCAACCTGAGAAAGAAGTGTAAAAGAATTAATGAAGGAATCTCACAGCATGGAAGCTCAGCACTTCTGAATGAGATCTACACAGAGCTCTACATCACAGAGGGTTGGAGTGGAGATGTCAATAATGAACATGAGGTGAGACAGATCGAGACAGCGTCCAGGAGACCAGCAACACAGGAGACACCCATCAAATGTAATGACCTCTTTAAAGACAAGTCCATCAGAACTGTGCTGACTAAAGGAGTTGCTGGAATTGGAAAAACAGTCTCTGTGCAGAAGTTCATTCTGGACTGGGCTGAAGGAAAAGCAAATCAGGACGTCTTCTTCATGTTTCCACTTCCCTTTAGAGAGCTGAATTTGATGAAGCAGCAAAATCTCACTCTGATGAATCTTCTTCATCACTTTTTCCCAGAAATGAGAAAACTACAATTGATAGACTGTGACTCCTACAAAGTGGTGTTGATCTTTGATGGTCTGGATGAGTGTCGACTTCCTCTAAATTTCCAGAAGAATGAGAGATTGTGTGATGTGACAGAGTCAGCCTCAGTGGATGTGCTGCTGACAAACCTCATCAAGGGGAATCTGCTTCCCTCTGCTCTCCTCTGGATAACCTCTCGACCAGGAGCAGCCAATCAGATCCCTCCTGAGTGTGTAGACCACGTAACAGAGGTACGAGGCTTCAGTGATCCTCAGAAAGAGGAGTACTTCAGGAAGAAGATCAGTGCTCAGAGCCTGGCCAATAAAATCATCACACACATGAAGTCTTCAAGAAGCCTCTACATCATGTGCCACATCCCAGTCTTCTGCTGGATTTCAGCCACTGTTCTACAGAGAATGTTGGGTGAAGCAGAGAGTGGAGAGATCCCCAAGACTCTGACTGAAATGTTCACACACTTCCTGATCTTTCAGATCAAACACAAGGACCAAAAGTACCATCAGAAATGTGATCCAGATCCTCAGCAGACCCGAGAGAGTATCCTGGCACTGGGAAAATTGGCTTTCCAACAGCTGGAGAAAGGAAACCTGATCTTCTATGAGGAAGACCTGAGAGAGTGTGGCATTGATGTCAGAGAAGTGTCCGTGTACTCAGGAGTGTGTACCCAAATCTTCAGAGAGGAGTTTGGGCTTCACCTGGGGAAGGTGTTCAGCTTTGTACATCTGAGTGTTCAGGAGTTTCTGGCTGCTTTATACGCATTTCTGTCCTTCATCAGCAGAAATGTAACAAAACAACAAACCACTGATCTGTCTGATCTTTTCAGAAAGTCGAACATGTCTGATTTCCTCAGGAGTGCAGTGGACAAGGCCTTACAGAGTGAGAATGGACACCTGGACCTGTTCCTCCGCTTCCTTCTGGGTGTCTCACTGGAGTCCAATCAGACTCTCTTACGAGGCTTAATGCCACAGACAGGAAGCAGCTCTCACCGCAAACAGGAAACAGTCGAGTACATCAAGGAGAAGATCAGGTGGAATCCATCTCCAGAGAAATCCATCAATCTGTTCCACTGTCTGAATGAACTGAATGATCATTCTCTAGTGCAGGAAGTACAAACTTACCTGAACAGAGGAGGTTACAATCGTCTCAGTGGAATCAGTCTCTCTCCTGCTCAGTGGTCAGCTCTGGTGTTTGTGTTACTGAACTCAAAACAGGAGCTGGAGGAGTTTAATTTGAGTAAATATTACCCATCAGAGGAATGTCTTCTGAGGCTGCTGCCAGTGGTCAAAGCCTCCAGAAAAGCAGAGTGAGTATTTTTATTTATAAATGTATTACTGCATGGTTTGTTATTTTAATGTAACACTGAACTGCACTGTTTGGATTAATGCTTGCTAATAGTTACTTTAATCGTCTTTAAATTAACACATTTAAACGAACACCTTATGTCTGTACTGAGGACTGAGCGATACAGACAAAATCTTATATCACAATATGGATAATTTCACATCTTGAAAATTTATATATATACAGTTCTGTGCAAAGGTTTTAGGCACATGCAACGAAATTCTGTAGAGCAAAGATGCCTTCAAAAATAATGAAACTAAATGTTTTTACATTAAAAAAATCCTATAAAGAGCACTAAACAATAATAAATGAAACAAAGTCGATATTTGGTGTGACGATCCTTCACTTTAAAAATAAAGCAGTATCTGAGGTGCAGTGTGTGCAGTTTTATAAGGAAATGAGCTGGAAGTGTTACTGAGCATCTTGCAGAAGCAGCCACAGTTCTTCTGGAGACTTTGACTGTCGACTCGCTTCTTATTTCTGCAGCGAAACCCAGCAGCCTTCATTATGTTTTTATCTGAAAAGTGTCTCTTATGGAATCTGCTGCTTTCTTTACTGACATGCAAACATTTTTCTGTAACATTTCATTTTGTGCTGGAAAACTAATGTTTGGAATCTAAAATGTTTTTGTGCTGAATCAATAATGTAGAAGTCAGAAAATAAACATCTATAACAAAGTTTGTACTAAAAAAAAAAAAGCCACCTAAGACTTTTGCACAGTACTGTGTGTATATATATATAAAATCAAGGGCGTTTCCTCCGAGGAGGCAAGGGAGGCAGTGTCTCCTCAAAAAATTGGATGAGAAAATAATCGATATTGCAAAAATAAAACGACGCAAATATTACTAAAAATGACATTAAAAGTATAAAAGTCACTCGTTTTTATAAAGTAACACTGTCTAACAGCGACACCCGCAGGTACAGTTACAGCGGAGGCACGCCTCCCCTCAGCCCATTGACTTATAACAGAGACCCCATAACATGCCGTGGGTTTAGTGGGGGTAATTGAGAATGAATGGGGGAAAGTCATGTGAGAGGAGGCAATGCCTCCATCGCGCTACAATTGGATATGATCGTTCTATAAATCCTGATTTCGTGTGAGCTGTCTGTACAAAATAACTGCATGCAATTAAGAACTTAACAGCTAAATACCCACCTCTTCCATGAACAATTAACTAACTCGTGACTTGTCCCCACTGGAAGAAAAAAATAATAATCATAAAAGAAAAATATCGCTTTATATTCCATCTTCCTATAAATTATATTTACTCATTTGTAAGATGCTTTGGATAAATGCGTCTGCTAAATGAATAAATGTAAATGTAAACACATTTCTGAACTAAACACCAGTGAAAGGCACGTTTTCTTTTCTCCTTTTATTTGAAAGTGACATTGAAGAGAACTATGACAAATAAGAGCATGAAAAACAAAACAATATGAATACAAAATGTAAAAAGTAAATATAAAAACACTATTTCCCTTCATGTGCCCTTTACGTACAAGTTCCCCATCTTTTGTTCTGTGTAACACAGTGTTGTGGGGAGTTTCACTCTGTCCTGCTCCTCCATGCTTGTTTTTTTCCCCCACATTTTCTCGCTAATGTAGTCACGTCTGATTCCCACTCTCCAGTTCAGTCTCCTCTATCATACGACCCTGTCCCCTACCAACTTCTGACACAAGTGACACCAACCGCATCTTTTCAAACTGCTCATTCAACATAACACACTTGGAGGAAAGCGGTATCTGCCCACTTCCACATGCATGAGCTCACAGACGCCCATGATCAGTTAGTATCACTGTGATTGATAGGGGAGAGAGAGTATGCCACCCCTCCCTCCCTGTGAGCAGGGACTCACTTGCTCACTTGGACTCCAGGCCACTGATGTCTGTGGCATCATCAGGACTTAAACTCAAGATCTCTGGAAAATAGGCTGAACACTTTTCTGTTGCTCCATTCAGGAGCGTTTGTTTACTAGCACACTGCTAGTAGCTCCTAGTGCTGACATTAGTGACATAAATCAGCTGCCAAAAGGTGGCTTTTACTACATTGCTGATACAGAGGATACAGGAAAATATCTATCAGTAGACATTATTAATTATTCTATTTTCTCATCCTATGATATGTATCACCATATTGCACAGCCCTATCTGCACTGAGCAACACATGTGAGAGAGAATAAGGATGCTTTCACACCTAATTTGTTTGGTTTAGACAGATCAAACTTTCTCTTTAGTTTGGATCTGTTTGGATGTATCTGACTCCACCTGTACTCGGGTCCACACCAAACACCTAATCCAGTGTGTGTAAAATCAGAGGTCTCGAGGTGACAGATTTATAACAGTACGAGCACAGAGAACAACACACACCAACTGTTTTACCGTCTCTGTGAAATTCAACATATAACTGTCACACTCCGCTCCAACACCACACCTGCACTTCCGCATTCCAGCCGGAGTTTTCATCCCGCATCCACATCCGCTGTGCGGAAGCGCGAGCACACCTGTTCCCCATTTCCCCACTGACTGCTACCTGTATAAATAAGCTACACGCCTCCACACAGCGCTGGGTTATTGTGTGTCTGTCTTTTAGTTATTGGAAATATTTCATTGGAATTATTCTCTGTGGGTTTATCGGTTCAGACCTGGTTTGTTTATTGGCTTTGATCTTGTTCCGTCCTTCGGATTTTACGGACTTCCTGGTTCCTGACGTCATCGTGCTGCGGGTAACGAGACTGTGTTCGCTGTTGTGGATTTCTGGCGGTGGATTTAGTCATTGACTGTTCTGTGTACACGACCCTATAGACTGAGACCTGGAGTTTCCCCACACCTCCACCTGCCACTAACTCACTGTAAAGTACCACTAGTACTGGCATGTTATTAACTGGTAGTGTACAGTTCTATAATTCTTTATTTTCTGTAATAAAATGCACTATATCTGCAGTGTTGGTTGTAGAAACTTGAACACAGATCAGAGTGTATTGTTTATAGGCTGCTCGCTCTCACATGTGTGTGTTATGTACATGACCTAATGGTCTTATAATAAACTGTAGCTGAGAGATTGTGGAGTGCAGAAAGACGTCCCTGCTCCTGTAAATGTGCTGATGTGCTGTCCTGTCCTCTGATTTGTGTGTGTGAGAGAAACACACTGACATTTCTGTTACATGTTAAACTTTAGCTGTATTATGGCTGTATTTGTGTGTTTGATTTCATCATTTCTTTTCCAGGCTGTGGGAGTGTAATCTGACAGAGGAAAGCTGTAGAGTTCTGTCCTCAGTTCTCAGCTCAAACTCCTCCAGTCTGAGAGAACTGAACCTGAGTGTCAATAACCTGCAGGATTCAGGAGTGAAGCTGCTCTCTGCTGGACTGGAGAATCCACACTGTACACTGGAGATACTGAGGTGTACACACACACACACACACAAAAAAAAAACATTAAGTATGTTAATAAATGTCAATTCCTAATAATAATGCTACACAACCTGAAAATAAAATATTAAAACCTGAAAAGTCATTAAGAAATAAATACATGTAATCAAACAAAGTATTGAGTAGATCATTAAGAGATAAATAGTGGTTTTAAGCATATAATCAAGAGGACTAATTAAAAGACAAGGTAAATAAATGTGTTTAAGCTGCTTTTTAAATATATTTAGTGAAGGTGTCTGATGGATATACACTGGGAGTGAGTTCCACATCCTGGGAGCAGCGACACTAAAAGCAGCTTCACCGAGCTGCTTCTTCTTCTTAAAATTCACCTTAAGGAAGCCAGCATTTGTTGATGTTAAAAATGATTTGGGGTGAAATCCATCAGGCATTCTGCTAAATACACAGGTGCAATGCCATTAAGAGTTTTAAAACTAATAAGAGCACTTTAAAATTGACTCTGGATGTCACAGGTAACCAGTGCAGTTCCTCCACAATAGGAGTAATATGGTCTCTCTTTAGTTTGTGTTAGAAGCTGAACAGCTGCATTTTGTACTAACTGTAATGGATAAATAGTAGATAATAGTAGGTAAAAAGATGCATGGATGTGTTTTTCTGAGGTCACATTTAATAATTTGAGGAAATTTTATAATGTTCCCCAAATGATTAAGGTCAAATTTAGAGATATTATTGATGTGAGGAACAAAGCTGAGATCAGAGTCGACTGTTACACCCAGATTTCTAACCTGTAACCAGCTCATTTTTCAGTAAGTATTCTCTTTTCTGCTTATCTCCTACAATTAATATCTCCATTTTATCCTGGTTTAACTGCAGAACGTTCTGTAGCACGCAGTCAGATATTTAATTCAAGCATGTAATCAATTTGTTAATTGGCTCTTGATTACTCAGTGACACTGATATATAAAGTTGTGTGTCATCAGCGTAACTATGAAAACTGATTTCATGTTTTTGAATGAGTCTACCAAGAGGTAACATGTAGAGGGAGAAAAGCAAGTGTACTAAAATAGATCCTTATGGAACTCCAAATGAAATATCATATTGTCTTGATGAGTGACTTCCCAAATTATCATAAGACTGTCTACCACACAAATATGATCTGATCTAGCTTAGTACTGCTCCTGAGAGACCTACCCAATGTTCAAGTCTGTGTAGAAGAATATCATGGTCTGCAGCTTTCAATACTGTACTTAGGTCAAGAAGAACAAGAATGGAAATGTGATCAGATCATTTAAAACCACAGCCACAGATCATCTAAAACCCTGACCAAATGCGTGCACACCACAGCTCACTTGTAAGAAAGTGGTTTAATATGAAAGGTAAGAAAGGTATGATCTACACGGTACCCAGGTGATCATGGACACCGAGCATCACACAGAGAAACTGCTGTGTTTATAGTTTAAAGTGTCTCAGTGACTGTTGGTCAGAAATTTCTCAAATTAATGCACTCTTCAGCCTCTTACGCTACACTCAGTCACTTCTTTCTGTTTGAAACGTGACAATAACAAGAAATCCAAGCACTGATAAACTTGGACATGCACAGGAATGGCACAAGGTTGTTGTGTTGGTTAAATTAGTGCTCTAAAGTGTTGAACAGCATTTAAAGAAGATGCCGTGACAAACAGAAGTGATTTATAAACCAGCTTTCATCCTCCAGAAAATTCTTACTGGTCTCTAAATATCTAAATATCTCTAACAGTGTGCTCTAAATCTTCTGTCAGCTGAGGCGTTTGCAGTGTGTCGGCTTACAGCTATACACAGACAGACCAGCCCATACTCCTTTTATACAGATGCATTTCTTCTGTCTTAATGATCGAATGATTCGTCTTATTTGTGTTAATTTAGGAATTTGTGTTAATTTAGGAATTTGTGTTGGCTTGCTATTTAAATTATTTGTTTCCTATTTGACATTTCTTTAATTAATGCCATTAATATGAAACGGAGTTTCACAAAAGTTTCATTAAATTGGTGTGTAATTGAATTAAATAGCGTAATCTGTTTATAAAATCACAGTAACATACTGACAATTGCATGATTTGAAGCTGATCATTCAAGCTTCACTGTATTTAGTTTTATTTTATCTGTAAGTTGACACAAACTCAGGAGCTCTTGTCCCCAGTGAGACCCCTAGCACACAGGAACAGGAGTCCAGTGTTGCTATTCCCCAAGCTCCAGCTCAGTCCAGAGCTCCTCCATAAGTGCCTGATGAATGTGAAAGTAGAGGACAGTGAGGTGTTGGTGGAGAAGCTCTGGGTTGAGGGTCAGAATAAAGACCAGATAAAACAGCTCTGCACATAGATAAAGAGCTAGCTCTTGTGCTGAGTGGCCAAGCCCATTTAACTCTGATCCAACACCTCCTCAACCTTTTCTCTCAACATCTTGTAGATGTTCCACAACATTACATTTTTAATTTACACATTAAACATTTCCTGTGTAAATGCTCTTACACAGGTTTTATGAGTAAATTCATTCATATCCAGTGTGATAAATGAGACCCAGTGTTTTATAGGAGTCTTCTTCTTTTGGCTTTTCCCTTCAGGGGTCTCCACAGCGAATCATCACTCTCCACCTATCCTTATCTTCTGCATCCTCAACACTTGCACCCACTAGCTTCATATCCTCATTTATTACCTCCATATACCTCCTCTTTGGCCTTCCTCTTTGCCTCCTGCCTGACAGCTCCATGTCCAACATTCTCCTACCAATATACTCACTCTCCCTCCTCTGAACATGTCCAAACCATCTTAATCTGGCCTCCCTAACTTTGTCCCCCAAACGTCCAACATGAGCTGTCCCTCTGATGTACTCGTTCCTAATCCTGTCCAACCTTGTCACTCCCAAAGAGAACCTCAACATCTTCAGCTCTGCTACCTCTAACTCTGACTCCTGTCTCTTCCTCAGTGACACTGTCTCTAAACCATACAGCATGGCCGGTCTCACCACTGTCTTGTACACCTTCCCCTTGATTCTCGCGGATAGAAAAATATCACGCAGCACTCCCGACACCTTTCTCCACCCATTCCAACCTGCCTGCACTCGCTTCTTTACCTCTCTCCCACACTCTCCTTTACTCTGGACTGTTGACCCCAAGTACTTAAACTCCTGTACATTCTTCACCTCTTCACCCTGTAATCTTACTGTTCCACTTCGCTCCGTTTCATTCACACACATGTACTCAGTCTTACTACGACTGACTTTCATTCCTCTTCTCTCCAGTGCAAACCCCCACCTCTCCAGGTTTTCCTCCACCTGCTCCCTGCTCTCACTACAGATCACAATGTCATCTACAAACATCATTGTGCAAGGAGACTCCTGTCTGACCTCCTCTGACAACTGGTCCATCACCATAGCAAACAGGAAGGGGCTCAGAGCCGATCCCTGATGCAGTCCCACCTCCACTTTGAACTCCTCTGTCTGACCTACAGCACACCTCACCACTGTCCTGCTCCTCTCATACATGTCCTGCACCACTCTGACATACTTCTCTGCTACTCCTGCCTTCCTCATACAGTACCACAGCTCTTCTCTTGGCACCCTGTCATACGCCTTCTCCAAGTCTAAAAAACACACAGTGCAACTCCCTCTGACCATCCCTATACTTCTCCATCAAAATTCTCAGAGCAAAGATTGCATCTGTTGTGCTCTTTCTGGGCATGAAGCCATACTGCTGCTCACAAATTTCCACTACCTTCCTTAACCTAGCTTCCACTACTCTTTCCCATAGCTTCATTGTATGGCTCATCAACTTTATCCCCCTATAGTTGCTGCAACTCTGCACGTCACCCTTATTCTTAAAGATCGGCACTAATACACTACTTCTCCATTCCTCAGGCATCTTCTCACTCTCTAAAACCCTGTTAAACAAACTAGTTAAAAATTCTACTGCTGCCTCTCCTAGACACTTCCAGACCTCCACCGGGATGTCGTCAGGACCAACTGCCATCCTCTTCAAAGCCTTCCTAACTTCATCCTTTCTAATCTTATCTTCTTTCTGTTCCACAGAGGTCACCCCTTCTACTCTTTTTTTTCCCCTCTCATTTTCTCTCACCCTTCCATCTCTATCCTTAATAACTCTAACTTGCTGCACATCCTTCCCATCTCGATCCCTCTGTCTAGCTAACCTGTATAAGTCCTTCTGTCCTTCTCTAGTGTCTAACCTAGTGTACAACTCGTCGTATGCCTCCTACTTGGCCTTAGACACCTCCCTCTTCACTCTGTGCTGTAGACTGTATTCCTGTCTATTCTCTTCAGTCCTGTCCATGTCCCACTTCTTCTTGGCTAACGTCTTCCTCTGGATACTATCCTGAACTCCCTCATTCCACCACCAGGTCTCCTTCTTTCCTCCTTCCAGCACCTGTCTTCCTGTCACCCTGATCACTTCTGCTGTAGTTTCCCAGTCATCTGGCAGCACTACCTGACCACCCAGAGCCTGCCTTAACTTCTGTCTAATGTCCTCACAACATTCCTCCTTTTTCAGCTTCCACCACTTGGTTTTCTTCTCTATCTCTATCTTTGACCTTTTCTTCTTACAGACCATCAAAGTCATCCTACACACCACCATCCTATGCTCTCTGGCTACACTCTCTCCCACTACCACTTTACAGTCACTAATCTCTTTCAGATTGCCTCTTCTACATAGGATGTAGTCTACCTGTGTGCTCCTACCTCCACTCTTGTAAGTCACTCTATGCTTCTCCCTCTTCTGAAAATAAGTGTTAACCACAGCCATGTCCATCCTCTTAGCAAAGTCCACTACCATCTGTCCTTCAAGGTTCCTTTCCTTAACTCCAAACTTGCCCATCACCTCCTCATCACCTGTGTTCCCCTCACCAACATGTTCATTAAAATCCGCTCCTATCACCACTCTCACCTATGGGAATACTTTCTATCACCTCATCTAATTCACTCCAGAATCTCTCTTTCTCCTCTAACTCACAACCTACCTGTGGGGCATAACCACTAACAACATTCAACATCACCCCTTCAATCTCTAACTTCAGACTCATCACCCTGTCTAACACACTCTTCACCTCCACAAACTCCTCCTTCAATACCACACCTACCCCATTTCTCTTACTATCCACACCATAATAAAACAGCTTGAATCGTGCTCCTATACTACGAGCCTTGCTACCCTTCCACCTGGTCTCCTGTACACACAGTATATCCACCTTCCTTCTCGCCATCATATCAGCCAGCTCTCTACCTTTCCCTGTCATAGTACCAACATTCAGAGTTCCTATTCTGAGTCCTACACTCTTTCCTTTCCTCTTCTCTCTGTCTATGCACTCTCCTCCCTCCTCTACTTCTTCAACCAACAGTAGCCCAATTTCCACGGCGCCCTGTAGGTCACCGGTGCAGATGGCAATCGTTGTTAACCCGGGCCTCGACTGATCCAGTATGGAATTCAGAGTACTGACGATTCGCATGTTTTAATTTGGCAATGTTTTACATCGGATGCCCTTCCTGACGCAACCCTCTCTATTTATCCGGGCACAGAAGTCACTGGACTGTGACCCCCATGGCTAGATTCCAGTGTTTTATAGGATTAAAAAAAAAATTTAAGTGTGTATTTTTATAAGGTGTAGATTAGCATTGTTTCTGATGTTGAGCTTTGTGTGTGTGTGTGTATTGGGGTGTTACGTGATTTGGATCTGTGTGTGAAAGATTAAGGTCCAATGAACAATGAACTGCAACTGTTTTCCATCTCTGTGAAAAATCAGCTTTGTGTTAATACTGAAATATCTACATCACTTCTCACATCAGAACAAAGTACATTTATTTCTACAGTGTGTAGATCAGTGTACATTACACACACATTTACTTTAATAACATGCCAGTACTAGGCGTACTTTACAGTGAGGTCAATAAGCCAATTTCTCTGATGTTATCTGTCCTCATGGAGCTGTTACCATTTTATAGACCTGTTTCTATTGTTCTGTGGGAGCAAAAATATTCCAGAAAATGTTTGTAATGGAAAGTAAATGTGTGCACAATGTACACTGATCTACACACTGAACACACTGTAATGAAGCAGTAAAGGACAGTGTGTAAATGTGTAAATGTTCTCCAGCAGAACTTTCCCCAGAGCTGCTGAACACACTGTATGAAAAACTCTCTGCTAGAAATAAAGAGACGTGTTTGTTCAGAGTGGCCTCTCTGTTATTATCTTGTTTCAGAAAGTTAAATACATCGTCTCATATGAGCTGAGACACATGGATCTGTCCAAGAGCAGTCCAAGTTTATACACAGGCTGTTCATTTTATATTTTTATCCTGACATTAGAACCTTGTGTTCAGGTAGATAGTTTATTTCCCAACTGATGGAAACACCTCATTTCACACTCAGATAAATCAATCAGACACTTCATCATTTCTCTTCCAGGCTGTGTGACTGTAATCTGACAGAGGAAAGCTGTAGAGTTCTGTCCTCAGTTCTCAGCTCAAACTCCTCCAGTCTGAGAGAACTGGACCTGAGTAACA
The DNA here is from genome assembly GCF_027358585.1 of Pangasianodon hypophthalmus. Classification (NCBI taxonomy): domain Eukaryota; kingdom Metazoa; phylum Chordata; class Actinopteri; order Siluriformes; family Pangasiidae; genus Pangasianodon; species Pangasianodon hypophthalmus. The sequence goes on along the minus strand of NC_069718.1, from coordinate 29,486,314 downwards.
ATAAACTGCAGGATTCAGGAGTGAAGCTGCTCTCTGCTGGACTGGAGAATCCACACTGTACACTGGAGAAACTGAGGTATACACACACACACACACACACACACACACACACACAGATGTCAGATTATCAATTTGTCCCCAAATATTACATACAGAAATGACTGTGTGTTTTTTATGTAGCTGTAACTTTTAGAATATGATTTAAATGTTTGTAAGAAACTGAAATATTTGTGAGAATCAGATTTACTTTCTAGATTAATTCTATAGTAATAAGTAATTGATTAATTAATTAATTCATTCGTTTGTTTGTTTGGTTTGTTTCTCTTTTTCCCCTTTTTTCTTTTCTCGTTCTCCTCGCTGATTAACCCCTATCCAAATAACCAATCAGAATCATGCACGTTGCTAGGCAACCCCCCTTTTATCCACTCTCACCAGCTTTGTACTTTTCCACTCTCTTTTTAAACAATGCAATGAAGTTATCTTAACACGAATGAAACAAAAGTTTTTATCTCCACGAACTTTCATGAACTAAACCTTACTTACAAACTGCGTTATGTGTACGAGTGTGTTTCCAAGTGCGTATATGAACTACATTTTTAACAAAACTGTATATGCATGAACATGTACACACTACATTTTAATGGGGTTACATAGTGACCTGATATATTTTCATTGTTGTGTGTGTGAGATGGAGAGTAAATGTACTGTATATAAAGATTTTGCTTTGTTCATGTTTTCAATGCTAAAACTGAGAGTCCTAAGTGTGAGATGGTTTTCTTTCTTGCAGGATGTGGCGCTGCAGTATTACAGATGAAGGTTGTGCTGCTCTGGCTTCAGCTCTGAGGTCAAACTCCTCATCACACCTGAGAGAACTGAATCTGTACTTTAATAATCCAGGAGAATCAGGAGTGAAGCTGCTGTCTGATCTACTGAAGGATCCACACTGTAAACTGGAGACCTTACTGTGAGTTACTGACTTACTGTCTCTTTATTGTACTGTACTGTATGATATTGAATAATATTCACTGTGTAATATAATATTTTCTCTTTGTGTGTGTGTTGGTGTTTATGTTGATGTTTGTTTACACTGATGCTCTTCTCTTTCAGAATTAAGGATTGTAAACTCATCAGGACTGGCGTATGACAGGAGTTTCACCTCAAACCTCTTTTCCAGGATAAAGCAGTTTTGGTGAAGCGTTAGAACCCGTCCCACATTTCCAGCAGTTTGGGAGCTGAATCATTCATATTCAGATGTAGAAGTTGTTATTTTTAGCTCCATGTTTTTATATATTTTTTTTAGTGTGTTTCTGCACAACAGGGATTCATTCGGTTTGTTGTAACATGACAGTGAATTTTTTTCTCCACAGATGATGGATTAAATCACAACTATAAATAATTTTTTTCTTATTTTTTGTTAAACTTCTGTTCATTGTTTGCTGGTGTGTTTTTAAAGGACAGTTCTGGCATAAAACTAGAATTTAATATATTAATTGTCATGGTGTGGGTGTTCTTGCAATTAAATGAGAAGAGACGACATGCGAGCTGGATGCTGAAGCCATGAACTGGCTAACTTTATTTTCCGAACAACCCACAAGCCAAAAAAAAACTCTGATCTCTTAAAGGGGAAAACCTTACAAACACCGTATGTGAATTCTGTCACATCTTTAAACATAAGTCGCCACAATGGTGTGTAGTATTCTGTTGCATGGGATTGTATTGCTTACTGTCTGTTTTAGCAGAATTCAAGCAAAACTAAGTAATCATGTAATCATGCTAGCATTACAGTAGCTAAATGTGTTGTTGCTAACTTAACTTATTTGACTCAGTTTAATTTTGAAAGATGTACAGTTACTCTCTGCTTGCCTCATGTTTGTCTTCTTGCTGGCATAGTTCTAAAATTTAAATAAAATTATTTTAATTGAAAATACTCTGGACATGTATGTAACACTGTGTAACAGTAACTCAAAATCCCTATCTGTTGAGTGATTTCTGTCATAATCAGGAGGCAGTTTCCCCAGCATTCAAACCAGTAAATCTCTCTACAGTGTCTGCTGCGTCATCATAAGATGTACGATCTGTAAGATACAGTTAGACATGTTTACAACAGCTGTATCAATGGTTTCATTTTTAACAAGTCAAACCTTGAAGGCGGATGGGCGACAACAAGAGAAGACCACATCAGGTTCCACTCCTGTCAGCCAAGAAGGGGAATCTGAGGCTACAGTGGGCACAGACTCACCCAAACTGGACAGTTAGAGATTGGAAAGAGGCCAGTATGTATTCTTCCAGGCAACTGAAAATGAAATGGACATAACTGAGATTATATTTCATGAATCTACACCAAATATCCCAAAAGATTTTGACAGTAGTGTAAGGCAGGCAAATATTAGTCTAATACTAATACTATCTGTCATTTCTGTAGGTATGTTGGTAGATTGTATTCAGTCTTAATTATTTGTTTTTACACCTGGAAATAACTTTAAACAACTTTTTCACCTCTCGGAGTATAATGAAGAGTATTTGTAATGAACATAGTTTTAAATCTCGATGAACCAATTTCAAAAGGCTGAAAGGTATAAATAACACACTGATCTGTGGCCATGTAGTTATAGAAGTCATGTAGCAAATCCTGATGTTTTTTTTGTCATTTTTTCCACCTCCTCACTTCATTTAATATTTCACTGCTGCACTATTTATAATTAATCTGCCGTTTACATACACAAGGCCTTTATGTTATAAAGTCTGATACTGCACTGCTGTGTAATTATAGAAATATTTAGAAATTTCTTACAGTCATTATTATTTGGGTAAAATGTTCCTTAATTCTGTAAAAAGTTTAGTTTAACCATAATTACTGAATAATTCAAATTAGTTACTGAATGATATGTTTTAAAATGAATAACTGAATAACAATCCATGGATTTTAGAGGTGCATTTCACATATACTATAGAATAAGCAATGTTATAGTATGTGTGTGTAAATCTGTTTTATTGAGTGTGTGTGTGTGTGTTTGTGTGTGTGTGTGTGTGAATCTGTGTACTGTGTATCATCTGGTCCTCGGCTCCTGGCTGCCAGGATTGTTGTCTGGATGGTCGAGTTCCCTGTTTAAAGTGTGTTATTATGTACATGTATGTAAGGATTTAATAAAAAGGCATCATGCTCATTGGTTATTTCACTGTCATGATCCGCCCACTTCAGTTCATGAGATTTAGTTGGTCTATCAGTGTGGGTGAAAGAGAGAATGAGAAAGCCTGTGTGCCTCTGTGTATTGTTGCAGGGCTGGGGAGGAGGCCGCATTACCACTTTATGTTCTGTTTGGGGCTAAATGTTAAAGTCTGCAAACACTAACCTTTTACTAAAACACTGTCCTTTACAACACACACCTTTATTTTCATTAGCGGCCTCTGCCTTGTAGAAAGTTTTTACACAAGTAAACTCACCGTTCACCAACAGCTCAGATGCTGGAAAAAGCTTTACACCAAACCATTTCCACTCACTTCCACTGCACGACTAACAGCATTGTCTACATGCCTGAAAAGAAAAGAAAAAGAAAAGACTCCAAAACGCTCCTATATGCCACTTCACCTAAAAGAGTCGTTTGGAAGAATCGACTCCTCCTTCATGAACGGCACATCTCCAGAGTCTACACTGGGATTGGCATTTATAACCTTAACACGCTGGCTTTGCTTCTTTAGTGGTTTCTATTTTTATTAAAATTTTTATTTCATCCTAATTTTCTGCTCTTCAACTTGTGAAAAACACGTAAAGAACAAAGTATTGAACTAAGAGACACGTACAGGATGCAATGGAACTTTGGAATTCTCCCATAATGCACCTCGGCAAACAAACAAAAACAATAACAAAACATTTAAAAACATGATTTCTAATTGTGATTTTTAAGATATTGTAATAAATATGAAATAATAATTAGATATTATAGTGAAATATTCATTACTACACTTTTTTAGCATGTACAATTGTTTAGAGGAGGATTTATTTATTTATTTAGGTTTTTTTTTTTTTAAATATACCATGATCGAGAAGTGTAGTGATTATCTGCTCCATAAATAGCTTCTGTTTTCTTTTATCTCTCGGTGTTTGATTAAGGCAGCGCAAAGTGGTCTCTCCTGAAATGGGCAAGTGCCACGCCTTACCAAGCACCCATGCCCTGCGAATAGTCCCAGCTTGGCATGTCCCATTCCCCCTCCCTTTTACTTTTACTTTTTCTTTTCTTCTTTGTTTTTTCCACTTTTTTCCACAGATGTAACGGTTGCTATAAGGACTTGGGCAATATCGTTTGAGATGAGGTTTGAAAAGCATTGAATTAAATTTCAGAGTCTTTACTGCCATCTACAGGAAAATGCACAAGTTCTCCATCTAACACCTGACTTTTCCCATCGAGAAAATCAAGATAAACATGTTTTTACAACAAGAACACATACTTGACATGGCCACAGGTAAGTAAGTACATATATACAACCAGGATGGGATATATATCAAAGATGGCGCCGTGCATGTGGCAGCCTGTCGCAGCAGCTCTGAATGTTTTTACATTGTTGTATTTGTTGTACTTTTTAAATTCTTTTTATCAGTGTTTGAGGACTGCAGTTTGATGTGTTTTACTGAGACTTGGTGGAATGAGAGAACGCCGGACAGGTGCGCTGTGGAGACTGGGAAGAGGAAAGGAGGTGGACTGGCACTGTTAATGAACGCTGGTGCTGCCCAGGACACATCACTAATACTCTCCCCACGTTTACTCAGTATGTGGACTGTGACACGAGAGACTATAAAACTTTGGACTTGTTATATGCACATGTGAGAAATGCCTATGGTTGTTCACCACTTCCTCCTCAGTTTGAAGATCATCTTATTTTCCCACTTGTGAGTCTGTTCCTAAGTTTGCTGTATCAGTGGAACAAGTAAGAAGTGGGTTAAGGAGAATTAAAAAGAAGAAATGTGCAGGCCCTGACGGTATTAGTGCTGGAGTTCTTAAAGCCTGTGCTGATCATATCTGTTGGGTTTCATTACATTTTTAATTTGAGCTTGTGCTTGGAAAGGGTCGTAACATAGTTAGAATCACATTTTTTGATTTTTCTAGTGCATTCAACACTATCCAGCCTGCATTACTCAAGAATAAGTTAGAAAATGCTGGATTACACCAGAGTGTGGTCAGTTGGTTAATGGAATACCTCTCAAATAGACCACAGTATGTAAGGATGCATAACTGCGTGACTCCAGTAGTTACGTGTAGCACTGGTGTTCCTCAAGGAACGGTTTTAGCTCCGTTTTTATTTACTTTTTATACATCAGATTTCCAGTACTACTCCATGGAGATAGAAAATCTGAAATTCTCTTTGGCATTGCATTTCTTCTCCATGTGGCATCTTGGCATTTCTGTAGAATTCTTTCTCTTTTCTCTTCCTCATCCTCGATTAAGTTCAGCAGATTCTGAGAGAAGTTTGCTGTGCTAGTCCTTCTTTGTTTTGTTAAGTGACTTACATTTTCCTTTAAAGAAGGTTATTATGTGTTTTTTTAAACTACTCATACACACACCACTTTATTAGGAACACCCCTTACTCATACATAAACACCATTTTATTAGGAACACCCCTTACTCATACACACCACTTTATTAGGAACACCCCTTACTCATACACACACACCACTTTATTAGGAACACCCCTTACTCATACACACACCACTTTATTAGGAACACCCCTTACTCATACATACACCATTTTATTAGGAACACCCCTTACTCATACACACACCACTTTATTAGGAACACCCCTTACTCATACACACACACCACTTTATTAGGAACACCCCTTACTCATACACACCACTTTATTAGGAACACCCCTTACTCATACACACACACCACTTTATTAGGAACACCCCTTACTCATACACACACCACTTTATTAGGAACACCCCTTACTCACACATACACGCCACTTTATTAGGAACACCCCTTACTCACACACACACGCCACTTTATTAGGAACAATCCGTACTCAACTTACTTATAAACGATGGGGAAAGTCAGGTGTTGTGTGTAAATCCGACTGCCGGGCTGGATCCTACACCCCTTCACGTGCACGCGCACAGCACCATCGTGTTTCCTGTAGATGGCAGTAAAAACACAGAAAGTTCACTCAAAGGCTTCACTTTTCATCCAAACGTTCAGTCAGCTGGAGAACTTGTGCATTTTCCTGTAGATGGCAGTAAAGTCTCTGAAATTTAATTCAATGCTTTTTTTGGGCTGTACACGGTATTATGATATTCCTAATAAAGTGGCCGATTTAACTTTTTTGGAAGAATAATTTTTATGTACATCCTCTTTTTTGCATTATCTTTGCATTATGCACCACAGAACAGAAGGGTAAGGGATCATAGCAGATAATGAACAGAAAAAGCTATGATAATGTAATGTAAAGTAATACTCTAATGCATTTATCTACATCAGTAGGCTAATATATAAAACTGGCATTTTAGCTTCCTGGTCCCTCTTGAGTTTAGATAATAACTCAGTCTAAAATCCACTATGCCCAAAGCAGGAATAAAAGATGGACGGAATGGGGCAAAACCTAACATCCCCTTTTTCATTTGAAATTTACAAATACCAGTTTTTGTTTATATTTTATTTCAGCATGCTAGTTTAAAGCCATGTTACATGTCAGTCTATGTAAAGTGAATATTGTTGTTAGAGGAGCTGAGGTAAGCTCAGGCTGGAACAATCAGTTCTATAATGTACAGGGTTTTAAAAGGAGTCATTTAGCCCCAAACAGAACATAAAGTGGTAATGCGGCCTCCTCCCCAGCCCTGCAACAATACACAGAGGCACACAGGCTTTCTCATTCTCTCTTTCACCCACACTGATAGACCAACTAAATCTCATGAACTGAAGTGGGCAGATCATGATAGTGAAATAACCAATGAGCATGATGCCTTTTTATTAAATCCTTACATACATGTACATAATAACACACTTTAAACAGGGAACTCGACCATCCAGACAACAGTCTTGGCAGCCAGGAGCCGAGGACCCGATGATATGCAGCTACTGTCAAAATATTTTGGGATATTTGGTGTAGATTCATGAAATATAATCTCAGTTATGTCCATTTCATTTTCAGTTGCCTGGAAGAATACATACTGGCCTCTTTCCAATCTCTAACTGTCCAGTTTGGGGGAGTCTGTGCCCACTGTAGCCTCAGATTCCCCTTCTTGGCTGACAGGAGTGGAACCTGATGTGGTCTTCTCTTGCTGTTGCCCATCCGCCTTCAAGGTTTGACTTGTTAAAAATGAAACCATTGATACAGCTGTTGTAAACATGCCTAACTGTATCTTACAGATCGTACATCTTATGATGATGCAGCAAACACTGTAGAGAGATTTACTGGTTTGAATACTGGAGAAACTGCCTCCACGAGGCAAGCAGAGAGTAACTGTACATCTTTCAAAATTAAACTGAGTCAAACACATGAAATTAGCAACAACACATTTAGCTACAATAATGTTAGCATGATTACATGATTACTTAGTTTTGCTTAAATTCTGATAAAACACAGAGAGTAAGCAACAGAATATTACATACCTTGACAAATAATATATTAAATTCTAGTTTTATGCCAGAATTGTCCTTTAAAAAACACACCAGCAAACAAGGAACAGAAGTTTAAAAAAATTGGGAAAAATGGATTAAATTACAACTATAAATCAATCATCTGTGGAGAAAAAAAAAATTCACTGTCATGTTACAACAAACTGAATGAATTGATGTTGAGCAGAAACACACTAAAAAAAAATAGATAAAAAATGTGGAGATAAAAATGAGCTATAAACAGCTACAACACATGGATGTGTATTTGTGTAATCAGTGTGATGATGTGATGATATCTCTGTGTTGTGTGTAGACGCTGAAGGATTTGACTTTGGATTGTAAAATATGTTATTAAAGCCTGAAGTAACTTGTAGCTGAGTGGATAAAAGGATGTGATCAGTCACGGTTATTGTTATAAAACTTCTACATCTGAATATGAATGATTCAGCTCCCAAACTGCTGGAAATGTGGGACGGGTTCTAACGCTTCACCAAAACTGCTTTATCCTGGAAAAGAGGTTTGAGGTGAGACTCCTGTCATAACCAGTCCTGGTGAGTTTATGATTCTTAATGCTGAAAGACAGAGAAGAGCATCAGTGTAAACAAATGACATCAGCATAAACGCCAACAAACATACACACAAACATACACACACACACACACACACACACACACTAAAACTGTCAACAATATACAGTACACAGTGACTATTATTCAATATCATACAGTACAGTAAAGAGACAGTAAGTCAGTAACTCACTGTAGTGTCTCCAGTTTACAGTGTGGATCCTTCAGTAGATCAGAGAGCAGCTTCACTCCTGATTCTCCTGGATTATTACCGTTCAGATCCAGTTCTCTCAGTTGTGATGAGGAGTTTGCCCTCAGAGCTGAAGCCAGAGCAGCACAACCTTCATCTGTAATACTGCTGCCCCACATCCTGCAAGAAAGAAAACCTTCTCACACTTAACACACACAGTTTTAGCATTGAAAACATGAACTAAACAAAACCTTTATATACAGTACATTTACTCTCCATCTCACACACAACAGTGAAAATATATCAGGTCACTATGTAACCCCATTAAAATATAGTGTGTACATGTTCATGCATATACAGTTTTGTTAAAAATGTAGTTCATATACGCACTTGGAAACACACTCGTACACATAACACAGTTTGTACGTAAGGTTTAGTTCATGAAAGTTGGTGGGGATAAAAACTTTTGTTTCATTCGTTTTAAGATAACTTCATGCGTTTTTTAAAAAGAGAGCGGAAAAGTACAAACCTGGTGAGAGTGGATAAAAGGGGGGTTGCCTAGCAACGTGCGTGATTCTGATTGGTTATTGGTTAATCAGCGAGGAGAACGGGAAAAGAAAAAAGTAAAAGGAGAAAGAAGTTTTCTCTCTGTGAAAAAAACTAGGATTTGTGAATAACTAATGAACTGTGACTAAGTTAAAACTTGTTAAAACAATAAGCGTGAGAACTTATTAGTTACGAACTAATTAGAAGGAGGGAGCTGCTGTTTCTACATGAAGTTTGCACACAGTGTATTACCTAGCTGACTAGCCTAGTTAGCTAGTCGAACTGCTAGCCTGTTGTTCAGCTCACACAGCTACACACTATTGGCTGCTGTTCACCTGTTTTCCCCTGGGAGTCGCTGAGGAGAACCAGATAGCGCTCTGAGCTACTGGGTAATGCTCAGGGTTCCTCTGGCACCGCTGGATAAACGCCTGTGGACGAGTAACACGGAGCGATGCAGGTGCGAACTTCAGAAACATCGAGCACGTAAAAGCCCAGAACGCCGTAAAGACCAGGTACCTTTGCAGTCAGTAGAGTCATTGCTCTTCTTAGAGTGAAGAGGCCATTTCAGTCTGGGCCACACCGCACCCCAGCCACCTCACAGCCCTGCAGCTTTTGTTTTGTTTATGCATTTTCAATTTGCCAGTCTGAGTGAGAGCGTGGGCTAAGGATAGCGCGCTTGAGTAAATCATTAACTGTTAGCCGGTACGACATATTGGCTGCTTGGTTTGTTATTAATATGATTCGGGATTACTGTATGAGAAAGTAAATATTTTATACAGTTGAGGTATTTTAGTTTATTTTGTATTCATTTAGCAAATGAACATTTTGGTTGGTGAATATTCAGTGAATTTGTTGTATTTTATATACTGGCACAAGTATAGATAGCAAAACGAGGCATTTACTTCTACCAGTAAGTTTCCCTCACTGACACTGAAATACAGTAAGCTACAAGTAGGAGTCCAAGAGATCATATTCCTTCATCTACCATAATTTAGGAACCAACAAAGTGAGTAACGAACCCGAAGATGAAAACTGGATGTTGTTGCGTTTATTAAATCTCTCTCTCTCTCTGTGTGTGTGATATCAGACTCTGATAGCGTGTCCAGTGAACTGTTCTGATCTTTCTGGAATTTAACAAACACAAAAGCTAAAGTAAATCTGATCAAATATTATTAGCTGGCTGTTGTTCTCGATGGTAAATAACAGTTTCTTGATTTGGGAAAGACTTTGTTGTTCTGAAACATAGTTAGATTTTTTACTCAGTCACATTAGATAGAAGATAGAAAACTTTCCAGAAAATTCCACAGGACGTCTGGGTCAGGAGTTGAATAAAGTTATGTAATAATAAAACAAACCAAACAAACAAATGAATGAATTACTTATTAATATAGAATTAGTAAATCTAGAAAGTAAATCTGATTCTCACATTTCAGTTTCTTACAAACATTTAAATCATATTCTAAAATTTACAGCTACATAAAAACACACACAATCATTTCTGTATGTAATATTTGGTGATAAAGTGATAATCTGACCTGTGTGTGTGTGTGTGTGTGTGTGTGTGTGTGTGTGTGTGTGTGTGTGTGTGTGTGTGTGTGTGTGTGTGTGTGTGTGTGTGTGTGTGTGTACCTCAGTATCTCCAGTGTACAGTGTGGATTCTCCAGTCCAGCAGAGAGCAGCTTCACTCCTGAATCCTGCAGTTTATTGATACTCAGGTTCAGTTCTCTCAGACTGGAGGAGTTTGAGCTGAGAACTGAGGACAGAACTCTACAGCTTTCCTCTGTCAGATTACACTCACGCAGCCTGGAAGAGAAATGATGAAGTGTTTGATTTATTTATCTGATTGTGAAATGATGTGTTTCAATCAGTTGGGAAATAAACTGTCTACCTGAACACAAGGTTCTAAAGTCAGGATAAAAATATAAAATGAACAGCCTGTGTAAACTTGGACTGCTCTTGGACAGATCCATGTGTCTCAGCTCATATGAGACGATGTATTTAACTTTCTGAAACAAGATAATAACAGAGAGGCCACTCTGAACAAACACATCTCTTTATTTCTAGCAGAGAGTTTTTCATACAGTGTGTTCATTGTCCAATGTGTAAATTAAAAATGTAATGTTGTGGAACATCTACAAGATGCTGAGAGAAAAGGTTGATGAGGTGTTGAATCAGAGTTAAATGGGCTTGGCCACTCAGCACAAGAGCTAGCTCTTTATGTATGTTTATAGCTGCTTTATCTGGTCTTTATTCTGACCCTCAACCCAGAGCTTCTCCACCAACACCTCACTGTCCTCTACTTTCACATTCATCAGGCACTTATGGAGGAGTTCCGGACTGAGCTGGAGCTTGGGGAAATAGCATCAACACTGGACTCCTGTTCCTGTGTGCTAGGGGTCTCACTGGGGACAAGAGCTCCTGAGTTTGTGGCAATTTACAGATAAAATAAAACTAAATAAAGTGAAGCTTGATTGATCGGCTTCGAATCTTGCAATTGTCAGTATGTCACTGTGATTTTATAAACAGATTACGCTATTTATTTCAATTATACACCAATTTAATGAAACTTTTGTGAAACTCCATTTCATATTAATGGCATTAATTAAAGAAATTTTAAATAGGAAATAAATAATTTAAAATGCAAGACAACACAAATTCCTAAATTAACACAAATGAGACGAGTCATTCAGTTAAGACAAAAGAAATGCGTCTGTATAAAGGAGGACAGGCCGGTCTGTCTGTGTATAGCCGTAAGCTGACAGAAGATTTAGAGCACACTGTTAGAGATATTTAGATATGTAGAGACCAGTATGATTGTTCTGGATGAAAGCTGGTTTATAAATCACTTCTGTTTGTCACAGCATCTTCTTTAAATGCTGTTCAACGCTTTAGAGCCAGCACTAATTTAACCAACACAACAACCTTGTGCCATTCCTGTGCATGTCCAAGTTTATCAGTGCCTGGATTTCTTGTTATTGTCACGTTTCAAACAGAGAGAAGTGACTGATTGTAGTGTGAGAGGCTGAAGAGCGCATCAGTGTGAGAGATTTCTGACCAACAGTCACTGACACTTTAAACTATTTAAACACAGCAGTGTCTCTGTGTGATCCTCGGTGTCCATGATCACCTGTGTACTATTATCTACTATTTTTCCATTACATTTAGTACAAAATGCAGCTGCTCAGCTTCTAACACAAACTAAAGAGAGACCATATTACTCCTATTGTGCAGGAACTGCACTGGTTACCTGTGACATCCAGAGTCGATTTTAAAGTGCTCTTATTAGTTTTAAAACTCTTAATGGCATTGCACCTGTGTATTTAGCAGAATGCCTGATGGATTTCACCCCAAATCATTTTTAACATCAACAAATGCTGGCTTCCTTAAGGTGAATTTTAATAAGAAAAAGCTCAGTGAAACTGCTTTTAGTGTCGCTGCTCCCAGGATGTGGAACTCACTCCCAGCGTATATCCATCAGACACCTGCACTAAATATATTTAAAAAGCAGCTTAAACACATTTATTTACCTTGTCTTTTAATTAGTCCTCTTGATTTTATGCTTAATACCACTATTTATCTCTTAATGATCTACTCAATACTTTGTTTGATTACTTATATGATGTATTTATTTCTTAATGACTTTTTAGGTTTTAATATTTTATTTTCAGGTTGTGTAGCATTATTATTAGGAATTGACATTTATTACCATACTTAATGTTTTTGTGTGCGTGTGTGTGTGTGTGTGTGTATGTGTGTGTATACCTCAGTGTCTCCAGTGTACAGTGTGGATTCTCCAGTCCAGCAGAGAGCAGCTTCACTCCTGAATCCTGCAGTTTATTGTGACTCAGGTCCAGTTCTCTCAGACTGGAGGAGTTTGAGCTGAGAACTGAGGACAGAACTCTACAGCTTTCCTCTGTCAGATTACACACACACAGCCTGGAAGAGAAATGGTGAAATATCACAACACTGATCTCAAACACACACAGCCATAATACAGCTAAAGTTTAACATGTAACAGAAATGTCAGTGTGTTTCTCTCACACACAGAAATCAGAGGACAGGACACCACATCAGCACATTTACAGGAGCAGGGACGTCTTTCTGCACTCCACAATCTCTAAGCTACAATTTATTATAAGACCATAAGGTCATGTACATAACACACACACGTGAGAGCGAGCAGCCTACAAACAATACACTCTGATCTGTGTTCAAGTTTCTACAAGCAACACTGCAGATATAGTGCATTTTATTACAGAAAATAAAGAATTATACAACTGTACACTACCAGTTAATAACATACCAGTACTAGTGGTACTTTAAGGTGAGTTAGTGTCAGGTGAGGTGTGGGGAAACTCCGGGTCTCAGTCTATAGGGTCGTGTACACAGAACAGTCAATGACTAAATCCACCGCCATAAATCCACAACAGCGAACACAGTCTCGTTACCCGCAGCATGATGATGTCAGGAACCAGGAAGTCCGTAAAATCCGAAGGACAGAACAAGATCAAAGCCAATAAACAAACCAGGTCTGAGCCAATAAACCCACAGAGACTAAATCCAACGAAATATTTCCAATAATTCTAAGACAGACACACAATAACCCAGCGCTGTGTGGAGGCGCGTGTGTCTTATTTATACAGGTAGCAGTCAGTGGGGAAATGGGGAATAGGTGTGCTACACACAACATTGTGTTACACAGAACAAAAGATCAGCAACTTGTACCTAAAAGGCACATGAAGGGAAATAGTGTTTTAATATTTACTTTTTACATTTTGTATTTATATTGTTATGTTTTTCGTGCTCTTATTTGTGATAGTTCTGTTCAATGTCACTTTCAAATAAAAGGAGAAAAGAAAATGTGCCTTTCACTGGTGTTTAGTTCAGAATGTGTTTACATTTACATTTATTGATTTAGCAGGTGCATTTATCCAAAGCCTCTTACAAATGAGAAAATATAATTTATAGGAAATATCTAATTATATATTTTTTTTCTTCCAGTGTGGACAAGTCATGAGTTAGTTAAGTGTTCATGAAAGAGGTGGGTATTTAGCTCTTTAGTTCTTAAATACATGCAGTTATTTTGTATAGACACTTTTTTCATAAATTTTACAAAAGACGGAATATACATATATACATATATGTACTCGGGTCAACAATAGGTCCAAAATCATTGGTAGTGAGACGGTAAAGATGCTGCTGAATAGTGTCAGTGTTGTAGTAGTCGCATCCTTCATCAGAGGTGCCATTCCTTTAAGAGCTTACATGAGAGACGGAGTAGTCGCTAATGTATGACATCACACACTCGCGACGGCGCCAAAGCTCCGGGTCCGACACGTGCGAACGTGTGTGCTAAGTTGAAGGCCTGACTGTGATTACCTCTGGATACTGTCGCCACGCTGAAGGAAGCACGGGGCCGCGGGACGGCGTGAGTGTCCGATTATATTGTATACGCTTTCATATTTGTTTATTTGACAGTTTATTTAAAAGGTTTTGTTTATTTTGGCACTTTTGTCTATCTCAAGAGGGGAGAAAAGCATTTGTACATGAGACATTAAGTGTGAGTGACGACCAGTGTTGGAGAGTCGCCATTTTAAAAGTAAGTTATTATCCATTTTGAGACATAAGATTTTGTCCGTATCGCCCAGCCCTCAGTACAGACATAAAGGGTTAGTGTAAAATGTGTTTATTTAAAGATGATTAAAGTAACAATTAACAAGCATTAATCCAAACAGTGCAGTTCAGTGTTGCATTAAAATAACAATCCATGCAGTAATACATTTATAAATAAAAATACTCACTCAGCTTTTCTGGCGGCTTTGACCACTGGCAGCAGCCTCAGAAGACATTCATCTGATGGGTAATATTTCCTCAAATTAAACTCCTCCAGTTCCTGTTCTGAGTTCAGTAACACAAACACCAGAGCTTACCACTGAGCAGGAGAGAGACTGGTTTCACTGAGACAATAATAATCTTTTCTGTTCAGGTAAGTTTGTACTTCCTGCACTAGAGAATGATCATTCAGTTCATTCAGACAGTGGAACAGATTGATGGATTTCTCTGGAGATGGATTCTCCCTAATCTTCTCCTTGATGTACTCGACTGTTTTCTGTTTGCTGTGACAGCTGCTTCCTGTCTGTGGCATTAAGCCTCGTAAGAGAGTCTGATTGGACTCCAGGGAGAGACCCAGAAGGAAGCGGAGGAACAGGTCCAGGTGTCCATTCTCACTCTGTAAGGCCTTGTCCACTGCACTCCTGAGGAAATCACACATGTTTGACTTTCTGAAAAGATCAGACATATCAGTGATTTGTTCTTCTGTTACATTTCTGCTGATGAAGGACAGAAATGCATATAAAGAAGCCAGAAATTCCTGAACACTCAGATGTACAAAGGTGAACACCTTCCCCAGGTG
Source organism: Pangasianodon hypophthalmus (assembly GCF_027358585.1). NCBI lineage: Eukaryota > Metazoa > Chordata > Actinopteri > Siluriformes > Pangasiidae > Pangasianodon > Pangasianodon hypophthalmus. Next base: position 29,470,993 of record NC_069718.1, on the reverse strand, counting down.
AAGCCCAAACTCCTCTCTGAAGATTTGGGCACACACTCCTGAGTACACTGACACTTCTCTGACATCAATGCCACACTCTCTCAGGTCTTCCTCATAGAAGATCAGGTTTCCTTTCTCCAGCTGTTGGAAAGCCAGTTTTCCCAGTGCCAGGATACTCTCTCTGGTCTGTTGAGGATCAGGGTCACATTTCTGATGGTACTTTTGGTCCTTGTGTTTGATCTGAAAGATCAGGAAGTGTGTGAACATTTGAGTCAGAGTCTTGGGGATCTCTCCACTCTCTGCTTCACCCAACATTCTCTCTAGAACAGTGGCTGACATCCAGCAGAAGACTGGGATGTGGCACATGATGTAGAGGCTTCTTGAAGACTTCATGTGTGTGATGATTTTATTGGCCAAGCTCTGATCACTGATCCTCTTCCTGAAGTACGTCTCTTTCTGAGGATCACTGAAGCCTCGTACCTCTGTTACCTGGTCTACACACTCAGGAGGGATCTGATTGGCTGCTCCTGGTCGAGAGGTTATCCAGAGGAGAGCAGAGGGAAGCAGATTCCCCTTGATGAGGTTTGTCAGCAGCACATCCACTGAGGCTGACTCTGTCACATCACACAATCTCTCATTGTTCTGGAAATTTAGAGGAAGTCGACACTCATCCAGACCATCAAAGATCAACACCACTTTGTAGGAGTCGCAGTCTATTAATTCTAGTTTTCTCATTTCTGGGAATAAGTGATGAAGAAGATTCATCATACTGAGATTTTGCTGCTTCATCAAATTCAGCTCTCTAAAGGGAAGTGGAAACATGAAGAAGACATCCTGATTTGCTTTTCCTTCAGCCCAGTCCAGGATGAACTTCTTCACAGAGACTGTTTTTCCAATTCCAGCAACTCCTTTAGTCAGCACCGTTCTGATGGACTTGTCTTTAAAGAGGTCATTACATTTGATGGGTGTCTCCTGTGTTGCTGGTGTCCTGGACGCTGTCTCAATCTGTCTCACCTCATGTTCATTATTGACCTCTCCAGTCCAACCCTCTGTGATGTAGAGCTCTGTGTAGATCTCATTCAGAAGTGCTGAGCTTCCATGCTGTGAGATTCCTTCATTAATTCTTTTAAACTTCTCTATCAGGTTGGATTTCAACTTTGACTGATACACAGAGGCCACAGACTCTAATAAATAAAGTAATAGCATGTTTTAATGCAAAATCACTGAGCACAATATATAATGTCAAATTCTTTTAAATGCTGCTGTTCATTCCTGATTCATGTACTAAATATTATTGAAGGAACAGGACCATTGTACAGAGTAACCACAAGCTGGACCAGGAATAGAACAGAAAAGCACCAGATGTACATGATAGTAAAATCAATCTTAAAACTAAAAGTGTTAATATCTAAAACAATTTCCTCTCTCTAAAGTGAACCTGATGGAATAAAGCCATGACTCAGAGCTCTTACTGTTGTGCAGTGTGTTAGTGAGATCTGTGTGGTTCATGTTCTTCAGGACGTGCAGTGTGATCTTCAGCGCTCCCTCTCTGACACTGTGCAGATCCTTCTCATCCTCCACCTCCCTCTCAGTGCATGCTGGGTAATCTGGACTCAGGAGCTTCCTAAACCTCTTCAGCTCATTCTTTATCAGAGTGATGACTTTGTGTTCCAGCTCCTGGTTAGAAACACACAGTAACAGATCTAAATATTATAATGTTACACAGTGAGAGATGCTTTTATTTTATGAAAAGAAGAAAAAACCCTCTGTCTATTACCACAGTTACAACTGTCTGATTACCCATAATGCTGCTGCACATCAATAAAACAACACAAGTCACACACACACCTTGAATATGGACTCCAACTGATTTCTGCTGATGTTTGATTTCTTCTTTTGTGCTCTGTGAACAAACAAAACACATCATGTAATATGGACTATATGTGTTCATAGCTGCACAACAAATAAATACAAAAACTAATAAATACAAATATAAAGATATTTAAAGGTGCATGAGATAAGATATGTAAATTTTTTAAAAGTTCAGGTCTCTAACAGTTACAGTCAGGTCCATAAATATTGGGACAGTGACACAGTTTTGGTAATTTTGCCTCTGTACACCACCACAGTGGATTTGAAATGAAGCAGTCAAGATGTGACTTAAGTACGTGGTTCCACATTTATGATTTTTACTCCTTAAGCCTGCCGCCAATTCCCGCCAATGTTCACAAAGCCCCACCCCCAGGATCTATGGTGGCCTGTAGAGTAAAGTTCAGCTAGAGAACCAACTATAAAATAAAATTCATCTACCATTAGCAAGGATTAGCATTAGCATGACATCACTTTCAGGTACTGAAGGAGGCAGTTTATTTATTAAGGGCATTGCTTTACTTCGTCATTTAGATCTAGGTGATAAAAACCCTAACTACAGAATAATGATGGTAGAATAACAGAATAGTGGAGAAATGCATAATAATGAACAGTGGAGCAGTAAGAATAATAATACACAGCATTATTATAAATGTAAGACACTGCAGAATAATAAGGAACTGATGTAAGGAGCTCTCTCTCTATACAACAAGTGACTTTAATTAATTATGCTTTATAATTTACCCAGCACACAGCTCTTATACAGAAGTAGGTGATAAAGTGAAAAGCTCCCTTTATCCTGGTGTTACTACATTTCTTTTTATTTTACATTGTTTTTTCCTGAAGCACAGTGTGATTTTTGCTAACACATGAATTATCTGGCTGTACTGGGAGCTTACTAGGATTGCCACCTGTCTCTTCTAATACGGGATTGAAAAGTAAATGCTGTGTCTCTTATTGAGTCAATAAGGGGACATGGTTTCATGCATACTCTAAGTTAAGTCTACACAGAGGTGAGAAAAACAAAATAGTGACTAAAATCAAACCACTTTCACAAGAAATTGTATAGAAGCTCAAAATCAGTGTTATGGGGCAGGGAATGATGGGAACACGCTAAGTGAGAACACATCATTGCACAACATGCAGTTGTAGTACTGTGCTGCTGTTGTGGTACTGTACAGTTTACTGTGGAGCATGCGGCAGGTGATAATCACATCCGAGTGGATAAAGAAGACAGAGGAATCACTCAGTTCCTTTTACCTCAGACTTCCCCTGAGAATGATGTGGTATGTTGTTGTTTAATAAATGTTTATATTATGTAAAATAATCAGGTTCTTAGGCTAACATCAGGATCAGTGTAATATTGGGCTATATAACTAGGTCTAATCAGTTTAGTGCAAATTAGCCTAATCATGCTGATAATATCCCATCTAATATCCCAACTTTACATTCTCTAGTTTTGTCACTTTACAATTTAAAAAGACTAAATAAATAATCGTACCGTCTATCCAATATATTTTAATGCATAAATATAATATATTTAAAAAGTATTTTAATTTTAAAAAATGGGTCGCCATATCCTTTTTCTATTCAATAATCCACACAATGTTAAATCATCATTCTTCTATCAGTAAAAACACAATTGTAAATCTGTAGAAGCAGGAAAATAGTTTAACGATGTGTCAATGAAAATCTCAGATAGACAGACAACCTGAAAACCTAATACCTCTTTTTTTGTTGTCCCTTATTTTTCCTCATGGAAGGTAGCAACCCTAGAGCTTACAGGCTTTGGTGATGTTTCTTTCCTCTCCTTGGGAAAGCTGAGATGGGGGCGGAGTGAAGGGACATTGGGGAGTGTCTATAAGATGAAGGCTGATTTCCAAACGGGTCTTTTTTTCAGCCACATAATACCGGTGAGGCCATGACCATTGTTTTTTTTTCATGTTCTACAAATTTCTAGGTGATGTGTACATTTAAAAATCAATTACTGCTCCTTCAACACCCTCCTTTTAACACAACACACTAAATTCAGGATTTCCTAACCGACACTAACATATTTAGAAACAAATGTTTGAATGAATGAATGAATTAAATAGTTATATAGTCATTAATTTCCCGGGTGTAAATGTTCTTCTGCAGCAGCACAGACCCTCCAGCTCAGGGACTGCAGGCTGAACTGAACTCTTAAAGCAGTTTTCCTCACTGCCAGTCCGAGAGCTGCAGCACTGCACAGTTTAGTGTTTTACTGCTTCAACACCTGATAAAGCTCATGAAGGGCTTCATAATGAGACGAGTGAGTTTGATCAGGTGGAACATTGCCGTAAAACACCTCACTATACTGACCTCACATCAGGAGAACTGTCTCTGTCTCTGAACTTAATTGGAGGATCCATTGATGCGTCACTCTTCATGGACACACAGCTGGGTTCTGGTGAGTCTGATCTCTTTCCCTCCATCATTCTAGAATTACAACAGAAATATTAGCAATAATTAATACTCTGCTGTCTCAGCACTGTTAAACAATGTGTTCATCATCAAACATCAATAATTCCATATTTTTAATTCAGCTACAGTCAGCACACTTATTCAATCAGGAGACACACCTCATACCTCAGGAATTACTCTGATGTCAGGAGTCCCAATCACAGCTAACTGACTCAGCTGGGTCTTAAATCCTGTAGAGTTCACTGACTCAAAGCTATGCTGCTCTTTTGCTACACATTGCACAGTCCTTTTTACTCTTCTCTCAGTGAATGATTTCTCTAAACTGTTCTTACATCAGACCAGTGATATATTCACTGCTATTAAACACCTTAAAGCAAAGTTTAGTTCCTCTGTTACCTAGGGAATGTTTATAGATACAGAACTGTTCCCAAGAGACGGTGTGTATTTATTGCTGGTGAATGGAAAAGTAACTCACCTCTCGTCTTTCTTTAAGTCTTGTTTTCCAGACACACTCATGTTGGAGGTCATGTCTCCTTGTCCAGATTACAGCAGGACACACGTTTACTTCACTCCAACATGTGTTAAATCAAACCCTGTATCAGCACAGAGTTCTCTTACAGGAAATAGTCACGGTATCAAGTCCTAAAACAACCTGTGTACATTAAACCTTCAGTACAAACCCACAAAACTCTTCTGCATCTAGTGTCACTTCAGTGTGTTTATATATTATAGCTTTAGATTTAGATACTCACTGTGTTTTTACTCCTGAAATGGTTTATTTTCCCTTCGACACAAAATGGAGCTGCTGAGTTACACTTTCACTTCACTTTTCACTTTAACTGTTTATTCTGCAGAAGGGAAGTTTGTGTGTGTGTGTGTGTGCGCGTGTCACCAATGTTTATGTAACTGAACAATATTTAATGGTGGATTTTTAAGTGATTCTGCAGTAAAATAGTAAACAGTAAAAACAGATTAGTGCATTTTCACATTATGAAACTTGTTTTATATTCAAAGTGGACTCTCTCCAATCTTTCTGTCTTGTACTTACAGCATAGAACGTCTCCAGGTTACGTATGTAACCATGGTTCCCCGAGGGAACGAGACGCTGCGTCACGAAACGCTATGGGAACGCCCCCGCGTGACCGCGCTCTGAATCACGTGTCTAATCCGTCCAATGGATGGGCGAGACGTCACGGGCGGGGTGACGTAGCGACCCGGAAGCATAAAAGCCCGAGCGGTGAGCCCCGCGTTAGCTTACTGGAAAATGAAGCAAGCGCCGCAGGGACGCCGGAAGTGTGGCACCGAGACGCAGCGTCTCGTTCCCTCGGGGAACCATGGTTACATACGTAACCTGGAGACGTTCCCCTTCAGGAACTCGAGCTGCGTCACGAAACGCTATGGGAACGAGTATACCCACGCCGCCAGACTTACAAGTCCCTGCCTCCAGGAGGAGGCAAGCCTAAGGCACAAGGACAGAGGAGCCGGGAGTGGCTCGCGTATCTAGGTCATAAAACCTGGCAAAGTTCAGGGGCGTGGACCATCCCGCCGCGTTGCAGATGTCCTGTAAGAACACACCTGCCAGAAAGGCCTTAGAGGCTGCCACCGCTCGGGTAGAGTGAGCCTTGACCCCCAGGGGACTGGGGAGACCAGAGGACTGGAAAGCCAGAGAAATCGATTCTACAATCCACCGGCTCAGGGTCTGCTTAGAAGCAGGAAAACCCCTCTTAGGGGGACCAAAGCACACAAGCAACTGGTCCGCCTTTCTCCACAGGGCAGTTCTGTGGATGTACGCATCCAGTGCTCACACTGGACACGTACAATCGAGCTTCCGATGGTCGGGCTCCCCAAAGGGAGGAGGACAGATAGCCTGCAGCACGACCGGCCGTGGTGCCGAGGAGGGGACTTTCGGTACGTACCCCGCTCGGGGGTACAAGAACGCTTTGGCCAACCCAGGTGCAAAGTCTAAATAGGAAGGGGCCACAGAGAGGGCCTGAAGATCCCCCACTCTCCTAAGAGACGAAATTGCCAAGAGAAAGGCAGTTTTTAACGTCAGAAGACGGTCCAAAATCTCCTCAATGGGCTCAAAGGGGGGTTTGCAGAGAGCCTCTAAAACCACGGCCAGGGGGGACCCGAGATCGAGCTGGAGGTCTGATCCTCAGCGCACCGCGGAGGAAACGTGTCACCCAGGGGTGTCTGCCCACTGATTGGCCATCGAGAGGGGCGTGGTAGGCCGCAATAGCCGCCACGTACACCTTCAGGGTGGAGTGAGTCAGCCCCGGGGAGAGGAGGGCCTGCAAGAACTCCAGCACTGTACCAACTGGGCAGTGACCAGGGTCAAGCCGGCGGTCTCCGCACCAGGAAGTGAAAAGTTTCCACTTCAGGGCGTACAGTTGCCTCGTAGAAGGAGCTCTGGACTGGAGGATGGTCTCCACAACCTCGGTTGAGAGACCGGAAGCGCGGAGTTGTGCCCCCTCAGAGGCCACACCCACAGCTTCCACAGCTCCGGGCGGGGGTGAAGATGGCCCCCCCGCCTGTGAGAGGAGATCCCTCCTGATCGGAATCTCCCATGGGGAGCCGTCTAGGAGGGAAATCAGGTCCGAGAACCATACTCAGCCCGGCCAGAACGGGGCTACTAACAATAGGCGAATTCCGTCCCGGCGCACTCTCTCCAGAACTCCCGGGAGCAGAGCGACCGGAAGAAAGGCTTAGAGACGCAGCCTCGGCCACGGCTGTACCATGGCATCCAGTCCAAGAGGAGCTGGATGAGTCAGAGAGAACCAAAGGGGACAGTGCGACGTCTCCTGCGTCGCAAACAGATCCACCTGGGATCACATACGCCATATGAGCTCCACCACCTCGGGGTGGAGTCTCCATTCCACGGGCACCGGCCCCTGCCTCGACAAGGCGTCCGCTCCCACGTTGAGATAACCAGGGATGTAGGCTGCTCTCAATGAGAGGAGCTTCCCCTGGGAACACACAAGGATCTGGCGCGCCAGCCTGCAAAGGGGACGCGAACACAGACCTCCCTGGCGGTTGATGTAAGAGACCACCGTCGTGTTGTCGGTGCGCACCAACACGTGGCGGCCTCTTAGGTCTGGGAGAAAGAGTTTCAGAGCCAGAAACACGGCCAGCATCTCCAGGCAGTTGATGTGCCAAGTGAGATGGCGGCCGCTCCACAGACCAAGGGCAGGACGGCCACTCATGACCGCTCCCCATCCGGTGAGGGGTGCATCCGTCGCTAGCACTACGCGGCGACCAGGAGCTCCCAGGACCACGCCCTGAGACAAGAACCCAGGTTCTCTCCACACAGCTAAGGCACGGCGGCATCACCTCGTGACCTTGATCATGCGGAGCGGGTTTCCTCTGTTTCGGAAAAACCCCCTGGTCTTGAGCCACCACTGTAGGGGTCTCATGTGCAGCAGGCCAAAAGGTATCACATTGGACGCAGCTGCCAATAGGCCCAGCAGTCTCTGAAACTGCTTTACAGTGAGTGACCGGCCTACTTTCACTCTCGCGACCGCTGTGAGGTCCGACTCGATCCGAGCAGGAGACAAACGTGCCTGCATTGTGGTCGAATCCCACACGACGCCCAGATAAGCGGTTCTCTGAGCTGGAGAAAGCACGCTTTTCTCGGCGTTTAGTCTTAACCCCAGTTCCTTCATATAAGCGAGAACGACATCTCGATGCAGAGCCGCCCATCTGCTCTGAATGAGCTAAAATCAACCAGTCGTCGATGTAATTCAGTATGCGGATGCCCTGTAGTTGCATAGGAGCCAAGGCAGCATCCACGCACTTCGTGAAGGTGCAGGGTGAGAGTGCTAGGCCGAAGGGAAGAACCCGATACTGGTAAGCTTCGCCCCCGAAAGCAAACCTCAGGAACTTCCTGTGTGGGGGAAGGATGGAGATGTGGAAATACGTGACCGCTGCGAAGGCCTCAAAAGAGGCAGCAAGCCTCCCAGACCCACTACGTTGCCGGGCGAGAACTGGGAGAGGCGCTCGCCGGAGACCGCTGCGCCCTGAAGCACCATAGGTGGCAGGGTTGGCAGATCGACCTCCTGAGGGCACTGGGGTGACCCGGGCACCGTGAGATGAGGTGTACGAGGAAGCCCTGGGCCAAAACCGTCAGGGCTTCTTTGCTGCGGCCCTTCTGGACATGAGGACGGTCCTCAGATCCGCCTTAGCGCCCGAAGGGCTGGGCCCAGAGCGTCATCGCGACTCCTGCTCCCGCCTCGGGGGAGCACGGGAGGCGACGCTCTGTTTTTGGGCCTCCCTGTAGGAGGGGGCCGTACACGGAGGGGGCTGCCCCCGCCCAGCAGCCCCACGAGCTAGAGAGCGACGGGGGAGGAACCGCTGGAACGCCGCCGCCTGAGCACAGGCCTGCTGGTATCTCTCGACGACGGAGTCTACCGCGTCGCCAAACAGGCCCGAGGGAGTAAGCGGGGGCGTCCATGAGCACGACCCTGTCCTTCTCTTTCATATCGGACAGGGTCAGCCAGAGATGCCTCTCCGCCGCCACCAGGACTGCCATAGACCGACCGATAGCACGGGTGGTCTCCTTGGTGGAGCGGAGGGACAGATCAGCGGCCCGCCTGAGCTCAGCTACCTGCTCAGACGTACCCTCCCCCTGCTCATCCAGCTCTTTAAGCAGGTCAGCCTGGTACGCCTGTAACACCGCCATGGTGTGCAGACACGCACCGGCCTGACCTGCTGCCGTGTACGCCTTGCCTACCAGCGCTGAGGTGGTCCGCAGCGGCTTGGTAGGCAACGCCGGAGCCTTCAGGGACGATGCAGCAGCAGGGGACAGATAGCTGGCTAGCGTCTATTCAACCCTGGGCATCGCCCTGTAACCGGAGTAGTCCAGCCCCGCCACATTAGCATAATGGGAGGAAGTGGGGCTGAACAACCGGGCTGAAAAAGGCCTATTCCAGGACCTCGACACCTCAGTGCTCACCGCTCGGGCTTTTATGCTTCCGGGTCGCTATGTCACCCCGCCCGTGACATCTCGCCCATCCATTGGACGGATTAGACACGTGATTCAGAGCGCGGTCACGCGGGGGCGTTCCCATAGCGTTTCGTGACGCAGCTCGAGTTCCTGAAGGGGAACATATATTAATTAAACTATCCACTTTCCATATTCCAATATTTTACAAAAATAATGGAAAGCAATAAGATTTCCTTCCCTGTATATCTTTTTTCCTATATTGTCAGACATGTATTTATTTTTGTATTTTGTTATTTCTCAAAACTCTTTTTTCCCACCAAATGAGTGTGTGTATCTGGATTCACAAATAAAGGTTTTCAGTGATGGCCTCATGAGCCTGGATTTACCTGCCTGTGTCAAATCTCTGAATCAGCGCTGTTTGCTTAACCACACTTATGGAATAAAATCCTGATCTAACCCTTACAATATGTGTATAGTTGCATGCAGGCTACACACTTATTCTGCATATGAAAAGTTACATTATATAACTAGACTGCAAGCAGAATTGTTTCATGCTAAATACAAGATTAGCCAGATACAAATTCATAGAATAAAATGTAGCATATGCAATTCTGGACCTGTAGCCTTACTTCTTTTAGTCTTTTTGTCCTAAAAAAGTAGACATGTGGTCATGTGTCACACTTTCACATTGTTTATTACCGAAGGTGCAAGAAGTCTCGATCCTGTGCCCTACAGTGCTGAGTACATGGGGCATAAAATACATTTGGATCAAAATGAAAAGCTTGGGATGTTTGGGGTGACCCACGTCCTTGCAGTTGATGGATATAGCAGCAAAACTGTGGGGTATTCTACAAACCCTATAAAGAATAACCTCACAATAAAGTCTACAGGGAATTTGCTATCGTTTGGTTACACATTTAGATGAACAACACAACAGGCTTACTCTACTAACCACCACAATCTTATAGTCTAGACTTGAATCAAAATGTTGTATTTTCCAGTTAAATTTGTAATGGACTTAGTAATCCCTTTCAGAAAGCCTGTCCCTGTTATGTGCTGCAGACCAGCACTTCTCTCCTTTGGATTATGGGATCAAGTAAGCGTCGATCACGGAAAAGAGTTTTATCTCACACTTTTTATGCAAGAACAGCTTGCAAAGTACAGCCACAATCAAGCAAGTCTGCCTTATCTGCAAACTCAGTCAGCACAGGTGATTTTGGGATTGCTGGATGAAAGTGTATAAAAAGTGAGAAAGTTGATTATTTGGTTTATATCAATAGAATGTCTTATATTGTTAATATCCGAGTGACATTAAACAATATTTTCCTCCAACAGAGCCACACAGTTGAGAGAATGTGACCAGAAACAAATAATCAGCTTAATTACCAGATAAAGGAATCCTTAATTCAGTTAATATACAGAGATGAATTGAATATGGAAGATAATGTGGCCAGATATTGCTTGTCCAACCTGTCTTGCCATGTAGCCCATCTTGGACTCACCGGAGTAGTTCAGGCATGGAATGCATATAGTGAACAATACATACAGTATGGAACAGTGAACATACTTCTGTATTTTCTATTCTGTTGAAGTTCAACCCAACCCTATCCCACAGTTCTGTTTATGTGTATATACAGAGCTACTAGTTTGTTAGCTACACCTACCTTGTGCCTACACTCACTGAGCCTTACACTCATTACCTATAAGGTGGATTATCTGATTAAAAAAAAAAAAGGCCAGTGATGGAGATACAAGTTGAGTGTACCAAATGAACTGAAAACCCTGTATATATGTGTAAATGTGTGTGCAAGTGTGATTCATAAATTCACACTAAATAACAGTAACCATAGAGTTTTCAGTAATTTGGAGTTTTCACTAATAGAAATAGAAATAGAAATAGAAAAACTAACCAAAAATCTTTGCTCATTATAGCATAAAGAACATAACCTTAACATGACAGAACAAATTTCAGCATTTCGTTTTTTCGTTGTGTCATCAAACATAAACTGTGTGTTGTTGTACACTCAAGACTTCAGAGAGCCCAGCAACCCTACGCACATTAGTGTTGAAAGAATCTCCTCGGCACTTCATGCACTGGTCAGAAGTCTCCTGCCTCTGCTCTACACACACTTTGCACCCAAGGAGGCTGCTGCAGCATGTAGCAAACATAGACTCTACCATGAGACCTGAATAAAACAAATGACAGACACAATGCCAGCAAACTACACAAAATCAAGATAAACATGTTTTTATAACAAGAACACATACTTGACACAGTCAAAAAAGTCTACACACCCCTGTTAAAATGACAAGTTTTTGTGATGTAAAAAAAAAAATTCAATAAATAGTCCAAATGTAATTATAATACAGCTGTCATCAATGAAATTATTCTGATTAAACCCCAAATAAAGACCAGCACGCAACTCTTCTACATTTAGTGTCAGTTCAGTGTGTTTATATATTATAGCTTTAGATTTAGACATTCACTGTGTTTAAACTCCTGAAATGGTTTGTTTTCCCCTCGTCACAAAATGGAGTTGCTGAGTTTCACTTTCACTTTCACTTTCATCGTCTACTTGGTTATTCTGCAAAGGGGGAAGGGCAGTGACGCAGTGTTCAGAGTGACGTAGCTATTTGTTATCGATATGATTCCCAAATCCCCGTCTCTCGCAATGCGCTTTGCGTGATGTAAATAGGTTGCGACGTAGCCCGACCTTTCCCACGCAAGCGAACTCAATCCTCTGCGCATGCGCAAAAAATTCCACACGTTCCGAAACGTTTTCTATTCAAAGTGGGCGGTCTCCAATCATTCTGATACATAATTACAGTATATAAAATGTGTTAATTAATTAAACTATCCACTTTCCATAAACAAGTGTTTTATTTTCATTCAGATTACTAAAATCTTTTTACTAAACTCTGACCTGCTGTGGTTCTTGGTGCTGTTCCTATCAGAGTTAATCCACTTTTAAAGAGCTCTATGGAGTCATAATTCCTCTCCTTGCTGTTGCACATCCATACACAGAGTGGTTGGGTGAATTTGTTTCTCTTTCTCATCCAAACCCTGTGTTAGAAATAGAGGAAGATTAGTAGATTAATATATTCATGTCTTATTGGAGCCTTGAGCTCTACTGTATAAATATCTTATAAGAATTATTTTACTGGGACAGATTTTGTTTTAATTACAAAAATGTATATTTTTAAAACAAAAGTATATATGAGCAGTGAATATCAAATACTTCATTTGTCCAGTTTGCTTTCTCTCTGCACCAAAATAATCATACAGCCGTCATCAGTGAAATTATTCTGATTAACTCCCAAATAAAGACCAACACTTAAACCTGCGGTTCTGTACTTCGCCAATAAAACCTTTTCCCCCAAAAATGGTTCTATGTAGAACCCTTGGAGAGTAAAGAACCTTTTATATTAAAACGGATCTATAATTCAGAGAATGTGTAATGTGAAATCAGTGCCATTACTTTTTGGAATTTTCTTTTGGATCACCACTTACACTGAGGTGGTGTACACATGGTGTGGGGGTGTAGGTATGTATGAGTAAGGAGTGTTCCTAATAAAGTGGTGTGTGTGTATGAGTAAGGGGTGTTCCTAATAAAGTGGTGTGTGTGTATGCGTAAGTGGTGTTCCTAATAAAGTGGTGTGTATGTATGAGTAAGGAGTGTTCCTAATAAAGTGGTGTGTATATATGAGTAAGGGGTGTTCCTAATAAAGAGGTGTGTGTGTGTGTGTGTATGAGTAAGGGGTGTTCCTAATAAAGTGGTGTGTGTGTGTATGAGTAAGGGGTGTTCCTAATAAAGTGGTGTGTATGTATGAGTAAGGGGTGTTCCTAATAAAGTGGTGTGTGTATGAGTAAGGGGTGTTCCTAATAAAGTGGTGTGTGTATGAGTAAGGGGTGTTCCTAATAAAGTGGTGTTTATATATGAGTAAGGGGTGTTCCTAATGAAGTAGCCTGTATGTATGAGTAAGGGGTGTTCCTAATAAAGTGGCCTGTATGTATGAGTAAAGGGTGTTCCTAATAAAGTGGCCTGTATGTATGAGTAACCTTACTGCTACACTACTAATGAAAGAGAGCAGTGGCGATGGCGTGTGTGACAGTAAATCCAGCCTGTAGTAAATCTTGTTGAAGAATCGGATCCACTTCTGCTTCATGAGCCTCTTCTTCCTCCTGCTCATCCTCCTCTTGGAAGGCAGAATACATTCAATTCAATTCAATTCAATTTTATTTGTATAGCGCTTTTAACAATGGACATTGTCACAAAGCAGCTTTACAGAAATAAATGGATTCACAAAAATATATTGTAAATATTTAAATTTATCACTGTGAATTTATCCCTAATGAGCAAGCCAGTGGCGACGGTGGCAAGGAAAAACTCCCCGAGATGATATGAGGAAGAAACCTTGAGAGGAACCAGGCTCAAAAGGGAACCCATCCTCATCTGGGTGCAACGGATAGTGCAATTATAAATAAATCCCTTCTATTGTGTACTATATGGACAAATAGTGCAATTGTGCAACCAATAAATTCATCACAGTATTTGCAAGAGGTCCGGCTGGTTAAAATCTATCCACTGTCCACTGATGGAGTCCTGAGTACGAAGCTGCTCGTGGCAACTGCAGCCCCAAAGCCACTACAGCAATCGCAGTCCCAAGCCATTACAGTACAGCTCCCCATATGTGATCCCCAAGCCATCTCCACAGCCCCCAGGTGGCACCATCCCCAGCAATCCAAACAGTTCTTCAGGCAGTCCATATGGGGCCACCCCCAGCAGCAGCGAGCGAACTCAACCGATGAGAACTCCAACCAGAAGTAGGGCATCAGGATGGGTCAGGCAGCGAGGAGGAGCAGAAGGGGTCAGGATCACTGGCATCACTGGCATCTCAGAAGTAGCATGTGTAGCTCGACAGAGAGTGAGGGAGAGAGAGAGATGGAGAGAAAGGAAGAGATTGTTAGGTGAGCTTTTGTCCTCTAATGGTTAAGCACGATGTACTTTGCATGCAGAGTGCAAGCAGGGACTCCGGCAAGACTAGCTATGACAGCATAACTGAAAGGGAGAGCCAGAAGCTAACACAGACATGAGGGCACCCTGGGACATAAGGCAGCCAGCCACTCCACCGTCGACAAACCTGAGTGAACGTGTGAGAGTGGGGGGGCGACAGCATCCAAACATCCCATTTCACCACAACACTCTATGCCTGTGAAACCCTCCAGACCTGCCCCTGTACCTAAGAAAACTATTCACAAAAGGCTTGACTAAACAAATATGTTTTCAGCCTAGACTTAAACACTGAGACTGTGAAACACTGAGACTGTGAAACACTCAATACATGTTGGAAAGGTTGAAGAGTAAAACACAGGCTACAGTCATTTTGCAAGCGCTTGGTGGCTCAACACGCACCTAATAGCAACCTGTAATCAAACTAACTCCAAAGCTGTGTCCTCTAAATCCTGTGTGTAAAGCCCAGTTTCCCAGCCCTTATCTAACACATGGCAGTGTTTTATCTGCTTTCTCTACAACCCCCGCCTCAGCTCGTGCAGGCCGCTTTGCTTCATTCCAGCTGATGACTGGAATCAGGGGAGTTTGGGGCAGCTTCTGATTGAACATCCTTGGGAGTCTAATGAGGCCTCTCTATAATAGCTTTCTTACCAGTTCAACTCCAACTTCATCAGCACCCTAATAAAGCACTGCAGGTTAGTTTTGTTCAGGGTCACTATCTAAACTGAGAGTCTATTCACAAGCACTAGCACTACTACACTTCACATTCAATATTTCCTTCTCTAATGTTTAGGGTTCCTAATAAAACTGCCATATTCAATCATGAGCACCAAAAGTCATGTTCAGTCTCATCACTGCTTCAGTGGAACTTCATATGTTCCGTACGTGGCCTCAGCTATTTCACTCGACAATCTCCACAACTAGGGAAGAAGATTACACAGATAAAGCCAATATATACCTTATTACAGTAAAACATAAAGGGAAAAAGGGAGGGGCTCCATCCAGCACAACACGCAGCGCCGCCTCAAACAGCCGGTAGGCCTTGTGTCCTTCCCACAGACACAGAGCTCATCAGCCTTATTACTGTGCACTGGATTATTCTGCCATAACAACTCCAACACACGCCTCTCCTCTACTCTTTACTATTATTATTATTATTATTATTATTATTATTATTATTATTATTATTATTATTAAGAACATATCTTCATGCCTCTCAGCACTTGACATGGAAATGTTAAAAAAAAGGTTTATATTTATTTTTTATATTCGGATATCTGTAACAACTGGTTTGTGACAAAAAGTCCATTGTTAAAAACGCTATATAATGAAATAAACGAGTGAATGAATGAATAAATAAATAAAATTAAAATGCCGGTCTTGCGTTTTTAAATCAAACTTTATTGAATAATTCACAATTTGTTACAATAAATCTTCAACATTCGCAATTGTTACAATAACTCTTGAACATTTACACAGTTTAAATATTTCACAATTTGTTACAGCAATTCTTCAACATTACAAATTTTTAAATATACAAAAATAACTATTTACAACATAGTCCAATCATATGATTATATCTACATAGTTATTTCCCTTAAATATTTCCAGAGATCATATTTTTAATAAAGACCATGGAGACTTATTTTTAGATCTTCGCTCCATTGTCCTTTGTCTTTTTAGTTCATTTAAGATTAGTTTAAAAAGCGTCTCAGCTGGGAGATGGCATTGCTTACTGATCATTGTGCACCTTGTTTTCCACATTTTATACTTAACAATACACATTATAAGCCTATAAAAATCTTTTATGTTTTTGGCTATTTTTTTTAAATATTCCATACATTATTGTCCTTTCATTTGTGTTGATATTCAGCTCTAGATGTTTGGGTTTCTTGCCATATCTCAGCTGAGTGTGAGCAATGGAGCAATAAATGGTCTATTGTCTCAGCCTCATCACAATCATCAACAGCACAGTTTTTCTTTGTTCCAAAACAGCTCCATTTCACCTCACATCTAACTGCGAGTCTTAAAAACATCAGTTTCCATCATATGAAGGTCTTGCTTATTTGAATCCTAGTTTTCTAATTTGCAGCTTTCCAATGATGGATTTCTGTCTTAATCTCTTGTTGTTGTTTCTGCCAGTTTCCTTCGACACATTTAGTAGCCGATATGGTCAGTCCTAGTCATTAGATTTGGGCTTTTATCTGGATGGTTAAAGTTGGGATAAATCTGTTTCCTATCCATACTGCCTCCGGTTTATTTTGGTGTCATTTGGCTCCTGACTCTTCATCTCATTTAAACTGATCATTTATTCCGTCTAGTTCTTTTGGACTCTTTATAAAGAGCAGAATATCGTCGGCATATGCAGTGACTTTTTCTTTTTTCCCTGTTGAAGTTTTAACGCCCTGTATTCTTGGATCTTCTTTTATTTAGTGGAAAAGTGGCCTAATGGCTATAATATAGAGTGCAGTGCTCAAAGGCCAGCCTTGTTGATCTCCTCTGTTTATCTCAAAGGGATCCGCTAAATAACCGTTTACATTCATCTGAACTGCTCATTTTTAACATCAAGCTTTTATCATTTTAATAAAGTCTTTTGGAAAGCCATAATGTTCCATAACGCTCCATAAATAATCTCTGGATATCAAGTCAAAAGCTTTTTTTTGACACGAGATGCTCCTTCTACAGGACCTTGTTGAGAACAGGCGAGGAGGCGGGGCTAAGACCAACGGTCACACAATAGAGCACATTCAAAAAGAAACAGAACGCCACAGCTTTCTACCTGCTAGCGTCTTCTTCTTCCTCACCCTCTCTATACACACAAACATTATTATTACTGTTAGTAGTAGTAGTAGTTGTTTTTCCAGTAGTAGTAATAGTAGTAGAAGTCTTAATCCGATATGCAAGGTGTGTATTTTAAAAAAAAAAAAAAAAAAAAAAAAAAAAAAAAAAAAACGCCAAACAGCCATCAGTGTGAGGAGGTTAGTAAAAGTACTCTGTGTTTGTAAAACATTGACATTCCCTTTACAGACACGAGACGCTCCTTTTGAGCATGTCTGTGGTCTCAAGGCCCGGATTCTACACTCCTAGGTCCACTATAACTCTGTGTCACGCGGAGCAGCACAACATCTTATTAGTAGCCCATCATTCAGCTGATCACCATCAAAGTCTGTGTACACTTTTAATCGAGCCACATTTTACCATGCGACTAGAAAAGAAAAGACAAAACATGAGGGTGAGAGCGGGCAGCGTTTTAGCCTGTGTGTTCCTCCCTGCCAACGCTATATTACGGGTGGGGATACACACAGCCTGTGCGTTGTCTGTTCAGGAGCGGAGCACAAAAAGTCGGCTCTCGAGGGAGCCGGCTGCTCGCATTGCATGCGTTTGCCGCTACGTGTGCTTCGCTCCCGGAAAGCTCTCTTTGAAGAGCCGCCACCTCCACGCCGGAGCCTACCTTTTTTCCCCCCACCTCCACACCGAGGTGTCGAGGTCGTGGGGGAGGCCTTTCTAGACTCAGGAGATCGTTCTGCCAACCCTGCCACCCATGGTGCTTCAGGGCGCAGTAGTCTCCGGCGAGCGCTTCTCTCAGTTTCCGCCCAGGAACGTAGCGGTACTGGGAGGCTCGCTACCTCTTCGGAGGTTTCCAGAGCAGATAGTTCGGCTGTCCCCTGCCGGTCCGCCTCTTCAGGGCACCGAGCTAGCCGCTCTCATTACACCAGAGGTCAGTCTCGAGAGACTGATTCCCTTAGTAGACTATTTGGCAGCGTGGAACCTCTGCCGAATGTGTCTCAATGGGTCCTGCATACTGTAGAGAGAGGCTACCGAATCCATTCGGTTCTCGTTTTTGCAGGGTTCTGAGCAGGCTCTGGTAATGGAACAAGAAGTAAACGCTCTCCTGAGGAAGGAGGCCATCGAGGTGGTCCCTCCTCACGACAAAGAGTCCAGGTTCTACAGCCGGTACTTCATTGTTCCGAAGAAGGGTGGAGGGCTGCGTCTCATTTTGGATCTGCATCATTTGAACCGCTCAGTCGTGTGACTGAAGTTCAAGATGCTCACGATCAAACAGGTCGTGTCTCAGATCAGCTCCAAGGACTGGTTTGTCACGATCGATCTAAAAGATGCATACTCCCATCCTTCCCCAACACAGGAAGTTCCTGAGGTTTGCTTTCGGGGGCGAAGCTTACCAATATTGGGTTCTTCCGTTCAGCCTGGCACTCTCACCCCGCACTTTCACGAAGTGTGTGGATGCTGCTCTGGCTCCTCTGCGACTCCAGGGCATCCGCATGCTGAATTATATTGACGATTGGTTGATATTAGCTCAATTGGAGCAGGCAGCGGTTCGGCATCGAGATGTTGTTCTCGCCCACATGAAAGAGCTGGGGTTAAGACTAAACACCTAGAAAAGTGTGCTTTCTCCAGTACAGGGAACCACTTATCTGGGCGTGGTGTGGGATTCGACCACAATGCAGGCACGTCTGTCTCCTGCTCGGATTGGTTGATCCTCACAGCAGTCACGAGAGTGAGAGAAGGCTGGTCACTCACTGTAAAGCAGATGGCAGCTGTGTCCAACGTGATACTTCTTGGCCTGCTGTACATGAGACCCCTACAGTGGTGGCTCAAGACCAAGGGGTTCTCCCCGAGGGGAAACCCGCTTCGCATGATCAAGGTCATGCGGCAATGCCTACGTACCTTAGACATGTGGAGCATACCTTGGTTCTTGTCTCAGGGCCCAGTGCTGGAGCTCCTTGTCGCCGTGTAATACTAGCGACGGACGCATCTCTCACCGGTTGGGGAGCAGTCATGAGTGGCCGCTCAGCCCGTGGTCCGTGGAGCGGCTGCCATCTCATATGGCACATTACCTGCCTGGGGATGATGGCCGTGTTTCTAACTTTGAAACACTTTCTCCCGGACCTAAGAGTTCGCCATGTGTTGGTGCGCACCGACAACACAGAGGTGGCCTCTTACGTCAACCACCGGGAAGGTCTGCGTTAGCACCCCCTTTTACAGGCTGGCGCACCGGATCCTTGTGTGGTCCCAGGGGAAACAACTCCTGTTTGGAGTAGTTTACATCCCTGGGCATCTCAATATGGGAGCAGACATCCTGTTGAGGCAGGGGCCGAGGCCCGGGGAACAGAGACTTCACCCTGAGATGGTGAAGCATATAGGAGAGTGTTTGGCCGGGCTCAGGTGGACCTGTTTGCGACTCAGGAGATATCACACTGTCCCCTCTGGTTCTCTCTGACTCATCCAGCTCCTCTCGGACTGGATACCATCTACAGACCTGGCAGAGGCTTCGTCTGTACGCCTTCCCCCCGATTGCTCTGCTCCCGGGAGCTCTGGAGAGAGTGTGCCAGGGTGGGGTCCTTCTGTTGTTAGTAGCCCCGTTCTGGCCGGGCCGAGTATGGTTCTCGGACCCGATTTCCCTCTTCGACGGCCCTCCATGGGAGATCCCCATCTGGAGGGACCTCCTCTTGCTGTGGTTGTGACCTCTGGGGGGCACAACTCGTAGCTTCCAGTCTCTCAACCGAGGTTGTTGAGACCATTCTCCAACCCAGAGCTCCCTCAACGAGGAAACATGTATGCCCTGAGTGGAAATTTTTCACTTCTTGGTGCGGAGACCGCCAGCTCGACCCAGTTAACTGCCCAGTTGGTACAGTGCTGGAGTTACTGCAGGTCCGATTCTCCACAGGGTTGACCCTCTCCACCTTGAAGGTCTACGTGGCGGTCTTTGTGGCCTATCACGCCCCTCATGGTGGTCAGTTTATGGGCAGACACCCCCTAGTTACATGTTTCCTCCGCGGTGCGCTGAGGCTGAGGCCTCCGGTACGATCTCGTGTCCCTCCGTGGGACCTGGCTGTGGTGCTGAGGCTTTCTGTAAACCTCCTTCTCTTGAGAGAGTTGGGGATCTACAGGCCCTCTCAGTGGCCCTCTCTTTTTAGGCTTTGCGCCCAGTCTGGCCAAAGCATTTCTCAACCCTCGAGCGGGGTATATTCCCAAAAGTTCCCTCCTCTACACCACGGCCTGTCGTGCTCCAGGCCTTCTGTCCTCCTCCCTTTCGGTGGCCCGACCAGCAGAGGCTTAACTGTTGTGTCCAGTGTGAGCACTGGACGCATACGTCCTCAGAGCTGCCCGGTGGGTCGTGGGTACCATCTATCTGGCCTATGAGTCCTCTGATCTCCCCTTGCCCTTGGGAGTCAAGGCTCACTCCACTAGAAGTGTGGCGGCCTCCAAGGCCTTTCTGGCAGGTGTCCCTATGCAGACGTCACGGGCGGGGTGGGGGTCCATGCCCCTGACTTTCGTCAGATTCTATGGCCTCGACATGCGAGCCATTCTGGGCTCTTTTGCTCTCTCGCCCTAGCTGTGCTCTTCCACACTGGGCAAGGATTTGTAAGTCTGGCGGCGTGGGCATACTCATTCCCATAGCGTTTCGACGCAGTTCCTGAAGGGGAACGTCTCCAGGTTACGTATGTAACCATGGTTCCCCGAGGGAACGAGATGCTGCATCTCAGTGCCATACTTCCGGCATCCCTGCGAGCACCTGCTTCATTCTTGAAGCTGCCGCTGTATCCACCGCGCGTGCTTTTAAGCTTCCTGGTCGCTACGTGACCCCCGCCGTGACGTCTCGCCCATCCATTGGACTGATTACACATGTGATTCAGATCGTGGTCACGCTGAAGGCGTTCCCATAGCGTTTCGACGCAGCGTCTCGTTCCCTCGGGGAACCATGGTTACATACGTAACCTGGAGACATTTCTCTTAACATTCCCTTTCTTCACTGTAGGTCTTCCAAACAAATGTAATTTCTGGTGTATATTGCTGATTACGCTTGCATCTATCATCTGCCATTTATAAATCCTGTCTATCTGGAACTGTTTTTGCTGTTTAAGTCATTGATTCATCTATTAAATTTACCTCCAGACTGTGAATCGATTGTTTGACTATCGACTCGTGCAGCTCTTCTCCAGACTCGGGCTGGGCGGAGCCAACAAAGAGCTACTTACAACTCATTCATTAAATCTCTGGTAATGAAGGCTTTCGGGGAAACACTCATAAAACAGACTCGTATGTAATGTACACCCTTCTTTATGTTGTTTGTTATTCACTAGGATTCATCTTTAACGGGAAACCCACACCAGTTTTTTTTTGTTCTGATGCTGATAAGAAATAAGACAGTTAATTAACTCTTCATTAAACATTCTGCTTACTGTATCTGTAATGTTGATGTTGAAGCTGAGGCTGCACTACAGCTAGTGGATGTTAAACTGATGAGACTATATGTAATTTTTAACAAATTATAAGTGACAATTGTAATTATGCAAATGTAAATAGAAAAAAGTGTCAATAATAGTATTGTTTAAGATTATTAAATAACGAATGAAAAATTTGACAAAGATACAGGTGAGCCTGTTATAAACATAGAAACAAGAAAAAGAAGAGGAACAGGAGAGGAACATGAGGTAGAGGGAATAAAAAACAGAGCAGGTAATAATATTAATGTCATGAGGTCAGTAATGTAACTGTAGAACTGCTGATATTAGTTCAGTTCATGTGGTTCAGTGATATTAGTTCTGTTCAAAAACTGTCAATATGAACTTATTTTAAAACAGAGATACTGAAATAGCTGGATGATGGGACAGAGGCTGAAGCCATCAATCAGCTCATGAACATTCTCCTGGATGAGGCAGAGGAAACAATCAACCTTCCTCTGGTTAAGTAAAGAAAATAAACGTATTATATAGCAATTATACTCACTGTTCACTTTATTAGGAACACATGTACACCTGCTTATCCATGCAGTTATCTAATCAACCAATCATGTGGCAGCAGCACAGTGCATACGATCGTGCAGATACAGGTCAAGAGCTTCAGTTAATGTTCACGTCAAACATAAGAATTTCTTTACAACCATGGAGAGCAGAAAAGTATCTCAGCATGCACAAAACATCAAACCTTCAGGTGGATGGGCTTCAACAGCAGAAGACTCACAGACTCACCCAAACTGGACAGTTGAAGATTAGAAAAAATATCACCTGGTCTTATTCCAGTATTCACCTCTCTAGTTTCAGATGTAAATATGAGGAAATGGCTGAAATTCTGATCTATCATCTCATATTCATCTTTTGATCTCAAACCCAAATGTCTTTAGTGCATAGCAAAAACAATAGAATTGGTCTTGTTGTTCCAATACTTTCGGAGGGGACTGTTCCTATAGAAATGACAAATAGTAATAGTATTAGACTAATATTTGCCTGAAACACTGGATTAATTAGGGGTTCATGTTATCTGGTCCACAAACAAACGTTTCATAAAAATGGAACAATGGGAAGAGTAGATCCCACTCGGAATACGCCTAATAGTCCTGACATGTCTCTCGTTCATCAAAACAAATCTCAGTGCATGTATCAAGCGTAATAAAGGGTCACCAAAATTGCAAACCGTTAGATTGTGTTTGTAGTGCAAATGCAGTCCTTCAGATTTAACTTGTCACACTGTTCTAGAAATAGCTACTACAAAAAAAAAAAAAAAAAAAAAAAAAAAAAAAAAAAAAAAACACTACAGAAACTACAAATGTTGTCCTTCAGGTTAAACTTTTCATCTATCAGTGCCTTAATTAGAAAAGGTACTCTGTTCAGTAAATGTAAATATTTAGCTACAGGAAACGGTTAATTGTGAGAATCATTTCTGGCTATAGTGAGTTGCCAAATAATAAAAGAAATTGTTGTTGAAATAGAATTTCAGATGTCTGTTTAGTGTAATATGAATTGCAATATGTCTTTACATTACAAAATTTTAGTTTAGGTGTTTATAGCCTACTTAAAATACATAGTCTTTATATTTTAGGCAAGGGGGTCCCCTGCAAGGAATCATCATATTTGGGGTCCATGGAATTAAAAAGGTTGAAAACCCCTGATCTAGAAGACACCCGGCTGATTCCAGTGGTTGATCTTGAGCATTATCACCTGAGCTCTCAATTCCACTTATCCACTGCTTTGTGTCTTTTATAAAGGTGTCACTGTATTTATATTTACTCTTGAGAACTCATGATTACAGCCTGCGCATCTCAGCGCGTCTATTCAAAACACGCGAGCACAATCCGAAACACGCAAACACTTTGTAACAAAGCACGTCAAAGACGCTCCTCAACTCACACACTCTCACCAAAGCCCAAACAACGGCTTAAACACACCAACAGCGCTAGATCAACAGCAAACCAACAGCAACAAAACCGCCAAGCCATTTCAAATCATCCGCAAACACAAGCAAAGAAAAAATTACAATCCATGTCCTACCGATTCGATGTCAGCAAACATATCCAAAATCATCGATCCTGTTGTTCCGAAAATCCAATCATGCAGTAATCCTTCTCATGAACGAGTGTGAGTAGATCCATATGCTCCATCAGCGCTGCTCTTAATTCCAGTTGCAGAAGCGTGCGGGTCTCCTTGCATAATCCAAAATCCATTCATTCATCCAACAACATAATTGTTTGTTGACTAAATTGTAGCGGCCTAAAAGCCAACCAAAGCCGCAGGAGCTGAATGCGGGAATAACTTGTGACACGTCAATCATCCATTACATTTGCATCTTGAAGTTTATTTTCTCCACCGAATACTTAACATTGAGGCATCAACATTTCCTGAAGCATCGGGAGATCATTTGAATCAAGGCAAAAACTCTGAATGAATTTACGGTCAACAAACAAATGTGTGCTCCCACACTCACCCCCTTCCTTCCTGCCAACCCCTCCCACTCCCAGGTGCTTTAACTCTCAAATAATTAATGACACGCCCAGATTTTCCCACAGTCACATGACATCACACATGAATATTTACATGGCTCTTATAATCCTGATCCCAAAACGGTGACAGAGGCTGTAGGAATAACATGAACATATGGGCAAACTAGTAAGAATTTATATTTCTCTATATCGCTGTTTATAGTTTTGTTCGTTTGTGCGTTTGTATGTCTATTTTCCCTTCTGTCTGTTTTCATGCGCTTTCTCTCTCTCTCTCTCTCTCTCTCTCTCTCTCTCTCACACACACACACACACACACACACACACACACACACACACACACACACAGAGGCGGCGTCACAAACGGGGGTGGGAGGGGTGTAGAGTAGAATAGAACGGTGGGCGGACGCTGGAATTTGACAGCGTGTTTGTGATTGGTTCTTCTGCCACAACGGTCTCAGCCAATCACAGAGCGGCTGTGTTGCTCTATCACGGAGAGAGTAGCGCTTGTTATTTCGGAGTTGTTCTTGAACCAGATCTGAGCAGCAAAATGAGTGGTCGCGGAGATTAAAACTGAAATCCATCATTGGAAAGCTGCTGAATTAGAAAACTAGGATTCAAATAAGCAAGACCTTCATATGATGTAAACTGATGTTTTTAGCTGCCATTTTCCCTCCCGACAATAAATGCGGAATGAAATGAAACAAGCTTTGCGTTGGCTTTATCTGGGGCAATAACAGGGAAGTAACGAACCGGGAGCTTTTATACAAACCTACAGCTTCTGCTGGACTTGGGGCCATCGACATAGGGCTTCAATTAAAGGATCCTTCTGTCCACATATCACACAAGCTATAAAAAGAAGAACAGATTGGATAGGGGACATAAGAACATGGCAGAAAAAAGCAGGCAGAGCCAGACACTAACTCCTTCTTACAAATTATTATACGGCCATTTTAAAGACAAATATAAACACTTACAAATAGACTGGGACAAATTAGCTAACAAATCCATATCTGAGGAAATAAACGAGGATGAATATGGGGAGGTTTTTAGGCAATGGATCAGAAATATGAAGAGCAAAGGCATGTGTGAAAATGGGCGTGACGTCATGGGGCTGGTCAGTGGGGTAGAGTCGCAGTTAGATGTGAGGTGAAATGGAGCTGTTTTGGAACAAAGAAAAAATGTCCTGTTCATGATTGTGATGAGGATGAGACAATAGACCACTGGAAATGTTACTGATGATCTTACTAATAAAATGAAGTGACTATAACTTGTTTTGAATAAGTTTGTTGACCTTACTGAGTGTAACTAAGCAATGACAACTTTTTAAACTTTGTTTTATTAAACTCAACAGATTCAATTAACCTCTTCTTAAAATAATGAGGATTTTGAAAAGTTGTGGGGGTCATGCGCAGTTCTACCTGTAGGTGGAGACGATTTGGAAGCTGAGGGGAAAAGCATATTGTTTGTCCTAGTTTTTAATTGCTTAATTGGTTAATTGGTCAATTTACATTAATCAACCGTGTAACAGTCATATTAAATGAGTTAGCGTTACACAGTGACATTGGATGTGGTGGGATTATAATCAAATTGCTGGATTGTGTTGATGGAAATTAGCAGTTTAACATTTGCTAGAATCCGTGTATCCTCCGTTTATTCCATATGGGAGAAAAAAAAAACAGAAAAAATGACACTAGATGATATATAGATGATATATAGATGATTATACAGAGATGGATAATTATTCTAAAAATCTTAATTTATCTTCATCTGAAGAAAGAAAGTCATACATCTGGGATGGCATGAGGCTGAGTAAATGATGAGAGAATTTTCATTTTTGGGTGGAGTTTTCCTTTAACACTAACTAAAAACCCAATAGATCTTAAACTTTTCTTTTTCCTTTCATAGGTCATTGCAGAGTTTAATCGCTTCACAAGCAAAAGCCTCAAACAAGATTTCTTCTCAACACTTGATCAACATACAGCTCGTTTTCTGGAAATTTTTGAATCAAAGAAGGGGCAGTTGGAAAGAGGCTTTCTGAGATCTTTGAGCAAATTAAGTCTATGGTAAGCTTGTCAGTGTTTCTTTCTTGCAAACTAAATTCTGTTACAGCTCAACTTTTAATTGATTCTGTTATATTTTTTTTCAGAGCACTGACATCACTGCTAAGCACACAGCAGTTCTCCGTGGCCTTCCTCTCATTCTGGAGAAGAAACCACTGACTTTTTTCAAACACGTTTGGCAAGTATCCTACATTTCATTCCAAATAATGCCCACACACATATAATCACATGTAGGCATGCCTCATTCAACTCTGTACACTTAACTCTCTTAGCTTGGACCAGAAGCACAAACTCTGCTTTTGAAGTTTTCTTTCTCATTTCTTTTTGATTCGATATTTTTATTCACTGTACAGTTCACTGTTTTGAATATAAATTTAACATGATATTTTGATTCACAACCTTTATTTATCTCCATTAGTTGTACATAAAGAAGGTGATGGTCCTGGATCTTTAAATGAAACATACATTTGTGAGGTTTGGATTTTTAATGTAACTAGGATTGTAATATTTCTGTTTTTTATTAGGACTGTGATTGGGACACACTCCACATTTCTGACCGTGATACCTGAAGACAGCCAGGATTCTCCACAAGCACTGCATCTGGAGGCTTCACACAGAGCGATTATTCTAGAAGGAGCCATAGCGATGGATGATCCTGAAAATCTTCCACATGCTATGTGCCTGTTTTTGGGCTAATATATGCACTAAATCTGCTCATGTGGCCAAACCCAGGAACTGCAATTTCCCACAATCACTATTCTGTTATGAAGTATTTTATGGCGGTGTTTATAAGTCTACACTTGTAGTAGTTAGCCGGGGGAGAGTGGAGAGAACTGTTAGAGAAATATTAGAGAAATGTTAGTGAATGCTCCCGCCTCCTCCCCTCCCTTTTTCCCTTTATGTTTTACTGTAATAAGGTATATATTGGCTTTATCTGTGTAATCTTCTTCCCTAGTTGTGGAGATTGTCGAGTGAAATAGCTGAGGCCACGTACGGAACATATGAAGTTCCACTGAAGCAGTGATGAGACTGAACATGACTTTTGGTGCTCATGATTGAATATGGCAGTTTTATTAGGAACCCTAAACATTAGAGAAGGAAATATTGAATGTGAAGTGTAGTAGTGCTAGTGCTTGTGAATAGACTCTCAGTTTAGATAGTGACCCTGAACAAAACTAACATGCAGTGCTTTATTAGGGTGCTGATGAAGTTGGAGTTGAACTGGTAAGAAAGCTATTATAGAGAGGCCTCTTTAGACTCCCGAGGATGTTCAATCAGAAGCTGCCCCAAACTCCCCTGATTCCAGTCATCAGCTGGAATGAAGCAAAGCGGCCTGCACGAGCTGAGGCGGGGGTTGTAGAGAAAGCAGATAAAACACTGCCATATGTTAGATAAGGGCTGGGAAACTGGGCTTTACACACAGGATTTAGAGGACACAGCTTTGGAGTTAGTTTGATTACAGGTTGCAGTGATCAAGTCACTTTACTGCATGAAAATAAGAAGAGGAACTGAAAATAATAATAATAATAATAATAATAATACAGAAAGACTAGAGTAAAGAATGCAGGTTGATGAATAATATAAATCTAAAGGGTGTTGTGTGCAGCGCTGTGTGTTGTTGTGGATGGATCTTGACTTCTATATTATTTGTGTTCTGGTTTTCCACGTTTCAATTTCAGATGTAATTTCTTGTTCCTTTATTTGCCAGTTGCATATCTGTCAACATTTGGATTTGAAAATAAGGGAAATCCAACTGCGAATGTACAACCCCTGGCAAAAATTATGGAATCACCACACTTAGAGGATGTTCACCCAGGTTTTTTACTTTATAGCAAACAAACAAATCACAGATATGATACAAAAAAGGTTTTGTTCAATAGCTTAACATTCTGGCTTTGTGAAACATACATCAAAAAAATTCACTGACTTTTTTTTTTTATTAATGGCGTGTCATTTTCCAAATCAAGTAGAGGAAAAAATTATGGAATCACTCAATGTTGAGGAAAAAAATATGGAATCATCAAAAAAAAAACACAATTAGTACTTTGTTGATCCTCCTCTGGCTTTTATGACAGCCTGAATTCTTTGAGGCATAGACTTCACTAATGAAAAACAATATTCCCCATCAATCTGGTTCCAACTTTCTCGAATAGCAGTTGACAGATCAGCTTTGCAGGATGGAGCCTTATCATAGACCAGTTTTTTTTAATTTCCACCATAAATTTTCAATTGGATTGAGATCCGAGACTGTTTCCTGGCCATGTCATTGAGTTGATATGCCTTTCCTGAAGAAAAGCTTTAACACTGTTTGCTCTGTGGCAAGATGCATTGTCATCCTGAAAAATTACTTGATCATCACCAAACCTATTTTCTATGGATGGAATGAGAAAAGTGTCCAAAATTTCACTGTACAACTGTGCATTGACTGCTGAGGTAATGACTGCCATCTCCCCTGGTCCTTTACCTGACATGCAACCCCATATCAATAATGAGTTGGGAAATTTGATTGTTTTCTTCAGGCAGTCATCTTCATATGTTTCGTTAGAACGGCACCAGACAAAAGTTCCAGCATCATCTCCTTGGCCAATGCAGATTCATGATTCATCACTGAATTTCACTTTCATCCAATCATCCACACTCCATGATTGCTTCTCCTTAGCCCATTGTAACCTCGTTTTCTTCTGTTTTGGTGTTAGTGCTGGTTTTCTTTTGGCTTTTCTATATGTAAATCCCATTTCATTCAGCCGGTTTCTTACAGTTCTTTCACAAACATTGACTCCTGTTTCCGCCCATTTGTTTTTCGTTTTGTTGTGCATTTTCTATTTTCAAGGCATATTGCTTTGAGTTTTCTATCCTGACGCTTTGACGTCTTCCTTAGTCTGCCTGTATGTTTTCCTTTTATAACCTACCCATTAAGTTTATATTTGCACCAAATTTTAGACACAACTCCCTCGTTGGAGCCATGTTTCCTTGCAATTAGCTGAGTCCAACAGCTCGTTAAGGTGTGTAAGCACTCCCTTTTAACTGCTGACTAATTAGCATTTTAAGACTTGTCCCGGTATTTGTTTTAGAAGTGGAAATTAAGAAAGGCGTGAAAATTAAGAAGATGATTCCATAATATTTTCCTCAACATTGAGTGATTCCATAATTTTTTCCTCTACTTGATTTGGAAAAAGACATGCCATTAATAAAAAAAAAAAAGTCAGTGAATTTTTTGGATGTATGTTTCACAAAGCCAGAATGTTAAGCTATTGAACAAAACCTTTTTCTGTCATATCTATGATTTATTTGTTTGCTATAAAGTAAAAAAGCTGGGTGAACATCCTCTAAGTGTGGTGATTCCATAATTTTTGCCAGGGGTTGTACATGTCAAACAGTGCAAAAAAATACTCAAATAGAAAATGTGTTCCTTTTTTCATTTTTATATCTTTATTTATTTAATCTTCATATAATTATAATTTCAGCAGCTGCTTTTGCAATAACAGAAATACTCAAAGTTGGGGGCCCTGTAAGTGTGTATGGAGAGAGAGAGAGAGAAGCAGTGAATGATTATGACGTCATGTACAGAGTTCTAGCTTGATAGTTTGATTGACAGTTTTTAGAAATCAATTGCTAATCCTAATAATACTAATCTGACGACATTAATGTTGAACACACCTGCGTGTCTAGTTGCTTTCAACACACTCGGTGTGTTAGCACATTTAACAATTTAGCTAGTTAGCACCCAGTCTTGTTTAGCTAACAGGAAAATGTTTTTAGTAGACTCTGATAACCAGAAGATCTTGTATGGAACTATAAATCTTTTATAGAAACAGCTAGAACATATTTGACTGCTAGTCTTTTGAGTCTGCTAGTCTTTACACTTTAATATTCTGTTATTTCTGGCCTCCATTTTAGGTTCTTCAGCATTTTTCTGGTTTAACTGTGTAATTCTGTTGTAGGTTTATTACCACACATATTATTTACATTTTCATATATTTGAGTTTTTTTAACATTACACAAACAAAAAAAAGGTCTTTTTACAAATTGTTAAAGATGTCCTTCAGTTGTGTTTCTCTATATAAACAATATTCTAAAAATTGTCATGTGACTATTGGGTAAAAATGTTTTAAATAGATTAATAAAAGCACTTTTCTGCTAAAAATATTTTCTTTTTGTTCAAAAAGGACCACTTTGCTCCCGGGATTATTAATAAGTATCTGATTACAGTAGGGCTTTAGAATTTGGACAATATAATTATATTCATCAGCTGAAGAAGCGGTTTAAAGTGAACTTTAAACTTTAAACTTTAAAGTGAATTTTTTGTTTCATCTGATCCCTGAGAATACGAGCCATGAACCGACCCAGGCCAATTTGCCTTAATGCTGGTAGTCAGGGACTGATCACAGGTCAGGTTACAGGGGAAAAGCTCTTATGGGGCTCTATATTCATGTTCACGTTGTCACTCATAGTCTTGTGTGTGCAGTCGTACACGCACACAACTAGCTAAGTAGCTGTATCTGGCCAGGATATAAATCATATAGAGTGAACAGAATGCAGTCTGGTTATGATCAGAAACATGTTTTATTGATGGGTAAAACTAAATGCATGTGAGACTGACACATGCTTTGTTTGAAGGTAACATTACCGCATTATTTACTGGACATCAGCCACCACCAGCACACTCACAGCATCACACACTGCTCTATAGTAATAATTAACTAACCCCCGGGCTGTACTCACCCTAATCCCTACTTCCTCCACGGGAGGCTCATGTGCCCTAAATAGTGCAGTAACAACGAGTACACTAGAGCAGAGAGATGTTCACTCTGAACAGCTGAGACTCTCACTGTCACCATGGTTACGAGAAGATTCCTCATAAACAGTCAGAAAGTTCAGCTCAGAGATCACGAGTCATGACACAACATTGAAGTTTCTCAGTGTGGTGGAACACGTGTTAGTCCTGGTAGTGGTCGATGCTAAGAGTAATTACAGTACAGTCCTCAAACACCTGAACTGTTGTGTTTCAGACACAGTCACTGTTTATTTTGTACTACACATAGTGTAAATAACATACGCACAACACATATACAAAACTGTATTAAATGACAGAAATACAGTCAGGTCCATAAATATTGGGACAGTGACACAGTTTTGGTAATTTTGCCTCTGTACACCACCACAGTGGATTTGAAATGAAGCAGTCAAGATGTGACTGAAGCGTAGACTTTCAGCTTTAATTCAAGGGGTTTAACAAAAATATTGCATTAACCGTTTAGGAATTACAGCCATTTTTTACAGAGTTCCTCCATTTTCACAGGCTCAAAAGTAATGGGACAAACTAATATAATCATAAATATTAGGATTATTTTTATTACTTGGTGGTAAATCCTTTGCAGTCAATGACTACCTGAAGTCTGGATCCCATGGACATCACCAAATGCTGAGTTTCCTCCCTTGAGATGATTTGCCAGGTCTTTACTGCAGCCATCTTCAGTTGCTGCTTGTTTGTGGGTCTTTCTGCCTTCAGATTTGCCTTCAGTAAGTGAAAAGCAGCTCAGTTGGGTTGAGGTCAGGTGACTGACTCGGCCATTTAAGAACATTTAATTTCCAAGCTCTTGGGCTGCTTTCACAGTATGTTTTGGGTTGTTATCCATCTGTACTGTGAAGCGCTGTCCTATCAGTTTTGCAGCATTTGACTGAATCTGAGCAGAAAGTATAGCTCTGTACACTTCAGAATTCATCCTGCTACTTCTATCAACAGTCACATTATCAATAAACCCCAGTGACCCAGTTCCATTGGCAGCCAAACATGCCCATGCCATAACACTGCCTCCACATGTTTGACGGATGATGTGGTATGCTTTGGATCATGAGCCCTTCCTTTCCTTCTCCATACTTTTCTCTTCCCATCATTCTGGTACAAGTTAATCTTGCATCAGAACTGGTCAGGCTTTTTTTAGAGGTTTTTTAGCAATGTCTAATCTGGCCTTTGTGTTCTTGAGTGTTACCAGCGGTTTGCATCTTGAGGAAAATCGTCTGTATTTACATTCATGAAGGTGGCTCTTGATTGTAGACTTTGACAATGATAGGCCTACCTCCTCCAGTGTGTTCCTGACTTGGCTAGATGTTGTGAAGGGGTTATTCTTCAATAAGAAAAGAATTCTGCAATCATCCACTTTAGTTGTTTTCTGTGGTCTCCCAGGCCTTTTGGTGTTGCTGAGCTCGCCAGTGCATTCCTTCTTTTTAAGAATGTACCAAATTGTTGATTTGGCCCTCCTAAAGTTTCTGCTATCTCTCTGATAGGTCTGTTTTGGTTTTTCAGCCTAATGATGGCCTCCTTCACTTGCATCAACACCTCTTTGGACGGCATATTGAGAGTTCCCATGAACAGTTACCAAATGCAAATTCAACACTTGGAATCAGCTCCAGACCTTTTATCTCCTTAATTTATCATGATATAAGGAGGAAACAGGCCACACCTGGCCATGAAACTGCTTATCAGTCAATTGTCCCATTACTTTTGAGCCTGTGAAAATGGAGGAACTCTGTAAAAAATGGCTGTAATTCCTAAACAGTTAATGCAATATTTTTGTTAAACCCCTTGAATTAAAGCTGAAAGTCTATGCTTCAGTCACATCTTGACTGCTTCATTTCAAATCCACTGTGGTGGTGTACAGAGGCAAAATTACCAAAACTGTGTCACTGTCCCAATATTTATGGACCTGACTGTATATACAGTATATGTAGTTAGAGTTTCAGTTACAGTTTTTTTAGTTGAAAAATCAAAATCTCTTAAATATTCAAACTACCATGGTAACTATTAAAACACATTGGCAAACAAGCAACAATTTTTGAATAAAAAAACGATTAAATCAATATTGCAACTGTGAATCAATCATCTGTGGAGAAACAAATGTTTGACAGTCATATTACAACAAATTGCAACAAAATATATATAAAATAATAATATATGACAAATTATTAAATTATTACAACAAACTGAATGAATCCATGTTGAGCTTAAACACACTGAATAAATAGATAAAAATGTGGAGCTAAAAATAAGCTATAAACAGCTACAACACATGGATGTGTATTTGTGTAATGAGTGTGATGATGTGATGATATCTCTGTGTTGTGTGTAGACGCTGAAGGATTTGACTTTGGATTGTAAATTATGTTATTAAAGCCTGAAGTAACTTGTAGCTGAGTGGATAAAAGGATGTGATCAGTCACGGTTATTGTTATGGACCATCTGCATCTGAATATGAATGATTCAGCTCCCAAACTGCTGGAAATGTGGGACGGGTTCTAACGCTTCACCAAAACTGCTTTATCCTGGAAAAGAGGTTTGAGGTGAGACTCCTGTCATACGCCAGTCCTGGTGAGTTTACGATCCTTAATGCTGAAAGACAGAGAAGAGCATCAGTGTAAACAAACATCATCAGTATAAACACCAACACACACATGCACACACACTAAAACTGTCAACAATATGCAGTACACAGTGAATATTACTCAGTATCATACAGTACAGTAAAGAGGCAGTAAGTCAGTAACTCACTGTAGTGTCTCCAGTTTACAGTGTGGATCCTTCAGTAGATCAGAGAGCAGCTTCACTCCTGATTCTCCTGGCTTATTACCGTACAGATCCAGTTCTCTCAGGTGTGATGAGGAGTTTGACCTCAGAGCTGAAGCCAGAGCAGCAAAACCTTCATCTGTAATACTGCAATTACGCATCCTGCAAGAAAGAAAACCTTCACACACTTAACACACTCAGTTGAAAACATGAACTACACAAAATCTTTATATACAGTACATTTACTCTCCATCTCACACACAACAGGGAAAATATATCAGATCACTACAATTACAATTACCACAGATGAAATGCTGCTGCATTTATCAAAACTCTGCTCTGTGTGTGTGTGTGTGTGTGTGTGTGTACCTCAGTATCTCCAGTGTACAGTGTGGATTCTCCAGTCCAGCAGAGAGCAGCTTCACTCCTGAATCCTGCAGTTTATTGTTACTCAGGTTCAGTTCTCTCAGACTGGAGGAGTTTGAGCTGAGAACTGAGGACAGAACTCTACAGCTTTCCTCTGTCAGATTACACTCACACAGACTGGAAGAGAAATGATGAAATGTTTGATTTATTTATCTGATTGTGAAATGAGGTGTTTCCATCACAAACACGTCTCTTTATTTCTAGCAGAGAGTTTTTCATACAGTGTGTTCAGCAGCTCTGGGGAAAGTTCTGCTGGAGAACATTTACACATTTACACACTGTCCTTTACTGCTTCATTACAGTGTGTTCAGTGTGTAGATCAGTGTACATTGTGCACACATTTCCATTACAAACATTTTCTGGAATATTTTTTTCCTCCCATAGAACAATAGAAACAGCTCTATAAAATGGTAACAGCTCCATGAGGACAGATAACATCAGAGAAATTGGCTTATTGACCTCACTGTAAAGTACGACTAGTACTGGCATGTTATTAAAGTAAATGTGTGTGTAATGTACACTGATCTACACACTGTAGAAATAAATGTACTTTGTTCTGATGTGAGAAGTGATGTAGATATTTCAGCATTAACACAAAGTTGAATTACACAGAGATAGTAATACAGTTGCTGTTCATTGTTCTTTGGACCTTAATCTTATAACCTGCACACACAGATACAAATCACATAACACCCCAATATACACACACAAACACCAAAAAACAAAGCTCAACATCAGAAACAATGCTAATCTACACCTTATAAAAATACACACTTTTTTACACACTTTTTTACTCACATAAAACACTGGGTCTCATTTATCACACTGGATATGAATGAATTTCATATTACTCATAAACCCTCTGTAGGAGCATTTACACAAATGCAAATGGAAATGTTTAATGTGTAAATTAAAAATGTAATGTTGTGGAACATCTACAAGATGTTGAGAGAAAAGGTTGATGAGGTGTTGGATCAGAGTTAAATGGGTTTGGCCACTCAGCACAAGAGCTAGCTCTTTATGTATGTGCATAGCTGCTTTATCTGGTCTTTATTCTGACCCTCAACCCAGTGCTTCTCCACCAACACCTCACCGTCCTCTACTTTCACATTCATCAGGCACTTATGGAGGAGTTCTGGACTGAGCTGGAGCTTGGGGAAATAGCATCAACACTGGACTCCTGTTCCTGTGTGCTAGGGGTCTCACTGGGGACAAGAGCTCCTGAGTTTGTGTCAATTTACAGATAAAACAAAACTAAGGAAGGTGAAACTGATTGATTGGCTTCAAATCGTATAAATGTCAATGAGTTACTGTGATTATTTATACGGATTATGCTGTCAAATTTAACTCACTAACAGTATTTATTTCAATTACACACCAATTTAACGAAACTTTTGTGAAACACAGAAACTCTAACCCTAGATTCATATTAATGGCATTAATAGGAAACAAATTTAAACAACAGAAATTCATAAAGTAATACAAATGAGACGGGTCATTCAGTTAAGACAAAAAAAATACGTCTGTATAAAGGAGGAAGGGCCGGTCTGTCTGTGTATAGCCATAAGCTGACACGGTGCAAACGCCTCAGCTGACAGAAGATTTAGAGCACACTGTTAGAGATATTTAGATATTTAGAGATAAGTATGATTGTTCTGGAGGATGAAAGCTGGTTTATAAATCACTTCTGTTTGTCACGGCATCTTCTTTAAATGCTGTTCAACACTTTAGAGCCAGCACTAATTTAACCAACACAACAACCTTGTGCCATTCCTGTGCATGTCCAAGTTTATCAGTGCTTGGATTTCTTGTTATTGTCATGTTTCAAACAGAGAGAAGTGACTGTAGTGTGAGAGGCTGAAGAGCGCATCAGTGTGAGAGATTTCTGACCAACAGTCACTGAGACACTTTAAACTATTTAAACACAGCAGTTTCTCTGTGTGATGCTCAGTGTTCATGATCACCTGCGTACAGTGTAGATCTCTTTTTCTCACCTTTCATGTCAAACCATTTACTTTTCACATGAAAACATTCACACCTAATTCACCTGATTAGTAATATTTTATTGGTATGGATGTGAGTGAAAATATAAATAACTTCCATTTCTACCTCTGAGAAATTCCTTTTCTTTCAATTTGGTCCTCAAGTTCTGATTTCAGCTCTCTGTGAGCTTTACCATTTATGTAGGCGTCACTAAACGCAAATGAGCTATGGTGTGCATGCATTTGCACTTGGCATTTATTCACATACTTAGTGTGTGTGTGTGTGTGTGTGTGTGTGTGTGTGTGTGTTTGTGTGTGTACCTCAGTATCTCCAGTGTACAATGTGGATTCTCCAGTCCAGCAGAGAGCAGCTTCACTCCTGAATCCTGCAGTTTATTGTAACTCAGGTCCAGTTCTCTCAGACTGGAGGAGTTTGAGCTGAGAACTGAGGACAGAACTCTACAGCTTTCCTCTGTCAGATTACACTCACACAGCCTGGAAGAGAAATGATGAAAGATCAGAACACTGATCTCAAACACATGACACAGCCATAATACAGCTAAAGTTGAACATGTAACAGAAATGTCAGTGTGTTTCTCTCACACACAGAAATCAGAGGACAGGACACCACATCAGCACATTTACAGGAGCAGGGACGTCTTTCTGCACTCCACAATCTCTCAGCTACAGTTTATTATAAGACCATTAGGTCATGTACATAACACATGAGCAGCCTACAAACAATACACTCTGATCTGTGTTCAAGTTTCTACAACCAACACTGCAGATATAGTGCATTTTGTTACAAAAAATTAAGAATTATAGAACTGTACACTACCAGTTAATAACATGCCAATACTAGTCATACTTTACAGTGAGTTATATATAGAAATTCACAGAGATGGTAAAACAGTTTGTGTGTGTTATTCTCTGTGCTCATACAGTTAAAAATCAAGTCTGGAGGACTTGATTTGTAACTGTAACTGTATGAGCACAGAGAATAACACACGAGATTTTACACAGACTCTGGATCAGGTGTTTGGTGTGGACCCAAGTACAGGTGGAGTGTTCACATACGTTCCAACAGATCCTAAAGAGAAAGCTTGTTCAATCCAACCTGAACATGGTAGGTGTGAAAGTGTTCTTATTCTCTCTAACGTGTCCTTCAGTGCAGATACGGTTGTGTGATATGGTGATACATATCATAGGATGATAGAAAAATGTCTATTGATAGGAAAATGTCTATATTGTCCATATCGCCAATGTCCCAAAAGCCAGTTTTTAGGAGCTGATTTATGTCACTAAGCTAGGAGCTACTAACCGTGTGCTGTTTTTTTCTTCTTTTATTTAAAAAAAAAGAGCCTCCAAAGTGGCGCAACAGAAAAGTGTTGATACTATTGTCCGGAAATCACAAGTTCAAATCCTGACAATGCTACAGCCATCAGTGGCCACAAGTCCAAGTGAGCAAGTGAGTCCATGCTCTCAGGGAGCGAGGGGTGGCATATTCTCTCTCCCCTATCAATCACTGTGATACTAACCAATCATGGGCGTCTGTGAGCTCTTGCATATGGAATTGATACCACTTTCTTCCAAGGGTTTTACGTTGTTCAAAAACAACGTTTTTGCGTTTGGCTACACATGCCTCCGAAGATGGCACGGGATAGGGTCATATGATGGGGGGGCAGAGCTAAACTCCCCATAACAATAATATATCATGATATATAGAATTTCAAGAAATTATCCATATTGTGATACAAGTTTTTGTCCATATCGCCCAGCCCTAAGTGCATACATAATATGTTATTTATAAACGTGAAACAATCTTCTGTAATTGTACCAGAGGTTTGTTTAAAGCTGATTAAAGTAACTATTAACAAGTATTAATCCAAACAGTGCAGTTTGGTGTTACGTTAAAATAACAAACCATGCAGTAAAACATTAATAAATAAAAATACTCACACAGCTTTTCTAGAAGCTTTGACCACTGGCAGCAGCTTCAGAAGACATTCCTCTGATGGGTCATATTTATTCAATTTAAAATCATCCAGCTCCTGTTCTGAGTTCAGTAACACAAACACCAGAGCTGACCACTGAGCAGGAGAGAGTCTGGTTCCACTGAGACGCCTGTAACCTCCTCTGTTCAGGTAAGTTTGTATTTCCTGCACTAGAGAATGATCATTCAGTTCATTCAGACAGTGGAACAGATTGATGGATTTCTCTGGAGATGGATTCTCCCTGATCTTCTTCTTGATGTACTCGACTGTTTCCTGTTTGCTGTGAGAGCTGTTTCCTGTCTGTGGCATTAAGCCTCGTAAGAGAGTCTGATTGGACTCCAGTGAGAGACCCAAAAGGAAGCGGAGGAACAGGTCCAGGTGTCCATTCTCACTCTGTAAGGCCTTGTCCACTGCACTCCTGAGGAACTCAGACCTGTTTGGATTTCTGAAGAAATGGAAAGGTCCAGTGCTTTGCTCCACTAGCACATTTGTCTTTCTATAAATAAAGCACAGAAATGCGTATAAAGCAGCCAGAAACTCCTGAACACTCAGATGTACAAAGCTGAACACCTTCCCCAGGTGAAGCCCAAACTCCTCTCTGAAGATTTGGGTACACACTCCTGAGTACACTGATGCTTCTCTGACATCAATGCCACACTTTCTCAGGTCTTCCTCATAGAAGATCAGGTTTCCTTTCTCCAGCTGTTGGAAAGCCAGTTTTCCCAGTGCCAGGATACTCTCTCTGGTCTGCTGAGGATCAGGGTCACATTTCTGATGGTACTTTTGGTTCTTGTGTTTTATCTGAAAGATCAGGAAGTGTGTGAACATTTGAGTCAGAGTCTTGGGGATCTCTCCACTCTCTGCTTCACCCAACATTCTCTCTAGAACAGTTGCTGAAATCCAGCAGAAGACTGGGATGTGGCACATGATGTAGAGGCTTCTGGAACACTTCATGTGTGTGATGATTTTATTGGCCAGGCTCTGATCACTGATCCTCTTCCTGAAGTACTCCTCTTTCTGAGGATCACTGAAGCCTCGTACCTCTGTTACCAGGTCTACACACTCAGGAGGGATCTGATTGGCTGCTCCTGGTCGAGAGGTTATCCAGAGGAGAGCAGAGGGAAGCAGATTCCCCTTGATGAGGTTTGTGAGCAGCACATCCACTGAGGCTGACTTTGTCACATCACACAATCGCTCATTCTTCTGGAAATTTAGAGGAAGTCGACACTCATCCAGACCATCAAAGATCAACACCACTTTGTAGGAGTCGCAGTCTATTAATTCTAGTTTTCTCATTTCTGGGAAAAAGTGATGAAGAAGATTCATCAGACTGAGATTTTGCTGCTTCATCAAATTCAGCTCTCTAAAGGGAAGTGGAAACATGAAGAAGACATCCTGATTTGCTTTTGCTTCAGCCCAGTCCAGAATGAACTTCTGCACAGAGACTGTTTTTCCAATTCCAGCAACTCCTTTAGTCAGCACACTTCTGATGGACTTGTCTTTAAAGAGGTCATTACATTTGATGGGTGTCTCCTGTGTTGCTGGTCTCCTGGACGCTGTCTCAATTTGTCTCACCTCATGTTCATTATTAATGTCTCCACTCCAACCCTCTGTGATGTAGAGCTCTGTGTAGATCTCATTCAGAAGTGCTGAGCTTCCATGCTGTGAGATTCCTTCATTAATTCTTTTAAACTTCTCTCTCAGGTTGGATTTCAACTTTGCCTGATACACAGAGGCCACAGACTCTAATAAACAAAATAATAACATGTTTTAATGCAAAATCACTGAGCACAATATATAATGTAAAATTCTTTCAAATGCTGCTGTTCGTTCCTGATTCATGTATTAAATATTATTGACAGAGTAACCACAAGCTGGATCATGAACACACTAAAAGTGTTAATATCTAAAACAATTTCCTTTCTCTAAAGTGAACCTGATGGAATAAAGCCATGACTCAGAGTTCTTACTGTTGTGCAGTGTGTTAGCGAGATCTGTGTGGTTCATGTTCTTCAGGACGTGTAGTGTGATCTTCAGCGCTCCCTCTCTGACACTGTGCAGATCCTCCTCATCCCCCACCTCCCTCTCAGTGCAGTAATCTGGACTCAGGAGCTTCCTAAACCTCTTCAGCTCATTCTTTATCAGAGTGATGACTTTACATTCCAGCTCCTGGTTAGAAACACACAGTAACAGATCTAAATATTATAATGTTACACAGTGAGAGATGTTTTTATTTTATGAAAAGAAGAAAAGTCCATTCCTATTACCACAGTTACAACTGAAATTCCGTCTGATTACCCATAATGCTGATGCACATTGATTAAAAAAAAAATTACACATACCATGAATATGGACTCCAACTGATTTCTGCTGATGTTTGATTGCTTCTTTTGCAGTCTGTGAAAAAAAAACAAACAAAAAAACATCATGTAATATGGATTATGTATTCATAGCTCCACAACACACACTATTGAATACAGATAAATAAAGATAAAGATATTTAAAGTTTCAGGAGGTAAGATAAGTACATTTTTTAAGATCAGGTCTCTAAAGGTTAAGTAGGTGGTTCAACATTTATATGATTTTTTTTTTACTCCTTGAGCCCGCCTCCAATCAATATTCAAGATTCAAGATTTTATTTGTCACATACAAAGTTATATACAGTATAAACCTGCAGTGAAATGAAAACCTGGCCTATTGCTGTATAGACTGTGCCTTTAAATACTAAATTAAAAATCAGAAATGAATAGAAAATAAGAAATAATAAGAAATAAGAAATATATGTACAGGAATGTGTGAAAAAGCATGTACAAAATAAGCAAGGAATGTGCAAAAAAAATAGATGTACAAAATATGCAGTATGCTATGTGAACAAAATATGTGAGTGTGTTAGGTGTAGTAACAGTACTAAGTGCAAAGTGCAGTGTGCAGTGTGTCAATGGCATGCAGAGTGACTGGAGAGTCTATGAGGAGTCCTAAGAAATCTGAGCAGTTGAGATATCCGTATTGAGGCGTCTGATGTCCTGAGGGAAGAAGCTCCTCTCGAGCCTCTCAGTTTTAGCCATCTGACTACGGGAGCGCTTGTCTGAATGCAGCAGGCTCAACAGACAGTTACCGGGGTGGGTGGAGTCCTTGAAGATTTTAGCAGTTCTGGTACTGCATTGCCTGGTGTAGATGTCATGCAGAGAGGGGAGAGCAGACCCAGAGATGTGCTCAACTAAGTGCACCACTCTCTGCAGGGCTTTGCGGTCCTGAGGTGAGCAGTTTCCGTACCAAGCTGAGATGCCCCAGTATAGAATGTTTTCTGGATTGCTGGGGAGACTCATTATGCTGAATTTCCTCAGCAGTATCAGATGGTACAACTGTGGCTTTGATCACTTGAGCTATAACCATTGTCTGGCTTTGATCACCTGAGCTTGGATGTGATGAGTCCAGGTCAGGTCCTCAGATATGTGTACTCCAAAGTACCTGAAGCTGCTCACTCTCTCCACAGGGGTCCCGCCGATCTTGAGTGGGGTGTAGTTCCACTGTTGCTTCTTCTTGAATTCCACAACCAGCTCCTTGTTTTTCTGACGTCCAGAGAGAGAGAGAGTTAGCCTGGCACCAAGGTTCTAGTTTCTCCACCTCATCAAGGTAGGTGGCCTAATTGTTGTTGGAGATGAGGCCCATAACCACACTGTGTCATCAGCAAACTTGAAGTTAGAAGTGGAGCTAGGAGAGAACACAGTCATGTGTGTATAGAGCGTAGAGCAGGGGGCTAAGGCACAACCTCTTGGGACCCAGTCACAGAGGTGGGGGGGCCATATTCACAAAGGGGGGCCAATCCCTGCCCATGTTCACAAAGCCCCACCTTAGAAACTATGGCGGCCTGTAGAGTAAAGTTCAGCTACAGTGACAACTGTCAAATAAACTCCATCTATCATTAGCAAGGATTAGCATTAGCATGGCATCACTTTCAAGTAATGAAGGAGGCAGTTTATTTATTAAGGGCATTGCTTTACTTTGTTGTTTAGATCTTGGTGATAAAAATACTTAACTACAGAATAATGCTGGTAGAATAACAGAATAGTGGAGAAATGTATAATAATGAACAGTGGAGCAGTAAGAATAATAATACACAGCATAAATGTAAGACACTGCAGAATAATAAGGAACTGATGTATGAAGCTCTCTCTCTATACAGCAATTGACTTTAATTAATTATGCTTTATAATTTACCCAGCACACAGCTCTTATACAGAATTAGGTGATAAAGTGAAAAGCTTTCTCCAACTGACAAGCCTCCAATCAACGCCTCAATGCTGGACAACACTGGAGCACATCTGTGGTTCTCTTTCATAGCTAAAACACTTTCACTAGCTGTTAACAACAGTGACTACCATGGCTATAGGCTAGTTTATATACAGGATGGCCGAGTGAATTATTGTCTGATCATGTTAGACAGGTACTCTGCTTGTTACATCGGTGAGCCCCAGAGCTTCATGTCTCAAGTGTGCCAGGTGGCTGATATTAGTATTTTAGGATGTAGCTTTTGCTCAAACAGCCAAAAGGAGCATTGCACTTGAAATAAGCAAAACTCATCTCATAGTCATTTATTAAGTTGGCCAAGAGTGCTTTTATTGCCCATTCTTAATGTATAACGAGTTCTCACTGATTTTTCAACATTGCAATGTTATCATAGCTGTGTAGTTATCTAACATTACAATATCAAGGTGTTTAATCCAAAGCATTTACTTATTCCTTATCCATGATAAAAACTTATTTACTGGATTTGTTATGTAAAGCAGGCCACTGAAACAGACTGAAACAAATCTTACAGATTGTGTTTACAGACCCGTCCAGGAGTCACTAATTCCCTGTTTAGCTTCATTCCTTCATCATTAATAAAATATTCCATCATGGAAAAGCACTGCTAGTGTTTATCCTGGTGTTATTGTATTTCTTGTTAATTTTTTTCTTCAAAGCTCAGTATGATTTTTGCTAAACAAGAATTATCTGGCTGCACTGGGAGCTTACTAAAGTTGTGACTCATCCCTTATAATACGCGGTTGAAAACTAAAATCCTGTGTCTCTTACTGAGTCGGCAAAGGACATGATTTGTCCCGTATTCTTGTACACATCGTTTGATGAATACATTAAGTCTACACAGTGGTGAGAAAAACACAGTAGTGACAAAAATCAGACCACTTTCACCTGAAATTGTGTAGAAGCTCAAAATCAGTGTTATGGGGCAACTGTGTGAGAACGCATCATTGCCTGCTTATGCAGACTCGGTCACACAGTTCTTAAAATATCGCAGGAAGTTCATCTGTGAAACACAAGAGACTGTGCTGCAGTTGTGGTAGCATGTTGTGGTTGTGGTACTGTACAGTTTACCATGGAGCATGCAGCAGGTGATAATCATGTCCGATTGGCTAAAGAACAGAAGAAAGAGGAATCACTCAGTTTCTTTTATCTCAGACTTCCCCTGAGGATAATGCAGTATGCATCATGTCTATGCAGGGATCAGCGTCCAGCTACAATTCCCAGAATGTGGCCTACAAAAATGGCCGCTGAAGACTACAACACAGACTCTCTCATATTCTCATTTACCTGAATACTGATCACAAACACCTGGACTCAATTACAATCACAGACAGACTCACAGTATGTAAGGACTCCATTCACTAACTGCAAGGTATATGATCTGTGTCTTTTGTAGCAGGTGATACCAAGCCTTGGATTCATTGATTCTGGGTTTCTCATTTGCTCATTACCTGACCTTTGCATGAATCTTTTTGCCTCTGGATTACATTTTGTTTGCTCCCTTTTTTTAAGCAAACTTTGAACACCTGCACTTGTGTCTGTATTTGCATTGTAACAGAATGTTGTTGATCAATAAATGTTTATATAAAATTATCAGGTTCTTAGGCTACCGTCAGGCTCAGTAAAATATTAAGTTATATAACTTGTCCTAATCAGATTAGTGCAGATTAGCCTAATCATGCTGATAATATCCCATCTATTCTCAGATTTTATATTGAAGATTAAAATGATAGTTTTTATAAAAATAATTTATAAATTATTATACTTTAGAATTAAACAAACAAATAAATTTGTTGAACTGAACTCTTAAAGCAGTTTTCCTCACTGCCAGTCCGAGAGCTGCAGCACTGCACAGTTTAGTGTTTTACTGCTTCAACACCTGATAAAGCTCATGAAGGGCTTCATAATGAGATGAGTGAGTTTGATCAGGTGGAACACTGCTGTAAAACACCTCACTATACTGACCTCACATCAGTAGAACTGTCTCTGTCTCTGAAGTTAAATGGAAGTCCCATTGACACGTCACTCTTCATGGACACACAGCTGGGTTCTGGTGAGTCTGATCTCTTTCCCTCCATCCTTCTAGAATTACAACAGAAATATCAGCAATAATTAATACTCTGCTGTCTCAGCACTGTTAAACAATGTGTTCATCATTAAACACCAATAATTCCATCTTTTTAATTCAGCTACAGTCTGCACACTTATTCAAACAGGAGACTCGCCTCATACCTCAGGAATTACTCTGATGTCAGGAGTCCCAATCACAGCTAACTGACTCAGCTGGGTCTTAAAGCCTGTAGAGTTCACTGACTCAAAGCTATGCTGCTCTTATACTACACATTACACAGTCCTTTTTACTCTTCTCTCAGTGAATGATTTCTCTAAACTGTTCTTACATCAGATCAGTGATATATTCACTGCTATTAAACACCTTAAAGCAGAGTTTAGTTCCTCTGTTAACTAGTGAGTGTTTAGAGATACAGATCTGTTCCCATGAGACGGTGTGTATTTATTGCTGGTGAATGGAAAAGTAACTCACCTCTCGTCTTTCTTTAAGTCCTGTTTTCCAGACACACTCATGTTGGAGGTCATGTCTCCTTCTCCAGATTACAGCAGGACACACGTTTACTT
This sequence comes from Pangasianodon hypophthalmus, assembly GCF_027358585.1. Taxonomy (NCBI): domain Eukaryota; kingdom Metazoa; phylum Chordata; class Actinopteri; order Siluriformes; family Pangasiidae; genus Pangasianodon; species Pangasianodon hypophthalmus. The sequence goes on along the minus strand of NC_069718.1, from coordinate 29,426,048 downwards.
CACTCCAACATCGGTGTGTTAAATCAAACCCTGTATCAGCACAGAGTTCACTTACAGGAAATAGTCACGGTATCAAGTCCTAAAACAACCTGTGTACATTAAACCTTCAGTACAAACCCACAAAACTCTTCTGCATCTAGTGTCACTTCAGTGTGTTTATATATTATAGCTTTAGATTTAGATACTCACTGTGTTTATATATTATAGCTTTAGATTTAGATACTCACTGTGTTTATATATTATAGCTTTAAATTTAGATACTCACTGTGTTTTCACTCCTGAAATGGTTTATTTTCCAAAATGGAGCTGCTGAGTTTTACTTTCACTGACACTGTCTAACTGGATTATTCTTCAGAGGGCAAAGGGCAGTGACTGCATACAAGTAATAAACACACACCTGTACACACCTACACAAACAAACACACACACACACACAAACACACAGAGACATTCTAAAGCTCTTAACGTGGTCTAATGTACTAAAACACCGACCAGGGAAAAGCATTTTTCTCTCACATTTCTCTTGTCATAAACACTATCTACTGCTCAGACAGCAGCACCATCATCCAAGTGGAAGGTCAATATTTTTACTTTAAGTGTTCTCTCTCCCACAGAAACCCGTTATAAAGAAACACTTATCGGGACTTAATGCATTAATACAGTGATATTGAAGGATTAAATTCAGTATACAGCTTATTGATGATGCATACTATATACAGGAAAATGTGTCTCTCACTGAGATTGTCATAAACACAGGGAGAAATTCTACTGTTTTTACATTAAGCTTTCTCTCACAACCGGGAGTGACGACCTGAACACAGATTTGATTTCTTGATGATATTTGAGAAACGTGAACTGGAATTCCTATTCACATATTCCATAGATTATTTTAGAGAAAAAAAAATCTATAAAAAATAAGGCTAAACAGTGATGAACGCTAACTTTAACCAGATCTCAGGGAAGTTGTCTATATAATGTGATCAAGAACTAAGACTGACAAGTAAAACTGATGTAGACAATGTGAAAAAAAAGTGGACCAATGGAAATGTGATAATCTCCATCAGAGAAGCTGGTGCTGATGGAGTGGCTATTTTCTCTAAAGATCAAGTAGAAATGATTATGTCCAGGGAAATGATTCCAGGAAGATTACTGAGAGCTGATTGTCAGTGTGGACACTCCACCTGATAGAGCTGGAAAGATGAGGATTTTTCACAAGTTGTATGAAGTTTTAAATGTCGGCTTCAGTATCATTTTGTGGGGTGATTTCAATACAGCTACACATGAGAAAGATACATTTCCAAACCCAAATGTAATGATTTCTAGAGAAAGGAAACTTCTACAGAATGTATGTGATCCATGTGAACTTAAGGACACCTTTAGAGAAACATTTCCTCATGACTTTGGCTTTACACGGATTGACACTAAAACAAGAAGTAGAACAGATCAAATACATGCCTCTAATATGATAAAAGTTTTATACTATAAACCAGAGTATTGAGATGAATCAGATCATTTAGCCGTTTCAGTGAGAATAAACTTAAACATAAACGAGCAGAGAGCTTACTGCAAACTCAATACAACATTCTTACAAACAAACAAGCTGTTCATGAATTAACCAAAGAAGTCAAACAAATTAAACACTTAAAGGATTTAATGAGATCAAGCACTGAAATGTGGGATATTTTCAAAAAACAAATATAAAAGTATTTATAAGAAAATACGAACATGAACAGGGGTTATTTTAAACATAAACATCTTACACTAACTGAGAGTGAGCAGTGAATTACAAACATAAACACGAAAGATATTTCTGAAAACATTTGTGATGTGATGTGGTTAATAAGTGTAGGCAGGTTAGCAGTACAGTGTGGAGCTAAACGGAGCTGTTTTAGAAATTACAGATTTACACAGATAAAGGCAATATATCCATTATTACATTAAATAATTATCATAAAGGGAAAAAGGGAGGAGAGGGGGCGGGAGCATTCACTAACATTTCTCTAACATTTCTCTAATATTTCTTCCCCCTCTCTTGGCTAATTACTACAAGTGTAAACTTATAAACACTGTCATAAAATACTTAATAACAGAATAGTGATTGTGGGAAATTGCAGTTCCTGGGTTTGGAACAGCGCTGTGTGTTGTCGATGGATCTTGACTGCCATCGTGTGGCCAGGTTTAGGAAGTGCACGTTTCAAAGCGGCTCCGTTTCAAATACTACACACAACACAAATACATCAAGAGCACTGACACGGCTCTCCTTCAACTCGACCCAGAGGCCTTATATAACATGATGCTCTGATGGCTGATGATGATTTTAGTGGATTTGATTCCTGATCGTCTTTCTAAAACCTCATTCCTGATCCCAAAACGGTGACAGCGCTTTCTCTCTCTCTCTCTCTCTCTCACTCACACACACACACACACACACACACACACACACTCACACACACACACACACACACACACACACACACACAGAGGCAGCGTCACAAACGGGGGTGGGAGGGGTGTAGAGTAGAATAGAACGGTGGGCGGACGCTGGAATTTGACGGCGTGTTTGTGATTGGTTCTTCTGCCACAACGGCCTCAGCCAATCACAGAGCGGCTGTGTTGCTCCATCACGGAGAGAGTAGCGCTTGTTATTTCGGAGTTGTTCTTAAACCAGATCTGAGCAGCAAAATGAGTGGTCGCGGAGATTAAGACAGAAATCCATCATTGGAAAGCTGCTGAATTATAAACTTAGGATTCAAAAAAGCAAGACCTTCATATGATGGAAACTGATGTTTTTAGCTGCCATTTTCCCTCCCGACAATAAATGCGGAATGAAATGAAACAAGCTTTGCGTTGGCTTTATCTGGGGCAATAACAGGGAAGTAACGAACCGGGAGCTTTTATACAAACCTACAGCTTCTGCTGGACTTGGGGCCATCGACATAGGGCTTCAATTAAAGGATCCTTCTGTCCACATATCACACAAGCTATAAAAAGAAGAACAGATTGGATAGGGGACATAAGAACATGGCAGAAAAAAGCAGGCAGAGCCAGACACTAACTCCTTCTTACAAATTAATATACGGCCATTTTAAACACAAATATAAACACTTACAAATAGACTGGGACAAATTAGCTAACAAATCCATATCTGAGGAAATAAACGAGGATGAATATGGGGAGGTTTTTAGGCAATGGATCAGAAATATGAAGAGCAAAGGCATGTGTGAAAATGGGCGTGACGTCATGGGGCTGGTCAGTGGGGTAGAGTCGCAGTTAGAGTCGCAGTTAGATGTGCGACTCATGATTGTGATGAGGATGAGACAATAGACCATTGGAAGATGTTACTGATGTTCTTACTAATAAAATGAAGTGACTATAACTTGTTTTGAATAAGTTTGTTGACCTTACTGAGTGTAACTAAGCAGTGACAACCTTTTAAACTTTGTTTTATTAAACTCAACAGATTCAATTAACCTCTATTTAAAATAATGAGGGTTTTGAAAAGTTGTGGGGGTCATGCGCAGTTCTACCTGTAGGTGGAGTCGATTTGGAAGCTGAGGGGAAAAGCATATTGTTTGTCCTAGTTTTTAATTGCTTAATTGGTTAATTGGTCAGTTTACATTAATCAACCGTGTAACAGTCATATTAAATGAGTTAGCGTTACACAGTGACATTGGATGTGGTGGGATTATAATCAAATTGCTGGATTGTGTTGATGGAAATTAGCAGTTTAACATTTGCTAGAATCCGTGTGTTCTCCGTTTATTCCATATGGGAGAAAAAACAGAAAAAAATGAAAATCTTAAAGCTCTGTTTTAACCAAGAAACTACTTTACCTCGCCAACATTAGCGAAGGTGACCGGCAGGGGGCGCAAAGACGCGGGGAAGACAAACACGTTCATGTGGAGCATTAAAAAAAAGATTTAAAATATTATAGGCATCTTTAGTAGGACATGATTATTTTTTTCTGTTCACATTTTAGTTTTGAGAAGGAAGAATGAGAAAATGTAAATGGAAGCGCGTTGTGAAGCTCGGGAGAGAGGTGACGGTCCTCTGTGCTTATACACGTCACTTCCTGCATGACCTTCACAACGCGCTTCCGTTTACATCAAGCGTGAACTCGACCCTCACGTGAACGCGCGTGAGACACTTGACCGGAAGCAATGTTTTATAGTTAAAGTTTAAAACATGAGTATTTTTCTTACACACACTTATCGTTTGGCTCCAGAAGACACTGATTCATCCACTGGGGTCGTATGGATTTTTCTAAAAATCTTCATTTATCTTCATCTGAAGAAAGAAAGTCATACATCTGGGATGGCATGAGGCTGAGTAAATGATGAGAGAATTTTCATTTTTGGGTGGAGTTTTCCTTTAACACTAACTAAAAACCCAATAGAGCTTAAACTTTTCTTTTTCCTTTCATAGGTCATTGCAGAGTTTAATCGCTTCACAAGCAAAAGCCTCAAGCAAGATTTCTTCTCAACACTTGATCAACATACAGCTCGTTTTCTGGAAATTTCTGAATCAAAGAAGGGACAGTTGGAAAGAGGCTTTCTGAGATCTTTGAGCAAATTAAGTCTATGGTAAGCTTGTCAGTGTTTCTTTCTTGCAAACTAAATTCTGTTACTGTTTTAGCTCAACTTTTAATTGATTCTATGTTATAATTTTTTTCAGAGCACTGACATCACTGCTAAGCACACAGCAGTTCTACGTGGCCTTCCTCTCATTCTGGAGAAGAAACCACTGACTTTTTTCAAACACGTTTGGCAAGTATCCTACATTTCATTCCAAATAATGCCCACACACATATAACCACATATAGGCATGCCTCATTCAACTCTGTACACTTAACTCTCACAAACTCTGCTTTTGAAGTTTTCTTTTTCATTTCTTTTTGAACTCAGGCCCTTGTACATTTTGTTGTATGCAAGTTCCACCTTCACTGTACAGTTCACTGTTTTGAATATAAATTTAATATTTAATTTTAATTTAATTTAATTTTATTTTGATTCACAATCTTTATTTATCTCCATTAGTTGTACATAAAGAAGGTGATGGTCCTGGATCTTTAAATGACATACATTTGTGAGGTTTGGATTTTTAATGTAACTAGGATTGTAATATTTCTGTTGTTTATTAGGACTGTGATTGGGACACACCCGACATTTCTGACCGTGATACCTGAAGACAGCCAGGATTCTCCACAAGCACTGCATCTGGAGGCTTCGCACAGAGCAATTATTCTAGAAGGAGCCATAGCGATGGATGATCCTGAAAATCTTCCACATGCCATGTGCCTGTTTTTGGGCTGATATATGCACTAAATTTGGAGAACCCTCCACAACTAAATGACATCTTTGATTTTATTCAAAGAGTATTTCTTTCCCTTGGACATAAATCCCTGAAACCAAAACTACAGTCACTTAAAAACCTTCTGCTGATGGAAGTCAATGCTGTGTGAGATTGTGTTAAGCTTGTGGTTGCACAAAAGTCAGGATTCTTGGGTGTTGTGTTTGAAACAGTCACTCGTCAGTCATAATTAGTCGCAATGCACTTGTATTATATTGTAAAAGAAAGATTGTTTTTAGTTGCACTGCACATTTGAGTTGTGTAAAGAATTGTTAATGTTACACTGAAGAATAATGTTTGGCATTTAGGAATGGCAGTGTTTGGTACATTGTAGTGCCTGAAGACAACTGAAGAAAAATAATGTTTTGCAGGAGTTTAGTTGTTGCTTTTTGTCTTAATTTTTGTAGTTCATCTTACTTGAAAATTTTAAGGCAGTCGGTTTCCTAATATTTTGGTAGTACTGTGAAATAATGATTTTGAGTCATCAGTACTTAATTATACTTGATAATTCTATTAAATCAAAAGACAGTACAACAAGGGACACCATTATGCACATGCTGGACACAAGTACTCCTCATCCACTGGAGGCCTGTTCATGCATTCATGGTGGTACCACCTTTCACAGCCATCACAGCAAACCTGGGAAAACAGGGTCATGTAGTGGTCTGTATGTTTTGAATTGTAGAGTATCTCTAAATACAGTAAACGTGATCTCTAGATTAACTGACTGCTAATATTCTTACTATTCCTTTGATTTTTGGAAGTTCTCACCAACATAATGTTGTGTTCTGACTACAATTAGAAATTATTAACATCATACCTTGTATAAAGTAAGTAATCACACATTTCTTCACAGAATAAGCACAATATTAATTATGCAAAGTAGATGATGTAGAAAATGAGGTAATTACTACTGCAACTCTAAAAAAGTTCAGTAAAAAAATCCTTTTCATTTTTTACATTTTGCAATGTGAATAAATTACCCATTGTGCTTCATCCTGGTCCTCCATTCCACAGTAAAAGCACAGACTGCTTAGATCATCTGTTAGGACAAACAGTATTCAACAAATATATTCACACTAATACAATTTGCATTGCACAGCACTAATTAAATAGCTGCATATTTACAATATAAAATACATAAAACCTACAACATGAAGTGATTCACAATGTTGAGCAAAAAGGAAACAGATTCTCTGAGGAGGGAAGTGGCTATGTCCAGCCTCAACTTGTCCACTGCCTTCTGTGAAGTGTAATATTTATTGCCTCCCCCTGTAAAATTTTCTCTGCAAACTGAAGATAACTTTAATTAGCTGAATGGCACAATGAATGCATGGCCTGTAATTTTTTTTAATTAATTACATTTTATTTTCTAATTAAAGTATTTAATTTCATGTTTGATTTCTTTATAGTCAAATATTAAATATAGTGTGCAGTATAGAATTATCACATTTAATATTTTTCTTCATTTTTGTGAAACTGCATTTTTCCATCTTAAAAACATTCCTAAACTATGCCATATGCTCTCAATGTCAAATGCAGAAATGTTAATTAATGCATTCAGGACCTCAAGGCTAGATTATTGTAATGATTTACTGGGTGCTTACTCTGCACACTTAATAAACAAACTCCAGCTGGTTCAAAATGCAGCCACTAGAGTTCTTACTAGAACCTCTTATCGCATTATAGTCCTTCATGCCTGCTGCAATCTCAAAACTCTGGCCAGCTGAATATACCTAGAATATCAAATATCAATTTTACGCTAAAATTAGTCTGTCTGTTTCATTGTTATTCTGAGGTCACCATAGTCATCTGGATCCAGTCTGTATCCAGTCCAGATGATCACAGTAGTCACCCATTATACATCTTTATAGATGAACTGGACTCATTCCATAATTGTAATTCCAAAAAATGGACTGTTTACTATTGTCCTCTTTCTTGAACTGTTTTACAGCAGAATTGAATGTTGTTTGCATTAAGACATTACTTTTATGTGTATGACTGTAAAGCTGCTTTGACCAATCTTATATTATATAAAGCAAAACCTTAATAAAACCTCCATCAGGATGTATAAAAGCAGGTGAAGATCTTTACTGTAATTGTTACTGATGGTAACCGCATTTCACACTCACTTTTAAGGCCAGGACACCACAGGATGTGAACCTGCACAGTGTTATTTTAAAACATTGAAAGCTGCAAATTGGGGTGAGATTCCAAAAATGAAATGTAAGGAAAAACAAGATTCTCAGCTCAGAGAGCCTTACAAATTATGTCAGAAGAGAGAGAGAAACTTTGAAAGACAAAGATGAGGAGAAATGAGTATACAATATACATGCATCAAGTGTCATCTCGGGCTTTGTTATTTGCTTATTCTAAATAAACATTTTTTTTTTTACCCATGTCTTGATTAGAATTTTTTTTTTCATTTCATATGTTATCACAAAAAACAAAGTAGCACTTTCACGGATAAATGTGATCTAGAAGATGTAATTGATACCATATATGCTGTCTACATTGCTTGTAATTGAGATAAAATCAACATCTGTTCAGTATTTTTACATAGATTATTATGGCTCTATTGTTTTATAAACACAATAATGTGGGTCCAGCACACCCGCGAATATTGGGTCTCATTCACACACATTTCTCGAGGATCGGGCGAGAGCGCGTCTGCAAACCGCGGCATGTTTGACGAGAGAAAAGCGCCTGCGGAAAGCCCTTATATGGAGATAGCTTGGGCGTGTTTTATGCAAATGATTAAACTTGTTTACACGACCGCTTATTTATAATACTCCTAATTCTCCAACGTCAGAACCACACACATGAATCTGTTTAAGAACAAAATCATGTGGGTATGCACCTGCTGTCAATTAGGCGGAGATTTTTTGTGAAATGTTCTGTTCCTGCAAATACGAAATTATCCACGCAATTCTCAGTGAATGAAACTCACTGAGTAACAAAAATACGAACACAGTGGAAAACATCAATAAAGTGAAACTCAATAAAAAGCAATACAAAGTGCCTATTTTCCTCAGTTGTAGTGCTTACCCATTTATCTATGTCAGCAGACATCCCAGGCCAGAAAAACCTTTTAGAAATGGCATCTCTGGTCTTTTTTTGTCCAGTGTGAGCACCTGTGGGGCTTTCATGAAAATCCCTAAAAATGGCGTTAGCCTCCTCTGTGCCTCTGACCACTTTTGTTTTGATGACCTTTCCATGACCTTTCAAGTAGTACAGTGCTCCATCTATAAAATAAATTACAAATTTACACCCAATATATTAAACATTACTGGGTCGGCATTTAAACATAGACTGCAATAAATATTTAGAGCACAATGATTTGGCCTGCACTATAAACCAGAAATCCACACTAAAACTTACCTTCCAGGACATATTTGGAAGCCTTTCGTCTAATTTCATTTTTCTCTTTCTTTGCAATGTTTGGCGGATACTGGCCTTTTGTTTTGTAACACAGAATAGTTTGATATCATTCTGGATCCATGTTCTGCTGTTAATGTCGCGAAGTTGTCGCTATCGTTTTCCAGGGTCTTATGGGGATCCCACAAATGTGACGTCACATTGGTATAATGACAGTGTAATAATATAGGCTACAATAAATGCATTTAGCATATCATGCTGTTTATATGTACAGAAATTATAATAAAATGACTTCACCTAACATAATCTTCATTATAATATATTTATTTATCATCATATTATGGTGTAATTATGTAAACTACATTAAAACTGTTACACTAAATGTAGAGACAAATGCAGTTATTATGTAGGCTACTTATGCCTACATTTCTATTGATTTCATATGCAAATAAGCAGATGCAATTGCATGTAAAATAAATTTAGTGTAAAACAGTAACATAATGAATAATATATTCATAAGACTGATATATTCATTACAGATTCATATATGCATTACAAAGGGTTGGGTTTCTCAAAGCCTCAAATAATTTGGAGGGTATAGTGGTAGGGCCGATGTGGTGAAGTGGGGTGAGTTTCATGTTTGTGGCACTTTCCTAGAGGGAGATATGAGGGGTGCATTTCCTGGCAGAGGAGTTTGCCGTGAAAAGCATTACATTTGTTCTATTTAAGTGTGTGAGCTCAGAAGAAGCCTATTCAAAAGCCCATTTCTGAAATAGCATCCAATCTAAACAAAAAGTCAATAAATTTTATTTTTCATTTCACGCAAACACAAAATGAATACATTTGTTACATGTGTTACATGATGTTGTTGATACACTGTTACAGTATCTGCCACCTTACAAGCTTCTTTTATAGGCTGAAATAATCCAGACAAACAGTAATATCTGACACGCTGAGAAGCCAGCATGCCTAGTCCTCACCCTGTTGCTACACACTTGTTAAACAATATTCCACCATACTTACTAATTATATCTGGACTTTAATGAGAACAAATGCGAACGATAATGATAATGGCGGCTGTTATTCCTTTTCTTTCCGTTGTGAAGCATCGATCTCCAAATGCGCGTTCACGCGACAGGGGTGCATTTCGCGGCAGGGATGCTTTTTTCGGCACAACACCGGCTGTTTGAGGCGGCGCTGCGTGTTGTGCTGGATGGAGCTTGACTGCCCTCGTGTGGCCAAACCCAGGAACTGCAATTTCCCACAATCACTATTCTGTTATTGAGTATTTTATGGCGGTGTTTATAAATCTACACTTGTAGTAGTTAGCCGGGGGAGAGTGGAGAGAACTGTTAGAGAAATATTAGAGAAATGTTAGTGAATGCTCCCGCCTCCTCCCCTCCCTTTTTCCCTTTATGTTTTACTGTAATAAGGTATATATTGGCTTTATCTGTGTAATCTTCTTCCCTAGTTGTGGAGATTGTCGAGTGAAATAGCTGAGGCCACGTACGGAACATATGAAGTTCCACTGAAGCAGTGATGAGACTGAACATGACTTTTGGTGCTCATGATTGAATATGGCAGTTTTATTAGGAACCCTAAACATTAGAGAAGAAAATATTGAATGTGAAGTGTAGTAGTGCTAGTGCTTGTGAATAGACTCTCAGTTTAGATAGTGACCCTGAACAAAACTAACATGCAGTGCTTTATTAGGGTGCTGATGAAGTTGGAGTTGAACTGGTAAGAAAGCTATTATAGAGAGGCCTCATTAGACTCCCGAGGATGTTCAATCAGAAGCTGCCCCAAACTCCCCTGATTCCAGTCATCAGCTGGAATGAAGCAAAGCGGCCTGCACGAGCTGAGGCGGGGGTTGTAGAGAAAGCAGATAAAACACTGCCATGTGTTAGATAAGGGCTGGGAAACTGGGCTTTACACACAGGATTTAGAGCCATCAGGTCCCGGGCTTTTCCCATCATTCAGTTGTGACACTGCGGGAATTATTTCATCAGTGTTAATTGGGTTACCTAGTGGTGTTAAATTAGGCTCTTTTCTGCTGACACGTGATTGGCTGATGGGATAATGACATGAATGAGCAGGTGTTCCTAATAAAGTGGCCGGTGAGTGTAGTGTACAGCATGTTAATGGCAGTAAAACGCTGTTACTGTGGAGTGTATCCGTACTGAACTTGTCTCCATGTCAATAATGGCTTTTCTGGGCTCATCTCCTGGAGCAGTCTCCTAAAAGCCCCGCCAGAGGAAAACAGCAGTCCTCCTGGTTCTCAACACGTCAGAGCTGGAGCAGAAAGTGTCCCGTTAGTCCACGTGATAGTGACAAAAACACTGCACACAGTACAGACAGAAGGTGGATTGGTTTTCTAACACCGGCTAGTTAGACCTAGCTATAGCTATATAGCTAAGAACAATCACCAAATCAGCACATAGTTTTCAACAAAACTTCAAAAACACCAAAACACTCCTCATGCTTGAATGTTGGTAAGTGAGGTGTTTTTTTTTTAAACACGAACCTGATATAATTTAGCTGGTAATTAGTTCAGACAGCTAATTCCTGTCTTTTCAGTTCAAGTGTAACAAAACCTAAGCTAGCCTACTTAAACCCAGCCAGATACTAGCAAGCTAATTTAGCTAGTTAGCACCCAGTCTTGTTTAGCTAACAGGAAAATGTTTTTAGTAGATTCTGATAACCAGAAGATCTCATATGGAATTATAAATGCTTTATAGAAATAGCTAGAACATATTCGACTGCTAGTCTTTTGAGTCTGCTAGTCTTTACACATTTAATGATCTGTTATTTCTGGCCTCCATTTTAGGTTCTTCAGCATTTTTCTGGTTTAACTGTATAATTCTGTTGTTGGTTTATTACAACATATATTATTTCCACATTCATATATTTAAATTTTTACACAAAACAAAAACACACATTTTGTTACCATCTTTTAATAAATTGTTGTTTAAGATGTACTTCAGTTGTGTTTCTCTATAGTCACATGATAATTTTTAGAATATTGTTTATATTGTTGTGTAAAAAATTTTACTAAAATTTGACTACGTTTTAAATAAAGTAATGAAAAGTACTTTTTCTGCTATTTTTTTAAAATTTTTGTTCAAAATGGGACACTTTTTCAAGAGTCAATAAAACTGGATGCATAGTACGGAAAAACATAAGAAAAATCACAGTGCTGTATTCAGAATTGAGTTGTACATGCATAATGAGAAGTTAATATAGAAATTAAGTACATCTGTATTCAGACCTTAGACATAACTACAGACTTGTATGCTACTTGGGCAATTTTACCTGCAGGATGGAGGTTGCTGAAAACAGAGGCAGATCTAAGTTTCACACAATCCTGACCTTAAAATTTACTTGCTATTGGCTCAAGCAAGGACTATTCATGCAGCAATATGCTTGCAAGATAGTAGCCTCATAGTTATTTCAATGCTTGTCATGTTCTCATTCATCGTTTGTAAAGCCACAAGTGCCCACTCAGGCAAATCCATGGATACACAAACACACACAAAAAAAATCTAGCTAGCTAGGTGCATGTGGCTGGGAAATAGATCAGCAGAATGAACAGAATGTAGTCTGGTTATGATCAGAAATGTGTTTTATTGATGGGTAAAAGTAAATACATGTCTGACTGACACATGATTAGTTTGAAGCTAACGTTACCACATTAATTACTGGACATCAGCCACCACCAGCACACTCACAGGATCTGAGACTCTCACTGTCACCATGGTTATGAGAAGATTCCTCATGAACAGTCAGAAAGCCCAGCTCAGAGTTCACGAGTCATGTCACAACATTGAAGTTTATTTTTTTATTTATTGAAATTGTTTATTTTGTACTACACATAGTGTAAATGATATATACAAAACTGTATTAAATGACAGGAATACATACAGTGCATGTACTTAAAGATTTTCTGTTACAGTTTAAAAAAATAATCTAAATATCTTAGTCAAACTGCCATGGTTACAATTAAAACAAATTAGCAAACAAGGAACAATTAAAAAAAAAAAAACGGAGTAAATCAATATTACAAATGTGCATCAATCATCTGTCTTTTGTAGGAATCAAGATAAATGGGTCGACTGACTGACCCCAAGGTTGTACGAAGTCAATCCTAGCAGGGATTTCCTTCATTTGTCACATTGATTGTCTTTTCTCACCTTTACCTTCCCTCTCCACTTACAATCCTCTTTGACAGTTAACTCCCAACATACACCTAGTCCACACTAAGCATTAAGCTTCTAATTCTGTAAAGGTCGATGCCAGTCTCCTGTTCTAGTGTCCCATTACAGAGTACCATGATGTCTCGGGCAGTCAACCTCATGGCCCACTGGGAAGACTTGGAGGCGTGGCTCAGCGTCATGACAGACAGTCTCCTACCCAAGGTGGTCGATGAGCTACGACACCAGAGTCAAGGACAGCTGGATGGCAGCATAAGAGAGCTCATGATGCACAACCCCAGTCAGAGCTACAGCCATAAGGAGCTTGCCAAGATCACCGGCTCCCTAGCTCACAACCTCCTCACCCAGCTGAAGCTGAGCGACACCAAGGCCATGCGGCTCGAGCAAGAAGTTGAGGAACTCCAGAAGCAGACCAAGGAATTCCAGCAGGATGCAAGGCAGACTCAGCAGCACCTGGAGGAAACTGACAGGAGGGAGCAGGAGGCCAAGGATGAAATAAAGAGGCTCCAAGTGGCTTTGCAGGATTTGCAGGTGGATGCTGAGCAACGGGAACAACGGGCCAGGGCTGCCAGACAAGACCTGGAACAGGAATTCCAACATGCTAATGTGTTCCTGGAGGAGGCCAAGTCCGAGTTCAAAAGTAAGAATTCCAAAATCAAGGCTTTCAAGGGTCATCTGGAAGCAGCCAGAGTGGAAACTGAGGCACTGACGAAACAGCTTGAGCAAACTAAGGATGAATTGAATATGGTCAGAGAAGAGCTGAAGTGCATGTATGAAAGACGGCGAAAACTAAAGCTCGAAACCCAGTTATACCGGACGCATCAAGCCAGCAGAACAGGATCCCCGAACCCGGAACTTCCCTATGGAGGAAGGATGGATGGCTTGCCCTGCAAAGCCTCACCAACTTTCGCCCAGGAACATCCCGCCAGCGCTGTGGGGACAACATGCCACCCAGTGCACCCAGGCATCACCCCCGGGATAATGCCGAGAGACCTTGATAAACTGGCAAGGAACATTAAGTTCACCCCAAGTCCTGAGGGGGTGGATACGACATCCATGCCTACCTACAGGACATTGACTTTCATCTTCAGATGATGCCCCAGGTCACCACCAGAGACAGGTTATACCTGCTGAGGATAACATCCAGCCTTGAGGTCCAGAGTTTCTTAGACCGCCAGCCAGAGCAGGTGAAAAGCATTAATAAAGGAGTTTTCTGACCCAGAGTCAGAGCAAGGACTGTTGGCTGCACTTGATCTTCAGCAGGGAAGGCACGAGAACCCCCAGGCCTACTACCACCGACTACGCCGAGCCGAGATTTTGGGGCACAGAATGAACCAGAAATGGAGGAGGATGTCAATTTCAAGACTTTGTTCCTCCGAAACCTACACCCAATGGTGAGCTACCATCTGGGCATCACGGCATGCCCATGCGCCTGGAACAAAACTCCGCCCTTCCATTCAAATGGTACGGTAAACAAACAATCCCAAGTAATTAACCCATCTGAATTGTTAGCCAGTCTCAGGCGACCCTGCACCAGCCATAGACAGTTGTGGAGTTGTCGTCTTGTTATGCCTTGTGTGTGTTTGTGTCTGCTTCATGTTTTTACCTCAAAACATCGCCGATTGAAGGGGGCAATGTAGGAATCGAGATCATCAAACTGAAGAAACTGACTATCTCTCCAACCACACACAGGACAAAGACATTCCTTTACAACAAACAGACCTAAGATGGCTCCAGTCTGGCTAGGCTAAACACTGGTCATAAAATATGAAGGGATGCTAATGGTCATCGGAATGCAGGAACCCCGATAAAAGGGTGTAAATTACCCCTCAGTGGAGCTGACCTCGAGTTGACCACCCTTAAAAGGGGCCTTTTGTTTGGATTAGGGGACTGGCTGAGCTTATCATACTCCACACCACGCTACATCCTGCTGAGCTTGGAATGACCTTTTGTACTTAACTGAATCAGCAAAAGAACTCTATGCCCAAGGCTCCTCCACTTTTAAGAATGTTCTTTCTTTCTTTGTGTTCTGCCTTATCCTATTTCAATGTAGTCCCTGGGTTGTGTATTAAGTCTATATGGGGAACATGCCCTACCACATGCTGTATCAAACAAGAGGGCAAGAGTCTAAGGTTAACTTACAACTCAGTTACGGCAACTTCTCACATGGTGGGAAGCCTGGTGCTACCTCCAAAACCATGTATTCAAACCAACATTATAACGCAACCCTACTATTAATGAAATTATATAATATTAGACCTGTGTCATTCTGTAAACACGTCATTATATCCAGTAGCTAATGGTCACACATATGTATGTCGTGTTTGGTATCTGCATGTTTGTCTCCATGTGCTGAAGCTGTTGATGGTTTCCAATTCTCAGTATCTCATATCACACAGTTATTATAAGTATTAAAGGTAAATAAAACCATGTTACAATGGATATTGAGAAGGAGGCGACCCGGGAGTGGTCACTTGCAAATTAGCTGGAGGGCCAGCCAAGCCGCTCTCCAATCATCTCCAAGCTGACCTGCGGTTGGTTGAAAACCTTAGGAGGCCGGCTCATCCAAACTAGCATAAAACCCTCATGCCCAAGCAACTAATGGAGCTGGAACTGAGCTGGAACTGGAACGGAGCTAGAACCAGAACAGAGCTGGAACAGGAAGAGAACCTGCACCAGAAGATCCCAAGGCTTTCATCACCGAACAACCCTTCGCCCAGCTGTCCAGACTCCATCCTCCCTCTCCGGCAACAACCAATAACTTCTCTAAGATCCTCCAACTCCAGTCCGACTAGAACCTCCTTCCCAACACCAACTACTTCCATTCACCCCCCCAAGCAAAGCAAGTATTGATACCTCCCAACTTCATTAAGCTGGTGCAGTAACACTAAAAACTCTCTAACCAATTCAAAAGTTAATGCTGATATAGTGATGGTTCACTCAGGTCAGGGTCTAGTGATTTTTCATGCTTATGTCTAAGAACTCAACCTTCTGATTATTATCACTGGTTCTTCTCATGCCATATTCCTACATGTATGAATGTGTATGTCTGTGTATGTGTTGGTTGTGTGTAGTAGTTGAGTCTATGTGTGTAGTAGTTTAGTATATGTGTGTAGTAGTTTAGCCTATGCGTATAGTAGCTTAGTGTAATAAAGTTACACTAAGTGTAATAATAAGTGTAATAATAAGTTCCTAAGGTGCCCGATCTTAGTACCGTGCTCCAGAAGAGTTATCTTCAGAGGAAGTTATTACTGTCGACGGCCACAATAGTAATGACTTGCCAGAGTCAATAAGACGCCTCACCAAACATTTCGCTGGACGAAATGAGCGGTCAATTGTATAAATTTATTCTGATAAAATTCCCCCAGAATAATCAATATTATTGTTTACATTAATGACCCTTACTTCCATAATAATTGCAAGATCAAGCCGACATCTAAATGAGCTAAACCATGAAACCATGTTGAGCAGAAGCACACTGTAAATAATAAACACATGGATGTGTATTTGTGTAATCAGTGTGGTGATGTGATAATATCTCTGTGTTGTGTGTAGATGCTGGAGGATTAGACTTTGGATTGTAAAATATGTTATTAAAACCTGAAGTAACTTGTAGCTGAGTGGATAAAAGGATGTGATCAGTCATGGTTATTGTTATGGAACTTCTACATCTGAATATGAATGATTCAGCTCCCAAACTGCTGGAAATGTGGGACGGGTTCTAACGCTTCACCAAAACTGCTTTATCCTGGAAAAGAGGTTTGAGCTGAGACTCCTGTCATGAGCCAGTCTTGGTGAGTTTACGATCCTTAATTCTGAAAGACAGAGCAGAGCATCAGTGTAAACAAACAACATCAACATAAACACCAACACACACACACACACACACAATAAAACTGACAATATTATACAGTACACAGTGAATATTATTCAATATCATACAGTACAGTACAGTAAAGAGACAGTAAGTCAGTAACTCACTGTAGTGTCTCCAGTTTACAGTGTGGATCCTTCAGTAGATCAGAGAGCAGCTTCACTCCTGATTCTCCTGGATTATTACCGTTCAGATTCAGTTCTCTCAGGTGTGATGAGGAGTTTGACCTCAGAGCTGAAGCCAGAGCAGCACAACCTTCATCTGTAATACTGCAGCCCCACATCCTACAAGAAAGAAAACCTTCTCACACTTAACACACTCAGTTTTAGCATTGAAAACATGAACTACACAAAATCTTTATATACAGTACATTTACTCTCCATCTCACACACAACAATGAAAATATATCAGATCACTACAATTACGGTTACGACAGATGAAAACTGGATGTTGCTGCATTTATTACAACTTTGCTGTAAGTTGTTTTCATGCACAAAAATGGTTCAGTCTAGCATGTGTGTGTGTGTATGTGTGTATACTTCAGTATCTGCAGTGTACAGTGTGGATTCTCCAGTCCAGCAGAGAGCAGCTTCACTCCTGAATCCTGCAGATTATTGTGACTCAGGTTCAGTTCTCTCAGACTGGAGGAGTTTGAGCTGAGAACTGAGGACAGAACTCTACAGCTTTCCTCTGTCAGATTACACCCACGCAACCTGGAAGAGAAATGATGAAATATCAGAACACTGATCTCAAACACACAAACACAGCCATAATACAGCTAAAGTTGAACACGTAACAGAAATGTCAGTGTGTTTCTCTCACACACAGAAATCAGAGGACAGGACACCACATCAGCACATTTACAGGAGTAATACATAATACAGCCTACAACACATGCCTTTGGACTGGAGGGGGGACCAGCGTGAATTGAGGAATCCCCCAAAGCACAGGCAGAACATGCAAACTCTGAGCACATAGGGTGGAGGTGCGATTTGAACCCTCAACCCTGGAAGTGTGAGGCAAAAGTCCTAAGCCACCATGCCCCTAGCTCAGGAGTTGAATTATATTATATATTATAAAGTTACATACTTAACAAGCCCTCATAAATGAATGAAAGAATTAATGAATGTGTTATAATTTGTGAAGGAAAAATGTGTTCTTTTTGCAGCAGCCTGATTTTTTCACTGTT
Organism: Pangasianodon hypophthalmus; assembly: GCF_027358585.1. Taxonomy (NCBI): domain Eukaryota; kingdom Metazoa; phylum Chordata; class Actinopteri; order Siluriformes; family Pangasiidae; genus Pangasianodon; species Pangasianodon hypophthalmus. The sequence goes on along the minus strand of NC_069718.1, from coordinate 29,408,047 downwards.
TTTCAGAGCATAGTGATATGGTGGTTCACATGAAAAACCCTCTGGTACAGACCACGCCCACTTCCTGTTTAAATCTAAATACAAAAACAATTATGAATAGTTTGAGCTCTAAATAGGTACAGATACAGATAATAGCATTGTGTTACACCTCTAGCAGAGACACAAGATCTAAACAGCTATAATTACAATTCATAAGTACAGTTTTTATTTATTCATGATATAGAATTAATCTAAAAGTAAATCTGATTCTCATGAACACATTTCAATTTCTTACAAATATTAAATCATATTCTAAAATTTACAGCTACATAAAAGCACACAATCATTTCTGTATGTATTATTTGGTGATAAAGGGATAATCTGATCTCTGTGTGTGTGTGTACGTACTCCAGTATCTCCAGCATACATTGTGGATTCTCCAGTCCAGCAGAGAGCAGCTTCACTCCTGAATCCTGCAGTTTATTCTCACTCAGGTTCAGTTCTCTCAGACTGGAGGAGTTTGAGCTGATAACTGAGGACAGAACTCTACAACTTTCCTCTGTCAGATTACACTTACACAGCCTGGAAGAGAAATGATGAAATATCAGAACACTGATCTCAAACACACAAACACAGCCATAATACAGCTAAAGTTGAACACAGAAATCAGAGGACAGGACACCACATCAGCACATTTACAGGAGCAGGGACATCTTTCTGCACTCCACAATCTCTCAGCTACAATTTATTATAAGACCATTAGGTCATGTACATAACACACACATGTGAGAGCGAGCAGCCTACAAACAATACACTCTGATCTGTGTTCAGGTTTCTACAAGCAACACTGCAGATATAGTGCATTTTATTACAGAAAATAAAGAATTATAGAACTGTACACTATCAGTTAATAACATGCCAGTACTAGTACTTTACAGTGAGGTCAATAAGCCAGTTTCTCTGATGTTATCTGTTCTCATGGAGCCGGTACCATGTCCAGCTTTATAACAGATTCTGATATTGTGTCCAGTGAACTTTTCTGATCTTTCCGGAATGTAACAAACACAAAAGCTTAAGTAAATCTGATCAAATATTATTAGGTGGCTGTTGTTGTCAACAGTAAATAACAGTTTCTTGATTTGGGAAAAACAGTGATGTTTTGAAACATGGTTAGCCTTTTTTACTCAGTCACATTAGATAGAAGATAAAAAGCTTTCCAGAAAGTTCCACAGGATGTCTAGTTCAGGAGTTCATTCAATCATTTTCCATACCGCTTATCCTACATAGGGTTGCAGGAATCCAGCGTGAATGGAGGAATCCCCCGAAGCACAGGCAGAACATGCAAACTCTGAGCACATAGGGTGGAGGTGAGATTCGAACCCTCAACCCTGGAAGTGTGAGGCAAAAGTCCTAAGCCACCATGCCCCTGGCTCAGGAGTTGAATTATATTATATATTATAAAGTTATATACTTAACAAGCCCTACTAAATAAATAAATAAATGTGTTATAATTTTTTGAATGAAAAATGTTTTCTTTTTGCAGCATTCCTGATTTTTCACTGTTTTTCAGGGCATAGTGATCACATGAAAAACCCTCTGGTACAGACCACGCCCACTTTCTGTTAAAATCCGAATACAAAAACAATATGAATATTTTGTGCACTAAACAGATACAGATAATAGCATTGTGTTACACCTCTAGCAGAGACACAAGATCTAAACAGCTATAATTACAATTCATAAGTACAGTTTTTATTTATTCATGATATAGAATTAATCTAAAAGTAAATCTGATTCTCATGAACACATTTCAATTTCTTACAAATATTAAATCATATTCTAAAATTTACAGCTACATAAAAGCACACAATCATTTCTGTATGTATTATTTGGTGATAAAGGGATAATCTGATCTCTGTGTGTGTGTGTACGTACTCCAGTATCTCCAGCATACATTGTGGATTCTCCAGTCCAGCAGAGAGCAGCTTCACTCCTGAATCCTGCAGTTTATTGTAACTCAAGTCCAGTTCTCTCAGACTGGAGGAGTTTGAGCTGAGTACTGAGGACAGAACTCTACAGCTTTCCTCTGACAGATTACACCCCCACAGCCTGGGAGAGAAATGATGAAATATCAGAACACTGATCTCAAACACACAAACACAGCCATAATACAGCTAAAGTTTAACATGTAACAGAAATGTCAGTGTGTTTCTCTCACACACAGAAATCAGAGGACAGGACACCACATCAGCTCATGATTTCCAGTTTTCTATGAAGGGCAGCATATAGTTTTTTATAAAAATATATATATATATGTATGGAGCACTGTGATTTTTGCCATAGATCTATACTCTATTAATAGATTATTCCACTGATTTAAATTGAGTAAGCACTTTGACTTCCAGTTTTGAAGAATTGCTTTCTTGGCGATGGTTAAAGAAATCAGCAAACTATCCTTGTGTATGTTGATCAGTGTGAGGTCTCCAAGCAGACAGAGGAATGGAGATGGGGGGATTTCTCAGCTCATGATATCCGAAAGTTTTTGTATGACTGACAACCAAAATTTCTGGACTGGACTAGACTGAAGAATGAAGCGATTGAAACCATTTTTCTGTAGGCACAACAGGGAGCATTGAGAAGAGATAATTAATTGAAGGGATAATTTTCATTTTGATAGTTGCTATTAATTCTATTAATGAAAGAGGAAGATTCAGCCAACGTCTAAGGTCATCAAGTTAAGTGAGAACAACTCGGACAGCCTGGAGGAGATGTTAATGCCTAAATACTTAATATTTCCAACACAGAGTGGAAGAAATGAATCCTGAGCTGCGGAATCCCAAGCCTCATATCGAGTTTATAGTGTAGTTTGATAATTTGGAAAAAGTATTGATAACTTTAAATGTTTCCTGAAGTGAACATTTAGGACTCTGCAAATACAGTAAGATATCATCCACATAAAGGCTAATTTTATCTTGTGCATTTACGGTATGAATTCCATGGATTTTACTATTCTGTCTTATAGCTACAGATGTGGACAAAATTGTTGGTACCCTTACAGCGCATTGAAACGATGCTTCATTCTTCCTGAAAAGTGATGAAATTAAAAGCAATTGTCTCATGTATACCTGCATGCCTTTGGTATGTCATAGAGTAAAGCAAAGAAAGTGTGAAGAGATAAGTTATTGCTTATTTTACAAAGATATTCAAAAATGGCCTGGGCAGATTTGTTGGTCCCGCTAGAAAAGATTATAAATATTCAGATTATAGCCATATTTCAAGCTCACTGTTTTCTTTAATTAGTATCACACATGCCTTCAACCTTGTAATCAGTCATTCAAGCTATTTAAATGGAGAAAGGTAGTCACTCTGCTGTTTGGTATCATCGTGTGTACCACATTGAACATAAACCAGAGAAAGCAAAGGAGACAGTTGTCTGAGGAGATCAGAAAGAAAGTTATAGACAAGCATGTAAAAGGCATAGGCTATAAGACCATCTCCAAGCAGCTTGATGTTCCTGTGACTACAGTTACAAATATTATTAAGAAGTTTAAGGTCCATGGGACTGTAGCCAACCTCCCTGTATGTGGTCACAGGAGGAAAATCATCCCCAGATTGAACAGAAGGATAGTGCAAAAGGTAGACAAAGACCCAAGGAAAACTTCCAAAGTTTTCCACTTTTTGAGCAACGGTGGGCTCAATGGTAGAAGTCCCAGGAGAACTCTACTGTTGAAAGAAAAACATAAAAAAGCCAGACTGGAATTTTATTTGGACAAGCCACAATGCTTCTGGGAGAAGGTCCTTTGTATAGATGAGACAAAACTGGAGTTTTTTTGCAAGTCACAACAGCTCTATGTTCACAGACAAAAAATGAAGCTTTCAAAGAAAAGAACACCATACCTACTATGAAACATGGAGGAGGCTCGGTTATGGGGCTACTTTGCTGCATCTGGCATGGGGTGCCTTGAATCTGTGCAGGGCACAATGAAATCTCAAGACTATAAAGGCATTCTGGAGGGACACGCACTCCCCAGTGTCAGAAAGCTCTGTCTCATTGGCAGGTCATGAGTCCTCCAACTTGATAAAGACCCAAAACCCATAGTAAAAGCATCCATCAATGGCTAAGAACAAAACAATGGACTATTCTGAAGTGGCCCTCTGTGAGCCCTGATCTGAATCTTATCAAACATCTATGGAATCTGTGGAGCTGAAACATGCAGTCTGGAGAAGGCACACTTCAAACCTGAGACAGCTGGAGCAGTTTGCTCAGGAACAGTGGGACAAACTACCTGTGGACAGGTGCAGAAGTCTCACTGAGAGCTATAGATACTCTAAAGGTTGTGCCACAAAATATTAGGTTAAAGGTCCCATCATTTTTATCCTTGCCATTTTCATTTGTTTTATCATTTAAAATATTCTGTTGAATCAAAAATCAAAAGCGAAGTCTGATTTTTATTAAATATGGAATAAACAATGATGGATGCCAATTACTTTATTCAGTTTCAGGTTATTTCAGAGAAAATTGTGGGTGTTTCTTTTTTCATGGAAGGGTACCAACAAATTTGTCCAAGTCTGTATTGCAAGTGGTTCTATGAAAATGGCAAACAGTGAAGGGGAGAGTGGACATCCTTGCTGTGTTCCTCGGTGAAGTGTAAATATGGGCGAAGTGATCCCATTTGTGGTGACTGTGGCTTTGGTGCAGTGTACAATATTTTTATCCAGTGGATGAATGACTCCCTGAAGCCAAATCTGTGTAATGTGTGGAATAGAAATGGCCAGATGCTTTCTCAGCATCCAGTGATGCAATGATTGTATTCATTTTGGACTGTTGAGAAATATTTAGCAGGTTAAATAATCTATGGATGTTATCTGAAGAGTACCCTTTTTTTTTAAAGCCTGTCTGATCGGGGTGGATTAATGTGGAGGTCACTGTTTCTAGTCTGGTGGCTAAAGCTTTTGTAATTATTTTCAGATCTGTATTCATTAATGAGAGGGGTCGGTAACTGGTGGGTTGCGTTGAGTCTTTGTTCGGTTTAAGTAACACTGTTATAGCTGCCATGTTTCCTTTGTCAGTCCATTGAATAATAGTGATAATATTTCCCAGAAGTGTTTATAAAATTCAGCAGGGAAACCATCAGGTATGGGTGATTTATTATTTGACATCTGGAAGAGGGCTTTATGAAGTTCTTCTGGTGATAGAGGAGCATCGATAATGTTAGCTATTTCTTTGGAGAGTTGAGGTATATCTAGGTTATTTAAGAATGGTTGCATTTCTCCTAGATTTGGTTCTTGTTCTGATGAATATAAGTTATTGTAGAATGTGTGAATGGTATTGTTTATTTCTAGTGGATCTTGGGTGATTTCTCCTGTTGAATTTCTTATTGATGGGATTATTGTTTTGTCTTTTTTACAGTGTAAAATATTTGCCAAGTATTTACCTGATTAATTGTTTCTTTCAAGATTATTATATTTAAGCTGTTGAATAATAAACTATGTTTTTTTTATGTATAATTTCTTCCAGGTGGTGATGGGCATTCCTCAATTCAGAGTGTGTTTGGTCATCTAAGTTCTTAGTGTATCTATCCAATAATTCTTTCATCTTCTGTTCCAGCTGAGTTTCTAATTCCAATTGTTTTTTCTTCTTATATGATGAATATGATATTGTTATTCCCCCGATTACTACTTTTGCTGTTTCCCATAATACTGATGCTGTAGTCTATGGGGAGTCGCTCACTTCCATAAAGGATGTCCACTCTCTTCATATTAATGTAATAAATTCTGGATCTTTGAGTAGTGAAATGTTGAGGTGCCATATAGGAGAAGGTTTTGTGTACGGTTCTATATTTAGAGTTAGAGATACAGGTGCATGGTCACTGATTATAACAGGGTGTATTGTATTTGTTACATATGTCATTAATTTATTGCTTATAAGAAAATAGGCTATTTGGGCAAATTATTGATGTAGGGGAGAAAAGTATGAATATTCTCTCAATGTTGGATTTGATAATCTCCATCTGTCGTCAAGGCCAAAGTCATTCATATATTGTTTTGTTATATCTGAGGAGTGCCAGTTTCTATGATTACCTTTAGTATCTATTTAGATCTATTTAGATCTATTTAGAACTGTATTAAAGTCTCCACTGAATATAATATTTGATGTTTCATTCAATAGTGAAAATATGGAATGAAAAAAGAAGGATCATCATTAATGGGTCCATATATGTTAATTATAATTAATCTAATGTTTTATATATAGTTGCACTGATAATGACATACCACCCCCCGGGATGTAGATTAAATGTAGATTAAATGTTCATCTTTTATGCATCAAAATTGAAACACCTCGTTGTCTACTGTTATATGTTGCTGAGAGTATTTGATCATATTGTTCAAACCTGATGTACTGTAATTCTGAGTTTGACAGATGAGTTTCCTGTAATAAACAAAGATCTGAGTTTAACTTAAGAAGGTGGTTGAGGATTTTGTCTTTTTAGCTTGAGTTCGAATGTCACGTACATTCCATGTTACCAGGTTGAGTGTTGGAATTGCTACTTATTAAAGCTAAATCAATATTTGTAAAATGTATATTTGAATACTGTATGTGAATTTCTTTCAAATTTCTCAGTTAGCTCCATTTTGTCCAACAGATGACCAAAGATGTGTTGTGCACCTGTAATCATATAATACAAAACATATAACACCACAGTAGAAAGTAATAATAATAATAATAATAATAATAATAATAATAATAATAATAATAATTATAATAAAGCTGAGTAGGAAGCAAAATAGGTATAAAACAGAAGAGCAGAAACAAGGAAGAGAAAGGCAGGACAAATAACCTGACACTTGTGTAACTGAAAGATAGATGTGTGTGTGTGTGTGTGTGTGTGTGTGTCTGTGTGTGTGTGTGTAGTGAGAATGTGGATGAGAAAGAAGAAAATCCTGTTTAGTCCATTATGAGAAGAAGAAGGGTAGAGAGATGTAGTGTATGTTTTTTTGTGAGCAGGGGGCAGAGCGGGAGAGACATAGTCCAGAGGACCAGTATGAGGTTTATATAGTCATCATCAATATTATTCTAATTCTTGGTTTAGAAGAGCCATGGGGTGATCTTTGAGTTGCAGAAGAGCTGTTCTTCAATAAAGAGTCTATCCACAAGCAAATACGCACGTTTATTGTTTTTCCTGTTGCCTTTTAGAATCGGGTAGAGTATTTTCCTCTGTTCATTGCTTTTCACAAGTTTTTTCAGTTTAAAGTGTTCTTGGTGATGAAGGGTCTGGGTCCTTTGTGGGTTCTTGTGCTGAGGCGGTGGACTTGATGGAATGTTATATTATCGATAACGTCCGGTGGGAGTTTTAGCTGTGTTTTCATGAAGTCTTTACCCAGTGTCTCTGGGTCATCGGATGAATTTTCGAGTATACCTGTAAAGATCAAATTATCCCGCATGCTTCGTGTTTGTAAATCCAACATAGTTTCCTTCATTAGTTTATTTTCTTTTTTTACCATTTCAATTTGTTCAGTTAATGATTCAACAGTTGATTGTAGTTCAGTGTTTGCTTTCTCTCTGGTTTGAATGTGGTTACGTGCATATTCCAAGCTAGCGCAGAGTTCTTTGAGTTCTTCATGTACGGATGTCAGTAAGTCGAGTTTCTTATTAATACGTGCCAGGAGTCTAACCTCTATTTCAGTGGTCTGTAGATCCTCTGTGTCAGTGGAGGAATCTTACTTCTTTCTTTTTATTGGGTTTTTTTGCAGTGTGTCAGCTTTATAATCCATATTGTGCTGTTGGTAGTAGTAGAGATCGATAAATGCTTCCAAGTTCGATAAGTCCTCCACCATACAAAATCCTTTATCTATATTCAAACTGCTCAGGTCTTGTTGTTTAGATTTACTTTTCTGACCCTTTTTTAATTTCTAGATTAATAGCGGTAAGTTCATCCAGGTGTTACCTCCGGGTCTACAGTCTTTTGTTACTCACAGCGTCTCCTGCTTCTCCCCCTCTGATTTTACACAGACACTGGTTCAGGTGTTTGGTGTGGACCCGAGTACAGGTGGAGTCACATACGTTCAAACAATTCCAAACTAAAGAGAAAGTTTGATCTGTCCAAACCAAACAAGGTAGGTGTGAAAATGTACTTTTTCACATGTCTCTCACATGTGTCCCTCAGTGCAGATAGGGCTGTGCGATATGATGATACATACCATAGGATGAAAAATTGAATAATGAATAATGTCTGTGGATTGATATTTTCCTATATCCTCTATATTACCAATGTCGCAAATGCTGATTTACAAAAACAAGCATGGAGGAGTGTGACAGACCGAAACTCCCCACAACACTCTGGCACAGAACAGACATCAGCCCAAATGTTCACAGTGTTATGATTTTCTTGTTCTGATTTGTGAAATTTCTGTTCAATGTCACTTTCAAATGAAAAGAAAAGAAAAGAAAAGAGAAAAGTGCCTTTCACTGGTGTGTCCTTCACAAAATTCACAAAAAGCATTGATGAATCCAGTTATTTTGTATAGATCATTTTCCCAACAATTTTAGAGAAAACCAAATATATTGTGATATTAGATTTTGTCCATATCACCCAGCTCTCAGTGCAGACATAACGTGATAGTGTAAAAAGTGAAACAATCTTTTGGAAAAGTAGCAGAGGTTTGTTTAAAGCTGATTAGAGTGACTATTAACAAGCATTAATCCAAACAGTGCAGTTTGGTGTTGCATTAAAATAACAAACCATGCAGTAATACATTTATAAATAAAATCACTCACACAGCTGTTCTGGAGGCTTTGACCACTGGCAGCAGCCTCAGAAGACATTCCTCTGATGGGTCATATTTCCTCAAATTAAACTCCTCCAGCTCCTGTTCTGAGTTCAGTAACACAAACACCAGAGCTGACCACTGAGCAGGAGAGAGTCTGGTTCCACTGAGACGACTGTAATCTCCTCTGTTCAGGTAAGTTTGTACTTCCTGCACTAGAGAATGATCATTCAGTTCATTCAGACAGTGGAACAGATTGACGGATTTCTCTGGAGATGGATTCTCCCTGATCTTCTCCTTGATGTACTTGACCATTTCCTGTTTGCTGTGAGAGCTGCTTCCTGTCTGTGACATTAAGCCTCGTAAGAGAGTCTGATTGGACTCCAGTGACAGACCCAGAAGGAAGCGGAGGAAAAGGTCCAGGTGTCCATTCTCACTCTGTAAGGCCTTGTCCACTGCACTCCTGAGGAAATCAGACGTGTTTGGATTTCTGAAGAAATTAAAAAGTCCAGTGCTTTGCTCCACTACCACATTTGTCTTTCTAAAAATAAAGCAGAGAAATGCATATAAAGCAGCCAGAAACTCCTGAACACTCAGATGTACAAAGGTGAACACCTTCCCCAGGTGAAGCCCAAACTCCTCTCTGAAGATTTGGGTACACACTCCTGAGTACACTGACACTTCTCTGACATCAATGCCACACTCTCTAAGGTCTTCCTCATAGAAGATCAGGTTTCCTTTCTCCAGCTGTTGGAAAGCCAGTTTTCCCAGTGCCAGGATACTCTCTCTGGTCTGCTGAGGATCAGGGTGACAGTTCTGATGGTACTTTTGGTCCTTGTGTTTGATCTGAAAGATCAGAAAGTGTGTGAACATTTGAGTCAGAGTCTTGGGGATCTCTCCACTCTCTGCTTCACCCAAGATTCTCTCTAGAACAGTGGCTGAAATCCAGCAGAAGACTGGGATGTGGCACATGATGTAGAGGCTTCTTGAAGACTTCATGTGTGTGATGATTTTATTGACCAGGCTCTGATCACTAATCCTCTTCCTGAAGTACTCCTCTTTCTGAGGATCACTGAAGCCTCGTACCTCTGTTACCTGGTCAACACACTCAGGAGGGATCTGATTGGCTGCTCCTGGTCGAGAGGTTATCCAGAGGAGAGCAGAGGGAAGCAGATTCCCCTTGATGAGGTTTGTCAGCAGCACATCCACTGAGGCTGACTCTGTCACATCACACAATCTCTCATTGTTCTGGAAATTTAGAGGCAGTCGACACTCATCCAGACCATCAAAGATCAACACCACTTTGTAGGAGTCACAGTTTATTACTTCTAGTTTTCTCATTTCTGGGAAAAAGTGATGAAGAAGATTCATCAGACTGAGATTTTGCTGCTTCATCAAATTCAGCTCTCTAAAGGGAAGAAGAAACATGAAGAAGACGTCCTGATTTGCTTTTCCTTCAGCCCAGTCCAGAATGAACTTCTGCACAGAGACTGTTTTTCCAATTCCAGCAACTCCTTTAGTCAGCACAGTTCTGATGGACTTGTCTTTAAAGAGGTCATTACATTTGATGGGTGTCTCCTGTGTTGCTGGTCTCCTGGACGCTGTCTCAATCTGTCTCACCTCATGTTCATTGTTGATGCCTCCACTCCAACCCTCTGTGATGTAGAGCTCTGTGTAGATCTCATTCAGAAGTGCTGAGCTTCCATGCTGTGAGATTCCTTCATTAATTCGTTTACACTTCTCTCTTAGGTTGGATTTCAACTTTTGCAGATACACAGATGCAAGTTCTAATAAACAAAGTAATAACATTTTTTTATTTACTTTTTATTTATTTTTTATTTTTATAAAACCACTGAGCACAATATAAAATGTCAAATTCTTTCAAATGCTGCTGTTCATTCCTGATTCATGTACTAAATATTACTGAAGGAACAGGACCATTGTACAGAGTAACCACAAGTTAGACCATGAACAGAACAGAAAAGCACCAGATCCACATGATACTAAAATCAAACTTAAAACTAAAAGTGTTAATATCTAAAACAACTTCCTCTCTCTAAAGTGAACCTGATGGAATAAAGTCATGACTCAGAGCTCTTACTGTTGTGCAGTGTGTTAGCGAGATCTGTGTGGTTCATGTTCTTCAGGACGTGCAGTGTGATCTTCAGCGCTCCCTCTCGGACACTGTGCAGATCCTCCTCATCCTCCATCTCCCTCTCAGTGCATGCTGGGTAATCTGGACTCAGGAGCTTCCTAAACCTCTTCAGCTCATTCTTTATCAGAGTGATGACTTTGTGTTCCAGCTCCTGGTTAGAAACACACAGAAACAGATCTAAATATTATAATGTTACACAGTGAGAGATGCTTTATTTTAAGAAAAGAAAAAAACCTCTGTCTATTACCACAGTTACAACTGTCTGATTACCCATAATTCTGCTGCACATCGATAAAACAACACAAGTCACACACACACCTTGAATATGGACTCTAGCTGATTTCTGCTGATGTTTGATTTCTTCTTTTGCGGTCTGTGAACAAACAAAACACATCATGTAATATGGACTATATGATGATAATAATGATGATAGAATAACAGAATAGTGGGGAAACGCATAATAACGAGCAGTTGAGTAGTAAGAATAATAATACACAGCATAAATGTAAGACACTGCAGAATAATAAGGAAATGATGATAAAGTGAAAAGCTTCCTCCAACTTACTAGCTCGTTTTTCATTTATTCTTTTTTGATTTTGTTTCACTCGATGCCTCAATGCTGAACAACGCTGGAGCTCATCTGTGGTTCTCTTTTACAGCTAAACCACTTTCACTAGCTGTTAACAACAGTGACTAGCATGACTATTCTGGAAGAATTTTCTTAATCAAAGTATGATTTAAGTATGGTTATCATATAATCCATCAAGTATAATCAAGAGTTAAAATACTTAGAAATGAGATTGAGTGCATTTAGTGAGTGTCTTTATGATTTTACAAGGATATTTCTGTGTATGTGAATCAAGAAATCTAGCGAAGTTATAGCACTAGAAATAAGCAAAATTAATCTAATAGTGATTTATGAGGATGGTCACGAGTGCTTTTATTGCACCATCGCTTAGTTATAATGAGTTCTCAGTGATTTTTCAGCTAAACCTATTAGCATTGTTATCATAGCTATATAGTTATCTAACATTACAATATCAAGGTGGTTAATCCAAAGCATATATTTATTCCTTGTCCATGATAAAAATCTATCTACTGGATTTGTTATGTAAAGCAGGTCACTGAAACAGTTCAAAGCTTACAGATTGTGTTTACAGACCCGTCCAGGAGCAGCATCACTAATTCCCTGTCCAGCTTCATTCCTTCATCAGTAATAAAATACTCCATCTTGGAAAAGCACTGCTAGCGTTTATCCTGGTGTTACTGCATTTCTTCAGGTTTTTTTTCCCTGAAGCACAGTGTGTTTGCACAGTTTAATGCAAATTAGTCTGATCTATTCTCTATATCCCATCTATTCTTTTATCCTGAAAACTAAAATGATTAGATAGTTTTAATTGGTCATTTATAAATATTTTACTTTTCATTCTATACATTGGTCACTTTACAATTTAAAAAGAATAAATTAATAAACATACAGTCTATCCAAAATATTTTAATCCATAGATATATTTGAAGTATTTAAAAAATAATAAAAAAAAAAAAAAAAACAGGGTCACCATATCCTTTTTCTATTCAGTAATCCACACAGTGTTAAATCATCATTGTTCTATCAGTAAAAACACAACTGTAAATCCATAGAAGCAGGAAAATGGTTTAATGATATGTGCCAGTGAAAATCTCAGATAGACAGACAACCTGAAAACATATCACCTATTTATTTATGTATTTATGTATGTATTTATTTATTTGGGGGGGGGGGGGGGGGGGGGGGGGGGTGTCCCTTATTTTTGCTCATTGAAGGTGGCAACCCTAGAGCTTACAGACTTTACTGATATTTCTTTGACCTCCAAACAAGCTGAGATGGGGGCGGAGTGAAGGGACATTGGGGAGTGTCTATAAGACGATTGACATGAGACCCGACCAAACACTTCCGGTCTGGAAGGCAGATTTCCAGACGGGTTTTATTTTTTCAGCTACATAATACACTTGTGCTGAGGCCATTGTTTTTTTTCATGTTCTGCAAATTTCTAGGTGATGTGTACATGTAAAAATCAATTATTGCACCTTTAACACTCTCCTTTTAACACAATACACTGATTTCAGGATTTCCTAACTTAAAGAAGATTTAAAGAAGGCAACGTGTAACATCTGGCAGAATTACAACAGAAATATCAGGTGCCAAGGGTAAAAATGCTCTTCAGGCAATCAAACTGAGATTGGACATACAATAGGATGTACACTTTATTAAAGAATACTTATATGAGATTCAGAAAGGGTGATTCAAATTTTTTTTAAATGATTGCATTTTATTTTTATTTTCACTATTAATGCCTTAGCATACGCTATTGGAGACATACAGTCAGGTCCAGAAGTATTTGGACAATGGCAGAGGTTTTGTGATTTTGCCTTTATACACCACCACAGTGGATTTGAAATAAAACAATCAAGATGTGATCAAAGTGTAGACTTTCAGCTTTATTTTGAGAGGTTCCACAAAAGTATGGCATTTACCATTTAGGAATTACAGCCATTTTCAGCAAAGTACCACCATTTTCAGGGGCTCAAAGGTATTTGGACAAAGTGACATAATTGTAAATATAACCATAATTTTAATACTTGGATGAAAATCCTTTGGAGTCAATGACTGCCTGAAGTCTGGAGCCCATGTTCTCAAAACTCAAATTCTGAGTCTCCTCCCTGGAGATGCTTTGCCAGGCCTTCACTGCAGCCACCTTCACTTGCTGCTTGTTTGTGGGTCTTTCTGCCTTCAGTCTTGTCTTCAGTAAGTGAAAAGCAGGCTCTATTGGGTTGAGATCAGGCGACTGACTTGGCCATTGAAGAATATTCCATTTCTTTGCCTTCAAAAAGTCTTGAGTTGCTTTTGCAGTATGTTTAGGGTCATTATCCACCTGCACTGTGAAGCAGCGTACTGTCAGTTTTGTAGCATTTGGCTGAATGTGAGCAGAGAGTATAGCCCTATACACCTCAGAATTCATCCTGCTACTTCTGTCAGCAGTCACATCATCAATAAACACCAATGAGCCTGTTCCATTGGCAGCCATACATGCCCATGCCATAACACTGCCTCCACCATGTTTGACACATGATGTGGTATACTTTGAATCATGAGCTGTTCCTTTCTTTCACCATACTTTTCTCTTCCCATCATTCTGGTACAAGTTAGTCTTGGTTTAATCAGTCCAAAGAATTTTATTCCAGAACATGGGAGGCTTTTTTAGATGTTTTCTGGCAAGGCTAATCTGGCTTTCCTGTTCTTGAATGTTACCAGTGGTTTGCACCTTGTTGTAAACCCTCTGTATTTACATTCATGAAGGCGTCTCTTGATTGTAGATTTTGACAATGATACGCCTACCTTCTCCAGAGTATTCTTGACTTCTGTTGATGTTGTGAAGGGGTTTTTCTTCACCAAGGAAAGGTTTCTGCGATCATCCAATTTAGCTGTCTTCCATGGTCTTCCAGGCCTTTCGATGTTGTTGAGCTCACCAGTGCTTTCTTTCTTTTTAAGAATGTACCCAACTGTTGATTTGGCCACACCTAAGGTTTTTGCTATCTCTTATAGATTTATGTTGTTTTTTCAACCTAATGATGGCCTCCTTCACTTGCATTGAGATCTCCTTGGACTTCATATTGGTAGCTCCAGTCGAACAGCTGCCAAATGCCAACTCTATACCTGATATCACCTCCAGACCTTTTATCTGCTTCATTTGTCTTGAAGTAACGAGGGAATGGACCGCACCTGGTCAGTTAACTTCTTGACAGTCAATTGTCCAAATACCTTTGAGCCTTTGAGTGGGAAACTAACTGCCTCAAAGCATGCTTACTTAATAGTACAAAAAGTTAATCATAACAGAAGAAAGTGTTATGGCACACGTCAAACACAAGGCCCGTGGCCTCAATTCATTTGGCCCACCTGAACTTGGAAAAAATATTATCGAAACGGTCTATGGTACACTACTGCTCAACATTTTCACACTATCCAGAATTCACAGCAGATCCAACAGCGTAGCCATCCAAAGGCAGTTACCGCAAACTGGTGTATATATGTGCACTCCGGTTTCTATTGTCGCTGGCCTGACCGCATCCTGAAACATGGATTAAAATCAACGCATGTGTGCTGCGCTTGATGTCAGTCACACTCACATCTAAAAACAATTCAGTAGCATGTTGTGAGTTGTGCTCCCAGTGGTGTAACCAGAAACTAATTTTGGAGGGATGAGGAAAAATACAAAGTAGAGATCATGATTGTTTTTCCAAACCTTATTGAAGGTGGCAACCCTAAAGCTTATAGGCTTCGGCCATGTTTCTTTCCTCACAAAAGAAACTGAGCTGGGCTGCATTGTGGAGTTACATTGCGTGGACTGCATTGTGAAGTGACGTTGTGGAGTGTCTATAAGATAACACAAGGTCCAGCCAAGCACATCTGGTCTGAAAGGCAGATTTCCAAATTGGATTTTTTCAGCCACACAATACACTTGTGCTGAGGCCATGACCATTTATCATTTTATCAGGTTCTGCAAATTTCCAGGTGATATGTACATGTAAAAATCAATAATTGGACCTTTGCCACTATGCACGTAAAACACTACACTGCTGTCAGGATTTAATAACTGACACTATCATATTTAGAAACAAATGTTTCAAAAATAAATGAATAAAATAGTTATATAGTCATTAATTTCCCAGGTGTAAATGTTCTTCTGTAGCACCACAGACCCTCCAGCTCAGGGACTGCAGGCTGAACTGAACTCTTAAAGCAGTTTTCCTCACTGCCAGTCCGAGAGCTGCAGCACTGCACAGTTTAGTGTTTTACTGCTTCAACACCTGATAAAGCTCATGAAGGGCTTCATAATGAGACGAGTGAGTTTGATCAGGTGGAACACTGCTGTAAAACACCTCACTATACTGACAACTGTCTCTGTCTCTGAAGTTACGTGGATGTTCCATTGACGCGTCACTCTTCATGGACACACAGCTGGGTTCTGGTGAGTCTGATCTCTTTCCCTCCATCACTCTAGAACACAGATATGATTAGATCTAAAGATTTAACAAAAATATGCATGCTAATATAACATTATATATGATTTTATATTGACTTTGTATTAGTGTTGCATATAACACATTAAAATATCTGGCATATCCAGCAGTAAATCACATAAGACAGAGAAATAATGATACAAAGCCAAGACAGAAAAATTGTGTGGAAAAAAAGTGATTGTTAACATCTGCTTCACAATTTTCGAAAAATTATATTCCATTGTTAAAAAAAATTAAATGAGGATGTAATCCTGTAATGAGACAACGAACAAGACGTGCTATGACTCTCTGTCTCCAGAGCAGATTTTCATAAGGCAACATGTAATGTCTGGAAGAATTACAACAGAAATATCAGGTGTAATGGATCACAAAGCTCTTCAGGCAATTGGATCGAGATTGAACATACAAAGCTCTACCTCTCCTTAGACACTAGGCTGCAGCAGAGGTAGTAGTGAGGGGGAAACCTAACTCCCTCAAAGCATGCTTACTTATTAGTCCAAAAAGTTAAGCTAATCGTAAGGAAGCGTTATGGCACAAATCCTGCAACATCAGGATTACAGCACAAATTCGTTTCATTTGGCCTGCATGAAGGGACATTGGGGATTGTCTAGGACCAACCAAACACTTCCGGTCTGGAAGGCAGATTTCCAAACAGTTTTTTTTTCAGCCACATAATACACTGGTCATTACCATTGTATTTTCTTATCATGTTCTTCAAATTTCTAGGTAATGTGTACCTGTAAAAATCAGTAATTGCACCTTTAACAGTATCCTCTTAACACAGTACACCGATTTCAGGATTTCCTATCTGACACTAATGTATTTAGTAACAAATTTTTGAATGAATGAATGAATAAAATATTTATATTGTCATTCATTTTCTAGGTATAAATGTTCTTCTCTAGCACCACAGAGCCTCCAGCTCAGTATAGTAAGTGTTATTACCTAATAGTGCATACAGTTTCTGTTAGCCCTACTTTTCTGAGAAACATCCTTTTCTAATCTCAGAGTCTCCTCTGTCATCTCCTCTTTTAGTGTATACTATAGTGAACAATGTGTTCATCATTAAACACCAATAATTCCATCTTTTTAATTCAGCTACAGTCTGCACACTTATTCAAACAGGAGACTCGCCTCATACCTCAGGAATTACTCTGATGTCAGGAGTCCCAATCACAGCTAGCTGACTCAGCTGGGTCTTAAAGCCTGTAGAGTTTGTAGGACTAAAATATAAATTATATAAAGTATTATCTTAGCCCGCTGCTCTCCTATGACCAAGGAATAGAATAGGTGCAGCTGAAGGTTGGAGGTTTAAGTTTTATCATTTAAATATCTGACTCCATTTTATAATTACTGTCAACTTAATTATCTGACTCCAAAGAATAATCTTATTGCTAGAAGTGTAATATATCAGTGTTCCAACTGTATTTAATCTAAAACAGCTTTATCCAAAGCTTTCATTATAAAACGACATTCTTATGTCAGAGGCTTTTATATTTATTAAATAATTATTCTGTCAGTCCAGAGGTTTCTATCGACATGCAAACCTAGACCTTTCCTATTTACTTATCAGAAGTTTTATTTCAACTTGCAAGTATTAGTCTCTTATATTGGCTTGTCAGAGGTTGCTTTCAAACATTTCTAACATACTAAAATTTTATCTAGGAAACTATTTCTAATAACCATACTAATCATACTAGTCATGGACTCTTAATGAAACATATTTTCATACAGAAGAACTACTGAGTATTTGGAGATAAAGTAATGAATGGGTTTATTGTACAAAACACAAATGCACAAAGAATAAAAATGAAGAGAACTTACAGAGTCAAAGGGCAGAGTTGCGGGCATAGGAGGCTTGATGGTAAAGCATCCCTCTGATGGAAGAGCCTCCCATTACATTGTATAATGCACAAATTTTATACCCCTGAGCCTCTTTGAATTGAACAATGACCAGAGTACCAAATGGAAGAGGCACCATGTATTTTATGGCAGGATGGACCCCCTGCCAGGTAGCTCACCCTAGTGAACTGTATGTTAATTAGTTTCCTGATTGTTATATATATTGAAGATGAATAATGAGATGACATGGACACCAGGGCTGTAACCAGAAGGTTCAGACTCTTTACTGAAATCGACTGTTGATGACATCACCATAAACGGGTAGCACTCATACAAAATACATGACACTGATAATCAAATCTAAGATTCCTTAGACTATGAGAACAAAGGCAAAAGGTCTCCCATGCAGACCAGGTGGTCTCAGAATATATATGTGTGAGTGTAGGAGTGTGTGTGTGAGAAGAAAACACACACATTGCTGTAAACATATACTGTAAATGTTGTGTCCTAAACCTATATGATATTTACAATGTCACCACACTGTTCACTATGAAATATGGATTAGATTGTTACCAAACATGCTCTGGGGAATATTGTAGTGAAGCATATTTTAGATGACCAGGTTTAGATCACATGGTCTCTCTGACACACATTCCTGATCACTTTAACCTTAAGCAAATTACTACCACAGTTTATAAATCTACTACAACCTCACTGACTCAAAGCTATGCTGCTCTTATGCTACACATTACACAGTCCTTTTTACTCTTCTCTCAGTGAATGATTTCTCTAAACTGTTCTTACATCAGATCAGTGATATATTCACTGCTATTAAACACCTTAAAGCAAAGTTTAGTTCCTCTGTTAACTAGTGAGTGTTTAGAGATACAGATCTGTTCCCATGAGATGGTGTGTATTTATTGCTGGTGAATGGAAAAGTAACTCACCTCTCGTCTTTCTTTAAGTCCTGTTTTCCAGACACTCTCATGTTGGAGGTCATGTCTCCTTCTCCAGATTACAGCAGGACACACGTTTACTTCACTCCAACATCGGTGTATTAAACACAGAACTGTGCAATGTTTAACTATCATAATTTAACTCATAACTACAGAAACATAGTAAATAACTAAACTTATCACTTTTAATAATCAAATGAGGCTCAATTTCCCACAGTAAACACTATGGAGTCCCTTCTTCTGTCAAAGGGTACCAAAGCAGCTCAGAGTGCAATTACTGAACTTCTCAAAAGCACGCTCCTCAGACTAATGAAAGGAGCAGCAATGACATGGAGCCAGGATTCAAATTCTGCATCTGCTAGCAGGTAAATAATGAATGTGGTAACATGCATGAACAAACTGTGCAGGATATTCCTAGAGGTTTTAGAACAGAGCCTTCAGTACAACAGAAACATGCAGGAATGTCTAGCACATGTGCTGCACAAGGGAGCAATCCTGCAGGATTCTATAACTCCTGCAGGACACTGTGGTTAAAGCAGCCGCTCTTACTGAAACTACGGTTAATCAGGCCGCTCGTGCAATTCAGGGGCGCGGCTTTTAGACACTTAGCGGTAATAACACAGAAAGCGGAAAGCGAGCGTCCGCGAGCTCCTACACACCCAAAGCTACTTATATACAAACTGACATTTAAATAAATAACAAAACCAACACACAACATGTCACAGTATTTATGTGTATACAGGGTAAACGTTTTTATATTTGCGCCTTTACTTTTAAATAATGGGCAAAATCGATCAAGTTTATAGAGACGGTATAAATCATTAAGGCAAATAAAAATAAAAACATCATTTAAGAAATTTCATTATTATTATTATTATTAGTAGTATTATTATTATTATTATTATTATTATTGTTGTTGCTGTTGTTGTTGTTGTGTTATTAAAAATATTTTATTATTATATTAAAAATATTATTATATAAAATATAAATATATATTAAATTTTATAAATTGCCCTGGATAAATATATATTAAATATTAAATATATATTAATATAATAATATAAAATATTATTATTACAAATCTAACCATGAATAAATTTTTAAAAAATATAGATGGAACATTTCACAGAGGAAGTCTCTGACACCAAAAATATTATATTAATTATAATATATTAATATTATATTAATTTTATTATATTGTTAAATATTAATGTTTCCTTACATACTGCTGAAATAAAATGGACATTTCAAATCTCAAACCCGCTCAAATCAGTATACAGTGACCTACTCTATGCTTACAATAGAAAGGAATTAATTTAGAAATATAAAGTAGAAAGTAGAATTTTACTGTAGAAATTTAGGAGGCTATTTTGATTCATTATAAAAGGGACATTTCAAACTGGTAGACAATCAAACCCAGTCAGATCAGTTCACAGTGAGCTCCTCTATGCTCACCATAAAGATCAATTAATTCTACTGTAGAATTCTTAAGTAACTGCTCTTCAAACTCACAAGATCTGTCAGTATAACTAAACCGTACAGTAGAATTAGATACTCAGTGTGTTTATATATTACAGCTTTAGATTTAGATACTCAGTGTGTTTATATATTATAGATTTAGATTTAGATACTCACTGTGTTTATATATTATAGCTTTAGATTTAGATACTCACTGTGTTTATATATTATACCTTTACATTTAGATACTCAGTGTGTTTATATATTATAGCTTTAGATTTAGATACTCACTGTGTTTTTATATTATAGCTTTAGATTTAGATACTCACTGTGTTTATATATTATAGCTTTAGATTTAGATACTCACTGTGTTTATATATTATAGATTTAGATTTAGATACTCACTGTATTTATATATTATAGCTTTAGATTTAGATACTCAGTGTGTTTATATATTATAGCTTTAGATTTAGATACTCAGTGTGTTTATATATTATAGATTTAGATTTAGATACTCACTGCGTTTATATATTATAGCTTTAGATTTAGATACTCAGTGTGTTTATATATTATAGCTTTAGATTTAGATACTCAGTGTGTTTATATATTATAGCTTTAGATTTAGATACTCACTGTGTTTATATATTATAGCTTTAGATTTAGATACTCACTGTGTTTATATATTATAGCTTTAGATTTAGATACTCACTGTGTTTATATATTATAGATTTAGATTTAGATACTCACTGCGTTTATATATTATAGCTTTAGATTTAGATACTCAGTGTGTTTATATATTATAGATTTAGATTTAGATACTCACTGTGTTTATATATTATAGATTTAGATTTAGATACTCAGTGTGTTTATATATTATACCTTTACATTTAGATACTCAGTGTGTTTATATATTATAGCTTTAGATTTAGATACTCACTGTGTTTTTATATTATAGCTTTAGATTTAGATACTCAGTGTGTTTATATATTATAGCTTTAGATTTAGATACTCAGTGTGTTTATATATTATAGATTTAGATTTAGATACTCACTGCGTTTATATATTATAGCTTTAGATTTAGATACTCAGTGTGTTTATATATTATAGATTTAGATTTAGATACTCACTGCGTTTATATATTATAGCTTTAGATTTAGATACTCACTGTGTTTATATATTATAGCTTTAGATTTAGATACTCACTGTGTTTATATATTATAGCTTTAGATTTAGATACTCAGTGTGTTTATATATTATAGATTTAGATTTAGATACTCAGTGTGTTTATATATTATACCTTTACATTTAGATACTCAGTGTGTTTATATATTATAGCTTTAGATTTAGATACTCACTGTGTTTTTATATTATAGCTTTAGATTTAGATACTCACTGTGTTTATATATTATAGCTTTAGATTTAGATACTCACTGTGTTTATATATTATAGATTTAGATTTAGATACTCACTCTATTTATATATTATAGCTTTAGATTTAGATACTCAGTGTGTTTATATATTATAGCTTTAGATTTAGATACTCAGTGTGTTTATATATTATAGATTTAGATTTAGATACTCACTGCGTTTATATATTATAGCTTTAGATTTAGATACTCAGTGTGTTTATATATTATAGATTTAGATTTAGATATTCACTGTGTTTATATATTATAGCTTTAGATTTAGATACTCAGTGTGTTTATATATTATAGCTTTAGATTTAGATACTTCCTGTGTTTATATATTATAGCTTTAGATTTAGATACTCGCTGTGTTTATATATTATAGATTTAGATTTAGATACTCAGTGTGTTTATATATTTGAATTATTATTGAGTAACTATTTGTTGAGGAAATGCAGATTAACAGAATTGCCAATTTCCAATCAAGGACACTCACTCTAAAACCTAAAAGCTGAAATTTGGCAAGGAAAAAAGGCAAATAAGCAGCAGAAAAGAGGTTCAGTTACTCAAAGTAGAAGTAATATGTCAAAGTTTGATTATAACACTGCAGCTGTGAAGTTAGTGGTTGTTTAACCACTAGGCCTATGTGATTACAGTTAGCCTACAATAAACTAAATCAATAAAAATTGGAGGGGAAATGAGATTAACTCGTCTACACTGCTTTGCTTTCAGCCATTTGCTAACAAAGTGTTTCAAAGTGTTTTGTAGTCAGTTGTTTCCTCTGACTACATGAATCTTTGATGCCAGCTGAACTTGACATGTTGAATGATGTGGTTAATAGGTTAGAAACACTTTTAAAATGAAAATGCAATTGAGCTGAAAAGCGAGTGGTTGGAGTGTTAAGACCAGTTGTCATGATCAAGACTGACGAGTTACTGAGAAAAAAAAATGGATTTACACTTTTACTTTTGGTTGGCAACCCCACCTTGCTTCAAGCATCTTCCCACACGCCTGATCACAACATATGAGGATTATTCCTATAGATATTGTTAACCAATCCAAGGTCCATCCATCCATCCATTCTCTGTACTGCTTATCCTACACAGGGTCATGGGGAGCCTGGAGCCTATCCCAGGGAACACAGGGCACAAGGTGAGGACATGGATGTAGTGCCAATTGCAGGGCACGATCACACACCCATTCATACATTATGGACAATTTGGAAATGCCAGTCAGCCTACTACACATGACTTTGGACTGGGAAGGAAACCCCTGAAGCATGGGGAGACACATACATGGCAGAGGAAGGATTTGAACCCCCAACCCTGGAGGTGCGAGGCAAACAAGCTAAATTTATTACACAATACTTAATACCTAATGTGTGTGAATGTGAAGGGATTTGTCTGGTGTTGTCAGTCTATTTTGTAGCTTTTAACTGTATGCAGTGAACAAGTAATTAACAAACTCATTATTTAGCAGGGCTTTGCATAAGAAACAGCATCTACCAACACAAAACGCTGATCAATAAGAAGCAAAATGAGACAAAAATGACTGAAACCACATCATAATGCTTCCATCTGTGCCTTTAAAATATGTAATCTAAAAGCATTGTAAAAACTAATCTGAGTAAGTGACTATTTTAAAGTAGTGTAACAGAATACATCACTGATTACATTCAAGAGAGAGTATTGAATATTCAGCCATGAATACTTTATTTAAGGATTCAGCCCTACCTTGATTTTCTACTTCTTCAGCACCTGATAAAGCTCATGAAGGGCTTCATAATGACACGAGTGAGTTTGATCAGGTGGAACACTGCTGTAAAACACCTCACTATACTGACCTCACATCAGTAGAACTGTCTCTGTCTCTGAAGTTAATTGGAGGATCCATTGACACGTCACTCTTCATGGACACACAGCTGGGTTCTGGTGAGTCTGAACTCTTTCCCTCCATCATTCTAGAATTACAACAGAAATATCAGCAATAATTAATACTCTGCTGTCTCAACACTGTTACACAATGTGTTCATCATTAAACACCAATAATTCCATCTTTTTAATTCAGCTACAGTCTGCACACTTATTCAAACAGGAGACTCGCCTCATACCTCAGAAATTACTCTGATATCAGGAGTCCCAATCACAGCTAACTGACTCAGCTGGGTCTTAAAGCCTGTAGAGTTCACTGACTCAAAGCTATGCTGCTCTTATGCTACACATTACACAGTCCTTTTTACTCTTCTCTCAGGGAATGATTTCTCTAAACTGTTCTTACATCAGATCAGTGATATATTCACTGCTATTAAACACCTTAAAGCAGAGTTTAGTTCCTCTGTTAACTAGTGAGTGTTTAGAGATACAGATCTGTTCCCATGAGACGGTGTGTATTTATTGCTGGTGAATGGAAAAGTAACTCACCTCTCGTCTTTCTTTAAGTCCTGTTTTCCAGACACACTCATGTTGGAGGTCATGTCTCCTTCTCCAGATTACAGCAGGACACACGTTTACTTCACTCCAACATCGGTGTGTTAAATCAAACCCTGTATCAGCACAGAGTTCACTTACAGGAAATAGTCACGGTATCAAGTCCTAAAACAACCTGTGTACATTAAACCTTCAGTACAAACCCACAAAACTCTTCTGCATCTAGTGTCACTTCAGTGTGTTTATATATTATAGCTTTAGATTTAGATACTCACTGCGTTTATATATTATAGCTTTAGATTTAGATACTCACTGTGTTTTTACTCCTGAAATGGTTTATTTTCCAAAATGGAGCTGCTGAGTTTTCACCGTCTAACGGTTTATTCTGCAGAAGGGGAAGGGCTCTCTGTGTGTGTGTGTGTGTGTGTGTGTGTGTGTGTGTGTGTGAGAGAGAGAGAGAGTGAGTGAGTGAGTGTATTTTTAAGTGATTCTGCAGTAAAACAGTAAACAGTAGAAATAGATAATAATACAGTGCATTTTCACATGTTATGAAACTTGGTTTATTTTCAAAGTGGACTCTCTCCGGTCTTTTTGTTATGTAGGGCAGAGCGGTGCGCGTGCCAACAGACTTTAATAGTTTCCACGTAGACCGGTATGACGAAACTTCCTGTCTTTACTGCTTGCTATAACAACACTGCGCGTAAAAAATAAATAAATAAATAAATAAATATTCAAACGACTTTAGTATCATTTGACTCTTTAATCTCTCAGTTATAATCCTACAGTCTCTAAACGCTTATATAGCCTACAGAGCTGAATATTCAGATCCCAGACTCAGTTCTGTGTTAAAACTCGCCCCGATATTACAAGAAACTCTGCCATGTAAATTCACACAATTCCCTTTTATGATTTTATTTCGTGCAGCAGGAGAAACAGGCCAAGCAGGACAGACAGGAGTGTACCTGCTGCTGTTCTGTCAATGGCAGGACATGAAGTAATGAGGGGCAAGTCAAAAACAGGTGTGGCTAGGAGCTATACAATCTGTCATAAGATAAGATAAGATAAGATAAGATAAGATAAACTTTATTAATCCCCGGAGGGAGATTCAGGTCATGTGACACTCCATAGATTTATCACTTTGAAGAAAAAAAAGGAGGAGGCAGGAGTGATGGAGAACCCCTCTGTTAGTTACTCCTGTCATCAGCAGGTTTTCAGAGCAGATCAGGAGAAGATGCTTAGCCAGTACCCTGAGACAGCATCTGCCATGTACTGTGGCTTGTGTCCAAAGCAGGTGGGTAATACAGTGAAAGGATCATGTATGCCTAAACTAGTTCATGGACAGCCTACACACAGATAATTATGCAATAATTAAGTAAATGTGTGTGTGTATGTGTGTGTGTGTGTGTGTTCTTTTGCCTACATTATGTTGGCTTTCGCTTTGGCTTTGTTCTGTGTTCATTGTCAAGTGTTAAAATTTGTTATATTTAAAGTGACATTATTTCATGACTTTATGACGTCATGTCACAATGTACCCCTCACATGGTACAGCATGCCCCACCTATGGGTTCTAACATTTCACAGTTACATATATAAGTTAGTACATATATACAACCATATGAAAAGATTCTCAGATGTACAGCCAGCTGAGAAACTCATACTTAAAGCTTCTTACAATGGATAGAAAAAATCTACACACCCCTGTTAAAATAGCAGGTTTTTGTGATGAAGAAAAAAGAAAATCAAACCAAGATAAATCATATCAGAACTTTTTCCATCATTGATGTGAAATTACAACATATAAAAATTAAGTGAAAATCCATCAGAAACATTTTAGGGAAAAATAGGAAAAATAAAAAAGTTACAGTAACCTGGTTGCATAATTGGGGTGTGGCTGTGTTCAGAATGAACCAATCACATTCAACCTCATGTTCAAAAGTAATTATCATACAGCTGTCATCAATGAAATTATTCTGATTAAACCCCAAATAAAGACCAACATGCATTCATACATTTAATTTATTAAATCAATTCATTATTTGAACCAAATTATTTACTGCAAATGCAGAGAGTCAAGTTTGGAAATGTGGCCACACGAGAGTAACCAAGATCCATCCAGCACAACACACTTCACTCACTACACAAAAACTCTGTTTGCCTTATAGCATGGAATATTATTAATCATAGTAACTCATTAATTATTATTATTATTAGTAGTAGTAGTAGTAGTAGTAGCAGTGTTGATGTTATCAGAATAATTTTATTTGCCATATACTTTGACATGTATTAGGATTTTTTCTTAGTGTTTGGTCACAACATCTTACATTCAACTCAGTTTACACACACACACACACATCACAGACAACACAACACACAACCACCATCCCAATATCCAAATACTGCACCTTAAGCAGAAATCCATAGACTCAGTTGTAATTTATATTACAGTGGAGGTAGAAATAGCAGCTGAATGCAGTTCAGATGGCATTAAATGGAGTCACATAATTGTGATATAATAATAATAATAATAATAATAATAATAATAGTAAAGAGTAGAGAAGAGGCGTGTGTTGGAGTTGTTATGGCAGAATAATCCAGTGCACAGTAATAAGGCTGATGAGCTCTGTGTCTGTGGGAAGGACACAAGGCCTACCGGCTGTTTGAGGCGGCGCTGCGTGTTGTGCTGGATGGAGCTTGACTGCCCTCGTGTGGCCAAACCCAGGAACTGCAATTTCCCACAATCACTGTTCTGTTATGAAGTATTTTATGGCGGTGTTTATAAGTCTACACTTGTAGTAGTTAGCCGGGGGAGAGTGGAGAGAACTGTTAGAGAAATATTAGAGAAATGTTAGTGAATGCTCCCGCCTCCTCCCCTCCCTTTTTCCCTTTATGTTTTACTGTAATAAGGTATATATTGGCTTTATCTGTGTAATCTTCTTCCCTAGTTGTGGAGATTGTCGAGTGAAATAGCTGAGGCCACGTACGGAACATATGAAGTTCCACTGAAGCAGTGATGAGACTGAACATGACTTTTGGTGCTCATGATTGAATATGGCAGTTTTATTAGGAACCCTAAACATTAGAGAAGGAAATATTGAATGTGAAGTGTAGTAGTGCTAGTGCTTGTGAATAGACTCTCAGTTTAGATAGTGACCCTGAACAAAACTAACCTGCAGTGCTTTATTAGGGTGCTGATGAAGTTGGAGTTGAACTGGTAAGAAAGCTATTATAGAGAGGCCTCTTTAGACTCCCGAGGATGTTCAATCAGAAGCTGCCCCAAACTCCCCTGATTCCAGCCATCAGCTGGAATGAAGCAAAGCGGCCTGCACGAGCTGAGGCGGGGGTTGTAGAGAAAGCAGATAAAACACTGCCATGTGTTAGATAAGGGCTGGGAAACTGGGCTTTACACACAGGATTTAGAGGACACAGCTTTGGAGTTAGTTTGATTACAGGTTGCTATTAGGTGCGTGTTGAGCCACCAAGCGCTTGCAAAATGACTGTAGCCTGTGTTTTACTCTTCAACCTTTCCAACATGTATTCTGCCTTCCAAGAGGAGGATGAGCAGGAGGAAGAAGAGGCTCAGGAAGCAGAAGTGGATCCGATTCTTCAACAAGATTTACTACAGGCTGGATTTACTGTCACACACGCCATCGCCACTGCTCTCTTTCATCAGTAGTGTAGCAGTAAGATTACTCATACATACAGGCCACTTTATTAGGAACACCCCTTACTCATACACACCACTTTATTAGGAACACCCCTTACTCATACATACAGGCCACTTTATTAGGAACACCCCTTACTCATACACACCACTTTATTAGGAACACCTCTTACTCATACACACAGGCCACTTTATTAGGAACACCCCTTACTCATACATACACACCACTTTATTAGGAACACCCCTTACTCAACTTACTTATAAACGATGGGGAAAGTCAGGTGTTGTGTGTAAATCCGACTGCCCAGCTGGATCCTACACCCCCCCTTCACGTGCACGCGCACAGTCCGATCGTGTTTCCTGTAGATGGCAGTAAAAACACAAAGTTCACTCAAAGGCTTCACTTTTCATCCAAACGTTCAGTTAGATGGAGAACTTGTGCATTTTCCTGTAGATGGCAGTAAAGACTCTGAAATTTAATAACTCATATAACACACTGAGAGCTTATTTGTGCTCTTTTTCTTTTTGTTTTCTCTTTTTTCTGCTTGGAAGTAAAATCAGTATGTATTGGTAGAATTTTACACTAAAGTGTCGGATGCTTCACAGAAGAAATGTAGTTTGTCAATAAGACAACACTCTTAACTCTTGTAATGATGTAAAAATGTACACATTAGTGTATTAGATTTGTACAAAGCCTCGAATAGATCTGTTTTATTTATGGATTCATTTATTTAATAATATACTGAAGAAACTTGTTAAAAAGCCATGTAGACAATGCTGATGTTAATAACTCTTAGCAGGAGCCTGTTTTTTTCCTCATGTGTAAAGCTGTAAGTGATGTGAAGGATTGTGGTTTATGAGGTTTATGAAGTGCTGTGAGGGTTTACTAAAGTGCTCTAGAAATAAAATAAATAATAACAATAGTTACTGTGAAAAAATACTGTGAAACGCAAGTAGAAAACAAACATACAAACAGAAAAAGTAAAAGGGGAAGGGACATGCCAAGCTGAGACTATTCGCAGGGCATGGGTGCTTGGTAAGGCGTGGCACTTGCCCATTTCAGGAGAGACCACTTTGCGCCGCCTTAATCAAACACCGAGAGATAAAAGAAAACAGAAGCTATTTATGGAGCAGATAATCACTACACTTCTCGATCATGGTAGATTAAAAAAATAAATAATAGTAAAAAGTAGAATAAAACCTCTTCTAAACAACTGTACAAGCTAAAAGAAAGATGTGTAGTTAATGAATATTTCACTACAATCAGTAATCATTGTTTCATATTTACTACAATACCTAATGAGAAATTATGTTTTTAATGTTTTGTTTTTGTTGCCGAGGTGCATTATGGGAGAATTCCAAAGTTCCATTGCATCCTATACGTGTCTCTTAGTTCAATGCTTTGTTCTTTACGTGTTTTTCACACACAAGCGGTAAAAATGTTGACAAAGGGGCTTCAGTACTCTCGAATTAATATCTGTAAAAACTGGCAACAATTTTAAGAAAAGGACCTCAAAAAAAAAAAAAAGAACACAACTACAAAAAAATTTAAAAAAAAAGAAAAATTCCCGCGGTAGGCGAGAAAACACTCAAAAATATTACCAAGTACAAATGAGGACAAGACAGAAATAATCCTAAAATAATAAAATAACACCCACAATAACCCTGTGAATAAATCAGGAGAAGATCCTCAGGCTCCTCTCCACCTTCTTATTCACATAACTCAAATACAGAACACAGAATAAGCAGGTCATGAAGGAACCGAGACAAATAAATAAAAAGAACCGAGCAGAATGTACAAGACCAAACCAAAGAAAAGCAAACCAACAAAACTAAATAAAACCAGGCCAGTAGCACAAGCAGCAGTCAGCCGCACAAAGCGGACAAAACAAAGCAGCAGTGCGGAAAATGGCGCCCTGCAGAATCACTGCACTTCCTTTAACCCGGATTATTCTCCTTCATGTGGACACTACACCCGCGCCTCTACTAGCGCTCCAAGCCGCTAACACACACACACACACACACACACACACAGCTTCAGCCTGCCAGTAACACCCTGAAACCCGGAAGGGAAACGCCGGGAAACGGCTGCACCAGCGGACCACATCAACCATCTTTCTGCATCAGCCAAAACCTCAAAGCGGAAAAGGGGGAACCCGGAACAGGCGCTCCTGCGGAAATGACGCAGCCCATGATTGGACACCCAAACACTGAGGGCGTGATACAATAACTGGGGAAAAAGATCAGTGCAATGCCCCATATCCAGGCCACTACAATATCCGCTCCACTAGTATAGTTTTATCTTACCCATTCCACTTTCCCCTACTTTTAAAACATGTCTCCCGACAACTTATACAGGCTTGGATCAAAAAAAGCATCTGACTTTATCTCACTGGAATATTTATGGAGTGTGATGGACCACTACAGTTTTCCCCAAAACGTCACTCATATTCATCTTTGTGTTGATTGGTTGAAGTGTTGACAGTGGGCGGGGCATGAACATACACAGGCGCAGTCACGTGGGCTTCAGATTAGTTAGTTAATTGTCTCAATGTCTTAATGTCTTAATTGTCAGAGAAAATGCTGCAATAACCTGAAAACACAATGGAAATGGTTTACAACAAAATGGAAAAGTTTCAGAAGAATGCATGAAAAAAGCAGAACTTCTAAGCTAAGAATTATCACATTAGCTAAGTTATTCATCTGACCAGTGTGTTTATCTTAGCCTTCTTCATTACTTTTATTCTAAGTAACATTAATCATTCACATAAAAACTACTTACACAGTAATCCTGACTAAGATCAGGATACTCGTTCTCATTAAGATAAAACC
This sequence comes from Pangasianodon hypophthalmus, assembly GCF_027358585.1. NCBI lineage: Eukaryota > Metazoa > Chordata > Actinopteri > Siluriformes > Pangasiidae > Pangasianodon > Pangasianodon hypophthalmus. The sequence continues at coordinate 29,377,508 of NC_069718.1, read as the reverse complement.
AGATAAAAAATATTTTACTGTAAAAACTTAAGTAAACTTATGCAGCTTATGAGTTCTGCTTGTTTTTCTAATTTCTTTTTTAAATTCTTTTTGTAATTTGTCTTTTTAAATCGAGGTTTTATATCTGCTGAGTATTTCCAGTACTTCCTGTTATTTTACATTTTTTATGTTTATGACAGTTACATGTGCGCAATTTAATGAAGCCACGAGATACTAAATCAAGGTCATGAAATCATAATGTCTGTGATGTAGGAGGTTTTACAACCCTTTTAATTCTCTATTCTCTGTATTTGCAGGTGTTTTCAATATTTGCTGCTGTTTCCAGAAATTGTATATCAAGGACTTCAAATAAATCTGCAAATGAATCCTGATTACAAAACTTGTAAAAGGTAAGGAGCTTGCTTTGTGTTTTATTTACGTGATTTTGTTTAGACGAGCTTTATCGTGGCTTTTGCTCCATGGATCAGAGTGCTGTCTGATAACAATTGATAACAATCATATTCATCTGTGTGTGTGTGTTTATTAAATGTCCAAAGTTACTGCCCTTTGCTCTCTGCAGTATAAACCAGGTAGACAGTATCAGTGAAAGTAAAACTCAGCAGCTCCATTTTGTGTCGAGGGGAAAATAAACCATTTCAGGAGTAAAAACACAGTGAGTATCTAAATGTAAAGCTATAATATATAAACACACTGAAGTGACACTAGATGCAGAAGAGTTTTGTGGGTTTGTACTGAAGGTTTAATGTACACAGGTTGTTTTAGGACTTGATACCGTGACTATTTCCTGTAAATGAACTCTGTGCTGATACAGGGTTTGATTTAACACACCGATGTTGGAGTGAAGTAAACGTGTGTCCTGCTGTAATCTGGAGAAGGAGACATGACCTCCAACATGAGTGTGTCTGGAAAACAGGACTTAAAGAAAGACGAGAGGTGAGTTACTTTTCCATTCACCAGCAATAAATACACACCGTCTCATGGGAACAGATCTGTATCTCTAAACACTCACTAGTTAACAGAGGAACTAAACTCTGCTTTAAGGTGTTTAATAGCAGTGAATATATCACTGATCTGATGTAAGAACAGTTTAGAGAAATCATTCCCTGAGAGAAGAGTAAAAAGGACTGTGTAATGTGTAGCATAAGAGCAGCATAGCTTTGAGTCAGTGAACTCTACAGGCTTTAAGACCCAGCTGAGTCAGTTAGCTGTGATTGGGACTCCTGACATCAGAGTAATTCCTGAGGTATGAGGCGAGTCTCCTGTTTGAATAAGTGTGCGGACTGTAGCTGAATTAAAAAGATGGAATTATTGGTGTTTAATGATGAGCACATTGTTTAACAGTGCTGAGACAGCAGAGTATTAATTATTGCTGATATTTCTGTTGTAATTCTAGAGTGATGGAGGGAAAGAGATCAGACTCACCAGAACCCAGCTGTGTGTCCATGAAGAGTGACGCGTCAATGGAAGAACCAAATACCTACAGAGACAGTCCTACTGATGTGAGGTCAGTATAGTGAGGTGTTTTACAGCAGTGTTCCACCTGATCAAACTCACTCGTCTCATTATGAAGCTCTTCCTGAGCTTTATCAGGTGTTGAAGCAGTAAAACACTAAACTGTGCAGTGCTGCAGCTCTCGGACTGGCAGTGAGGAAAAGTGCTTTAAGAGTTCAGTTCAGCCTGCAGTCCCTGAGCTGGAGGGTCTGTGGTGCTACAGAAGAACATTTACACCTGGGAAATTAATGACTATACAACTGTTTTATTTATTTATTCATTCAAACATTTGATTCTAAATATTGTAGTGTCAGTTAGGAAATCCTGAAATCAGTGTATTGTGTTAAGAGGAGAGTGTTAAAGGTGCAATAATTGATTTTTACATGAAAAAAAAAAAACAATGGTCGTGGCCTCAGCACAAGTGTATTATGTGGCTGAAAAAATAAAACCCATCTGGAAATCTGCCTTCCAGACCGGAAGTGTTTGGTCAGGCCTCGTATCAATCATCTTATAGACACTCCCCAAAGTCCCTTCACTCCGCCCTCATCTCAGCATGTTTGGAGATCAAAGAAATATCAGCAAAGCCTGTAAGCTCTAGGGTTGCCACCTTCAAGGAGGAAAAATAAGGGACACCCCCCCCAAACAAATAAACAAACAAACAAACAAACAGATAAATAAATAAATAGGTAATATGTTTTCAGATTGTCTGTCTGTTTGAGATTTTTGTTGGCACATATCGTTAAACCATTTTCCTGCTTCTACGGATGTACAATTGTGTTTTTACTGACAGAAGAATGATGATTTAACATTGTGTGGATTACGGAATAGACAAAGGATATGGTGACCCTGTTTTTTTTTTTTTAAATACTTAAAATATATTATATCTCGGGATTAAAATATATTGGATAGACTGTATGGTTATTAATTTATTCTTTTTAAATTGTAAAGTGACCAATGTCACTCATTTTAGTTTTCAGTATAAAAGAATAGATGGGATATTATCAGGCTAATTTGCACCAAACTGTGCAAACACACTGTGCTTCAAGGTAAAAAAAACTGAAGAAATGCAGTAATACCAGGATAAACACTAGCAGTGTAGTCTCAGCCACCTGGGACACTGGAGACACGAAGCTCACTCAGCCATCCTGTATATAAACTAGCCTATAGTGTCTTGGCAAAACTTTTCAGATGAGAATAACAAAAATAACCTTCCAAAGTCAAAGGGTTTTGGATGCCAAATATCAGACTTTATTGAATCAACCAACAAAGCCGAGATAATCATCTGATTTACATAGTCAAGTGAAGTCTTCTCTTTTTTTCTTTTAATCACACCCCTGCCTCTCACCACAATTATTTCCCTGACCCTCTATCTTAGTTTTAACCGTGGCGAGAGATCAGTCAGTTTTTTTTTTTTTTAAAAAAAGTTAACATTCATCACAACCTGAACAGTGCACTTCAGTCGTCTGGTAGAGAGAAAAACACCTTCCCATGAGATATGACGGAACACATCTGGACTGAAGAAGATACAATTTATGAATGTGAACTGCGTGCTTATTGTTTTTCCCAAAAGCACAGTCCACCTGCAAGGTCACACCAGTTTGTTTTAGGTTTCTTGATTCACATACACAGAAATATCCTTGTGAAATCATAAAGTCACTCTCTAAATACACTAAATCTGTTATCATTTCTAAGTATTTTAAATCTTGATTATACTTGATGGATTATATGATAACCATACTTGATGGATTATATGATAACCATCATACTTTGATTAATAAAATTCTTCCACAATAGTCATGCTAGTCACTGTTGTTAACAGCTCGTGAAGGTGTTTTAGCTATAAAAGAGTACCACAGATGTGCTCCAGCATTATCCAGCATTGAGGCATCGAGTGGAACAACATCAAAAAAGAAAAAATGAAAAACGAGCTAGTCAGTTGGAGGAAGCTTTTCACTTTATCATAATTTCCTTATTATTCTGCAGTGTCTTACATTTATGCTGTGTATTATTATTCTTACTACTCAACTGCTCGTTATTATGCGGTTCCCCACTATTCTGTTATTCTATCATCATTATCATCATACAGTCCATATTACATGATGTGTTTTGTTTGTTCACAGACCACAAAAGAAGAAATCAAACATCAGCACAAATCATTTGGAGTCCATATTCAAGGTGTGTGTGATTTGTCTTGTTTTATCAATGTGCAGCAGAATTATGGGTAATCAGACAGTTGTAACTGTGGTAATAGACAGTTTTTTTTTTTTTTTCATAAAAGACATAAAACATGTCTCACTGTGTAAAATTATAATATTTAGATCTGTTACTGTGTGTTTCTAACCAGAAGCTGGAACACAAAGTCATCACTCTGATAAAGAATGAGCTGAAGAGGTTTAGGAAGCTCCTGAGTCCAGATTACCCAGCATGCACTGAGAGGGAGGTGGAGGATGAGGAGGATCTGCACAGTGTCAGAGAGGGAGCGCTGAAGATCACACTGCACGTCCTGAAGAACATGAACCACACAGATCTCGCTAACACACTGCACAACAGTAAGAGCTCTGAGTCATGGCTTTATTCCATCAGGTTCACTTTAGAGAGAGGAAATTGTTTTGGATATTAACACTTTTAGTTTTAAGTTTGATTTTAGTATCATGTACATCTGGTGCTTTTCTGTTCTGTTCGTGGTCCAGCTTGTGGTTACTCTGTACAATGGTCCTGTTCCTTCAATAATATTTAGTACATGAATCAAGAATGAACAGAAACTTTTGAAAGAATTTTACATTTTATATCGTGCTCAATGATTTTGCTTTGAAACATGTTATTTCTTTGTTTATTAGAGTCTGTGGCCTCTGTGTATCAACCAAAGTTGAAATCCAACCTGAGAGAGAAGTTTAAAAGAATTAATGAAGGAATCTCACAGCATGGAAGCTCAGCACTTCTGGATGAGATCTACACAGAGCTCTACATCACAGAGGGTTGGAGTGGAGACGTCAATAATGAACATGAGGTGAGACAGATTGAGACAGCATCCAGGAGACCAGCAACACAGGAGACACCCATCAAATGTAATGACCTCTTTAAAGACAAGTCCATCAGAACTGTGCTGACTAAAGGAGTTGCTGGAATTGGAAAAACAGTCTCTGTGCAGAAGTTCATTCTGGACTGGGCAGAAGGAAAAGCAAATCAGGACGTTACCTTAACGTTTTCCCTTCCCTTTAGAGAGCTGAATTTGATGAAGCAGCAAAATCTCAGTCTGATGAATCTTCTTCATCACTTTTTCCCAGAAATGAGAAAACTAGAATTAATAGACTGCGACTCCTACAAAGTGGTGTTGATCTTTGATGGTCTGGATGAGTGTCGACTTCCTCTAAATTTCCAGAACAATGAAAGATTGTGTGATGTGACAGAGTCAGCCTCAGTGGATGTGCTGCTGACAAACCTCATCAAGGGGAATCTGCTTCCCTCTGCTCTCCTCTGGATAACCTCTCGACCAGGAGCAGCCAGTCAGATCCCTCCTGAGTGTGTAGACCAGATAACAGAGGTACGAGGGTTCAGTGATCCTCACAAAGAGGAGTACTTCAGGAAGAGGATAAATAATCAGAGACTTGCCAATAAAATCATCAGACACATGAAGTCTTCAAGAAGCCACTACATCATGTGCCACATCCCAGTCTTCTGCTGGATTTCAGCCACTGTTCTAGAGAGAATGTTAGGTGAAGCAGAGAGTGGAGAGATCCCCAAGACACTGACTCAAATGTTCACACACTTTCTGATCTTTCAGATCAAAAACATGGACCAAAAGTACTATCAGAAATGTGACCCTGATCCTCTGCAGACCAGAGAGAGTATCCTGGCACTGGGAAAACTGGCTTTCCACCAGCTGAAGAAAGGAAATCTGATCTTCTATGAGGAAGACCTGAGAGAGTGTGGCATTGATGTCAGAGAAGTGTCCGTGTACTCAGGAGTTGTACCCAAATCTTCAGAGAGGAGTTTGGGCTTCACCTGGAGAAGGTGTTCAGCTTTGTACATCTGAGTGTTCAGGAGTTTCTGGCTGCTTTATATGCATTTCTCCAGTTCATCCTTCAGAAGACAAATGTGTTGGAGCAAAGCACTAGCATTTTCAGTTACTTCAGAAAGTCAAACATGTCTGATTTCCTCAGGAGTGCAGTGGACAAGGCCTTACAGAGTGAGAATGGACACCTGGACCTGTTCCTCCGCTTCCTTCTGGGTCTCTCACTGGAGTCCAATCAGACTCTCTTACGAGGCTTAATGCTGCAGACAGGAAACAGCTGTGACAGCAAACAGGAAATAGTCAAGTACATCAAGGAGAAGATCAGGGAGAATCCATCTCCAGAGAAATCCATCAATCTGTTCCACTGTCTGAATGAGCTGAATGATCATTCTCTAGTGCAGGAAGTACAAACTTATCTGAACAGAGGAGGTTACAGTTGTCTCAGTGAAACCAGTCTCTCTCCTGCTCAGTGGTCAGCTCTGGTGTTTGTGTTACTGAACTCAGAACAGGAGCTGGAGGAGTTTAATTTGAGTAAATATGACCCATCAGAGGAATGTCTTCTGAGGCTGGTGCCAGTGGTCAAAGCCTCCAGAAAAGCTGTGTGAGTATTTTTATTTATAAATGTATTACTGCATGGTTTGTTATTTTAATGTAACACTGAACTGCACTGTTTGGATTAATGCTTGTTAATTGTTACTTTAATCATCTTTAAATAAACACATTTTATACTAACACATTATGTCTGTACTGAGGACTGAGCGATACGGACAAAATCTTGTATCACGATATAGATAATTTCACTTCTTGAAAATTTGTTTACCTAGTGTACCATTGTCTAAGCCTGTAGAGGTCTGTGCGTCCCTCCATGGATATGCCTCCCTAGACCATCACTGACCCACCCCCAAACCGGTCATGCTGAACGATGTTACAGGCAGCATAACGTTCTCCACGGCTTCTCCAGACCCTTTCACGTCTGTCACATGTGCTCAGGGTGAACCTGCTCTCATCTGTGAAAAGCACAGGGCGCCAGTGGCGGACCTGCCAATTCTGGTGTTCAATGGCAAATGCCAATCGAGCTCCACAGTGCCGGGCAGTGAGCACAGGGCCCACTAGAGGACGTGGGGCCCTCAGGCCACCCTCATGAAGTCTGTTTCTGATTGTTTGGTCAGAGACATTCACACCAGTGGCCTGCTGGAGGTCATTTTGTAGGGCTCTGGCAGTGCTCATCCTGTTCCTCCTTGCAAAAAGGAGCAGATACCAGTCCTGCTGCTGGGTTAAGGACCTTCTACACCCCTGTCTAGCTCTCCTAGAGTAACTGCCTGTCTCCTGGAATCTCCTCCATGCTCTTGAGACTGTGCTGGGAGACACAGCAAACCTTCTGGCAATGGCACATTTTGATGTGCCATCCTGCCGGAGTCGGACTGCCTGTGCAACCTCTGTAGGGTCCAGGTATCGCCTCATGCTACCAGTAGTGACACTGACCCTAGCCAAATGCAAAAGTAGTGAAAAACAGTCAGAAAAAAGTAGGGGAAAAAATGTCAGTGGCCTCCACCTGTAAAACCATTCCTGTTTTGGGGGTTGTCTCATTGTTGCCCAACTAGTGCAGCTGAAACTGATTAACAACCCCCTCTGCTACTTAACTGACCAGATCAATATCCAAGGAGTTTAAATGACTTGATGCTATACTCTGATTAAAAAGTGTTCCTTTAATTTTTTTGAGCAGTATATATGTAGCCAGGTGTTAAAGGAGGGACCACACACAACGGTCTTATCATTTTGTGGGTCTTTATTCCCCGACTAACCTCGGTGGGAGTTAGCATTAATTTAGTTAAAACTTGGAGTTCCCAACAGTAACAAGTGACCCTCATACAGCATAATCTTTGGGGCTTAAGACAGGATAACCATAAACATAAACAGAACCAAAACAACAGTAGTGGCTTTTCCTACCAAAAGTGCATACACATTTCAAAATTACGTTACAAAATACATTCAAAAACAGCTTACAGTATGAACCAACTTACTTTCAAAATCTCTTAAAGGAATGGCGCCTCTGATGAAGGATGCGACTGCTACAACATTGATGGTATCTGCCCACTTCCATATGCATGAGCTCACAGACGCCCATGATCAGTTAGTATCACTGTGATTGATAGGGGAGAGAGAGTATGCCACCCCTCCCTCCCTGAGAGCAGGGACTCACTTGCTCACTTGGACTCCCGGCCACTGATGGCTGTGGCATCTTCAGGATTTAAACTCACAATCTATGGAAAATAGGATGAACGCTTTTCTGTTGTGCCACTCAGGAGCCTTTTTTTACTAGCACACTGCTAGTAGCTCCTAGCGCTGACTTTAGTGACATAAATCAGCTGCCAAAATGTGTCTTTTACGACATTCCTGATACAGAGGATACAGGAAAATAATTATCAATAGACACTATTCATTATTCTATTTTCTCATCCTATGATATGTATCACCATTTCACACCTAATTCATTATTCGAATTTCTCCTCTTATGTATCACCGTATCAGCATATCAAACAGCCCTATCTGTCACGTGAGAGAGAATAAGGACGCTTTAACACCTAATTTGTTTGGTTTGGACAGATCAAACCTTCTCTTTAGTTTGGATCAGTTTGGATGTATGTGACTCCACCTGTACTCGGGTCCACACCAAACACCTGATCCAGTGTCTGTGTAAAATTAGAGGTCTCGAGGTGACAGATTTATAACAGTATGAGCACAGAGAACAACACACACCAACTGTTTACCGTCTCTGTGAAAGTCAACATATAACTCACTGTAAAGTACCACTAGTACTGGCATGTTATTAACTCGTAGTGTACAGTTCTATAAATCTTTATTTTCTGTAATAAAATGCACTATATCTGCAGTGTTGATTGTAGAAACTTGAACACAGATCAGAGTGTAGTGTTTGTAGGCTGCTCGCTCTCACGTGTGTTATGTACATGACCTAATGGTCTTCTAATAAATTGTAGCTGAGAGATTGTGGAGTGCAGAAGGACGTCCCTGCTCCTGTAAATGTGCTGATGTGGTGTCCTGTCCTCTGATTTGTGTGTGTGAGAGAAACACACTGACATTTCTGTTCCATGTTAAACTTTAGCTGTATTATGGCTGTGTTTGTGTGTTTGAGATCAGTGTTCTGATATTTCATCATTTCTTTTCCAGTCTGTGTGGGTGTAAACTGACAGAGGAAAGCTGTAGAGTTCTGTCCTCAGTTCTCAGCTCAAACTCCTCCAGTCTGAGAGAACTGGACCTGAGTAACAATAAACTGCAGGATTCAGGAGTGAAGCTGCTCTCTGCTGGACTGGAGAATCCACACTGTGCACTGGAGAAACTGAGGTATACGCGCACACACACACACACACACACACACACAGTATACCGGAGATACTGAGGTATACACACACACACACACACACACACACACACACATACACACACCCAGTATACTAGAGATACTGAGGTATGTATGTATGTATGTATGTATGTATGTGTATATATATATATATATATATATATATATATATATATATATATATATATACACACTATATTACCAAAAGTATTCGGTCACCTGCCTTGACTCACATATGAACTTAAGTGCCATCCCATTCCTAACCCATAGGGTTCAATATGATGTCGGTCCACCTTTTGCAGCTATTACAGCTTCAACTCTTCTGGGAAGGCTGTCCACAAGGTTGAGGAGTGTGTTTATAGGAATTTTTGACCATTCTTCCAAAAGCGCATTGGTGAGGTCACACACTGATGTTGGTCGAGAAGGCCTGGCTCTCAGTCTCCACTCTAATTCATCCCAAAGGTGTTCTATCAGGTTCAGGTCAGGACTCTGTGCAGGCCAGTCAAGTTCATCCACACCAGACTCTGTCATCCATGTCTTTATGGACCTTGCTTTGTGCACTGGTGCACAGTCATGTTGGAAGAGGAAGGGGCCCGCTCCAAACTGTTCCCACAAGGTTGGGAGCATGGAATTGTCCAAAATGTTTTGGTATCCTGAAGCATTCAAAGTTCCTTTCACTGGAACTAAGGGGCCAAACCCAACTCCTGAAAAACAACCCCACACCATAATTCCTCCTCAACCAAATTTCACACTCGGCACAATGCAGTCCGAAATGTACCGTTCTCCTGGCAACCTCCAAACCCAGACTCGTCCATCAGATTGCCAGATGGAAAAGCGTGATTCATCACTCCAGAGAACGCGTCTCCACTGCTCTAGAGTCCAGTGGCGGCGTGCTTTACACCACTGCATCCGACGCTTTGCATTGCACTTGGTGATGTGTGGCTTGGATGCAGCTGCTCGGCCATGGAAACCCATTCCATGAAGCTCTCTGCGTACTGTACTTGGGCTAATCTGAAGGTCACATGAAGTTTGGAGCTCTGTAGCAATTGACTGTGAAGAAAGTCGACGACCTCTTTGCACTATGCGCTTCAGCATCCGCTGACCCCTCTCCATCAGTTTACGTGGCCTACCACTTCGTGGCTGAGTTGCTGTTGTTCCCAAACTCTTCCATTTTGTTATGATAAAGCTGACAGTTGACTGTGGAATATTTAGGAGCGAGGAAATTTCACGACTGGATTTGTTGCACAGGTGCCATCCTATGACAGTTCCACGCTGGAATTCACTGAGCTCCTGAGAGCGGCCCATTCTTTCACAAATGTTTGTAAAAACAGTCTGCATGCCTAAGTGCTTGATTTTATACACCTGTGGCCAGGCCAAGTGATTAGGACACCTGATTCTGATCATTTGGATGGGTGACCGCATACTTTTGGTAATATAGTGTGTGTGTATATATATATATATATATATATATATATATATATACAACACACACACACACACACAAACAGTATACTGGAGATACTGAGATACAAACACACACACACACCAGAGTTTTAATAAACACAGCAGCATGCAGTTTTCATCTGTGGTAATTGTAATTGTAGTGATCTGATATATTTTCATTGTTGTGTGTGTGAGATGGAGAGTAAATGTACTATATATAAAGATTTTGCATAGTTCATGTTTTCAATGCTAAAACTGAGTGTGTTAAGTGTGAGAAGGTTTTCTTTCTTGTAGGATGTGGCACTGCAGTATTACAGATGAAGGTTGTGCTGCTCTGGCTTCAGCTCTGAGATCAAACTCCTCATCACACCTGAGAGAACTGAATCTGAATGGTAATAATCCAGGAGAATCAGGAGAGAAGCTGCTCTCTGATCTACTGAAGGATCCACACTGTAAACTGGAGACACTACAGTGAGTTACTGACTTACTGTCTCTTTACTGTACTGTATTGAATGATACTGAATAATATTCATTGTGTACTGTATAATATCAGTTTTATTGTATGTGTGTGTTTATGTTGATGTTGTTTGTTTACACTGATTCTCTTCTCTGTCTTTCAGCATTGAGTATGATAAACTCACAAGGACTGGCGTATGACAGGAGTCTCACCTCAAACCTCTTTTCCAGGATAAAGCAGTTTTGATGAAGCGTTAGAACCCATCCCACATTTCCAGCAGTTTGGGAGCTGAATCATTCATATTCACATGTAGAAGTTCCATAACAATAACTGTGACTGATCACATCCTTTTATCCACTCAGCTACAAGTTACTTCAGGCTTTAATAACATATTTTACAATCCAAAGTCAAATCCTTCAGCGTCTACACACAACACAGAGATATCATCACATCATCACACTGATTACACAAATACACATCCATGTGTTCTAGCTGTTTGTAGCTTATTTTTAGCTCCACATTTTTATCTGTTTATTCAATATATGTTTCTGCTCAACATGGCTTTATTCAGTTTGTTGTAACGACAGTGAATTTTATTTCTCCACAGATGATTGATTTATAGTTGTGATTTAATCTATTTTTCCCATTTTTTTGTCAAACTTCTGTTCCTTGTTTGTTAATCTGTTTTTTAAAGGACAATTCTGGCGTAAAACTAGAATTTAATATATTAATTGTCAAGGTATATAGTATTCTGTTTGCATGGGATTGTATTGCTTACTGTCTGTGTTTTAGCAGAATTCAAGCAAAACAAAGTAATTATGTAATCATGCTAGCATTACGGTAGCTAAATGTGTTGTTGCTAACTTCATTTATTTGACAGTTTAATTTTGAAAGATGTACAGTTACTCTCTGCTTGCCTCGTGTTTCTCTTCTTGCTGGCACAGTTCTAAAATTTAAATAAAATTGAATGTAATTGAAAATAGTCTGGACATGTATGTAACACTGTGTAACAGTAACTCAAAATCCCTATCTGTTGAGTGATTTCTGTCATAATCAGGAGGCAGTTTCCCCAGCATTCAAACCAGTAAATCTCTCTACAGTGTCTGCTGCGTCATCATAAGATGTACGATCTGTAAGATACAGTTAGGCATGTTTACAACAGCTGTATCAATGGTTTCATTTTTAACAAGTCAAACCTTGAAGGCGGCTGGGCGACAGCAAGAGAAGACCACATCAGGTTCCACTCCTGTCAGCCAAGAAAGGGAATCTGAGGCTACAGTGGGCACAGACTCCCCCAAACTGGACAGTTAGAGATTGGAAAGAGGCCAGTATGTATTCTTCCAGGTAACTGAAAATGAAATGGACATAGTATTTGGAAGAGTATTTGTAATGAACATTGTTTCATCGATATTTAAAACTATTTCAAAAGGCTGAAAGGTGTAAATAACACACTGATCTGTGGCCATGTAGTTATAGAAGTCATGTAAAACGCTTAAGTTTTTTTGTCATTTTTTTCTGCCTCCTCACTTCATTTAATATTTCACTGCTGCACTATTTATAATTAATCTGACATTTACACACACAAGGCCTTTATGTTATAAAGTCTGATACTGCACTGCTGTGTAATTATAGAAATATTTAGACATTTCTTAAAGTCATTATTATTTGGGTAAAATGTTCCTTAATTCTGTAAAAAGTTTAGTTTAACCATAATTACTGAATAATTTAAATTAGTTACTGAATGATATGTTTTAAAATGAATAACTGAATAACAATCCATGGATTTTAGAGGTTCATTTCACATATACTATAGAATAAGCGATGTTATAGTGTGTGTGTGTAAATCTGTGTTATTGAGTGTGTTTCTGTGTGAATGTGTGTGAACCTGTGTACTGTGTATCATCTGGTCCTCGGCTCCTGGCTGCCAGGATTGTTGTCTGGATGGTCGAGTTCCCTGTTTAAAGTGTGTTATTATGTACATGTATGTAAGGATTTAATAAAAAGGCATCATGCTCATTGGTTATTTCACTGTCATGATCCGCCCACTTCAGTTCATGAGATTTAGTTGGTCTATCAGTGTGGGTGAAAGAGAGAATGAGAAAGCCTGTGTGCCTCTGTGTATTGTTGCAGGGCTGGGGAGGAGGCCGCATTACCACTTTATGTTCTGTTTGGGGCTAAATGACTCCTTTTAAAACCCTGTACATTATAGAACTGATTGTTCCAGCCTGAGCTTACCTCAGCTCCTCTAACAACAATATTCACTTTACATAGACTGATATGTAACATGGCTTTAAACTAGCATGCTGAAATAAAATATTAAAAAAAAAAGGTATTTGTAAATCTGAAATGAGAAAGGGATGTTAGTTTTTGTCCCATTCCCATTTTTCCCAGGGGATGTACATAAAAATTATTCTTCCAAAAAAGGTAACCGGCCACTTTATTAGGAATATCATAATACCGTACACAACCCAAAAAAAGCATTGAATTAAATTTCAGAGTCTTTACTGCCATCTACAGGAAAATGCACAAGTTCTCCATCTAACTGAACGTTTGGATGAAAAGTGAAGCCTTTGAGTGAACTTTGTGTTTTTACTGCCATCTACAGGAAACACGATGGTACTGTGCGCGTGCACGTGAAGGGGTGTAGGATTCAGCCGGGCAGTCGGATTTAGACACAACACCTGACTTTCCCCATTGTTTATCTGTGACAATCGCCTGAAATTAACTGATGACTGAAACTGACCTATAAAACTAAAAATAGACGCTGAATCGACGTCTCTCTGCTACCTGAGTATAAGTGAAGGGTGTTCCTAATAAAGTGGTGTATATGTATGAGTAAGGGGTGTTCCTAATAAAGTGGTGCGTGTATGAGTGAGGGGTGTTCCTAATAAAGTGGTGTATATGTATGAGTAAGGGGTGTTCCTAATAAATTGGTGTGTGTATGAGTAAGGGGTGTTCCTAATAAAGTGGTGTGTGAGTATGAGTGAGGGGTGTTCCTAATAAAGTGGTGTGTGTGTATGAGTGAGGGGTGTTCCTAATAAAGTGGTGTGTGTGTATGAGTGAGGGGTGTTCCTAATAAAGTGGCGTGTGTGTATGAGTAAGGGGTGTTCCTAATAAATTGGTGTGTGTGTATGAGTAAGGGGTGTTCCTAATAAAGTGGTGTGTGTATGAGTAAGGGGTGTTCCTAATAAAGTGGTGTGTGTGTATGAGTAAGGGGTGTTCCTAATAAAGTGGTGTGTATATGAGTAAGGGGTGTTCCTAATAAAGTCGTGTGTGTGTATGAGTAAGGGGTGTTCCTAATAAAGTGGTGCGTGTATGAGTGAGGGGTGTTCCTAATAAAGTGGTGTATATGTATGAGTAAGGGGTGTTCCTAATAAATTGGTGTGTGTATGAGTAAGGGGTGTTCCTAATAAATTGGTGTGTGTGTATGAGTAAGGGGTGTTCCTAATAAAGTGGTGTGTGTATGAGTAAGGGGTGTTCCTAATAAAGTGGTGTGTGTATATGAGTAAGGGGTGTTCCTAATAAAGTGGTGTGTATATGAGTAAGGGGTGTTCCTAATAAAGTCGTGTGTGTGTATGAGTAAGGGGTGTTCCTAATAAAGTGGTGTGTGTGTGTATGAGTAAGGGGTGTTCCTAATAAAGTGGTGTATGTATGAGTAAGGGGTGTTCCTAATAAAGTGTTGTGTGTGTATGACCACCAAAAGTCATGTTCAGTCTCATCACTGCTTCAGTGGAACTTCATATGTTCCGTACGTGGCCTCAGCTATTTCACTCGACAATCTCCACAACTAGGGAAGAAGATTACACAGATAAAGCCAATATATACCTTATTACAGTAAAACATAAAGGGAAAAAGGGAGGGGAGGAGGCGGGAGCATTCACTAACATTTCTCTAATATTTCTCTAACAGTTCTCTCCACTCTCCCCCGGCTAACTACTACAAGTGTAGACTTATAAACACCTCCATAAAATACTTCATAACAGAATAGTGATTGTGGGAAATTGCAGTTCCTGGGTTTGGCCACACGAGGGCAGTCAAGCTCCATCCAGCACAACACGCAGCGCCGCCTCAAACAGCCGGTAGGCCTTGTGTCCTTCCCACAGACACAGAGCTCATCAGCCTTATTACTGTGCACTGGATTATTCTGCCATAACAACTCCAACACACGCCTCTCCTCTACTCTTTACTACTACTATTATTATTAGTAGTAGTGGTAGTATTTAATTTTATTTTCTATCCCTTTTTTAAGAACATATCTTCATGCCTCTCAGCACTTGACATGGAAATGTTAAAAAAAGGTTTATATTTACTTTTTATATCCGGATATCTGTAACAACTGGTTTGTGACAAAAATTCCATCGTTAAAAACGCTATATAATGAAATAAACGAGTGAATGAATGAATAAATCTTTTACTTTTTTTGGCTATTTTTTCCCCCCAAATATTCCATACATTATTGTCTTTTCATTTGTGTGTATATTCAGCCCTAGATTTTTTAAATTTATTTTTTTGCCATATCTCAGCTGAGTGTGAGCAATTTCACTGTAAAATGTAATAAGTTGACTTTACTTAGAAAAAGTGAGGAAACTGATTGCCTTAAAATTTCCAAGTAGCGCATTAATTTTCAGTTGGCAAAACTTAACTCAGTTTGTATACAAAACTTGTTTATCAAGTCTAATTAAGTATTGATGACTCAAAATCATTATTTCACATTACTACCAAAACATTAGGAAACCGACTGCCTTAAAATTTTCAAGTAAGCTGAACTACAAAAATTAAAAGACAAAAAGCAACAACTAAACTCCGGCAAAACATTATTTATTTTTCTTCAGTTGTCTTCAGGCACTACAATGTACCAAACACTGCCATTCAGACATTCCTAAATGCCAAACATTATTCTTCAGTGTAACATTAACAATTCTTTACACAACTCAAATGTGCAGTGCAACTAAAAACAATCTTTCTTTTACATTATAATACAAGTGCATTGCGACTAATTATGACTGACGAGTGACTGTTTCAAACACAACACCCAAGAATCCTGACTTTTGTGCAACCACTAGCTTAACACAATCTCACACAGCATTGACTTCCATCAGCAGAAGGTTTTTAAGTGACTGTAATTTTGGTTTCAGGGATTTATGTCCAAGGGAAAGAAATACTCTTTGAATAAAATCAAAAGATGTTCTTTAGTTGTGGAGGGTTCTCCAAATTTAGTGCATATATCAGCCCAAAAACAGGCACATGGCATGTGGAAGATTTTCTGGATCATCCATCGCTATGGCTCCTTCTAGAATAATTGCTCTGTGCGAAGCCTCCAGATGCAGTGCTTGTGGAGAATCCTGGCTGTCTTCAGGTGTCACGATCAGAAATGTGGGGTGTGTCCCAATCACAGTCCTAATAAAAAACAGAAATATTACAATCCTAGTTACATTAAAAATCCAAACCTCACAAATGTATGTGTCATTTAAAGATCCAGGACCATCACCTTCTTTATGTACAACTAATGGAGATAAACAAAGGTTGTGAATCAAAATATCGTGTTAAATTTATATTCAAAACAGTGAACTGTACAGTGAAGGTGGAACTTGCATACTACAAAATGTACAAGGGCCCGAGTTCAAAAAGAAATGAAAACGAAAACTTCAAAAGCAGAGTTTGTGCTTCTGGTCCAAGCTAAGAGAGTTCAGTGTACAGAGTTGAATGAGGCATGCCTACATGTGATTATATGTGTGTGGGCATTATTTGGAATGAAATGTAGGATACTTGCCAAACGTGTTTGAAAAAAGTCAGTGGTTTCTTCTCCAGAATGAGAGGAAGGCCACGGAGAACTGCTGTGTGCTTAGCAGTGATGTCAGTGCTCTGAAAAAATTATAACATAGAATCAATTAAAAGTTGAACTAAAACAGTAACAGAATTTAGTTTGCAAGAAAGAAACACTGACAAGCTTACCATAGACTTAATTTGCTCAAAGATCTCAGAAAGTCTCTTTCCAACTGCCCCTTCTTTGATTCAAAAATTTCCAGAAAACGAGCTGTATGTTGATCAAGTGTTGAGAAGAAATCTTGCTTGAGGCTTTTGCTTGTGAAGCGATTAAACTCTGCAATGACCTATGAAAGGAAAAAGAAAAGTTTAAGCTCTATTGGGTTTTTAGTTAGTGTTAAAGGAAAACTCCACCCAAAAATGAAAATTCTCTCATCATTTACTCAGCCTCATGCCATCCCAGATGTATATGCCTTTCTTTCTTCAGATGAAGATAAATGAAGATTTTTAGAAAAATCCATACGACCCCAGTGGATGAATCAGTGTCTTCTGGAGCCAAACGATAAGTGTGTGTAAGAAAAATACTCATGTTTTAAACTTTAACTATAAAACATTGCTTCCGGTCAAGTGTCTCACGCGCGTTCACGTGAGGGTCGAGTTCACGCTTGATGTAAACGGAAGCGCGTTGTGAAGGTCATGCAGGAAGTGACGTGTATAAGCACAGAGGACCGTCACCTCTCTCGCGAGCTTCACAACACGCTTACATTTACATTTTCTCATTCTTCCTTCTCAAAACTAAAATGTGAACAGAAAAAAATAATCATGTCCTTCTAAAGATGCCTATAATATTTTAAATCTTTTTTTTAATGCTCCACATGAACGTGTTTGTCTTCCCCGCGTCTTTGCGCCCCCTGCCGGTCACCTTCGCTAATGTTGGCGAGGTAAAGTAGTTTCTTGGTTAAAACAGAGCTTTAAGATTTTCATTTTTTTCTGTTTTTTCTCCCATATGGAATAAACGGAGAACACACGGATTCTAGCAAATGTTAAACTGCTAATTTCCATCAACACAATCCAGCAATTTGATTATAATCCCACCACATCCAATGTCACTGTGTAACGCTAACTCATTTAATATGACTGTTACACGGTTGATTAATGTAAACTGACCAATTAACCAATTAAGCAATTAAAAACTAGGACAAACAATATGCTTTTCCCCTCAGCTTCCAAATCGACTCCACCTACAGGTAGAACTGCGCATGACCCCCACAACTTTTCAAAACCCTCATTATTTTAAGAAGAGGTTAATTGAATCTGTTGAGTTTAATAAAACAAAGTTTAAAAGGTTGTCATTGCTTAGTTACACTCAGTAAGGTCAACAAACTTATTCAAAACAAGTTATAGTCACTTCATTTTATTAGTAAGAACATCAGTAACATCTTCCAATGGTCTATTGTCTCATCCTCATCACAATCATGAGTCGCACATCTAACTGCGACTCTAACTGCGACTCTACCCCACTGACCAGCCCCATGACGTCACGCCCATTTTCACACATGCCTTTGCTCTTCATATTTCTGATCCATTGCCTAAAAACCTCCCCATATTCATCCTCGTTTATTTCCTCAGATATGGATTTGTTAGCTAATTTGTCCCAGTCTATTTGTAAGTGTTTATATTTGTCTTTAAAATGGCCGTATATTAATTTGTAAGAAGGAGTTAGTGTCTGGCTCTGCCTGCTTTTTTCTGCCATGTTCTTATGTCCCCTATCCAATCTGTTCTTCTTTTTATAGCTTGTGTGATATTTGGACAGAAGGATCCTTTAATTGAAGCCCTATGTCGATGGCCCCAAGTCCAGCAGAAGCTGTAGGTTTGTATAAAAGCTCCCGGTTCGTTACTTCCCTGTTATTGCCCCAGATAAAGCCAACGCAAAGCTTGTTTCATTTCATTCCGCATTTATTGTCGGGAGGGAAAATGGCAGCTAAAAACATCAGTTTACATCATATGAAGGTCTTGCTTATTTGAATCCTAGTTTTCTAATTCAGCAGCTTTCCAATGATGGATTTCTGTCTTAATCTCCGCGACCACTCATTTTGCTGCTCAGATCTGGTTTAAGAACAACTCCGAAATAACAAGCGCTACTCTCTCCGTGATAGAGCAACACAGCCGCTCTGTGATTGGCTGAGACCGTTGTGGCAGAAGAACCAATCACAAACACGCTGTCAAATTCCAGCGTCCGCCCACCGTTCTATTCTACTCTACACCCCTCCCACCCCCGTTTGTGACGCTGCCTCTGTGTGTGTGTGTGTGTGTGTGTGTGTGAGAGAGAGAGAGAGAAAGCGCATGAAAACAGACAGAAGGGAAAATAGACACACAAACGCACAAACTAACAAAACTATATACAGCGATATAGAGAAATATAAATTCTTGCTAGTTTGCCCGTATGTTCATGTTATTCCTACAGCCTCTGTCACCGTTTTGGGATCAGGAATGAGGTTTTAGAAAAACGATCAGGAATCAAATCCACTAAAATCATCATCATCCATCAGAGCATCATGTTATATAAGGCCTCTGGGTGGAGTTGAAGGAGAGCCGTGTCAGTGCTCTTGCTGTATTTGTGCTGTGTGTAGTATTTGAAACGGAGCCGCTTTGAAACGTGCACCTCCTAAACCTGGCCACACGATGGCAGTCAAGATCCATCTACAACAACACACAGCGCTGTTTGAGGCGACTGCCCTCGTGCGGCCAAACCCGGGAACTGCAATTTCCCACAATCACTATTCTGTTATTAAGTATTTTATGGCGGTGTTTATAAGTCTATACTTGTAGTAGTTAGCCAAGAGAGGGGGAAGAAATATTAGAGAAATATTAGAGAAATGTTAGTGAATGCTCACGCCTCCTCTCCTCCCTTTTTCCCCTTTATGATAATTATTTAATGTAATAATGGATATATTGCCTTTATCTGTGTAAATCTGTAAACTCTAAAACAGCTCCATTTAGCTCCACACTGTACTGCTAACCTGCCTACACTTATTAACCACATCACAAATGTTTTCAGAAATATCTTTTGTGTTTGTTTTTAATACACTGCTCACTCTCAGTTAGTGTAAGATGCTTATGTTTAAAATACCCCCAAGTTCATTTCTTATAAATATTTCTGTATTTGCTTTTTGAAAATATCCCACATTTCAGTGCTTGATCTCATTAAAACCTTTAACTGTTTAATTTGTTTGACTTCTTTGGTTAATTCATGAACAGCTTGTTTGTTTGTAAGAATGTTGTATTGAGTTTGGAGTAAGCTCTCTGCTCGTTTATGTTTAAGTTTATTCTCACTGAAGCAGCTAAATGATCTGATTCAACTCAATATTCTGTTTTATAGTATAAAACTTTTATCATATTAGAGACATGTATTTGATCTGTTCTACTTCTTGTTTTAGTGTCAATCCGTGTAAAGCCAAAGTCATGAGGAAATGTTTCTCTAAAGGTGTCCTTAAGTTCACATGGATCACATACATTCTGTAGAAGTTTCCCTTCTCTAGAAATCATTACATTTGGGTTTGGAAATGTAGCTTTCTCATGTGTAGCTGTATTGAAATCACCACACAAAATGATACTGAAGCCGACATTTAAAACTTCATACAACTTGTCAAAACTCCTCATCTTTCCAGCTCTATCAGGTGGAGTGTCCACACTGACAATCAGCTCTCAGTAATCTTCCTGGAATCATTTCCCTGGACATAATCATTTCTACTTGATCTTTAGAGAAAAAACCAACTCCATCAGCACCATCTTCTCTGATGGAGATTATCACATTTCCATTGGTCCACTTTTTTTTTTTTACATTGTCTACATCAGTTTTATTCGTCAGTCTTAATTGTTGATCACATTATATAGACAACTTGCCTGACATCTGGTTGAAGTTAGCGTTCATCACTGTTTAGCCTTATTTTTTAAAGATTTTTTTTTCTCTAAAATTATCTATGGAATATGTGAATAGGAATTCCAGTTTCACGTTTCTCAAACATCATCATGATGAAAGAAATCAAATCTGTGTTCAGGTTGTCACTTCCGGTTGTGAGAGAAAGCTTAATGTAAAAACAGTAGACTTTCCCCCTGTGTTTATGACAATCTCAGTGTGAGACACATTTCCCTGTATATTATATGTATAATCAGTGAGCTGTATACTGAATTTAATCCTCCAATATCACTGTATTAATGCATTAAGTCCCATTAAGTGTTTCTTTAAAACAGTTTTCTATGGGAGAGAAAACACTTAAAGTAAAAATATTGTCCTTCCACTTCGATACCTGTCTGCGTCACTGCCCCTCCCCCTCTGCAGAATAAACAGGTGTCAGTGAAAGTGTAACTGAGCAGCTCCATTTTGTGTCGAGGGGAAAATAAACCATTTCAGGAGTAAAAACACAGTGAGTATCTAAATGTAAAGCTATAATCTATAAACACACTGAAGTGACACTAGATGCAGAAGAGTTTTGTGGGTTTGTACTGAAGGTTTAATGTACACAGGTTGTTTTAGGACTTGATACCGTGACTATTTCCTGTAAGTGAACTCTGTGCTGATACAGGGTTTGATTTAACACACCGATGTTGGAGTGAAGTAAACGTGTGTCCTGCTGTAATCTGGAGAAGGAGACATGACCTCCAACATGAGTGTGTCTGGAAAACAGGACTTAAAGAAAGACGAGAGGTGAGTTACTTTTCCATTCACCAGCAATAAATACACACCGTCTCATGGGAACAGATCTGTATCTCTAAACACTCACTAGTTAACAGAGGAACTAAACTTTGCTTTAAGGTGTTTAATAGCAGTGAATATATCACTGATCTGATGTAAGAACAGTTTAGAGAAATCATTCACTGAGAGAAGAGTAAAAAGGACTGTGTAATGTGTAGTATAAGAGCAGCATAGCTTTGAGTCAGTGAACTCTACAGGCTTTAAGACCCAGCTGAGTCAGTTAGCTGTGATTGGGACTCCTGACATCAGAGTAATTCCTGAGGTATGAGGTGAGTCTCCTGTTTGAATAAGTGTGCAGACTGTAGCTGAATTAAAAAGATGGAATTATTGGTGTTTAATGATGAACACATTGTTTAACAGTGCTGAGACAGCAGAGTATTAATTATTGCTGATATTTCTGTTGTAATTCTAGAATGATGGAGGGAAAGAGATCAGACTCACCAGAACCCAGCTGTGTGTCCATGAAGAGTGACGCGTCAATGGATCCTCCAATTAACTTCAGAGGCAGAGACAGTTCTACTGATGTGAGGTCAGTATAGTGAGGTGTTTTACGGCAGTGTTCCACCTGATCAAACTCACTCGTCTCATTATGAAGCCCTTCATGAGCTTTATCAGGTGTTGAAGCAGTAAAACACTAAACTGTGCAGTGCTGCAGCTCTCAGACTGGCAGTGAGGAAAACTGCTTTAAGAGTTCAGTTCAGCCTGCAGTCCCTGAGCTGGAGGGTCTGTGGTGCTACAGAGGAACATTTACACCTGGGAAATTAATGACAATATAAATATTTTATTCATTCATTCAATATATTTGTTTCTAAATATGTTAGTGTCAGTTAGGAAATCCTGAAATCAGTGTATTGTGTTAAGAGGAGAGTGTTAAAGGTGCAGTAATTGATTTTTCCATGTACACATCACCTAGAAATTTGCAGTACATAAAAAAAACAGTGGTCATGGCCTCAGGACAAGTGTATTATGTGGCTGAAAAAATAAAACCCGTTTGGAAATCTGCCTTCCAGACTGGAAGTGTTTGGCCTCGTGTCAGTCATCTTATAGACACTCCCCAATGTCCCTTCGCTCCACCCACATCTCAACTTGTTTGGAGATCAAAGAAATATCAGCAAAGCCTGTAAGGGTTGCCACCTTCAGGGAGGAAAAATAAGGGACAGGTCTGTAAACACAATCTGTAAGCTTTGAACTGTTTCAGTGGCCTGCTTTACATAACAAATCCAGTAGACAGATTTTTAATCATGGATAAGGAATAAGTAAATGCTTTGGATTAAACACCTTGATACTGTAATGGTAGATAACTATATAGCTATGCTACCAATGCTAATAGCAATAGGTTTACCTGAAAAATCACTGAGAACTCGTTATAAATAAACGATGGTGCAATAAAAGCACTCTTGACCATCCTCATAAATCACTATGAGAGTGTCACTTATTTCTAGTGCTATAACTAACAGCTAAATGCTAAAATCCTAATATCATCCACCTGGCACACTGGAGAAACGAAGCTCTGAAGCTCACTGATGGAACAAGCAGAGTATCTGTGTAACATGATTAGACAATAATTCACTCAGCCATCCTGTATATAAACTAGCCAATAGCCATGCTAGTCACTGTTGTTAAAAGCTAGTGAAAGTGTTTTAGCTGTAAAAGAGAACCACAGATGAGCTCCAGCGTTGTCCAGCATTGAGGCGTCGAGTGGAACAAAAAATTAAAAATGATCTAGTCAGTTGGAGAAAGCTTTTCACTTTATCATCATCATTTCCTTATTATTCTGCAGTGTCTTACATTTATGCTGTGTATTATTATTCTTACTACTCAACTGCTCGTTATTATGCATTTCCCCACTATTCTGTTATTCTATCATCATTATTATCATCATATAGTCCATATTACATGATGTGTTTTGTTTGTTCACAGACCACAAAAGAAGAAATCAAACAGCAGCAGAAATCAGTTGGAGTCCATATTCAAGGTGTGTGTGACTTGTGTTGTTTAATCAATCTTCAGCAGAATTATGGGTAATCAGACAGTTGTACCTGTGGTAATAGACACAATTTTTTTTTCTTTTCATAAAATAAAAGCATCTCTCACTGTGTAACATTATAATATTTAGATCTGTTACTGTGTGTTTCTAACCAGGAGCTGGAACACAAAGTCATCACTCTGATAAAGAATGAGCTGAAGAGGTTTAGGAAGCTCCTGAGTCCAGATTACCCAGCATGCACTGAGAGGGAGATGGAGGATGAGGAGGATCTGCACAGTGTCAGAGAGGGAGCGCTGAAGATCACACTGCACGTCCTGAAGAACATGAACCACACAGATCTCGCTAATACACTGCACACCAGTAAGAGCTCTGAGTCATGACTTTATTCCATCAGGTTCGCTTTAGAGAGAGGAAATTGTTTTAGATATTTACACTTTTAGTTTTAAGTTTGATTTTAGTATCATGTACATCTGGTGCTTTTCTGTTCTGTTCATGGTCCAGCTTGTGGTTACTCTGTACAATGGTCCTGTTCCTTCAATAATATTTAGTACATGAAACAGGAATGAACAGCAGCATTTGAAAGAATTTTACATTTTAAATTGTGCTCAGGGATTTTGCATTAAAACATTATTTCTTTTGTTTATTAGAGTCTGTGGTCTCTGTGTATCACTCAAAGTTGAAATCCAACCTGAGAAAGAAGTGTAAAAGAATTAATGAAGGAATCTCACAGCATGGAAGCTCAGCACTTCTGAATGAGATCTACACAGAGCTCTACATCACAGAGGGTTGGAGTGGAGACGTCAATAATGAACATGAGGTGAGACAGATCGAGACAGCGTCCAGGAGACCAGCAACACAGGAGACACCCATCAAATGTAATGACCTCTTTAAAGACAAGTCCATCAGAACTGTGCTGACTAAAGGAGTTGCTGGAATTGGAAAAACAGTCTCTGTGCAGAAGTTCATTCTGGACTGGGCTGAAGGAAAAGCAAATCAGGACGTCTTCTTCATGTTTCCACTTCCCTTTAGAGAGCTGAATTTGATGAAGCAGCAAAATCTCACTCTGATGAATCTTCTTCATCACTTTTTCCCAGAAATGAGAAAACTACAATTAATAGACTGTGACTCCTACAAAGTGGTGTTGATCTTTGATGGTCTGGATGAGTGTCGACTTCCTCTAAATTTCCAGAACAATGAGAGATTGTGTGATGTGACAGAGTCAGCCTCAGTGGATGTGCTGCTGACAAACCTCATCAAGGGGAATCTGCTTCCCTCTGCTCTCCTCTGGATAACCTCTCGACCAGGAGCAGCCAATCAGATCCCTCCTGAGTGTGTAGACCAGGTAACAGAGGTACGAGGCTTCAGTGATCCTCAGAAAGAGGAGTACTTCAGGAAGAAGATCAGTGCTCAGAGCCTGGCCAATAAAATCATCACACACATGAAGTCTTCAAGAAGCCTCTACATCATGTGCCACATCCCAGTCTTCTGCTGGATTTCAGCCACTGTTCTACAGAGAATGTTGGGTGAAGCAGAGAGTGGAGAGATCCCCAAGACTCTGACTGAAATGTTCACACACTTCCTGATCTTTCAGATCAAACACAAGGACCAAAAGTACCATCAGAAATGTGATCCAGATCCTCAGCAGATCCGAGAGAGTATCCTGGCACTGGGAAAATTGGCTTTCCAACAGCTGGAGAAAGGAAACCTGATCTTCTATGAGGAAGACCTGAGAGAGTGTGGCATTGATGTCAGAGAAGTGTCCGTGTACTCAGGAGTGTGTACCCAAATCTTCAGAGAGGAGTTTGGGCTTCACCTGGGGAAGGTGTTCAGCTTTGTACATCTGAGTGTTCAGGAGTTTCTGGCTGCTTTATACGCATTTCTGTCCTTCATCAGCAGAAATGTAACAAAACAACAAACCACTGATCTGTCTGATCTTTTCAGAAAGTCGAACATGTCTGATTTCCTCAGGAGTGCAGTGGACAAGGCCTTACAGAGTGAGAATGGACACCTGGACCTGTTCCTCCGCTTCCTTCTGGGTGTCTCACTGGAGTCCAATCAGACTCTCTTACGAGGCTTAATGCCACAGACAGGAAGCAGCTCTCACCGCAAACAGGAAACAGTCGAGTACATCAAGGAGAAGATCAGGTGGAATCCATCTCCAGAGAAATCCATCAATCTGTTCCACTGTCTGAATGAACTGAATGATCATTCTCTAGTGCAGGAAGTACAAACTTACCTGAACAGAGGAGGTTACAATCGTCTCAGTGGAATCAGTCTCTCTCCTGCTCAGTGGTCAGCTCTGGTGTTTGTGTTACTGAACTCAGAACAGGAGCTGGATGAGTTTAATTTGAGTAAATATTACCCATCAGAGGAATGTCTTCTGAGGCTGCTGCCAGTGGTCAAAGCCTCCAGAAAAGCAGAGTGAGTATTTTTATTTATAAATGTATTACTGCATGGTTTGTTATTTTAATGTAACACTGAACTGCACTGTTTGGATTAATGCTTGCTAATAGTTACTTTAATCGTCTTTAAATTAACACATTTAAACGAACACCTTATGTCTGTACTGAGGACTGAGCGATACAGACAAAATCTTATATCACAATATGGATAATTTCACATCTTGAAAATTTATATATATACAGTTCTGTGCAAAGGTCTTAGGCACATGCAACGAAATTCTGTAGAGCAAAGATGCCTTCAAAAATAATGAAACTAAATGTTTTTACATTAAAAAAATCCTATAAAGAGCACTAAACAATAATAAATGAAACAAAGTCGATATTTGGTGTGACGATCCTTCACTTTAAAAATAAAGCAGTATCTGAGGTGCAGTGTGTGCAGTTTTATAAGGAAATGAGCTGGAAGTGTTACTGAGCATCTTGCAGAAGCAGCCACAGTTCTTCTGGAGACTTTGACTGTCGACTCGCTTCTTATTTCTGCAGCGAAACCCAGCAGCCTTCATTATGTTTTTATCTGAAAAGTGTCTCTTATGGAATCTGCTGCTTTCTTTACTGACATGCAAACATTTTTCTTTAACATTTCATTTTGTGCTGGAAAACTAATGTTTGGAATCTAAAATGTTTTTGTGCTGAATCAATAATGTAGAAGTCAGAAAATAAACATCTATAACAAAGTTTGTACTAAAAAAAAAAAGGCACCTAAGACTTTTGCACAGTACTGTGTGTATATATATATAAAATCAAGGGCGTTTCCTCCGAGGAGGCAAGGGAGGCAGTGTCTCCTCAAAAAATTGGATGAGAAAATAATCGATATTGCAAAAATAAAACGACGCAAATATTACTAAAAATGACATTAAAAGTATAAAAGTCACTCGTTTTTATAAAGTAACACTGTCTAACAGCGACACCCGCAGGTACAGTTACAGCGGAGGCACGCCTCCCCTCAGCCCATTGACTTATAACAGAGACCCCATAACATGCCGTGGGTTGAGTGGGGGTAATTGAGAATGAATGGGGGAAAGTCATGTGAGAGGAGGCAATGCCTCCATCGCGCTACAATTGGATATGATCGTTCTATAAATCCTGATTTCGTGTGAGCTGTCTGTACAAAATAACTGCATGCAATTAAGAACTTAACAGCTAAATACCCACCTCTTCCATGAACAATTAACTAACTCGTGACTTGTCCCCACTGGAAGAAAAAAATAATAATCATAAAAGAAAAATATCGCTTTATATTCCATCTTCCTATAAATTATATTTACTCATTTGTAAGATGCTTTGGATAAATGCGTCTGCTAAATGAATAAATGTAAATGTAAACACATTTCTGAACTAAACACCAGTGAAAGGCACGTTTTCTTTTCTCCTTTTATTTGAAAGTGACATTGAAGAGAACTATGACAAATAAGAGCATGAAAAACAAAACAATATGAATACAAAATGTAAAAAGTAAATATAAAAACACTATTTCCCTTCATGTGCCCTTTACGTACAAGTTCCCCATCTTTTGTTCTGTGTAACATAGTGTAGTGGGGAGTTTCACTCTGTCCTGCTCCTCCATGCTTGTTTTTTTCCCCACATTTTCTCGCTAATGTAGTCACGTCTGATTCCCACTCTCCAGTTCAGTCTCCTCTATCATACGACCCTGTCCCCTACCAACTTCTGACACAAGTGACACCAACCGCATCTTTTCAAACTGCTCATTCAACATAACACACTTGGAGGAAAGCGGTATCTGCCCACTTCCACATGCATGAGCTCACAGACGCCCATGATCAGTTAGTATCACTGTGATTGATAGGGGAGAGAGAGTATGCCACCCCTCCCTCCCTGTGAGCAGGGACTCACTTGCTCACTTGGACTCCAGGCCACTGATGTCTGTGGCATCATCAGGACTTAAACTCAAGATCTCTGGAAAATAGGCTGAACACTTTTCTGTTGCTCCATTCAGGAGCGTTTGTTTACTAGCACACTGCTAGTAGCTCCTAGTGCTGACATTAGTGACATAAATCAGCTGCCAAAAGGTGGCTTTTACTACATTGCTGATACAGAGGATACAGGAAAATATCTATTAGTAGACATTATTAATTATTCTATTTTCTCATCCTATGATATGTATCACCATATTGCACAGCCCTATCTGCACTGAGCAACACGTGAGAGAGAATAAGGACGCTTTCACATCTAATTTGTTTGGTTTAGAAAGATCAAACTTTCTCTTTAGTTTGGATCTGTTTGGATGTATCTGACTCCACCTGTACTCGGGTCCACACCAAACACCTAATCCAGTGTGTGTAAAATCAGAGGTCTCGAGGTGACAGATTTATAACAGTACGAGCACAGAGAACAACACACACCAACTGTTTTACCGTCTCTGTGAAATTCAACATATAACTGTCACACTCTGCTCCGACACCACACCTGCACTTCCGCATTCCAGCCGGAGTTTTCATCCCGCATCCACATCCGCTGTGCGGAAGCGCGAGCACACCTGTTCCCCATTTCCCCACTGACTGCTACCTGTATAAATAAGCTACACGCCTCCACACAGCGCTGGGTTATTGTGTGTCTGTCTTTTAGTTATTGGAAATATTTCATTGGAATTATTCTCTGTGGGTTTATCGGTTCAGACCTGGTTTGTTTATTGGCTTTGATCTTGTTCCGTCCTTCGGATTTTACGGACTTCCTGGTTCCTGACGTCATCGTGCTGCGGGTAACGAGACTGTGTTCGCTGTTGTGGATTTCTGGCGGTGGATTTAGTCATTGACTGTTCTGTGTACACGACCCTATAGACTGAGACCTGGAGTTTCCCCACACCTCCACCTGCCTCTAACTCACTGTAAAGTACCACTAGTACTGGCATGTTATTAACTGGTAGTGTACAGTTCTATAATTCTTTATTTTCTGTAATAAAATGCACTATATCTGCAGTGTTGGTTGTAGAAACTTGAACACAGATCAGAGTGTATTGTTTATAGGCTGCTCGCTCTCACATGTGTGTGTTATGTACATGACCTAATGGTCTTATAATAAACTGTAGCTGAGAGATTGTGGAGTGCAGAAAGACGTCCCTGCTCCTGTAAATGTGCTGATGTGCTGTCCTGTCCTCTGATTTGTGTGTGTGAGAGAAACACACTGACATTTCTGTTACATGTTAAACTTTAGCTGTATTATGGCTGTATTTGTGTGTTTGATTTCATCATTTCTTTTCCAGGCTGTGGGAGTGTAATCTGACAGAGGAAAGCTGTAGAGTTCTGTCCTCAGTTCTCAGCTCAAACTCCTCCAGTCTGAGAGAACTGAACCTGAGTGTCAATAACCTGCAGGATTCAGGAGTGAAGCTGCTCTCTGCTGGACTGGAGAATCCACACTGTACACTGGAGATACTGAGGTGTACACACACACACACATAAAAAAAAAACATTAAGTATGTTAATAAATGTCAATTCCTAATAATAATGCTACACAACCTGAAAATAAAATATTAAAACCTGAAAAGTCATTAAGAAATAAATACATGTAATCAAACAAAGTATTGAGTAGATCATTAAGAGATAAATAGTGGTTTTAAGCATATAATCAAGAGGACTAATTAAAAGACAAGGTAAATAAATGTGTTTAAGCTGCTTTTTAAATATATTTAGTGAAGGTGTCTGATGGATATACACTGGGAGTGAGTTCCACATCCTGGGAGCAGCGACACTAAAAGCAGCTTCACCGAGCTGCTTCTTCTTCTTAAAATTCACCTTAAGGAAGCCAGCATTTGTTGATGTTAAAAATGATTTGGGGTGAAATCCATCAGGCATTCTGCTAAATACACAGGTGCAATGCCATTAAGAGTTTTAAAACTAATAAGAGCACTTTAAAATTGACTCTGGATGTCACAGGTAACCAGTGCAGTTCCTCCACAATAGGAGTAATATGGTCTCTCTTTAGTTTGTGTTAGAAGCTGAACAGCTGCATTTTGTACTAACTGTAATGGATAAATAGTAGATAATAGTAGGTAAAAAGATGCATGGATGTGTTTTTCTGAGGTCACATTTAATAATTTGAGGAAATTTTATAATGTTCCCCAAATGATTAAGGTCAAATTTAGAGATATTATTGATGTGAGGAACAAAGCTGAGATCAGAGTCGACTGTTACACCCAGATTTCTAACCTGTAACCAGCTCATTTTTCAGTAAGTATTCTCTTTTCTGTTTATCTCCTACAATTAATATCTCCATTTTATCCTGGTTTAACTGCAGAACGTTCTGTAGCACGCAGTCAGATATTTAATTCAAGCATGTAATCAATTTGTTAATTGGCTCTTGATTACTCAGTGACACTGATATATAAAGTTGTGTGTCATCAGCGTAACTATGAAAACTGATTTCATGTTTTTGAATGAGTCTACCAAGAGGTAACATGTAGAGGGAGAAAAGCAAGTGTACTAAAATAGATCCTTATGGAACTCCAAATGAAATATCATATTGTCTTGATGAGTGACTTCCCAAATTATCATAAGACTGTCTACCACACAAATATGATCTGATCTAGCTTAGTACTGCTCCTGAGAGACCTACCCAATGTTCAAGTCTGTGTAGAAGAATATCATGGTCTGCAGCTTTCAATACTGTACTTAGGTCAAGAAGAACAAGAATGGAAATGTGATCAGATCATTTAAAACCACAGCCACAGATCATCTAAAACCCTGACCAAATGCGTGCACACCACAGCTCACTTGTAAGAAAGTGGTTTAATATGAAAGGTAAGAAAGAGATCTACACGGTACCCAGGTGATCATGGACACCGAGCATCACACAGAGAAACTGCTGTGTTTATAGTTTAAAGTGTCTCAGTGACTGTTGGTCAGAAATTTCTCAAATTAATGCACTCTTCAGCCTCTTACGCTACACTCAGTCACTTCTTTCTGTTTGAAACGTGACAATAACAAGAAATCCAAGCACTGATAAACTTGGACATGCACAGGAATGGCACAAGGTTGTTGTGTTGGTTAAATTAGTGCTCTAAAGTGTTGAACAGCATTTAAAGAAGATGCCGTGACAAACAGAAGTGATTTATAAACCAGCGTTCATCCTCCAGAAAATTCTTACTGGTCTCTAAATATCTAAATATCTCTAACAGTGTGCTCTAAATCTTCTGTCAGCTGAGGCGTTTGCAACGTGTCAGCTTACTGCTATACACAGACAGACGGGGCCCGTCCTCCTTTATACAGATGCATTTCTTCTGTCTTAATGATCGAATGATTCGTCTTATTTGTGTTAATTTAGGAATTTGTGTTAATTTAGGAATTTGTGTTGGCTTGCTATTTAAATTATTTGTTTCCTATTTGACATTTCTTTAATTAATGCCATTAATATGAAACGGAGTTTCACAAAAGTTTCATTAAATTGGTGTGTAATTGAATTAAATAGCGTAATCTGTTTATAAAATCACAGTAACATACTGACAATTGCATGATTTGAAGCTGATCATTCAAGCTTCACTGTATTTAGTTTTATTTTATCTGTAAGTTGACACAAACTCAGGAGCTCTTGTCCCCAGTGAGACCCCTAGCACACAGGAACAGGAGTCCAGTGTTGCTATTCCCCAAGCTCCAGCTCAGTCCAGAGCTCCTCCATAAGTGCCTGATGAATGTGAAAGTAGAGGACAGTGAGGTGTTGGTGGAGAAGCTCTGGGTTGAGGGTCAGAATAAAGACCAGATAAAACAGCTCTGCACATAGATAAAGAGCTAGCTCTTGTGCTGAGTGGCCAAGCCCATTTAACTCTGATCCAACACCTCCTCAACCTTTTCTCTCAACATCTTGTAGATGTTCCACAACATTACATTTTTAATTTACACATTAAACATTTCCTGTGTAAATGCTCTTACACAGGTTTTATGAGTAAATTCATTCATATCCAGTGTGATAAATGAGACCCAGTGTTTTATAGGAGTCTTCTTCTTTTGGCTTTTCCCTTCAGGGGTCTCCACAGCGAATCATCACTCTCCACCTATCCTTATCTTCTGCATCCTCAACACTTGCACCCACTAGCTTCATATCCTCATTTATTACCTCCATATACCTCCTCTTTGGCCTTCCTCTTTGCCTCCTGCCTGACAGCTCCATGTCCAACATTCTCCTACCAATATACTCACTCTCCCTCCTCTGAACATGTCCAAACCATCTTAATCTGGCCTCCCTAACTTTGTCCCCCAAACGTCCAACATGAGCTGTCCCTCTGATGTACTCGTTCCTAATCCTGTCCAACCTTGTCACTCCCAAAGAGAACCTCAACATCTTCAGCTCTGCTACCTCTAGCTCTGACTCCTGTCTCTTCCTCAGTGACACTGTCTCTAAACCATACAGCATGGCCGGTCTCACCACTGTCTTGTACACCTTCCCCTTGATTCTCGCGGATAGAAAAATATCACGCAGCACTCCCGACACCTTTCTCCACCCATTCCAACCTGCCTGCACTCGCTTCTTTACCTCTCTCCCACACTCTCCTTTACTCTGGACTGTTGACCCCAAGTACTTAAACTCCTGTACATTCTTCACCTCTTCACCCTGTAATCTTACTGTTCCACTTCGCTCCGTTTCATTCACACACATGTACTCAGTCTTACTACGACTGACTTTCATTCCTCTTCTCTCCAGTGCAAACCCCCACCTCTCCAGGTTTTCCTCCACCTGCTCCCTGCTCTCACTACAGATCACAATGTCATCTACAAACATCATTGTGCAAGGAGACTCCTGTCTGACCTCCTCTGACAACTGGTCCATCACCATAGCAAACAGGAAGGGGCTCAGAGCCGATCCCTGATGCAGTCCCACCTCCACTTTGAACTCCTCTGTCTGACCTACAGCACACCTCACCACTGTCCTGCTCCTCTCATACATGTCCTGCACCACTCTGACATACTTCTCTGCTACTCCTGCCTTCCTCATACAGTACCACAGCTCTTCTCTTGGCACCCTGTCATACGCCTTCTCCAAGTCTAAAAAACACACAGTGCAACTCCCTCTGACCATCCCTATACTTCTCCATCAAAATTCTCAGAGCAAAGATTGCATCTGTTGTGCTCTTTCTGGGCATGAAGCCATACTGCTGCTCACAAATTTCCACTACCTTCCTTAACCTAGCTTCCACTACTCTTTCCCATAGCTTCATTGTATGGCTCATCAACTTTATCCCCCTATAGTTGCTGCAACTCTGCACGTCACCCTTATTCTTAAAGATCGGCACTAATACACTACTTCTCCATTCCTCAGGCATCTTCTCACTCTCTAAAACCCTGTTAAACAAACTAGTTAAAAATTCTACTGCTGCCTCTCCTAGACACTTCCAGACCTCCACCGGGATGTCGTCAGGACCAACTGCCATCCTCTTCAAAGCCTTCCTAACTTCATCCTTTCTAATCTTATCTTCTTTCTGTTCCACAGAGGTCACCCCTTCTACTCTTTTTTTTCCCCTCTCATTTTCTCTCACCCTTCCATCTCTATCCTTAATAACTCTAACTTGCTGCACATCCTTCCCATCTCGATCCCTCTGTCTAGCTAACCTGTATAAGTCCTTCTGTCCTTCTCTAGTGTCTAACCTAGTGTACAACTCGTCGTATGCCTCCTACTTGGCCTTAGACACCTCCCTCTTCACTCTGTGCTGTAGCTCCTTGTATTCCTGTCTATTCTCTTCAGTCCTGTCCATGTCCCACTTCTTCTTGGCTAACGTCTTCCTCTGGATACTATCCTGAACTCCCTCATTCCACCACCAGGTCTCCTTCTTTCCTCCTTCCAGCACCTGTCTTCCTGTCACCCTGATCACCTCTGCTGTAGTTTCCCAGTCATCTGGCAGCACTACCTGACCACCCAGAGCCTGCCTTAACTTCTGTCTAATGTCCTCACAACATTCCTCCTTTTTCAGCTTCCACCACTTGGTTTTCTTCTCTATCTCTATCTTTGACCTTTTCTTCTTACAGACCATCAAAGTCATCCTACACACCACCATCCTATGCTCTCTGGCTACACTCTCTCCCACTACCACTTTACAGTCACTAATCTCTTTCAGATTGCCTCTTCTACATAGGATGTAGTCTACCTGTGTGCTCCTACCTCCACTCTTGTAAGTCACTCTATGCTTCTCCCTCTTCTGAAAATAAGTGTTAACCACAGCCATGTCCATCCTCTTAGCAAAGTCCACTACCATCTGTCCTTCAAGGTTCCTTTCCTTAACTCCAAACTTGCCCATCACCTCCTCATCACCTGTGTTCCCCTCACCAACATGTTCATTAAAATCCGCTCCTATCACCACTCTCACCTGTGGGAATACTTTCTATCACCTCATCTAATTCACTCCAGAATCTCTCTTTCTCCTCTAACTCACAACCTACCTGTGGGGCATAACCACTAACAACATTCAACATCACCCCTTCAATCTCTAACTTCAGACTCATCACCCTGTCTGACACACTCTTCACCTCCACAAACTCCTCCTTCAATACCACACCTACCCCATTTCTCTTACTATCCACACCATAATAAAACAGCTTGAATCGTGCTCCTATACTACGAGCCTTGCTACCCTTCCACCTGGTCTCCTGTACACACAGTATATCCACCTTCCTTCTCGCCATCATATCACCCAGCTCTCTACCTTTCCCTGTCATAGTACCAACATTCAGAGTTCCTATTCTGAGTCCTACACTCTTTCCTTTCCTCTTCTCTCTGTCTATGCACTCTCCTCCCTCCTCTACTTCTTCAACCAACAGTAGCCCAATTTCCACGGCGCCCTGTAGGTCACCGGTGCAGATGGCAATCGTTGTTAACCCGGGCCTCGACTGATCCAGTATGGAATTCAGAGTACTGACGATTCGCATGTTTTAATTTGGCAATGTTTTACATCGGATGCCCTTCCTGACGCAACCCTCTCTATTTATCCGGGCACAGAAGTCACTGGACTGTGACCCCCATGGCTAGATTCCAGTGTTTTATAGGATTAAAAAAAAAATTTAAGTGTGTATTTTTATAAGGTGTAGATTAGCATTGTTTCTGATGTTGAGCTTTGTGTGTGTGTGTGTATTGGGGTGTTACGTGATTTGGATCTGTGTGTGAAAGATTAAGGTCCAATGAACAATGAACTGCAACTGTTTTCCATCACTGTGAAAAATCAGCTTTGTGTTAATACTGAAATATCTACATCACTTCTCACATCAGAACAAAGTACATTTATTTCTACAGTGTGTAGATCAGTGTACATTACACACACATTTACTTTAATAACATGCCAGTACTAGGCGTACTTTACAGTGAGGTCAATAAGCCAATTTCTCTGATGTTATCTGTCCTCATGGAGCTGTTACCATTTTATAGACCTGTTTCTATTGTTCTGTGGGAGCAAAAATATTCCAGAAAATGTTTGTAATGGAAAGTAAATGTGTGCACAATGTACACTGATCTACACACTGAACACACTGTAATGAAGCAGTAAAGGACAGTGTGTAAATGTGTAAATGTTCTCCAGCAGAACTTTCCCCAGAGCTGCTGAACACACTGTATGAAAAACTCTCTGCTAGAAATAAAGAGACGTGTTTGTTCAGAGTGGCCTCTCTCTTATTATCTTGTTTCAGAAAGTTAAATACATCGTCTCATATGAGCTGAGACACATGGATCTGTCCAAGAGCAGTCCAAGTTTATACACAGGCTGTTCATTTTATATTTTTATCCTGACATTAGAACCTTGTGTTCAGGTAGATAGTTTATTTCCCAACTGATGGAAACACCTCATTTCACACTCAGATAAATCAATCAGACACTTCATCATTTCTCTTCCAGGCTGTGTGACTGTAATCTGACAGAGGAAAGCTGTAGAGTTCTGTCCTCAGTTCTCAGCTCAAACTCCTCCAGTCTGAGAGAACTGGACCTGAGTAACAATAAACTGCA
The DNA here is from genome assembly GCF_027358585.1 of Pangasianodon hypophthalmus. Classification (NCBI taxonomy): domain Eukaryota; kingdom Metazoa; phylum Chordata; class Actinopteri; order Siluriformes; family Pangasiidae; genus Pangasianodon; species Pangasianodon hypophthalmus. Next base: position 29,341,840 of record NC_069718.1, on the reverse strand, counting down.
GGATTCAGGAGTGAAGCTGCTCTCTGCTGGACTGGAGAATCCACACTGTACACTGGAGAAACTGAGGTATACACACACACACACACACACACACACACACAGATGTCAGATTATCAATTTGTCCCCAAATATTACATACAGAAATGATTGTGTGTTTATGTAGCTGTAACTTTTAGAATATGATTTAAATGTTTGTAAGAAACTGAAATATTTGTGAGAATCAGATTTACTTTCTAGATTAATTCTATAGTAATAAGTAATTGATTAATTAATTAATTCATTCGTTTGTTTGTTTGGTTTGTTTCTCTTTTTCCCCTTTTTTCTTTTCTCGTTCTCCTCGCTGATTAACCCCTATCCAAATAACCAATCAGAATCATGCACGTTGCTAGGCAACCCCCCTTTTATCCACTCTCACCAGCTTTGTACTTTTCCACTCTCTTTTTAAACAATGCAATGAAGTTATCTTAAAACGAATGAAACAAAACTTTTTATCTCCACGAACTTTCATGAACTAAACCTTACTTACAAACTGCGTTATGTGTACGAGTGTGTTTCCAAGTGCATATATGAACTACATTTTTAACAAAACTGTATATGCATGAACATGTACACACTACATTTTAATGGGGTTACATAGTGACCTGATATATTTTCATTGTTGTGTGTGTGAGATGGAGAGTAAGTGTACTGTATATAAAGATTTTGTATAGTTCATGTTTTCAATGCTAAAACTGAGTGTGTTAAGTGTGAGAAGGTTTTCTTTCTTGCAGGATGTGGCGCTGCAGTATTACAGATGAAGGTTGTGCTGCTCTGGCTTCAGCTCTGAGGTCAAACTCCTCATCACACCTGAGAGAACTGAATCTGTACTTTAATAATCCAGGAGAATCAGGAGTGAAGCTGCTGTCTGATCTACTGAAGGATCCACACTGTAAACTGGAGACCTTACTGTGAGTTACTGACTTACTGCCTCTTTATTGTACTGTACTGTATGATATTGAATAATATTCACTGTGTAATATAATATTTTCTCTTTGTGTGTGTGTTGGTGTTTATGTTGATGTTGTTTGTTTACACTGATGCTCTTCTCTTTCAGAATTAAGGATTGTAAACTCATCAGGACTGGCATATGACAGGAGTTTCACCTCAAACCTCTTTTCCAGGATAAAGCAGTTTTGGTGAAGCGTTAGAACCCGTCCCACATTTCCAGCAGTTTGGGAGCTGAATCATTCATATTCAGATGTAGAAGTTGTTATTTTTAGCTCCATGTTTTTATCTATTTTTTTTAGTGTGTTTCTGCACAACAGGGATTCATTCGGTTTGTTGTAACATGACAGTGAATTTTTTTCTCCACAGATGATGGATTAAATCACAACTATAAATCATTTTTTTCTTATTTTTTGTTAAACTTCTGTTCATTGTTTGCTGGTGTGTTTTTAAAGGACAATTCTGGCATAAAACTAGAATTTAATATATTAATTGTCATGGTGTGGGTGTTCGTGCAATTAAATGAGAAGAGACGACATGCGAGCTGGATGCTGAAGCCATGAACTGGCTAACTTTATTTTCCGAACAACCCACAAGCCAAAAAAAACCTCTGATCTCTTAAAGGGGAAAACCTTACAAACACCGTATGTGAATTCTGTCACATCTTTAAACATAAGTCGCCACAATGGTGTGTAGTATTCTGTTGCATGGGATTGTATTGCTTACTGTCTGTTTTAGCAGAATTCAAGCAAAACTAAGTAATCATGTAATCATGCTAGCATTACAGTAGCTAAATGTGTTGTTGCTAACTTAACTTATTTGACTCAGTTTAATTTTGAAAGATGTACAGTTACTCTCTGCTTGCCTCATGTTTGTCTTCTTGCTGGCATAGTTCTAAAATTTAAATAAAATTATTTTAATTGAAAATACTCTGGACATGTATGTAACACTGTGTAACAGTAACTCAAAATCCCTATCTGTTGAGTGATTTCTGTCATAATCAGGAGGCAGTTTCCCCAGCATTCAAACCAGTAAATCTCTCTACAGTGTCTGCTGCGTCATCATAAGATGTACGATCTGTAAGATACAGTTAGACATGTTTACAACAGCTGTATCAATGGTTTCATTTTTAACAAGTCAAACCTTGAAGGCGGATGGGCGACAACAAGAGAAGACCACATCAGGTTCCACTCCTGTCAGCCAAGAAGGGGAATCTGAGGCTACAGTGGGCACAGACTCCCCCAAACTGGACAGTTAGAGATTGGAAAGATGCCAGTATGTATTCTTCCAGGCAACTGAAAATGAAATGGACATAACTGAGATTATATTTCATGAATCTACACCAAATATCCCAAAATATTTTGACAGTAGTGTAAGGCAGGCAAATATTAGTCTAATACTAATACTATCTGTCATTTCTGTAGGTATGTTGGTAGATTGTATTCAGTCTTAATTATTTGTTTTTACACCTGGAAATAACTTTAAACAACTTTTTCACCTCTCAGAGTATAATGAAGAGTATTTGTAATGAACATAGTTTTAAATCTCGATGAACCAATTTCAAAAGGCTGAAAGGTATAAATAACACACTGATCTGTGGCCATGTAGTTATAGAAGTCATGTAGCAAATCCTGATGTTTTTTTTTTGTCATTTTTTCTGCCTCCTCACTTCATTTAATATTTCACTGCTGCACTATTTATAATTAATCTGCCGTTTACATACACAAGGCCTTTATGTTATAAAGTCTGATACTGCACTGCTGTGTAATTATAGAAATATTTAGAAATTTCTTACAGTCATTATTATTTGGGTAAAATGTTCCTTAATTCTGTAAAAAGTTTAGTTTAACCATAATTACTGAATAATTCAAATTAGTTACTGAATGATATGTTTTAAAATGAATAACTGAATAACAATCCATGGATTTTAGAGGTTCATTTCACATATACTATAGAATAAGCAATGTTATAGTATGTGTGTGTAAATCTGTGTTATTGAGTGTGTTTCTGTGTGAGTGTGTGTGTGTGTGTGTGTGTGTGTGTGTGTGTGTGTGTGTGTGAGTGTGTGTGTGAATCTGTGTACTGTGTATCATCTGGTCCTCGGCTCCTGGCTGCCAGGATTGTTGTCTGGATGGTCGAGTTCCCTGTTTAAAGTGTGTTATTATGTACATGTATGTAAGGATTTAATAAAAAGGCATCATGCTCATTGGTTATTTCACTGTCATGATCCGCCCACTTCAGTTCATGAGATTTAGTTGGTCTATCAGTGTGGGTGAAAGAGAGAATGAGAAAGCCTGTGTGCCTCTGTGTATTGTTGCAGGGCTGGGGAGGAGGCCGCATTACCACTTTATGTTCTGTTTGGGGCTAAATGTTAAAGTCTGCAAACACTAACCTTTTACTAAAACACTGTCCTTTACAACACACACCTTTATTTTCATTAGCGGCCTCTGCCTTGTGGAAAGTTTTTACACAAGTAATCTCACCGTTCACCAACAGCTCAGATGCTGGAAAAAGCTTTACACCAAACCATTTCCACTCACTTCCACTGCACGACTAACAGTATTGTCTACATGCCTGAAAAGAAAAGAAAAAGAAAAGACTCCAAAACGCTCCTATATGCCACTTCACCTAAAAGAGTCGTTTGGAAGAATCGACTCCTCCTTCATGAACGGCACATCTCCAGAGTCTACACTGGGATTGGCATTTATAACCTTAACACGCTGGCTTTGCTTCTTTAGTGGTTTCTATTTTTATTAAAATTTTTATTTCATCCTAATTTTCTGCTCTTCAACTTGTGAAAAACACGTAAAGAACAAAGCATTGAACTAAGAGACACGTACAGGATGCAATGGAACTTTGGAATTCTCCCATAATGCACCTCGGCAAACAAACAAAAACAATAACAAAACATTTAAAAACATGATTTCTAATTGTGATTTTTAAGCTATTGTAATAAATATGAAATAATAATTAGATATTATAGTGAAATATTCATTACTACACTTTTTTAGCATGTACAATTGTTTAGAGGAGGATTTATTTATTTATTTAGGTTTTTTTTTTTTAAATATACCATGATCGAGAAGTGTAGTGATTATCTGCTCCATAAATAGCTTCTGTTTTCTTTTATCTCTCGGTGTTTGATTAAGGCAGCGCAAAGTGGTCTCTCCTGAAATGGGCAAGTGCCACGCCTTACCAAGCACCCATGCCCTGCGAATAGTCCCAGCTTGGCATGTCCCATTCCCCCTCCCTTTTACTTTTTCTTTTTCTTTTCTTCTTTGTTTTTTCCACTTTTTTCCACAGATGTAACGGTTGCTATAAGGACTTGGGCAATATCGTTTGAGATGAGGTTTGAAAAGCATTGAATTAGATTTCGGAGTCTTTACTGCCATCTACAGGAAAATGCACAAGTTCTCCATCTAACACCTGACTTTTCCCATCGAGAAAATCAAGATAAACATGTTTTTATAACAAGAACACATACTTGACATGGCCACAGGTAAGTGAGTACATATATACAACCGGGATGGGATATATATCAAAGATGGCGCCGTGCATGTGGCAGCCTGTCGCAGCAGCTCTGAATGTTTTTACATTGTTGTATTTGTTGTACTTTTTAAATTCTTTTTATCAGTGTTTGAGGACTGCAGTTTGATGTGTTTTACTGAGACTTGGTGGAATGAGAGAACGCCGGACAGGTGCGCTGTGGAGACTGGGAAGAGGAAAGGAGGTGGACTGGCACTGTTAATGAACGCTGGTGCTGCCCAGGACACATCACTAATACTCTCCCCACGTTTACTCAGTATGTGGACTGTGACACGAGAGACTATAAAACTTTGGACTTGTTATATGCACATGTGAGAAATGCCTATGGTTGTTCACCACTTCCTCCTCAGTTTGAAGATCATCTTATTTTCCCACTTGTGAGTCTGTTCCTAAGTTTGCTGTATCAGTGGAACAAGTAAGAAGTGGGTTAAGGAGAATTAAAAAGAAGAAATGTGCAGGCCCTGACGGTATTAGTGCTGGAGTTCTTAAAGGATGTGCTGATCAAATCTGTTGGGTTTCATTACATTTTTAATTTGAGCTTGTGCTTGGAAAGGGTACCTGTTTTATGGAAGACATCATGTGTAGTACCAGTCCCTAAGAAGATTAATCCCACTGAGTTCTCACATTATAGACCAATAGCTTTAATGGCTCAGTTGATGAAGGTTTTTGAGAGGTTGGTCTTAAATTATATTAAGCAGCTATTGTGTGCTGCTGAGGCTAAACTGCAGGTCGCTTACAAAACTGGTGTTGGGGTTGATGATGCAATTATCTATCTTTTATACAAATCTCTAAGTCATTTAGATACTTCAGGTAACATAGTTAGAATCACATTTTTTGATTTTTCTAGTGCATTCAACACTATCCAGCCTGCATTACTCAAGAATAAGTTAGAAAATGCTGGATTACACCAGAGTGTGGTCAGTTGGTTAATGGACTACCTCTCAAATAGACCACAGTATGTAAGGATGCATAACTGCGTGACTCCAGTAGTTACGTGTAGCACTGGTGTTCCTCAAGGAACGGTTTTAGCTCCGTTTTTATTTACTTTTTATACATCAGATTTCCAGTACTACTCCAAAAACTGTCATCTGCAGAAATTTTCTGATGATTCTGCAATTGTTGGCTGTATAAAGGATCATGATGAGAGTGAATATAGGGAGCTTTTAAAGAGTTTTGTGGACTGGTGTGAAACAAATTGTCTTAGGCTTAATGCTAGTAAGACTAAGGAAATTGTGGTTGATTTTAGTAGATATCCTCATCAAGTGGTGCCAGTGAATATACAAGAGTCAGAAATTGAGATGGTCACGTCATATAAGTACCTGGGTGTATATTTGAATAATAAGCTTGATTGGTCTGATAATATGATACAGGTTTATAAGAAGGGTCAGAGTCGCATTCATTTATTAAGGCAACTGAGATCCTTTGGTGTATGTCAGGTACTGTTGAAGACCTTTTATGATTCTGTGGTATCATCTGTGATCTTGTGTGCTGTTACCTGCTGGGAGGGGGATTGTTGGAGAAGGAGAAGAACAAACTCAGTAAGCTGATAAAAAAGGCAGGTTCTGTGGTGGGTTGTGTGTTACCCACTATTGATGTGATAGCACAGGATAGAATGACTGAAAAATTGGTCAGTATAATGAATCAAGATTGTCATCCTCTTCATGAAACAGTTCAAGCCTGTGTGAGTTCTTTTAGCTGAAGATTAATTCAGTTATAAGGAACGATATAAAAAGTCATTTTTACCGACAGCCATTAGATTATATAATCAATGTCATATTAGATGACTGATGTAGAATTTTAAATTGTATTTTGTACAACATGGTGTAGTGCGTACTTTGATGCTTGAAACAAGGGGGGCTGTATGAAATACAGTACTGTGCAGTATTTTTATTTATTATTTTTTTTACTTATTTTATTTTATCTATTTATTATGTGGTGAGCTTTGCTGTGACATGTGAATTTCCCTTTGGGATTAATAAAGTCAATCAATCAATCAATGAAAAGATTCTGAGAAACTCATATATAAAGCTACTTACAATGGATCAGAAAAAAAATCAAACCAAGATAAATCATATCAGAACTTTTTCCACCCTCAAAAGTGAAAAACCATCAGAAACATTTTAGGGAAAAATAGGAAGACATAAAAAAAAATGTTACAGTGATCTGGTTGCATAATTGGGGGTGTGGCTGTGTTCAGAATGAACCAATCACATTCAATCTCATGTTTATTCTGATTAAACCCCAAATAAAGACCAACATGCATTCATACATTTAATTTATTAAATCAATTCATTATTTGAACCAAATTATTTACTGCAAATGCAGAGAGTCAAGTTTGGAAATGTGGCCACACGAGAGTAACCAAGATCCATCCAGCACAACACACTTCACTCACTACACAAAAACTCTGTTTACCTCATAGCATGGAATAGTGTTAATCATAGTGACTCATTATTATTATTATTATTAGTATTAGTATTAGTAGTAGTAGTGTTGATATTGTTGTTATCAGAATAATTTTATTTGCCATATTCTTTGACATGTATTAGGAATTTTTCTTGGTGTTTGGTCACAACACGATACATTCAACACAGTTTACACACACACACATCACAGACAACACAACACACAACCACCATCCCAATATCCAAATACTGCACCTTAAGCAGAAATCCATAGACTCAGTTGTAATTTATATTACAGTGGAGGTACAAATAGCAGCTGAATGCAGTTCAGATGGCATTAAATGGAGTCACATAATTGTGATATGATAATAATAATAATAATAATAATAATAATAATAATAATAATAATAATAAAGAGTTGAGAAGGTGCGTGTGTTGGAGTTGTCTCTTGTCTAACTACTACAAGTGTAGACTTATAAACACCGCCATAAAATACTTCATAACAGAATAGTGATTGTGGGAAATTGCAGTTCCTGGGTTTGGCCGCACGAGGGCAGTCAAGCTCCATCCAGCACAACACGCAGCGCCGCCTCAAACAGCCGGTAGGCCTTGTGTCCTTCCCACAGACACAGAGCTCATCAGCCTTATTACTGTGCACTGGATTATTCTGCCATAACAACTCCAACACACGCCTCTTCTCTACTCTTTACTATTATTATTATTATTATTATTATTATTATTATTATTATATAAACTGCTTTAAGTGGGGAAAGTATTGGTTAACACGGACTCCTCTACTGTTTTTAGTTGATCTGAGAAACACTTTCATATCTTCTGCATCATAACTCCTACTTGAGCTCTGCTTGTGATAAGGAGACGCTGGAGTCTGAAATCTCACCATCACTTTCTGTCTCATCTTCTTCTTCACTCTCCGTTATGTTTAAAAAAAAAATTTTTTTTAAACCAATATGGGACCAAAGTCCTTGTTCCTTGTTTCCTTTTCATTGGTGCTTTAAACCCTTTTTGTTCCTCCTCGTTACCGTTAGTCATTTTCCCGTCTAGCTGCAGTTCGGGATTTGCTTCAGCGGCCTTCATACTTTCTGAATCTCTTATTTCATTCTCTGAAACTTGTCTGTAAACAATCTCTTCACTGTGCTCCATACCTGTGTCCACGTCCTCCGTGGAGATAATAATAATAATAATAATAATAATAATAATAATAATAATAATAACAATCTAAAGGGTGTTGAGTGCAGCGCTGTGTGTTGTTGTGGATGGATCTTGACTGCCATCGTGTGGCCAGGTTTAGGAAGTGCACGTTCCCAGAGCCACTGCTGTTTAAAGCCGCAGCTTATAGTGCTGCTTCACCGTGTATTTTCAAACCGCGGCTGAAAATAAAAGCTTGGACAATATAAAGCTCTTTATTATTTGTGTTCTGGTTTTCTATGTTTCAGTTTCAGATGTAATTTCTTGTTTCTTTATTTGCCAGTTGTGTTCAGGACACTTGTAGTGTGTTATATTTAGTGTAATATTTTGATTTCATCTTTACTTTCTGTGTGTAAAGGCGGAGCAGCGCTGCAGTCCATCCACACTGCCTCTGTTTCATTCAGCTCTCATTTGGCCCCAGACATTTTTTCATCATGTTTAAAATGTTCACTTATTCCATCCAGTTCCTTTTGGTTCTTTATAAAAACAGTTCTCTGGTCCGCATAAGCAGATGTGTTTATTTCTTTGTGTGTGGAGGTTCGTCCTCCTTGTTCTCTTGAATGGGGTTGAATGTTGTGTAGAAGAGGACTGATTGCAATCACGTAAAGAGCTGCAGCTGCACTTTCCCTCCTCTGTGTTCTTCAAACTCAGCTCTCTAATCACCACTGACCTTTATCTCAACTTCTCATTTCTTGTAGAAGAACTTTAGCATCGTGGATTTATTTAAAGCACCTGTTTGTAGACCTTCATTATATAGAGAGCTGCTAGTAAATCTGCTCCTTCACTAATACACACTTTGTAAAACTGTTGGTTTTTTTTTTAAACATGAACCTGATGTAATTTAATTAGTAATTAGTTCAGACAGCTAATTCCTGTCCTTTCAGTTCAAGTGTAACAAAACCTAACCTAGCCTACTTAAACCCAGCCAGATACTAGCAAGCTGATTTAGCTAGTTAGCTCCCAGTCTTGTTTAGCTAACAGGAAAATGTTTTTAGTAGACTCTGATAACCAGAAGATCTCATATGGAATTAGAAATGTTTTATAGAAATAGCTAGAACATATTCGACCGCTAGTCTTTTGAGTCTGCTAGTCTTTACACTTTAATATTCTGTTATTTCTGGCCTCCATTTTAGGTTCTTCATCATTTTTCTGGTTTAATTGTGTAATTCTGTTGTAGGTTTATTACAATATATATTATTTCCACATTTGTATATTGCTGAGTTTTAACAGAATATAAAAAAACAAAAACAAACAAAAAAAAAACAGATTTTGTTACTATCTTTTTGATAAATTGTTAAAGATGTACTTCAGTTGTGTTTCTCTATATAAACAATATTCTAAAAATTGTCATGTGACTATTGTTGGATAAAAAAATTGTACTGAAATTTTTAAAGTTTTAAATAAAGTAATAAAAGCATTTTTCTGCTAAAAATATTTCCTTTTCATATAAAAATGGGCCACTTTGCTCCCAGCATGAACATTTAAGTATCTGATTACATTAGGCCTTTGGAGTTTGGACAATATAATTATATTCATGAACTGACCCAGGCCAATTGCCTTAATGCTGGTAGTCAGGGACTGATCACAGGTCAGGTAACAGGGGAAAAGCTCTTATGGGGCTCTATATTCATGTTCACTTTGTTACTAATAGTGTTGTGTGTGTGTGTGTGTGTAGTCTCACACACACAAAACTAGCTAGCTAGGTTCATTTGGCTGGGAAATAAATCACTAGAATGAACAGAATGCAGTCTGGTTATGATCAGAAACGTGTTTTATTGATGGGTAAAAGTAAATGCATGTCTGACTGACACATGCTTTGTTTGAAGCTAACATTACCACATTATTTACTGGACATCAGCCATCACCAGCACACTCACAGCATCACACACTGCTCTATGGTCACAATTAATGCAGGCAGTGGATCAAACCACTGTGAGGCATATCAGGGAGGGGGTCGCGATCTTTTTAAACTTTATATATAATGTGCTGTTTTGTGTCTAATTAGCTCAACTGCTTTCTTTATGTATTATATTGTTTTAGAGAATTATTTTCACAGTGATAAATAGGGGATAATTCATGGGGATAACAACATTGAAGTTTCTCAGTGTGGTGGAACACGTGTTAGTCCTGGTAGTGGTCCATGCTAAGTGTAATTACAGTACAGTCCTCACACACCTGAACTGTTGTGTTTCAGTCACTGTTTATTTTGTACTACACATAGTGTAAATGACATACACACAACATATATACAAAACTATTAAATAACAGGAATATATACAGTGCACGTAGTTAAAGAGTTTCAGTTACAGTTTTTTAGTTAAAGAATATATATATCTTATAGTCCAACCACCATTAAAACACATTAGTAAACAAGGAAGTTTTTTTTTTTTAATAAAAGAAGGATTAAATCAACTTCTACATCTGAATATGAATGATTCAGCTCCCAAACTGCGGGAAATGTGGGACGGGTTCTAACGCTTCACCAAAACTGCTTTATCCTGGAAAAGAGGTTTGAGGTGAGACTCCTGTCATACACCAGTCCTGGTGAGTTTATCATACGCAATGCTGAAAGACAGAGAAGAGCATCAGAATAAACAAACAAGATTAGTACAAAGACACACACACACACAGACAAACTGTCAACATTAAATAGGACACAGTGAATATTATTCAAAAGCGTACAGTAAGAGACAGTAAGTCAGTAACTCACTGTAGTGTCTCCAGTTTACAGTGTGGATCCTTCAGTAGATCAGAGAGCAGCTTCACTCCTGATTCTCCTGGATTATTATATTTCAGATCCAGTTCTCTCAGGTGTGATGAGGAGTTTGACCTCAGAGCTGAAGCCAGAGCAGCACAACCTTCATCTGTAATACTGCAGTTATACATCCTGCAAGAAAGAAAACCTTCTCACACTTAACACACTCAGTTTTAGCATTGAAAACATGAACTACACAAAATCTTTACATACAGTACATTTACTCTCCATCTCACACACACAACAATGAAAATATATCAGATCACTACAATTACAAATACCACAGATGAAAACTGGATGTTTTGGCATTTATTAAAATTCTGCTCTCTCTCTTTCTCTCTCCATTTGCGTGTGTGTGTGTGTGTGTGTGTGTGTGTACCTCAGTATCTCCAGTGTACAGTGTGGATTCTCCAGTCCAGCAGAGAGCAGCTTCACTCCTGAATCCTGCAGTTTATTGTAACTCAGGTTCAGTTCTCTCAGACTGGAGGAGTTTGAGCTGAGAACTGAGGACAGAACTCTACAGCTTTCCTCTGTCAGATTACACCCCCACAGCCTGGAAGAGAAATGATGAAATATCAGAACACTGATCTCAAACACAGCCATAATACAGCTAAAGTTGAACATGGAACAGAAATGTCAGTGTGTTTCTCTCACACACAGAAATCAGAGGACAGGACACCACATCAGCACATTTACAGGAGCAGGGACGTCTTTCTGCACTCCACAGTCTCTCAGCTACAATTTATTATAAGATCATTAGGTCATGTACATAACACACACATGTGAGAGCGAGCAGCCTACAAACAATACACTCTGATCTGTCTTCAAGTTTCTACAACCAACACTGCAGATATAGTGCATTTTATTACAGAAAATAAAGAATTATAGAACTGTACACTACCACTTAATAACATGCCAGCACTAGTGGTACTTTACAGTGAGGTCAATAAGCCAATTTCTCTGATGTTATCTGTTCTCATGGAGCCTGTACCATGTCCAGCTTTATAACAGATTCTGATAGCGTGTCCAGTGAACTTTTCTGATCTTTCTGGAATGTAACAAACACAAAAGCTAAAGTAAATCTGATCAAATATTATTAGGTGGCTGATGTTGTTAACGGTAAATAACAGTTTCTTGATTTGAGAAAGACATTGTTGTTTTGAAACACAGTTAGATTTTTTACTCAGTTACATTAGATAGAAGATAGAAAAGTTTCCAGAAAGTTCTACAGGACATCGGTTCAGGAGTTGAATAAAGTTATACATTTAAATAAAAACCTAACAAACAAACAAACAAATGTGTTATAATTTTTAAATGAAAAATGTTTTCTTTTTGCAGCAGCCCTGATTTGTTGTTCTGTTTTTCAGGGCATAGGCATAGGGTCACATGAAAAACCCTCTGGTACAGACCACGCCCACTTCCGGTTGAAATCTGAATACGAAAACAGTTTGTGCACTAAACAGATACAGATATTAGCATTGTGTTACACCTCTAGCAGAGACACAAGATCTAACCAGCTATAATTGCAATTCATAAGTACAGTTTTTATTTATTCACGATATAGAATTAATCTAGAAAGTGAATCTGATTCTCATGAACACATTTCAGTTTCTTACAAATATTTAAATCAGTGTTTGTATGTGTGTGTACCTCAGTATCTCCAGTGTACAGTGTGGATTCTCCAGTCCAGCAGAGAGCAGCTTCACTCCTGAATTCTGCAGTTTATTGTCACTCAGGTTCAGTTCTCTCAGACTGGAGGAGTTTGAGCTGAGAACTGAGGACAGAACTCTACAGCTTTCCTCTGTCAGATTACACTCACACAGGCTGGAAGAGAAATGATGAAGTGTTTGATTTATTTATCTGTTTGTGAAAAGAGGTGTTTCCATCAGTTGGGAAATAAACTGTCTACCTGAACACAAGGTTCTAATGTCAGGATAAAAATATAAAATGAACAGTCTGTGTATAAACTTGGACTGCTCTTGGACAGATCCATGTGTCTCAGCTCATATGAGACGATGTATTTAACTTTCTGAAACAAGATAATAACAGAGAGGCCACTCTGAACAAACACGTCTTTTTACTAGCAGAGAGTTTTTCATACAGTGTGTTCAGCAGCTCTGGGGAAAGTTCTGCTGGAGAACATTTACACATTTACACACTGTCCTTTACTGCTTCATTACAGTGTGTTCAGTGTGTAGATCAGTGTACATTGTGCACACATTTACTTTCCATTACAATCATTTTCTGGAATATTTTTGCTCCCATAGAACAATAGAAACAGGTCTGTAAAATGGTAACAGCTCCATGAGGACAGATAACATCAGAGAAATTGGCTTATTGACCTCACTGTAAAGTACAACTAGTACTGGCATGTTATTAAAGTAAATGTGTGTGTAATGTACACTGATCTACACACTGTAGAAATAAATGTACTTTGTTCTGATGTGAGAAGTGATGTAGATATTTCAACATTAACACAAAGTTGAATTTTGTTGACAGTAAAACAGTTGCTGTCCATTAATCTTATAATTTTCACACAGAGATACAAATCACATAACACCCCAACACACACACACACAGAAAAACAAAGCTCAACATCAGAAACAATGCTAATCCACACCACATGAAAATACACGCTTTAATTTTTTTTACTCATATAAAACAGTGGGCCGCGTTTATCACACTGCATACAAATGAATTTATTCATAAACTGTGTATAGGAGCATTTACACAGGAACTCTTTAATGTGTAAATTAAAAATTTAATGTTGTGGAACATCTACAAGATGTTGAGAGAAAAGGTTGAGGAGGTGTTGGATCAGAGTTAAATGGGCTTGGCCACTCAGCACAAGAGCTAGCTCTTTATGTATGTTTATAGCTGCTTTATCTGGTCTTTATTCTGACCCTCAACCCAGTGCTTCTCCACCAACACCTCACTGTCCTCTACTTTCACATTCATCAGGCACTTATGGAGGAGTTCTGGACTCAGCTGGAGCTTGGGGAAATAGCATCAACACTGGACTCCTGTTCCTGTGTGCTAGGGGTCTCACTGGGGACAAGAGCTCCTGAGTTTGTGTCAATTTACAGATAAAACAAAACTAAATAACTTGAACCTTCAAGTCGTATAAGTGTCAGTGAGTTACTGTGATTTTAATAAATGGATCATGCTGTCAAATCTAAATAATTTAAAGCATTTATTTCAATTACACACCAATTTAATGAAACTTTTGTGAAACTCAATTTCATATTAATGGCATTAATTAAAGAAATGTTAAATAGGGAAAAAAAAATTAAAAAGCAAGAAAAACACAAATTCAAAAAGAAGACGAATAACATGAGTCATTCAGTTAAGACAAAAGAAATGCATCTGTATAAAGGATCTGTCTGTGTATAGCAGTAACACGGTGCAAACGCCTCAGCTGACAGAAGATTTAGAGCACACTGTTAAGATATTTAGAGACCAGTATGATTTTTTCTGGAGGATGAAAGCAAGTTTATAAATCACTTCTGTTTGTCACGGCATCTTCTTTAAATGCTGTTCAACACTTTAGAGCCAGCACTAATTTAACCAACACAACAACCTTGTGCCATTCCTGTGCATGTCCAGGTTTATCAGTGTTTGGATTTCTTGTTAATGTCACGTTTCAAACAGAGAGAAGTGACTGACTGTAGCGTGAGAGGCTGAAGACTGCATCAGTGTGAGAGATTTCTGACCAACAGTCACTGAGACACTTTAAACTATTTAAACACAGCAGTTTCTCTGTGTGATGCTCGGTGTCCATGATCACCTGCGTACAGTGTAGATCTCTTTTTCTCATCTTTCATGTCAAAACTGTTTTCTTACAAATGAGCTGTGGTGTGCATGCATTTGGTCAGGGGTTTAAATGATCTGTGGCTAAGTGCCAGTTCTGATCACATTTCCATTCTTGTTCTTCTTGACCTGAGTGCAGCTTTCGATACTGTAGACCATGATATTCTTCTACACAGACCTGAACATCAGGAGCAGTACTAAGCTGGTTCAGATCATACATGTATTGTAAACAGTTTTATGTAAACTGGAAAGTCACTCATCAAGACAATATGATATTTCATTTGGAGTCCGATAAGGATCTATTTTAGTACACTTGCTTTTCTCCCCCTGCCCCTTTCCTCTTGGTAGACTCATTCAAAAGCATGAAATCAGTTTTCATAGTTATGCAGATGACACACAACTTTATATATCAGTGTCACTGAGTAATCAAGAGCCAATTAACAAATTGATTACATGCTTGAATGAAATATCTGACTGCATGTTATAGAACTTTCTACAGTTAAACCAGGAGAAAATGGATATATTAATTGTAGGAGATAAACAAAAAAGAGAATACTTATTGAAAAATGAGCTGGTTACAGGTTAGAAATCTGAGTGTAATAGTCAACTCTGATCTCAGCTTTGTTCCTCACATCAATAATATCACTAAGATCACATTTTATCATTTGAGGAACATTGCAAAAGTTCATCCATTTTTATCTAAAGAAGATGCAGAGAAACTCATCCATGCATTTACTCTCTTTACCTACTATTATCTACTATTTATCCATTACAGTTAGTACAAAATGCAGCTGCTCAGCTTCCAACACAAACTAAAGAGAGACCATATTACTCCTATTGTGCAGGAACTGCACTGGTTACCTGTGACATCCAGAGTCAAGTTTAAAGTGCTCTTATTAGTTTTAAAACTCTTAATGGCATTGCACCTGTGTATTTAGCAGAATGCCTGATGGATTTCACCCCAAATCATTTTTAAATGTCAACAAATACTGGCTTCCTTAAGGTGAATTTTAATAAGAAGAAGCTCGGTGAAACTGCTTTTAGTGTCGCTGCTCCCAGGAACTCACTCCCAGCGTATATCCATCAGGCACCTGCACTAAATATATTTAAAAAGCAGCTTAGACACATTAACTTTGCCTTTTAATTAGTCCTCTTGATTTTATGCTTAAAACTGCATTTTGATTTCTTAATGGTCTTTTCTAATATTTTACATTCTTTCTGATTGCATATATTTATTTCTTAATGACATTTTAGGTTTTAATGTTTTATTTTTATGTTGTGTTGCATTATTATTGTTTTATTATTTTAGCATTTTATTATATCTTTTCCATTATGAAGTACTTGAGCTGCATTTTATGAATGAAAGGTGCTATGTTATTATTATTAATTGGACATTTATTAACATACTTAATATTTGAGTGTGTGTGTGAGATGATCTTACTCCAGTTTCTCCAGTGTACAGTGTGGATTCTCCAGTCCAGCAGAGAGCAGCTTCACTCCTGAATCCTGCAGTTTATTTCCACTCAGTTTCAGTTCTCTCAGACTGGAGGAGTTTGAGCTGAGAACTGAGGACAGAACTCTACAGCTTTCCTCTGTCAGATTACACCCACACAGCCTGGAAGAGAAATGATGAAATATCAGAACACTGATCTCAAACACACAAACACAGCCATAATACAGCTAAAGTTGAACATGTAAGTTGACATGGCTCATGTCAGTGTACTAGCAGGGCTAGGCCCTCTGTCTTCAAAAATAAAGAAGAGTTCCATGTAGATTACATCTATTAAGGACAGAGTCCATGCTCTAATGGAGAGAGACTGAGGAGGTTTCCAGTGGACTGCAGTCATTTTCTTGGCAGCAGTGAGTCTGGCAAAAACTATTAGTGTTTTGAGTTTAGAAATGTTAAGTGTGGACAAATTCTTTAGTATCAGGACCAATATAGTTGTCCCAGATATTCGATAGTTTGGATGCTACCTTAACCCAGAACTCAGTAACCAGTGGACATTCCCAGAACATACAGATAAAAGTGCGGGAGACCTTCATTATATTTGACTACATGCGGTCACTTATAATATTCATGCACTGGAGTTTATGAGGAGTTAAGTATGTTCTGTTCAAATATTTAAAATGAATCAACTCGTGTTTAGGGTTGCGCATCTGGAATGTTGGAGCACACAGCATCCCAATCCAAATCAGGCTCTAAATCTGGACAATCTGGACAATCTAGACATGAGTTTGGGGGTCGAGCCAATTGAGTACCAGTCTAAGCACAAATAAACAGTAGTAAATTTCAATGTAGGGGACATTTAATCCACCGTCCTCCCTTCTCCTCTGCAGAATGGAGAGTTTAAGATGGGCCATTTGTTTTCCATATGAATTTAGACACAACAGAATGTAATTTCTTTTCCAGAAGTTGGTTGGTGGGTGGGGGGGTTGGGACCATGGAGCTAACAAAATGAATTCTGGGCAGAATGTTAATTTTTATGATGGAAACTCAGGCTTGAGAAGTAATAGGATGGTTAGTCCATCTATCTAGATAGTCCTGCACCTTTGTAAATGCTAAAGAGTAATTGTGTTTAGCAATCTGATTGAGAGAGGGGAAATTTTCAATTCGTATGAACAATGGGAATAGTGACCAGAATAAATGATGGTATGGCAGGTTCATTTAATGATAAAAGTGCAGATTTTGCAAGTAAATTTTAAAGCCAAATAGGCATCCAAACTCCTCCCAGATGGTTAACAGATGAGGTATAGACTCTTTAGGACTTTCCAAAACACTAACACATCATCAGCATATAAGGTTAAGTGATGGCAAGTATCATGAACAGAGATGGGTAGCACCTTGGAAGATTGGTGAATCGTCTGAACTGAAGGCTCAAGAGAAAGTGTAAATGTGCTGGACTAAATGGGGACTCCTTGCAGGATGACTTAGAAACTGGAAACAGAGAAGAGAAATTGGAAACAGAGCTCACCCCTGTCCACTGCCAAAAATGCCTAGACACAAATGTGAGCATCAGAACTGGACCATGGAGCAATGTAAGATAGTGGCGTGATCTGATGAATCATGTTTTCTTTTACATCATGTGGACGGCCGTGTGCATTTACGTTTGCCTTCTTCTCAGGATGCACTATGGGAAGAAGGCAAGCTGGCAGACACAGTGTGATGTTTTGCTGGGAAACCTTGGGTTCTGGCATTCATGTGGACATGGACCAACTACCTAAACATTGTTGCAAACCAAGTACACCCCTTCATGGCAACGGCGTTCCCTAATGGCAGTGGCCTCTTTCAGCAGGATAATGCGCCCTGCCACACTGCTAAAATAGTTCAAGAATGGTTTGAGGAACAAGCCAAAGAGTTCAAGGTGTTGACTTACGGTTAGAGTTAGGGTTAGGGTTAGACTGCCCAGATCTCAATCTGATCGAGCATCTGTGGGATGTACTGGACAAACAAGTCTGATCCATGAAGGCCCTACCTCGCAACTTACAGGAGTTAAAGGATTTGCTGCTGCTGTCTTGGTGCCAGATACCACAGAACACCTTCAGAGGTCTTGTGGATTCGATGCTTTGATGGGTCAGAGCCATTTGGGGGCAAAAGGGGGACCTACACAGTATTAGGCAGGTGGTTTTAATGTTATGGCTGATTGGTGTATATATATATATATATATATATATATATAGCGCCAGTTCAGCAACCCCATTGTTTTGGACAGCTTGAGTGTGTGGCTGTGTGGCGGAGTACTCGGCTCAGCTGGCAGCCAATAAGTGTGGCGGCGCTCATCTACCCTCATCGAGGCGACGGTGGCGTATAAAAGGAGCGTGTGGCCTCTCTCAAGGTGAGGTTAACTTCCTAACTAACATCTCTTTCTCTCTCACCTACAGACCTTCAGTAAGCGAGAAAGACGAGCTGTAAACTCTACGCCACAAGCCCAGCCACGCTTGAGAGCTATCACCGTGTCTCCGACTTCCCACTGCCAAGCAGCTGCCTCCAGCGTGCCGCATTGATCTCCGGGACGATCACCCAACCCTGTCACTTCACCAGCCACTTTCTCTTTCACTCTCCCTTGACCACTGCCCTAAATCTAAGCACAAGGTCACCTAATCCTGCCTCCCCGTGTCTGTGTGCCACCCAGTTGTGGTCCTGCGTTGTCAGAAAATATGTATATATATATATATTATTATTTATTTATTTCATACATATACCCGCAACCACAACCACCGCATATTACCTTGATGCCCATTTCCAACTTTGAAGATGTGAGTTCTACTCTCAGAAACTCTGGAGTTACCAACTTTGTGAAAACTCAGTAGTCAGAAAAAGCCCCAGCCATTCACTAGACAAAAGAAACTACAAAAATGAGAACATAATAAGAAGCCCAGAATGGACCGTGACCTTGTATGAATATGGAGCAGCCAGGAAGGTTCCAGCCCAAAACTGTAAACTAACCAATGACTTAACATTTAACATTTAAAAAAAGAAAAAAGGAGGTAATCAGTTCTCCACCATATAGTTAACCCAGCTAGCCTTGGCAGTCCCAATCTAAACACAGTAGCCCCAGTGAGCTAGAGCCAGCCTGGTGTATGTGGTATCAGGGGACGTTTGTAGCATCGCAATGCTAGCATCCGTACCCTACCAGGCCGAAGCTAGCAATTAGCTTAGCCAGCCTGAACTAACCCATCTCAGACAGCTAGGAGGGCAGTCCAGAACATTCAGAAATACTATGCATGAAACTGGCTTTCATCCTCCAGAGTCTAGCAGAAAAGGAAAAAAAAAAAGAAAAGTTAATTTACTGCAATATGAAGTATGAAACCGAAATGTTTATCAGTTTCTATAGCACCATTAGCCTGGCTAGCTTAAACAAGACTAGTACGAACCAAGCTCAGAACATGGACGCAGCACCACACCAGAAGCATTGTTAGCCTAGCCACCCACGGCCAGCTTGGCGGTGATTCTGCTGAGTTCAGGAAATCCTCCACAAAAGTGGGTCATCCGTGATTTTCAATGTGGCAGGATAGAGTAGGAAAAACTCAACACTTTTAGCTTGTGCGATGGACACCAGGCGTCGCTTCACCATGTAGTTACTGTAGCTGGGGGTAAAGCAGACTGCTCCTCTGTCAATGATTAGGGGCACTTTCTTAGCAGCATGAAGAATGGCTTGGAATGTTGTATAATAAAAAACACCGAAAATCAGAAAGCGATTTCCCCCTCATTTGGTTACTGCATCACTGTAGATCTGGTGTGCAGAGTGGAGAGCCATTGGGTCAAGGATCTCAAGAGGAACTGGATAGCATTGGCGCCCTCGTTATCCTCTCTCAGGCCAAAAACAGGCTTTTTTTGTGTAGGATTTTTTTGTGTCTGCTAGGAGCAGTGGAATTGCTCTTCACCCGACTCTAGCTTGTTGACTTTTGAGTTTATTGAGTTGATGACCATTGTTAGCGTGTCTATCTTCGCTTGGATAGTGTTTAGCTTAGCATTCATGTCCCCTCTGATCTGCTGTTTGTGAGCAAGGTGTGGTTTAAGGTAGTCTCTGATTACAAGGAATGACATTCCATATACATTTGAGCTTAATTTGGGCTATAATCTTTTATCCCATTTCAGTGATGTGTTTGGTATCAGCAGTCGTGTTATAAACACAGTCGCAAGTGTAATGAACGTGACTGAGGCAGATTATTTACTCTTATCATGTTTCCCTAATATATGTTTGGGGGAGAAACTAAAAGTTGATAGATTGAGCACACACTGTCTAATCAAAGTACAAATTACACAAAAGGACACATGACAGAACTGTAAGTTTAGTATTTTTAGTTTAAACAAAAGAGTTACAGCTTTTCTGTTTACAGTGTTTGCTATTCAGAGGAGACGCAGCATGAACCCAGTCAAGCATTACGGACATAAATCACTAAAAATTATAAACCACTAATAAAGTTCCCTATCTACTTTAAGCCTGTGTGTGTGTGTGTGTGTGCGCGTGTGTGTATGCGTGCCTCAGTATCTCCAGTGTACAGTGTGGATTCTTCAGTCCAGCAGAGAGCAGCTTTACTCCTGAATCCTGCAGTTTATTGACACTCAGGTTCAGTTCTCTCAGACTGGAGGAGTTTGAGCTGAGAACTGAGGACAGAACTCTACAGCTTTCCTCTGTCAGATTACACCCACACAGCCTGGAAGAGAAATGAAGAAATATCAGAAACTGATCTCAAACACACAAACACAGCCATAATACAACTAAAGTTTAACATGTAACAAATGTCAGTGTGTTTCTCTTACACACAGAAATCAGAGGACAGGACACCACATCAGCACATTTACAGGAGCAGGGACGTCTTTCTGCACTCCACAATCTCTCAGCTACAATTTATTATAAGACCATTAGGTCATGTACATAACACACATGTGAGAGCGAGCAGCCTACAAACAATACACTCTGATCTGTGTTCAAGTTTCTACAACCAACACTGCAGATATAGTGCATTTTATTACAGAAAATAAAGAATTATAGAACTGTACACTACCAGTTAATAACATGCCAATACTAGTCATACTTTGTAGTGCATTGTATGTTGAATTTCACAGAGACAGTAAAACAGTTGGTGTGTTTTGTTCTCTGTGCTCGTACAGTTACAAAACAGTTTATATATACAAAACAGACACTGGTTCAGGTGTTTGGTGTGGACCCGAGTACAGGTGGAGTGTTCACATATGTCCAAACAGATCCAAACTGAAGAGAAAGTTTGATCTGTCCAAACCAAACAAGGTAGGTGTGAAAGCGTCCTTATTCTCTCTCACATCTGTCCCTCAGTGCAGATAGGACTGTGCGATATGGCGATACATATTGTAGGACGAGAAAATAGAATAATGAATAATGTCTATTGATAGATATTTTCCTGTATCCTCTGTATCACCAATGTCATAAAAGCCACTTTTTGGCAGCTGATTTATGTCACTAAAGTCAGCACTAGGAGCTACTAGCAGTGTGCTAGTAAACAAAGGCTCCTGAGTGGAGCAACAGAAAAGCGTTCATCATACTTTCCAGAAATCATGAATAAAAATCCTGATGATGCCACATACATCAGTGGCCAGGAGTCCAAGTGAGCAAGTGAGTCCCTGCTCTCAGGGAGGGAGGGGTGGCATACTCTCTCTCCCCTATCAATCACAGTGATACTAACTGATCATGGACGTCTGTGAGCTCATGCATATGGAAGTGGGCAGATACTGCTTTCCTCCAAGTGTATTATGTTGCATGAGCAGTTAGAAAAGTTGCGGTTGGCGTCACTTGCGTCGGATGTTTATAGGGGACAGGGTCGTATGATAAGGGACACTGAATTGGAGGGTGGAAATCAGCCATGACTACATTAGGGAGAAAATTGGGAAAAAAAAAAAAAAACAGGCATGGAGGAGCATGACAGAGTGAAAATCCCCACAGCACTGTGTCACACAGAACAAAAGATAAGGAACATGTACCTAGAAGGTACATGAAGGTGAATAGAGTGTTTTAATATTTACTTTTTATAATTTGTATTCATATTGTTATGTTTTTCGTGTTCTCATTTGTGATAGTTCTGTTCAATGTCACTTTCAAATTAAAAGGAGAAAAGAAAAAGTGCCTTTCACTGGTGTTTAGGTCAGTTTATTATTTTATATACATATATATATATATATATATATATATATATATATATATATATATATATATATTTTGGGACAAGTTATGGGTTAGTTAAGTGTTCACGGAAGAAGTGGGTCTTTAGCTCGTGAATGCATGCAGTTTTTTTTTTGTATAGACAATATTTTCATCAATTTTACAGAACACGGAATATATATATATATATATATATATATATATATATATATATATATATATATAATACAAGATTTTGTCCATATTGCCCATTCCTCAGTGCAGACATAATGTATTAGTGTAAAATGTTAATTTAAAAATAATTAGAGATAATTAAAAATACTTACACAACTTTTCTGGAGGCTTTGACCACTGGCAGCAGCCTCAGAAGACATTCCTCTGATGGGTCATATTTATTCAGATTAAACTCATCCAGCTCCTGTTCTGAGTTCAGTAACACAAACACGAGAGCTGACCACTGAGCATAAGAGAGTCGGGTTCCACTGAGACACCTGTAGCCTCTTCTTTTCAGGTAATTTTGTATTTCCTGCACTAGAGAATGATCATTCAGTTCATTCAGACAGTGGAACAGATTAATCGATTTCTCTGGAGATGGATTCTCCCTGATCTTCTCCTTGATGTACTCGACTGTTTCCTGTTTGCTGTGAGAGCTGCTTCGTGTCTGGGGCATTAAGCCTCGTAAGAGAGTCTGATTGGACTCCAGGGAGAGACCCAGAAGGAAGCGGAAGAACAGGTCCAGGTGTCCATTCTCACTCTGTAAGGCCTTGTCCACTGCACTCCTGAGGAAATCGGACAAAGTTGACTTTTTGAAGAAATGTAAAATTTTAGGATCTTGCTCCAGTAACACATTTCTGTTTTTGAAGATGAAAGACAGAAATACATATAAAGCAGCCAGAAACTCCTGAACACTCAGATTTACAAAGCTGAACACCTTCCCCAAGTGAAGCCCAAACTCCTCACTGAAGATTTGGGTACACACTCCTGAGTACACTGACACTTCTCTGACATCAATGCCACACTCTCTCAGGTCTTCCTCATAGAAGATCAGGTTTGCTTTCTCCAGCTGTTGGAAAGCCAGTTTTCCCAGTGCCAGGATACTATCTCTGGTCTGCTGAGGATCAGGGTCACATTTCTGATGGTACCTTTGGTCCTTGTGTTTGATCTGGAAGATCAGGAAGTGTGTGAACATTTGAGTCAGAGTCTTGGGGATCTCTCCACTCTCTGCTTTACCCAACATTCTCTCTAGAACAGTGGCTGAAATCCAGCAGAAGACTGGGATGTGGCACATGATGTAGAGGTTTCTTGAAGACTTCATGTGTGTGATGACTTTATTGGCCAAGCTCTGATCACTGATCCTCTTCCTAAAGTACTCCTCTTTCTGAGGATCACTGAACCCTCGTACCTCTGTTACCTGGTCTACACACTCAGGAGGGATCTGATTGGCTGCTCCTGGTCGAGAGGTTATCCAGAGGAGAGCAGAGGGAAGCAGATTCCCCTTGATGAGGTTTGTGAGCAGCACATCCACTGAGGCTGACTCTGTCACATCACACAATCTCTCATTGTTCTGGAAATTTAGAGGAAGTCGATACTCATCCAGACCATCAAAGATCAACACCACTTTGTAGGACTCACAGTCTATTAATTGTAGTTTTCTTATTTCTGGGAAAAAGTGATGAAGAAGATTCATGAGACTGAGATTTTGCTGCTTCATCAAATTCAGCTCTCTGTAGGGAAGTGGAAACATGAAGGAGACATCCTGATTTGCTTTTCCTTCAGCCCAGTCCAGAATGAACTTCTGCACAGAGACTGTTTTTCCAATTCCAGCAACTCCTTTAGTCAGCACAGTTCTGATGGACTTGTCTTTAAAGAGGTCATTACACTTGATGGGTGTCTCCTGTGTTGCTAGTCTCCTGGACGCTGTCTCAATCTGTCTCACCTCATGTTCATTATTGACGTCTCCACTCCAACCCTCTGTGATGTAGAGCTCTGTGTAGATCTCATTCAGAAGTGCTGAGCTTCCATGCTGTGAGATTCCTTCATTAATTCTTTTAAACTTCTCTCTCAGGTTGGATTTGAGTTTTTCATGACATTCAGGCACCAGAGACTCTAATCAATGAAGGAATTAATACTTTTATTGCAATGAACAAAGGAATAAACTCCTGTACCTTCCTAATTTATATTCTCAGTGAAACATATAAACAGCCATACTGCAAATTAAGTTCTCAATGACCTATTAAATTGTTATGACACAGTGGCCCATATTTATCACAATTAAAGTTCTAATATTTGCTGACAATATAAGTGCATCTATCAAGAAAACAGATGTAAAGACTTATCTTAAATTACTCTTAATCTGAGTAAGTAATTAACACTGTGTGTTTCTGTTACCATAAAATACTCAGTGATGTGGTGGTGTGATGAAGTGGAGTTACAGTTACTTCCCTGAAGGTGACTAATTTAATATTACAGCACATATGGTTTTTATTCCTTTTAAACCACAGAAGTCAGTATTTATTAAAGAATGATATCTTATTGTGTTAAGTATGGACCAGCGTTAATTTGAAGGTCCAGAGCTCTTACTGTTGTGCAGTGTCTTTGCGAGATCTGTGTGGTTCATTTTCTTCAGGACGTGCAGTGTGATCTTCAGCACTCCCTCTCTGACACTGTGCAGATCCTCCTCATCCTCCACCTCCCTCTCAGTGCATGCTGGGTAATCTGGACTCAGGAGCTTCCTAAACCTCTTCAGCTCATTCTTTATCAGAGTGATGACTTTGTGTTCCAGCTCCTGGTTAGAAACACACAGTAACAGATCTAAATATTATAATGTTACACAGTGAGAGATGCTTTTATTTCATGAAAAGAAGAAAAGTCTTTTTCTATTACCACAGTTACAACTGAAATTCTGTCTGATTCTGTCACTATCTTAAAAACACCTGAAACCTACACACACACAAGTTACACACTTTATAACGACACACACCATGAATATGGAGTCCAGCTGATTCCTGTTGATGTCTGATTTCTTGTTTTGTGGTCTGTGAACAAACAAAACACATCATGTAATATGGACTATATGTATTCATAGCTGCACAACACACACCAATAATACAAAGACAGACATTTAACACCTTTAGCACTCTTCTCTTAACACAATACACTGATTTCAGGATTTCCTAACTGACACTAAAGTAGAAACAAATATGTGAATAAATGAATGAATTAATAAAATAGTTATATTTTCATTAATTTGCCAGGTTTAAATGTTCTTCTGTAGCACCACAGGAGTCCCAATCACAGCTAAATGACTCAGCTGGGTCTTAAAGCCTGTAGAGTTCACTGACTCAAAGCTATGCTGCTCTTATGCTACACATTACACAGTCCTTTTTACTCTTCTCTCAGTGAATGATTTCTCTAAACTGTTCTTACATCAGATCAGTGATATAGTCACTGCTATTTGTAACCGGGATAAAAAGTTAATGTTGTTAACGATACAGGCTGAGACATTTGTTCAGTTGTTTATTTTATTTATTGCATATATTTTCTTTTGCTTTCTGTAATATAAAAATGTAAAAGATTATGTTTATTTAATATGTATACTGTGTTTCATTTATTTACTCATGGAGAGTTAGGTGAACGCACCTTAGATGTTATGTCCAATGGGGGTCCAGGGCAGCGTGAAGTCAGGAGACGGAGGCGGGACAGGTAGAAGATGGAGAGAGGAGAGAAGAATTAGTACAGTCAGTGTTTTTCCTACATGTGTGATTAAGGCATTGTTTCAGAAATACTCCTAAGTTAATTAGGTGACAAACCTTTATAGACATTGAGTATTGTGCGCGTTGAACTGAGCATTACTTTGACTAAGGGTTTAGGTTCAGTTTAGCCGACGACACGCACCAGAAGTGGCTAATTGCTGCTGCTAAGGCCTGTGCTCCAGGTAGCGTTTTGGGTTTCTGCAACACCCAAACATCCCCTGGCTCCCTGGGATTCATCGTAAGACTGAGACTTTCGTCGATGTGGCCGACCGGTGACTGACATCAAGAGCACTTATGGTGTGAACTGAGCCATTGCCAGCGAGACTGTGAGTGAATTTTTATTTTGTCTGCCCTTAGGAGTGAATCAGCCAGTTACTTTCAGGCTACAACAAACCCTTGTGAACGGAGGCTAGCAGTACTACTATTTTAATTTTATATATCACCTATATGATTTATTATTTCTTTGAGTGAATAAGTAAATGGTTCATTTGGGGTTTTATAACTATTGAGTGTTTGTGTTTTGTTTCTCTTATTAAAGGGGATTTTATTAGTTGTGCTTGTACATGCGCGTAGATTTCCAGATAACCTCCTTAATCTTAAAAGTATTGTTGGGTATTTCTGTAATCATACAGTTAATATAAACTCAGGTTAGCCTACCCACACCAGTGACGTAGTAGGCGCTACATAAAATGGAGGCACCACTAGAATAATTTTGTTCGAATAGGCCAGTTGAGGTTGTTTATTTGGAAGATAGTCTAAAGCTGTTGAGAGAAAAATTCAAATCAAAATGACAGGCAGATCAGAAATAGTAAATGAACTCAAAGGTTGGTGCCAGGGAGAAGGTTTAGATGAAGCCAAAACCCTTATGGTAGTTGTACCAGAAGAGTTTGAAGTCGCTCCGATCAAGGCTACACTGCATACAGTGAAATGCATTGGCCGTGTTCGCGTGCGAGGTAGGACTTTTAGTGCCAAACACAACAGGCTACTGGTTTTGTGTAAGTGTAAAGAGGATCTCAAAGCTGAAAATGTCCCCCTTTGAAGTTCTGCCCATTGGTGTTGGAGAGGCGTGGCCTGTTATTACCATACGTAAAGCCTGTGGCTTTTACACATTGCCATACCACTCTAGATGCTGAAGAAACAAGTGAAAAGGTTACAGCAGAAAGTTAATAAGAAAGAGGCAGAACCTGAGGCCTCGGTTTCAAAAGTAGAAGTGTCCAAACCTACTTGTAGTTTCCCACGACAACAAAGACCTCAGATAACATTAGCGGAACAGTTTTGTTATCGTTCTGGAGAGAACGGGCATTTTGCTGCAGTGTAAAAAAACTCAGAGAACCCGAGTAAGGTGATTAAGAGGCCAATCCAAGCTCTGAAATTGAAAAGGGACAAACAGTCAGTGAGTGATGCTTCTAACACTGACTTAACTTAACTGACTTAACGTTAACTATTCTGTCAAAAGAAGTGCTGTACAGGCTAAGGAGCCTGTGGCTATTCCAGAAGGGTTAGTGGGTCCCCCTAGCCTGATACCCTTAAAGGTTAATGGGCACCCATGTAAGGCATTGCTTGATAGTGGTTCTCAGGTGGCCATTATTTTCGAGCAATGATATCAGAAGCATTTATCAGATGTTCCAGTCCAGCTGGTGTCAGGGTTAGCTCTATGCGGTTTGAGTGAATCTGATAACAGTTACTCTTATTGGGGCTACATTGTAGTTGATCTTGAGTATCCTGCAGAGGTAGTAGGCAGCAGTGAGACTGTAACAGTCCTTGCTTTAGTTTGTCCACGTGCCAAAACAACCAATCAAACTCCAATTATCTTGGTGTCTAATGCTAATCGCTTGGCAAAGCAGTGCTGAGCAAAAGGCGTAGATCTAGAGCAGACTCTGGGCATTAAAGCTGTGAATCCAAAAGATGAAGGTGTATTAGCTGAAGGTGGTTGGTAGTGTAATCTGGAAGGGGCCAGATTCTCTATGCTTAGCCCCTAAAAGTGAGATTCAAGCTGCATGTGAACTTGAGTTGCTACAAGATGTTGATCAAGAAATACTGATGGCAGAAGCTCCGCGCACATCTTCAATACCTGCTGGTATACTTCTTCAGCCCATGGTGGTTCCGGGTCATGTCGTAGACTACAGCAGTTTTAGTGTCCTAATCACAAATGAGTCCCTGAAAAAGATACCTTCAAGTGGGAACAGTGATTGGACATGTGTATCACACGTGGTTGGACATGTGTATCACATGTGTATCAGAGAGTGTTAATTCAGCATTTGAGCTGAGTTTAATCAACTTCGGAGACTCACCTGTGCCTGAAGAGTGGAAAGCTAGGATTAGGAGGGAGTTAGCTGACAGAGCTAACTAGCAGAGTTGGACTAGCAAAGAGTGTCGAACATTGCATACACTTCTCTGATTCCCGTCCTTTTAGAAAGCGGTCTCGTAGTCCTGCTCCTGCAGATATAGAGGATGTTCACCAGCATCTTCAAGAACTGTTGCAGGCAGGGATAATCAAGGAGTCTAGGAGTCCTTACACATCGCCAATAGTTGTCATAAGAAAGAAAAATAGATGTCAGGCTGTGTATAGACTATAGGCTGCTGAATAGCTGCACAGTGCCAGATCAATACACAACATCCTGTATTGAAGATGCATTAAACACCCTGACAGGTAGTAAGTGGTTCTTTGTGCTTGACCTCATTAGTGGCTATTACAGTGGCCATGGCTGAGGAAGGCAAAGAGAAAACAACCTTTATTTGCCCATTAGGATTCTTCCAATTTGAGAGGATGCCCCAGGGGGTAACTGGAGCCCCAGCTACTTTTCAATGTGTAATGGAAAGAGCTGTTGGTGATATGAATCTGCTTCAGGTCCTTGTGTACCTAGACGACCTAATTGTTTTCGGTAGATCTCTTGAGGAGCATGAAGAGCGGTTACTGAAGGTGCTTGATCGACTTGGGGATGTTGGGTTAAGATTTCATTGGGAAAGTGTCAGCTATGCCTCCCAAGAGTAGAATATCTAGGGCATATTTTGTCAGCTGATGGAGTTTCTCTGGATCCAGAAAAGATTGAAGCTGTTACTAAATGGTCCATGCCCACTAATTTGATGACCCTGCAATTCTTCCTAGGGTTTTGTGGCTACTATCGCCAATTACCCTGCAATAGTGAAGCTTTTGACTGAGGTCACAAAAGGGTATGCTCTTACCCAAAAAAACATGAAACATGCAAAGAAACAAAGCCAAATCTTACTTCAAGAAGTCAGATCCATTTGGTTCAAGCTGGAATCAGTATTGTACTGACACATTCCATCACATCATCACGTGCCTTACGCATGCCCTAGTACTGGCATATGCAGACCCTCAAAAGCCTTACACCTTACATGTTGATGCAAGTCTGAAAGGTCTTGGGGCTGTCTTACATCAAGAGTATCCTGAAGGTTTGAGACCCATTGCATTTGCCAGCAGGAAACTTAAACCCTCAGAGAAGAACTACCCAATTCACCAATTGGAGTTTTTGTCCCTGAAGTGGGCCGTAGTCACAAATTCCATGATTATCTGTATGGAGCAAACTTCAAGGTGCATACTGACAATAACCCTCTTACATATGTGTTGTTGACAGGCAAGCTCAGTGCCGTTGGGCATAGATGGCTTGCAGCTCTTTCTGCATACAATTTCGACATTCAGTATCACCCAGGCAGGTGCAATGTAGATGTAGACTTGTTATCTAGATGCATGGCAGATGAAGATGATCAATCTGTATGAGTTACCATACCTCAGGTAGGTGTAAAATCAGCATGTCAGGGAGTTGATGTTTTTAAGAGCTCTATTTCCCCCAGATATGTAGATCTGTTGGGAGCACCCCCAGAATGCATCCCATATCTCTATGTATTCCCAACTCATCTGGAGTTGAAGTCTCTAGAACGCCTATCAAAGAAAGACATAAGAAAAGCTGAGTCTGATGATGAAATAGTAGGGCTGGCTATACAAGCATTAAGACAAGGTAACTGGCCTGAGAGTGTTGAATCTAAGGGTAAGTTGTCCATCATGAAATGTGAGATGGGGAAGCTGACCCTGAGGGATGGTATACTATACCATGTAAGACAACGACAGACTGGCCAGGATGACTTTCAGCTAGTTCTTCCTGATGAGTTTCATAACCTTGTATTAAAGGCTATGCACGATGACTTTGGACACCTTGGAGTTGACAGAACCACTGATTTGATCAGATCCAGATTCTTTTGGCCCAACATGTCAGAAGAAATAAAGCAGTATGTAAAAAAAAACTGCAGGAAGTGAGTCACTCATAAGTCTTTGACTTCAAGAGCTGCTCCGTTGCATCAGATCACAAGCCGCAGGCCTGCGGATCACTTCACAAGAAATGCTCAGACTTTCTCTACGAAGAGTCAGAAAGCGCATGTTGTTGCAAAAGTTCTCGTTGACATATTTTGTACATTATGGGTTGCCTGTAATTTGCAGAAAGCTTATAAGCTTGCCACAGAAGTCGCGGACAAGAGGCATCAGAGAAACAAAAAGTCTTATGTTCGAAGGGTCTCATTTCGGTCCCTGAAAGTGGGTGATAGAGTGTTGTTGAGGAATTTAGGACTTAGAGGGAAGCACAAACTTGAGAGCAAGTGGAATGCTGACCCTTACGTTGTGATAGGAAAACTGCCCAATGTGCCAGTGTACAGCATCAAACGTTCAGATGGGAAAGGTTCAGTAAATACCATACAACAAGATCATCTCCTGTCTATTGGGCAGTCAGTTAGACTCTCTGAAACTGAAGTTGATCATAATCTACCAGTTAGAAGTAAGACCAAACCTGATTTTTGACATAAGAGGGGGGAGGCATCTCCTGTGATTGAGGATGTGGTTCAAGGGATATAAGGGTTCAAGACTTACTTTTGATGTGCCTGGTAAATCTAGGAATGGGCCTTTGACCATCATTCATAGAGGGTTAGTCATTAAGACCGGTAGCGCTAATTGATTTACACCTTTTTATCTATGAGTGGATCCATATGAGGACACATGGACATTTTTACATATAAAAATGTATTTTTACATATAAAAATGTAGAAGATTATGTTTATTTAATATGTATATTGTGTTTCATTTATTTAGTCATGGAGAGTTAGGTGAACCTTAGATGTTATGTCCAATGGGAAGTCTGGGGAGGCATGACGTCAGGGGACGGAGGCGGGACAGGTAGAAGATGGAGAGAGGAGAGGAGAATTAGCACAGTCAGCGTTTTTCCTACAAATGTGTGATTAAGGCGTTGTTTCAGAAATAATCCTAAGTTATTTAGGTGACAAACCTTTACAGATATCGGGTATTAACCTGATGTTAAGTAGTGAGTGTTTAGAGGTACAGATCTGTTCCCATGAGACGGTGTGTATTTATTGCTGGTGAATGGAAAAGTAACTCACCTCTCGTCTTTCTTTAAGTCCTGTTTTCCAGACACACTCATGTTGGAGGTCATGTCTCCTTCTCCAGATTACAGCAGGGCACACGTTTACTTCACTCCAACATCGGTGTGTTAAATCAAACCCTGTATCAGCACACAGTTCACTTACAGGAAATAGTCACGATATCAAGTCCTAAAACAATCTGTGTACATTAAAACTTAAGTACAAACCCACAAAACTCTTCTGCATCTAGTGTCAATTCAGAGTGTTTATATATTATAGCTTTAGCTTTAGATACTCACTGTTTTTACTTCTGAAAAGTTTGTATTTTCCCCTCGACACAAATTGAAGTCTGATGGCTTCTGATTCACTTTCACTGACAGCGGCGAATCTGGTTTATTCGGCAGAGGGGGAAGGGCATGTTGCAATAGCTACTGCAGATTAAAAAAAAAAAACATACATTTTAGGAATGTTGCCAACCTAGTCTTTAAAAAATGGCTGTCACAGAATGCACTGACTAATACCTAACATTACATATCAACTAAACCCAGCAGCTAAACACATCACAGCTAACAGACCATCACAAAATTAAACACATCTGGCTGCAGAAAATATCTCCTGTTAGAGAGATGTTTATACTGCTGTGTTTTACAAGTGCTTTTAAAAGTTCTGTAACTAGAATTTAATTTCAGTGAAGAACCAGTTACAATTATCCAAAATGCTATAGCTATACAGCCAGCCTCTGTGAAATTAAATCACACATTTTGAGAGGCTTTCCCCAATCTATAGACACAACATAAACAAAAAAATGGTTGTCCCACCTTCAAGAACATTTTAATATTAGCCTACATAAAGTAGGTGTGTCTGTTCTTATGCACTATGATTAGTTCTAACTTCTTCACAGAGATTGAGGGGCTACTAGGTTCTGCAGTAGTTCAATTAATAAACTCGGTTAAAATAAGTAAAATGGACAGGGTGATGGGGCAATTTCTTTCACTGAATATAAAATTCTAATAGTACAGTAGTCCATAACACTACCCTGTTACAGTACACCCTTCAAATGTAACTCACTTTGTGCACAAGAACCTTCAGATTTGAAAACATTCATTGTATGTCTCAGATGCTCAAACTATGTATAGACAACAAACAATTAACCATTTAAGGTCATTTAAGATTATATAAAATATAATAGTCTGAGTAGTAGTTGTATTGAGCTCTATAAAAAAAAGAAAAATGTTTTTTAATCAATTGGTCCTATTTAAACCAAAGTTCTCTGCTCTGAACATGTAGCTAGTAGCCAGTGTTCACTCCTCAAGATGGCTGACTGGCTAATGCGGCGAAGACTCGTGAAAGCATGCTCGATAAGAAATTCCGTACAATAATAAGAGATGAAAGAGATGGCTGCTGCGACGTCCTACATGGAGAAGAGCACGCTTCACAAGAGAGATTTCTGGCATCCAGTCATATCCAGGAATGCAACTCGCATCCATGATTTAGCATAGAGGTCAAGTTCACAGTTAAACTCTCCTGAAACAGCACGAAAGCAAAAAAAAAGAATGGAACTAACAGCTTACACAGCTTTGATTACCCAGCTATAACCAAACTAGATGAAATAAGTAAAGAATATTTTAAATGAATCACACTTAGCTATCCTGCTGATGTCCCACCAGCCGGCTAACCTAGCATTGCCGACAAATTACGCACTCGTGACTAACATCAAATCTGGTTAATGCATCAAATTTGTTTATACATCAAACTTGTTTATATGCAATAAACACAGAAACAAATAGACAACAAAATATACTAAAAAGGATTACAGAGAAACTAATACAGGTAGAGGTCTAGTTCAACTCTTTTCCAGTGGTAGCTCAGTGGTTGAAGACTTCTGATCAGAAGGTCATGAGTTCAAATCCCAGCACTGCCAGTCTGCCACTGCTGGGCCCCTGATTAACGCCCTTAACCCTCAAGTGCTCAGTTTTGTAAAATAAGATGAATGTAAGTCACTCTGGATAAGGATGTCTGCCGAATCAGTATTGAAATATCAAAACAGAAAGAATTACAAAATAAATCCAGTTAGCTTAAATTCAGAAATACTAAAACCTTTACAATCCATACCACAATGATGTAATAAAAATAATCAAATGCTTTTGTTTAAATATAATCGACCCATATAGAAATCCATATTCAAAATACCCACACGTTATAAGTGCCATAATCAAGTCTAACAAGTCAAGTCATTTCCATGAGCAACACCATTACATGAAACAGAATGATTAACAATCTAAATTGGCTGGAGAGCTCATAAAAATACTATTCAACATACACGAACAATCATTATGATAATTATAGGGGTATTCTAGGACATCTGATTCAGGTTTTCCCACATTCCTGAGCTCTAACACAAGTGAAGAAAAAGTGAAACTACTCCAGCGATACTGTTTGAAAAGGCACCTTTGCTCAGCTTCGATCACAAAATGTGCACAAACACCACAGCAAAATGTTCATAAATACTTGGATAACAATCTAGATTGCAATACATGCATAAAAAACGGCACTTTGATATCTTAGTGGAAGACAAAACGGACACAGGTATTGAAGTGAATAAAGCTCTGGTGTTCATACTGTGACTTACTCAGTGCCAGAGATATACTAAGCTTCTCCTCCTGTATGTCAGGCACTATCTACAGGCCGGGTTCCTCTATAGTTACAAAGCTTGTGTTTTCTTCTAATGTGACACTATATTGGACAAATGCATTAGAAAACTATTTCTAAGTTGTGGGCGGTTATACTGAAATCTGACTCCCGGACAAAACATACTCCCCTTCGCATGCACGCGCATCACACAGTTGAGTTTGAACGCTCCACTGATTACCATAGCCTTTGTCTAAACTTAAATTAATAAACAGAAATTAAATTAGTTTGGATAAAGGATGCAAAAAACCCATGGCAGATCCATTCAACTTGGAAAGTGGTGAGGTTTTGACAGCGTTAGGAATAAAGCTGCAGCTGCAAAAGCAAAAGTGTTCATTTCACATAGACATGAATGTCCTGCTGCCTGAACTTCACACCCAAGACGTTTGTGCTGTTGACATTTCTTAATAGTTCACGCGGTGTTTCTTAGTAAAATACTGTATTACTCTTCCCTTTGCACTTGCATATGAATGTCGTTAAAAATACTAATATTTAATCACATATAATATATAATTTTTTTCATGAAAGTAGGCTTTATACAGCATTCATCACACAATATATATTCCAATACATTGTCTAAGATACAAGGCAATTAAATGTTTGCAGTCTAACAATAGGCCTGTAGATGGCCTACTCCCACATTTTTGAAAGCTGCATGTTAGTTACATGTCAATGTTTCAAAAACTAAAAAAAATTTTTCAAAAAAAAAAAAAAACAGAAATAAACCAAATTATTAGTCACATCAGTGATGATTAATTCTTAAAAAGACAAGGATGTGAAGAAACCTCAGATTTTTTTCTAAACTCATCACTATTTTCCAGCACAAAAAGCATTGTGATGTTTTTCTTCAGATTTTTTTTTTTCACTAATCAACCTACAATAGAGATAACAGTAACAACTGCTTTGAGGTCAGCTGCTGTAATAAAAAAAAAAAAAGAAAAGAAAAATAAGAGTTTAATACAAAGCCACATGACTTCAGTATGTGCCTACTCAATTATTTTCTGACAGACACACCACATTTATGCTGCTGACACATCTTATTAGGGCTGTGTCCTCAAAAGCATTGGACTTCAATAGGATGGGTTTACCAGGGGGGAGCAGAATTTCCACAATGTTAAAATTACACCTGTTGAAATTATTCTCCGCTCCCCAACAGAGGTGACATTTTCCCCCAGGCTCCTGATGATTTCCCACTCTGTATCAGATGTATTTAATATTTTCTGTAAAAATCACATGACACCTGTGGGGGTGCTTCCTGGGGTAAAATTCATGAAGCTACATTTCATATTTTCCTGGTACATATTGTTTTTACCAAATGGAACGCCTCTCCTGCGACCCCAGTGTTGTCAGTTAAGTCATTTCTATTACTCAGACAAGTTTAAGTTCATCTGGAAATTGTTAGTTAAAAAAAACGAAGTCTTATAAACATATGTTCCTATCAACAGGAAACAGAACAGTACAGCAGTGAGTGGTGGTATCATGTCAGGCCCAGGACGTGCTACAGGATGAGCCAGTGGAGTGTAAATTGAGGGTTATGTAGAAGGAGTGATTGGTCTAATGCTCTCATTCAGGCAAGTAGAAATCTATACATAGATTTGCATGTTATATTATTGCTGTTGTTATTTTTCCCTATTCTTCACTACATAATGTAATATTGTGGCTAAATGTTTTAGATCTTTTTAATATCACAAATTGTGCCTGTTCATTTACAGGGTGACCTTTCTTTTAGGATGAGCCAATACAGTGGACAGTTGAGGTTTAGGGAGGAGGACAGATTGATGGGTTTCAACACTGGTGTCATCAACAAGAAACAGTAGGCCTCCTATGTTATGAAATGGCCATGCAAAAATTGCAAGTTCAGCACATAAAAACATTTAGAGCTCTTAAAGCATTATAGACTGAAACATCTACACACCGGTCAAGGCCAGTCAGAACCCTGCTTGTACTCAGATTGTCCTTGTTTAAGGACATTTAAAGGTTGGGGTGCACTTCACACTCAGTCATCTAGAGATTCAAACAATACTGAAGGCACCTTTAAAAACTTGTTTCCAGATTTTACCAAGTCCCATGGACTTGATTGATTCATTGTTGTTTACTGTTGACAAAATAAACTGTTTAATTGTATTGTATTTTATTTGTGTGATTTGTGATAAATGTATGTTAAATGTATAGAGAAAATGAATACATTTATTTGGTAACATTTATCAAAAGGAAATTGGCAACATTTACATAAATATAGTGAGTAATATAACTTCATACAGCTATTTTAAAATGTCAAATAGGAAAAAAAAAATCTACTTATTTATTTCGTAATAGTAGATAGTAAAATTTACTTAATATTTTGATGACAGCAATGTTCCTGTCTATGAAAAAATTAAATTTTATTTAATTACTTTAAATAAATATAACTTATGACTTATAATTTATATAATTAAGTAACATTTACTTAATATCTTCACAAATGTTAAATTCAGTGGTGAGTAGATTTTACTTGATACTGGCAAGTGAGTTGTACTTGAGTTTACAGCAGTAAAATTTACTTTTTTTACTTCAAATTGTTGTACTTCAAATTGTAAGAGGATTTTATTAAGTATATCCGTTTTGTTTTTGTGTTTTTCAGAACAGCAGCAGACAAAATGAGCAACATCACTGCATATGCGGATGATAGAAGTGTTTTTATTCAAAATCAGACTAGAGGCCACAAATGAAGTTGTGAAATAGTATGAAGAAATGTCAGGAACTAGATGAAATCAAAATCAAGCAGAAGCAGTGAGGATGGACAGCAGCACTGCTCCACTGCTAAATCTAGAAATTAAAGAAGAAATCAAATGACTGGCTCTGACTCTTACAAACACCAAATGCACTGAACACAACTGGGGAAAAAAGGAGCAGGAAATCAAATCCCAAACCCAGACTTGGAAAAGATCTCATTCTAAAACTAGAATCCAAATCATGAAGACTTTTGTTCTTTCTAAACTCCTATTCTTAACCACTGTTTTTCCTCCTGACAATGCATGTCTAACAAAACTAAATCACATGTGTGTGGGATTTATCTGGGGAACAACAGGGAAGTAACAACACCAACACTTTTCTACAAACTAAAAGAGCTTGGAGGACTTGAGGCCATTGAACTAGGAAACAAATTCAAAAGAGCTTTCTGTAAAAATGAGACACAAGCCATGAATAGAGGAGCGGATTGGATAGGAGAGAGAAAATCATGGAAGAAAAAAGAGGAAGAGCAAGACAAAACATTCCCCTTTACTAATTAATATACAGAGATTTTACACTCAAACACGAAAATTTCAACTTAGACTGGTTTAATTTATCTAATAAAAGTATTTATAAGTATTTGTATTTGGCAAACTACTACAAGTGTAGACTTATAAACACCGCCATAAAATACTTCATAACAGAATAGTGATTGTGGGAAATTGCAGTTCCTGGGTTTGGCCACACGAGGGCAGTCAAGCTTCATCCAGCACAACACGCAGCGCCGCCTCAAACAGCCGGTAGGCCTTGTGTCCTTCCCACAGACACAGAGCTCATCAGCCTTATTACTGTGCACTGGATTATTCTGCCATAACAACTCCAACACACGCCTCTTCTCTACTCTTTACTATTATTATTATTATTATTAGTAGTAGTAGTAGTAGTAGTAGTAGTATTTAATTTATTTTCTATCCCTTTTTTAAGAACATATCTTCATGCCTCTCAGCACTTGACATGGAAATATTTAAAAAAAAAAAAAAAAAAAGGTTTATATTTACTTTTTATATCCGGATATCTGTAACAACTGGTTTGTGACAAAAAGTCCTTTGTTAAAAACGCTATATAATGAAATAAACGAGTGAATGAATGAATAAATAAATAAAATTAAAATGCCGGTCTTGCGTTTTTAAATCAAACTTTATTGAATAATTCACAATTTGTTACAATAAATCTTCAACATTCGCAATTATCACAATAACTCTTGAACATTTACACAGTTTAAATATTTCACAATGTTACAGTAATTCTTCAACATTACAAACTTTAAAATACACAAAAATAACTATTTACAACATAGTCCAATCATATGATTATATCTACATAGTTATTTCCCTTAAATATTTCCAGAGATCATATTTTTAATAAAGACCATGGAGATTTATTGTTAGATCTTCGCTCCATTGTCCTTTGTCTTTTTAGTTCATTTAAGATTAGTTTAAAAAGCGTCTCAGCTGGGAGATGGCATTGCTTAGTGTCTTTAAAATCTCTTCTTTTTGCAGGATTGTCCCACATCTATCTTCCTTTAATTGCACAAGTCTGCTCTCTTTCCATTCTTTAGTTTAATGCGTGATTCATGCGGTTGATGAGGATTTTAGCGAGTATTTTAGAATCGATATTCATGAGACTTCTCTGCCTCCAGTTCTCCAGCTCATATGGCTCACCTTTCTTAAATCTTAGTGTCATAACACACTGCTACAGAGATTCATTTCAAATCCCTCCCTTTATGGCTTGGTTGTAGAAGTCAGTTAGGAGATGTGCAATGTGTTTAACTGCAGCTTTGGAAAACTCAGCTGGAAGCCCATCAGCTCCCGGACTTTTCCCCTCCTTTAACTGCACTATTGCTTCTAGCGTTTCTTTTCCATCTATTGGCTCTCCTCAATGCTGCATGCCACTAGTTTTTAAAGTTGGCCATGGAGATAGAAAATCTGAAATTCTCTTTGGCATTGCATTTCTTCTCCATGTGGCATCTTGGCATTTCTGTAGAACTCTTTCTCTTTTCTCTTCCTCATGCTCGATTATATTTCCATCATTCTCTCTGAGGGCCTTTATGCTCCTCTTTTCCCTGCGGTTTCTCAGTCTTTAATACCATTCTATGGCTTTCCGGTGGAGGTCGTGTCCAGGCCAGCTTGCAACTGAACGTTTCAGAAGAAATCCTCCTTTAGCTTTGTTAACTCCCATTTCATTTTCTACACACAATCATCTTCCTCCACATTTCTATTCTGTTTAGACTGAAGTTCAGCAGATTCTGAGAGAAGTTTGCTGTGCTAGTCCTTCTTTGCTTTGTTAAGTGACTTACATTTTCCTTTAAAGAAGGTTGTTATGTGTTTTTTTTAACTTCCCACATTTCATTAAATCTTTTAATAGTTTTATTGGTTGAATTTCTTTTGCCAGTTGGTCTATAGTTTCTTTATGTAGTAAACATGTGGGATTTAGTTTCCAGAAGCTTCTCTTGCCGTGTGACTCCATCATTAGCTTCACTTTCACAGATCAGTGATCTGAGGCTACTGAGTGATCAGGTCTGTAATGTGCTACTCGGATGGTTTAGAGCTGCACATTCTGTCTCTTATTATTATTATTTTTGAGTCGAAACGGTGAAACCAATGTCCTGAGGGAATTTCTGTCTAAAAGACTCTTTCAGTTCATGTGTTTCACAAACCTTTTGGAGTAGTTTCCCTTCTCTGGATATTGATGTGTTTGTATTGGGGAATTTATCCTTTTCATGTGTAATGGGATTGAAATCTCCACATAAAATAATATTATATCCCACATTTAACACTTCATATAATGTATAAAATATTCTCATTTCACCAGCTCTATCTGAGGGGTTTACACATTAATAATTCTCATGTCTACTTGTTTTATTACATTCTGTGGGTTTTCTGTGTGATTTATATCAAGACCAGTCTGGAGCTGGACATTTAGGAATAATTCATCATTTATTTTGCATAATTCAGATTTTATTTTGGAGAAGAAATCATCATCTTCCACATTTTTGTTGTGTCTGGTTTGGAGTTGGACATAGTCTGAGACAAGCTCATTATAATGCTGCTTCTTTTACTGATTAAGTAACTTTACATTTTTGTTTTAAGTAAGCTGTTATTTGTTTTTTGAAAATATCCCACATTTCAGTGCTTGATCTCATTAAAACCTTTAAGTGTTTAATTTGTTTGACTTCTTTGGTTAATTCATGAACAGCTTGTTTGTTTGTAAGAATGTTGTATTGAGTTTGCAGTAAACTCTCTGCTCGTTTATGTTTAAGAGCTGAAAAGCTCTAAGTGTGAAAGGAATATCAACATGTTATATGCTACACAGACACCACTTTATTAGGGACACCCCTTACTCATACATCCACACACCACTTTATTATGAACACCCCTTACTCATACATACCTACACCCCCACACCATGTGTACACCACCTCAGTGTAAGTGGTGATCCAAAAGAAAAATCCAAAAAGTAATGGCACTGATTTCACCTTACACATTCTCTGAATTACAGAACTGTTTTAATATACAAGCTCCTTTACTCTACATAGAACCATTCTTTTGGGAAAATGTTCTATTGGCCAAGTACAGAACCAGAACAAGTACAGAAACTGTGTTGAATGTATCGTGTGGTTACTCTCGTGTGGCCACATTTTCCAAACTTTACTCTCTGCATTTGCAGTAAATAATTTGGTTTAAATAATGAAATGATTTAATAAATTAAATGTATGAATGCGTGCTGGTCTTTATTTGGGGTTTAATCAGAATTATTTCACTGATGACAGCTGTATGATAATTACTTTTGATCATGAGATTGAATGTGATTGGTTCATTCTGAACACAGCCACACCCCCAATTATGCAACCAGGTCATTGTAACTTTTTTTTTTTTAATTTTTCCTATTTTTTTCCAAAAGCGTTTCTGATGTTTTTCACTTAATTTTTATACTTTCTTGATTTCTTATCTTGATTTTGTGTACTTTGCTGGTATTCTGTATGTCATATGTTTTATTCAGGTCTCACAGTATTGTATATACTCACTTTGTATCTCCATCACTGGCCCTTTTTTAAATCAAATAATTCACCTGATAGGTAATGAATGTAAGGCTCAGTGAGTGTAGGTACAAGGTAGGTGTAGCTAACAAACTAGCAGCTCTGTATATACACATAAACATAACTGTGGGATAGGGTTGGGTTGAACTTCAACAGAATAGAAAATACAGAAGTATGTTCACTGTTCCATACTGTACGTATTGTTCACTATATGCATTCCATGCCTGAACTACTCCGGTGAGTCCAAGATGGGCTACATGGCAAGACGGGTTGGATAAGCAATATCTGGCCACATTATCTTCCATGTTCAATTCATCTCTGTCTATTAACTGAATTAAGGATGCCTTTATTGGGTAATTAAGCTGATTATTTGTTTCTGGCCACATTCTCTCAACTGTGTGGCTCTGTTGGAGGAAAATGTTGTTTAATGTCACTTGCATATTAACAATATAAGACATTCTATTGATATAAACCAAAGAATAAACTTTCTCACATTTTATACACTTTAGTCCAGCAATCCCAAAATCACCTGTGCTGACTGAGTTTGCAGATAAGGCAGACTTGCTTGATTGTGGCTGTACTTTTCAAGCTGTTTTTGCATAAAAAGTATGAGATAAAACACTTTCCTGTGATCGACGCTTACTTGGTCCCATGATCCAAAGGAGAGAAGTGCTGGTCTGCAGCACATAACAGGGACAGGCTTTCTGAATGGGATTACTAAGTCCATTACAAATTTAACTGGAAAATACAACATTTTGATTCAAGTCTAGACTATAAGATTGTGGTGGTTAGTAGAGTAAGCCTGTTGTGTTGTTCATCTAAATGTGTAACCAAATGATGGTGTTATATTTCTAAGAGATAATAAAACATGAAAATAAATACACGTTTGACAATATAGAGAAAAATATACAGTAAAGGAAATCTTATTATTTCCATTATCTTTGTAAAATATTGGAATAAGGAAATTGGATAGCTTAATTAATACATTTTCTATGGTGTAATTACATAACAGAAAGATTAGAGAGCCCCACTATGAATATAAAAGAGAAAAAGTTTCATAACATGTGAAAATGCACGGTTCTATTTTTACTGTTTACTGTTTTACTGCAGAATCACTTAAACACACACACACAGACACACACACACACACACACACACACAGCTACGTCACTTCCCTGCTGCAGAATAAACAGTTAGACGGAAGTGAAAGTGAAAGTGAAACTCAGCAGCTACATTTTGTGTCGAGGGGAACATAAACCTTTTCAGGAGTAAAAACACAGTGAGTATCTAAATCTAAAGCTATAATTGTTACGGGGATGAGCTTGGTACAAGGTGGAAAACATTACCGAGCAGGGCCCGCTATCCAAATGGATAAAAGACGGAAATAAAGAACCGGATTAGGACTCCAGAACGGGTGAGGAGGAGGAGAGCTTACTGGCCAAGACGCGACCTCAGATAATAACGACAGCGGCAGCGGAGCAGCAGTGCTGTGCTCCGGGGCATTAACCACCGCGCTACTCTCCGGGAAAACCGTGTATAAGGGAGAACAATCTGCTGACCAAATCAGGCCAAATCTAAACGCCGCGGAGACGAGGGAGAGGCATCCGCTCCTCACGCCATAACTAATGGCTCAGCGAGGAAAGTCTCTCTCTGAACCAGGGTGAATCACCCCTTATTAGTGCTTTAATTTCATAAATAAGGCACCTGACTCTAATCCTGAACCTCAATAAATCTTCTCTAAATCCTGCGCTAAAAGTATTGGGCTGAAGATTTGCCCAGTATCGCGACGTTACAGTAATATATAAACACAGTGAGGATCTAAATCTAAAGCTATTATATATAAACACAGTGAGTATCTAAATCTAAAGCTATGATATATAAACACAGTCAGTATTTAAATCTAAAGCTATAATATAAACAGAGTGAGTATCTAAATCTAAAGCTATAATATATAAACACACTGAAGTGACACTAGATGCAGAAGAGTTTTGTGGGTTTGTACTGAAGGTTTAATGTACACAGGTTGTTTTAGGGCTTGATACCGTGACTATTTCCTGTAAGTGAACACTGTGCTGATACAGGGTTTGATTTAACACACCGATGTTGGAGTGAAGTAAACGTGTGTCCTGCTGTAATCTGGAGAAGGAGACATGACCTCCAACATGAGTGTGTCTGGAAAACAGGACTTAAAGAAAGACGAGAGGTGAGTTACTTTTCCATTCACCAGCAATAAATACACACCGTCTCATGGGAACAGATCTATATCCCTAAACACTCACTAGTTAACAGAGGAACTAAACTTTGCTTTAAGGTGTTTAATAGCAGTGAATATATCACTGATCTGATGTAAGAACAGTTTAGAGAAATCATTCACTGAGAGAAGAGTAAAAAGGACTGTGTAATGTGTAGTATAAGAGCAGCATAGCTTTGAGTCAGTGAACTCTACAGGCTTTAAGACCCAGCTGAGTCAGGTAGCTGGGACTCCTGACATCAGAGTAATTCCTGAGGTATGAGGCGAGTCTCCTGTTTGAATAAGTGTGCAGACTGTAGCTGAATTAAAAAGATGGAATTATTGGTGTTTAATGATGAACACATTGTTTAACAGTGCTGAGACAGCAGAGTATTAATTATTGCTGATATTTCTGTTGTAATTCTAGAATGATGGAGGGAAAGAGATCAGACTCACCAGAACCCAGCTGTGTGTCCATGAAGAGTGACGTGTCAATGGGACTTCCATTTAACTTCAGAGACAGAGACAGTTCTACTGATGTGAGGTCAGTATAGTGAGGTGTTTTACAGCAGTGTTCCACCTGATCAAACTCACTTGTCTCATTATGAAGCCCTTCATGAGCTTTATCAGGTGTTGAAGCAGTAAAACACTAAACTGTGCAGTGCTGCAGCTC
Organism: Pangasianodon hypophthalmus; assembly: GCF_027358585.1. Classification (NCBI taxonomy): domain Eukaryota; kingdom Metazoa; phylum Chordata; class Actinopteri; order Siluriformes; family Pangasiidae; genus Pangasianodon; species Pangasianodon hypophthalmus. The sequence goes on along the minus strand of NC_069718.1, from coordinate 29,297,970 downwards.
TCGGACTGGCAGTGAGGAAAACTGCTTTAAGAGTTCAGTTCAACAAATTTATTTGTTTGTTTAATTCTAAAGTATAATAATTTATAAATTATTTTTATAAAAACTATCATTTTAATCTTCAATATAAAATCTGAGAATAGATGGGATATTATCAGCATGATTAGGCTAATCTGCACTAATCTGATTAGGATTAGGAAGTTATATAACTTAATATTTTACTGAGCCTGACGGTAGCCTAAGAACCTGATTATTTTATATAAACATTTATTGATCAACAACATTCTGTTACAATGCAAATACAGACACAAGTGCAGGTGTTCAAAGTTTGCTTAAAAAAAGGGAGCAAACAAAATGTAATCCAGAGGCAAAAAGATTCATGCAAAGGTCAGGTAATGAGCAAATGAGAAACCCAGAATCAATGAATCCAAGGCTTGGTATCACCTGCTACAAAAGACACAGATCATATACCTTGCAGTTAGTGAATGGAGTCCTTACATACTGTGAGTCTGTCTGTGATTGTAATTGAGTCCAGGTGTTTGTGATCAGTATTCAGGTAAATGAGAATATGAGAGAGTCTGTGTTGTAGTCTTCAGCGGCCATTTTTGTAGGCCACATTCTGGGAATTGTAGCTGGACGCTGATCCCTGCATAGACATGATGCATACTGCATTATCCTCAGGGGAAGTCTGAGATAAAAGAAACTGAGTGATTCCTCTTTCTTCTGTTCTTTAGCCAATCGGACATGATTATCACCTGCTGCATGCTCCATGGTAAACTGTACAGTACCACAACCACAACATGCTACCACAACTGCAGCACAGTCTCTTGTGTTTCACAGATGAACTTCCTGCGATATTTTAAGAACTGTGTGACCGAGTCTGCATAAGCAGGCAATGATGCGTTCTCACACAGTTGCCCCATAACACTGATTTTGAGCTTCTACACAATTTCAGGTGAAAGTGGTCTGATTTTTGTCACTACTGTGTTTTTCTCACCACTGTGTAGACTTAATGTATTCATCAAACGATGTGTACAAGAATACGGGACAAATCATGTCCTTTGCCGACTCAGTAAGAGACACAGGATTTTAGTTTTCAACCGCGTATTATAAGGGATGAGTCACAACTTTAGTAAGCTCCCAGTACAGCCAGATAATTCTTGTTTAGCAAAAATCATACTGAGCTTTGAAGAAAAAAATTAACAAGAAATACAATAACACCAGGATAAACACTAGCAGTGCTTTTCCATGATGGAATATTTTATTAATGATGAAGGAATGAAGCTAAACAGGGAATTAGTGACTCCTGGACGGGTCTGTAAACACAATCTGTAAGATTTGTTTCAGTCTGTTTCAGTGGCCTGCTTTACATAACAAATCCAGTAGATAAGTTTTTATCATGGATAAGGAATAAGTAAATGCTTTGGATTAAACACCTTGATATTGTAATGTTAGATAACTACACAGCTATGATAACATTGCAATGTTGAAAAATCAGTGAGAACTCGTTATACATTAAGAATGGGCAATAAAAGCACTCTTGGCCAACTTAATAAATGACTATGAGATGAGTTTTGCTTATTTCAAGTGCAATGCTCCTTTTGGCTGTTTGAGCAAAAGCTACATCCTAAAATACTAATATCAGCCACCTGGCACACTTGAGACATGAAGCTCTGGGGCTCACCGATGTAACAAGCAGAGTACCTGTCTAACATGATTAGACAATAATTCACTCGGCCATCCTGTATATAAACTAGCCTATAGCCATGGTAGTCACTGTTGTTAACAGCTAGTGAAAGTGTTTTAGCTATGAAAGAGAACCACAGATGTGCTCCAGTGTTGTCCAGCATTGAGGCGTTGATTGGAGGCTTGTCAGTTGGAGGAAGCTTTTCACTTTATCACCTAATTCTGTATAAGAGCTGTGTGCTGGGTAAATTATAAAGCATAATTAATTAAAGTCAATTGCTGTATAGAGAGAGAGCTCCATACATCAGTTCCTTATTATTCTGCAGTGTCTTACATTTATGCTGTGTATTATTATTCTTACTGCTCCACTGTTCATTATTATACATTTCTCCACTATTCTGTTATTCTACCAGCATTATTCTGTAGTTAAGTATTTTTATCACCAAGATCTAAACAACAAAGTAAAGCAATGCCCTTAATAAATAAACTGCCTCCTTCATTACTTGAAAGTGATGCCATGCTAATGCTAATCCTTGCTAATGATAGATGGAGTTTATTTGACAGTTGTCACTGTAGCTGAACTTTACTCTACAGGCCGCCATAGTTTCTAAGGTGGGGCTTTGTGAACATGGGCAGGGATTGGCCCCCCTTTGTGAATATGGCCCCCCCACCTCTGTGACTGGGTCCCAAGAGGTTGTGCCTTAGCCCCCTGCTCTACGCTCTATACACACATGACTGTGTTCTCTCCTAGCTCCACTTCTAACTTCAAGTTTGCTGATGACACAGTGTGGTTATGGGCCTCATCTCCAACAACAATTAGGCCACCTACCTTGATGAGGTGGAGAAACTAGAAGCTTGGTGCCAGGCTAACTCTCTCTCTCTCTGGACGTCAGAAAAACAAGGAGCTGGTTGTGGAATTCAAGAAGAAGCAACAGTGGAACTACACCCCACTCAAGATCGGCGGGACCCCTGTGGAGAGAGTGAGCAGCTTCAGGTACTTTGGAGTACACATATCTGAGGACCTGACCTGGACTCATCACATCCAAGCTCAGGTGATCAAAGCCAGACAATGGTTATAGCTCAAGTGATCAAAGCCACAGTTGTACCATCTGATACTGCTGAGGAAATTCAGCATAATGAGTCTCCCCAGCAATCCAGAAAACATTCTATACTGGGGCATCTCAGCTTGGTACGGAAACTGCTCACCTCAGGACCGCAAAGCCCTGCAGAGAGTGGTGCACTTAGTTGAGCACATCTCTGGGTCTGCTCTCCCCTCTCTGCATGACATCTACACCAGGCAATGCAGTACCAGAACTGCTAAAATCTTCAAGGACTCCACCCACCCCGGTAACTGTCTGTTGAGCCTGCTGCATTCAGACAAGCGCTCCCGTAGTCAGATGGCTAAAACTGAGAGGCTCGAGAGGAGCTTCTTCCCTCAGGACATCAGACGCCTCAATACGGATATCTCAACTGCTCAGATTTCTTAGGACTCCTCATAGACTCTCCAGTCACTCTGCATGCCATTGACACACTGCACTTTGCACTTAGTACTGTTACTACACCTAACACACTCACATATTTTGTTCACATAGCATACTGCATATTTTGTACATCTATTTTTTTTGCACATTCCTTGCTTATTTTGTACATGCTTTTTCACACATTCCTGTACATATATTTCTTATTTCTTATTATTTCTTATTTTCTATTCATTTCTGATTTTTAATTTAGTATTTAAAGGCACAGTCTATACAGCAATAGGCCAGGTTTTCATTTCACTGCAGGTTTATACTGTATATAACTTTGTATGTGACAAATAAAATCTAGAATCTTGAATATTGATTGGAGGCGGGCTCAAGGAGTAAAAAAAAAAATCATATAAATGTTGAACCACCTACTTAACCTTTAGAGACCTGATCTTAAAAAATGTACTTATCTTACCTCCTGAAACTTTAAATATCTTTATCTTTATTTATCTGTATTCAATAGTGTGTGTTGTGGAGCTATGAATACATAATCCATATTACATGATGTTTTTTTGTTTGTTTTTTTTCACAGACTGCAAAAGAAGCAATCAAACATCAGCAGAAATCAGTTGGAGTCCATATTCATGGTATGTGTAATTTTTTTTTTAATCAATGTGCATCAGCATTATGGGTAATCAGACGGAATTTCAGTTGTGGTAATAGGAATGGACTTTTCTTCTTTTCATAAAATAAAAACATCTCTCACTGTGTAACATTATAATATTTAGATCTGTTACTGTGTGTTTCTAACCAGGAGCTGGAATGTAAAGTCTTCACTCTGATAAAGAATGAGCTGAAGAGGTTTAGGAAGCTCCTGAGTCCAGATTACTGCACTGAGAGGGAGGTGGAGGATGAGGAGGATCTGCACAGTGTCAGAGAGGGAGCGCTGAAGATCACACTGCACGTCCTGAAGAACATGAACCACATAGATCTCACTAACACACTGCACAACAGTAAGAACTCTGAGTCATGGCTTTAGTCCATCAGGTTCACTTTAGAGAAAGGAAATTGTTTTAGATATTAACACTTTTAGTGTGTTCATGATCCAGCTTGTGGTTACTCTGTCAATAATATTTAATACATGAATCAGGAACGAACAGCAGCATTTGAAAGAATTTTACATTATATATTGTGCTCAGAGATTTTGCATTAAAACATGTTATTATTTTGTTTATTAGAGTCTGTGGCCTCTGAGTATCAGGCAAAGTTGAAATCCAACCTGAGAGAGAAGTTTAAAAGAATTAATGAAGGAATCTCACAGCATGGAAGCTCAGCACTTCTGAATGAGATCTACACAGAGCTCTACATCACAGAGGGTTGGAGTGGAGACATTAATAATGAACATGAGGTGAGACAAATTGAGAGAGCATCCAGGAGACCAGCAACACAGGAGACACCCATCAAATGTAATGACCTCTTTAAAGATAAGTCCATCAGAAGTGTGCTGACTAAAGGAGTTGCTGGAATTGGAAAAACAGTCTCTGTGCAGAAGTTCATTCTGGACTGGGCTGAAGGAAAAGCAAATCAGGATGTCTTCTTCATGTTTCCACTTCCCTTTAGAGAGCTGAATTTGATGAAGCAGCAAAATCTCAGTCTGATGAATCTTCTTCATCACTTTTTCCCAGAAATGAGAAAACTAGAATTAATAGACTGCGACTCCTACAAAGTGGTGTTGATCTTTGATGGTCTGGATGAGTGTCGACTTCCTCTAAATTTCCAGAACAATGAGAGATTGTGTGATGTGACAAAGTCAGCCTCAGTGGATGTGCTGCTCACAAACCTCATCAAGGGGAATCTGCTTCCCTCTGCTCTCCTCTGGATAACCTCTCGACCAGGAGCAGCCAATCAGATCCCTCCTGAGTGTGTAGACCTGGTAACAGAGGTACGAGGCTTCAGTGATCCTCAGAAAGAGGAGTACTTCAGGAAGAGGATCAGTGATCAGAGCCTGGCCAATAAAATCATCACACACATGAAGTGTTCCAGAAGCCTCTACATCATGTGCCACGTCCCAGTCTTCTGCTGGATTTCAGCCACTGTTCTAGAGAGAATGTTGGGTGAAGCAGAGAGTGGAGAGATCCCCAAGACTCTGACTCAAATGTTCACACACTTCCTGATCTTTCAGATAAAACACAAGAACCAAAAGTACCATCAGAAATGTGACCCTGATCCTCAGCAGACCAGAGAGAGTATCCTGGCACTGGGAAAACTGGCTTTCCAACAGCTGGAGAAAGGAAACCTGATCTTCTATGAGGAAGACCTGAGAAAGTGTGGCATTGATGTCAGAGAAGCATCAGTGTACTCAGGAGTGTGTACCCAAATCTTCAGAGAGGAGTTTGGGCTTCACCTGGGGAAGATGTTCAGCTTTGTACATCTGAGTGTTCAGGAGTTTCTGGCTGCTTTATACGCATTTCTGTGCTTTATTTATAGAAAGACAAATGTGCTAGTGGAGCAAAGCACTGGACCTTTCCATTTCTTCAGAAATCCAAACAGGTCTGAGTTCCTCAGGAGTGCAGTGGACAAGGCCTTACAGAGTGAGAATGGACACCTGGACCTGTTCCTCCGCTTCCTTTTGGGTCTCTCACTGGAGTCCAATCAGACTCTCTTACGAGGCTTAATGCCACAGACAGGAAACAGCTCTCACAGCAAACAGGAAACAGTCGAGTACATCAAGAAGAAGATCAGGGAGAATCCATCTCCAGAGAAATCCATCAATCTGTTCCACTGTCTGAATGAACTGAATGATCATTCTCTAGTGCAGGAAATACAAACTTACCTGAACAGAGGAGGTTACAGGCGTCTCAGTGGAACCAGACTCTCTCCTGCTCAGTGGTCAGCTCTGGTGTTTGTGTTACTGAACTCAGAACAGGAGCTGGATGATTTTAAATTGAATAAATATGACCCATCAGAGGAATGTCTTCTGAAGCTGCTGCCAGTGGTCAAAGCTTCTAGAAAAGCTGTGTGAGTATTTTTATTTATTAATGTTTTACTGCATGGTTTGTTATTTTAATGTAACACCAAACTGCACTGTTTGGATTAATACTTGTTAATAGTTACTTTAATCAGCTTTAAACAAACCTCTGGTACAATTACAGAAGATTGTTTCACGTTTATAAATAACATATTATGTATGCACTTAGGGCTGGGCGATATGGACAAAAACTTGTATCACAATATGGATAATTTCTTGAAATTCTATATATCATGATATATCATTGTTATGGGGAGTTTAGCTCTGCCCCCCCATCACATGACCCTATCCCGTGCCATCTTCGGAGGCATGTGTAGCCAAACGCAAAAACGTTGTTTTTGAACAATGTAAAACCCTTGGAAGAAAGTGGTATCAATTCCATATGCAAGAGCTCACAGACGCCCATGATTGGTTAGTATCACAGTGATTGATAGGGGAGAGAGAATACCCACCCCTCGCTCCCTGAGAGCATGGACTCACTTGCTCACTTGGACTTGTGGCCACTGATGGCTGTAGCATTGTCAGGATTTGAACTTGTGATTTCCGGACAATAGTATGAACACTTTTCTGTTGCGCCACTTTGGAGGCTCTTTTTTTTTAAATAAAAGAAGAAAAAAACAGCACACGGTTAGTAGCTCCTAGCTTAGTGACATAAATCAGCTCCTAAAAACTGGCTTTTGGGACATTGGCGATATGGACAATATAGACATTTTCCTATCAATAGACATTTTTCTATCATCCTATGATATGTATCACCATATCGCACATATCTGCACTGAAGGACACGTTAGAGAGAATAAGAACACTTTCACACCTACCATGTTCAGGTTGGATTGAACAAGCTTTCTCTTTAGGATCTGTTGGAACGTATGTGAACACTCCACCTGTACTTGGGTCCACACCAAACACCTGATCCAGAGTCTGTGTAAAATCTCGTGTGTTATTCTCTGTGCTCATACAGTTACAGTTACAAATCAAGTCCTCCAGACTTGATTTTTAACTGTATGAGCACAGAGAATAACACACACAAACTGTTTTACCATCTCTGTGAATTTCTATATATAACTCACTGTAAAGTATGACTAGTATTGGCATGTTATTAACTGGTAGTGTACAGTTCTATAATTCTTAATTTTTTGTAACAAAATGCACTATATCTGCAGTGTTGGTTGTAGAAACTTGAACACAGATCAGAGTGTATTGTTTGTAGGCTGCTCGCTCTCACGTGTGTGTTATGTACATGACCTAATGGTCTTATAATAAATTGTAGCTGAGAGATTGTGGAGTGCAGAAAGACGTCCCTGCTCCTGTAAATGTGCTGATGTGGTGTCCTGTCCTCTGATTTGTGTGTGTGAGAGAAACACACTGACATTTCTGTTACATGTTCAACTTTAGCTGTATTATGGCTGTGTCATGTGTTTGAGATCAGTGTTCTGATCTTTCATCATTTCTCTTCCAGGCTGTATGGGTGTAATCTGACCGAGGAAAGCTGTAGAGTTCTGTCCTCAGTTCTCAGCTCAAACTCCTCCAGTCTGAGAGAACTGGACCTGAGTTACAATAAACTGCAGGATTCAGGAGGGAAGCTGCTCTCTGCTGGACTGGAGAATCCACATTGTACACTGGAGATACTGAGGTACACACACACAAACACACACACACACACACACACACACACACTAAGTATGTGAATAAATGCCAAGTGCAAATGCATGCACACCATAGCTCATTTGCGTTTAGTGACACCTACATAAATGGTAAAGCTCACAGAGAGCTGAAATCAGAACTTGAGGACCAAATTGAAAGAAAAGGAATTTCTCAGAGGTAGAAATGGAAGTTATTTATATTTTCACTCACATCCATACCAATAAAAAATATTACTAATCAGGTGAATTAGGTGTGAATGTTTTCATGTGAAAAGTAAATGGTTTGACATGAAAGGTGAGAAAAAGAGATCTACACTGTACGCAGGTGATCATGAACACTGAGCATCACACAGAGAAACTGCTGTGTTTAAATAGTTTAAAGTGTCTCAGTGACTGTTGGTCAGAAATCTCTCACACTGATGCGCTCTTCAGCCTCTCACACTACAGTCACTTCTCTCTGTTTGAAATGTGACAATAACAAGAAATCCAAGCACTGATAAACTTGGACATGCACAGGAATGGCACAAGGTTGTTGTGTTGGTTAAATTAGTGCTGGCTCTAAAGTGTTGAACAGCATTTAAAGAAGATGCCGTGACAAACAGAAGTGATTTATAAACCAGCTTTCATCCTCCAGAACAATAATACTGATCTCTAAATATCTAAATATCTCTAACAGTGTGCTCTAAATCTTCTGTCAGCTGAGGCGTTTGCACCGTGTCAGCTTATGGCTATACACAGACAGACCGGCCCTTCCTCCTTTATACAGACGCATTTCTTTTGTCTTAACTGAATGACCCGTCCCATTTGTATTACTTTATGAATTTCTGTTGTTTAAATTTGTTTCCTATTAATGCCATTAATATGAATCTAGGGTTAGAGTTTCTGTGTTTCACAAAAGTTTCGTTAAATTGGTGTGTAATTGAAATAAATACTGTTAGTGAGTTAAATTTGACAGCATAATCCGTATAAATAATCACAGTAACTCATTGACATTTATACGATTTGAAGCCAATCAATCAGTTTCACCTTCCTTAGTTTTGTTTTATCTGTAAATTGACACAAACTCAGGAGCTCTTGTCCCCAGTGAGACCCCTAGCACACAGGAACAGGAGTCCAGTGTTGATGCTATTTCCCCAAGCTCCAGCTCAGTCCAGAACTCCTCCATAAGTGCCTGATGAATGTGAAAGTAGAGGACGGTGAGGTGTTGGTGGAGAAGCACTGGGTTGAGGGTCAGAATAAAGACCAGATAAAGCAGCTATGCACATACATAAAGAGCTAGCTCTTGTGCTGAGTGGCCAAGCCCATTTAACTCTGATCCAACACCTCATCAACCTTTTCTCTCAACATCTTGTAGATGTTCCACAACATTACATTTTTAATTTACACATTAAACATTTCCATTTGCATTTGTGTAAATGCTCCTACAGAGGGTTTATGAGTAAATTCATTCATATCCAGTGTGATAAATGAGACCCAGTGTTTTATGTGAGTAAAAAAAGTGTGTAAAAAAGTGTGTATTTTTATAAGGTGTAGATTAGCATTGTTTCTGATGTTGAGCTTTGTTTTTTGGTGTTTGTGTGTGTATATTGGGGTGTTATGTGATTTGTATCTGTGTGTGCAGGTTATAAGATTAAGGTCCAAAGAACAATGAACAGCAACTGTATTACTATCTCTGTGAAATTCAACTTTGTGTTAATGCTGAAATATCTACATCACTTCTCACATCAGAACAAAGTACATTTATTTCTACAGTGTGTAGATCAGTGTACATTGCAGACACATTTACTTTAATAACATGCCAGTACTAGTCATACTTTACAGTGAGGTCAATAAGCCAATTTCTCTGATGTTATCTGTCCTCATGGAGCTGTTACCATTTTATAGAGCTGTTTCTATTGTTCTATGGGAGGAAAAAAATATTCCAGAAAATGTTTGTAATGGAAATGTGTGCACAATGTACACTGATCTACACACTGAACACACTGTAATGAAGCAGTAAAGGACAGTGTGTAAATGTTCTCCAGCAGAACTTTCCCCAGAGCTGCTGAACACACTGTATGAAAAACTCTCTGCTAGAAATAAAGAGACGTGTTTGTGATGGAAACACCTCATTTCACAATCAGATAAATAAATCAAACATTTCATCATTTCTCTTCCAGTCTGTGTGAGTGTAATCTGACAGAGGAAAGCTGTAGAGTTCTGTCCTCAGTTCTCAGCTCAAACTCCTCCAGTCTGAGAGAACTGAACCTGAGTAACAATAAACTGCAGGATTCAGGAGTGAAGCTGCTCTCTGCTGGACTGGAGAATCCACACTGTACACTGGAGATACTGAGGTACACACACACACACACACATTGAGCAGAGTTTTGATAAATGCAGCAGCATTTCATCTGTGGTAATTGTAATTGTAGTGATCTGATATATTTTCCCTGTTGTGTGTGAGATGGAGAGTAAATGTACTGTATATAAAGATTTTGAGTAGTTCATGTTTTCAATGCTAACATGAACCATGTTTTCATGTTTTCAACTGAGTGTGTTAAGTGTGTGAAGGTTTTCTTTCTTGCAGGATGCGTAATTGCAGTATTACAGATGAAGGTTTTGCTGCTCTGGCTTCAGCTCTGAGGTCAAACTCCTCATCACACCTGAGAGAACTGGATCTGTACGGTAATAAGCCAGGAGAATCAGGAGTGAAGCTGCTCTCTGATCTACTGAAGGATCCACACTGTAAACTGGAGACACTACAGTGAGTTACTGACTTACTGCCTCTTTACTGTACTGTATGATACTGAGTAATATTCACTGTGTACTGCATATTGTTGACAGTTTTAGTGTGTGTGCATGTGTGTGTGTTTATACTGATGATGTTTGTTTACACTGATGCTCTTCTCTGTCTTTCAGCATTAAGGATCGTAAACTCACCAGGACTGGCGTATGACAGGAGTCTCACCTCAAACCTCTTTTCCAGGATAAAGCAGTTTTGGTGAAGCGTTAGAACCCGTCCCACATTTCCAGCAGTTTGGGAGCTGAATCATTCATATTCAGATGCAGAAGGTCCATAACAATAACCGTGACTGATCACATCCTTTTATCCACTCAGCTACAAGTTACTTCAGGCTTTAATAACATAATTTACAATCCAAAGTCAAATCCTTCAGCGTCTACACACAACACAGAGATATCATCACATCATCACACTCATTACACAAATACACATCCATGTGTTGTAGCTGTTTATAGCTTATTTTTAGCTCCACATTTTTATCTATTTATTCAGTGTGTTTAAGCTCAACATGGATTCATTCAGTTTGTTGTAATAATTTAATAATTTGTCATATATTATTATTTTATATATATTTTGTTGCAATTTGTTGTAATATGACTGTCAAACATTTGTTTCTCCACAGATGATTGATTCACAGTTGCAATATTGATTTAATCCTTTTTTTATTCAAAAATTGTTCCTTGTTTGCCAATGTGTTTTAATAGTTACCATGGTAGTTTGAATATTTAAGAGATTTTGATTTTTCAACTAAAAAAACTGTAACTGAAACTCTAACTACATATACTGTATATACAGTCAGGTCCATAAATATTGGGACAGTGACACAGTTTTGGTAATTTTGCCTCTGTACACCACCACAGTGGATTTGAAATGAAGCAGTCAAGATGTGACTGAAGCATAGACTTTCAGCTTTAATTCAAGGGGTTTAACAAAAATATTGCATTAACTGTTTAGCAATTACAGCCATTTTTTACAGAGTTCCTCCATTTTCACAGGCTCAAAAGTAATGGGACAATTGACTGATAAGCAGTTTCATGGCCAGCTGTGGCCTGTTTCCTCCTTATATCATGATAAATTAAGGAGATAAAAGGTCTGGAGCTGATTCCAAGTGTTGAATTTGCATTTGGTAGCTGTTCATGGGAACTCTCAATATGCCGTCCAAAGAGGTGTTGATGCAAGTGAAGGAGGCCATCATTAGGCTGAAAAACCAAAACAGACCTATCAGAGAGATAGCAGAAACTTTAGGAGGGCCAAATCAACAATTTGGTACATTCTTAAAAAGAAGGAATGCACTGGCGAGCTCAGCAACACCAAAAGGCCTGGGAGACCACAGAAAACAACTAAAGTGGATGATTGCAGAATTCTTTTCTTATTGAAGAATAACCCCTTCACAACATCTAGCCAAGTCAGGAACACTCTGGAGGAGGTAGGCCTATCATTGTCAAAGTCTACAATCAAGAGCCACCTTCATGAATGTAAATACAGACGGTTTACCTCAAGATGCAAACCGCTGGTAACACTCAAGAACACAAAGGCCAGATTAGACTTTGCTAAAAAACCTCTAAAAAAAGCCTGACCAGTTCTGATGCAAGATTAACTTGTACCAGAATGATGGGAAGAGAAAAGTATGGAGAAGGAAAGGAAGGGCTCATGATCCAAAGCATACCACATCATCCGTCAAACATGTGGAGGCAGTGTTATGGCATGGGGTTTATTGATAATGTGACTGTTGATAGAAGTAGCAGGATGAATTCTGAAGTGTACAGAGCTATACTTTCTGCTCAGATTCAGTCAAATGCTGCAAAACTGATAGGACAGCGCTTCACAGTACAGATGGATAACAACCCAAAACATACTGTGAAAGCAGCCCAAGAGCTTGGAAATTAAATGTTCTTAAATGGCCGAGTCAGTCACCTGACCTCAACCCAACTGAGCTGCTTTTCACTTACTGAAGGCAAATCTGAAGGCAGAAAGACCCACAAACAAGCAGCAACTGAAGATGGCTGCAGTAAAGACCTGGCAAATCATCTCAAGGGAGGAAACTCAGCATTTGGTGATGTCCATGGGGTCCAGACTTCAGGTAGTCATTGACTGCAAAGGATTTACCACCAAGTAATAAAAATAATCCTAATATTTATGATTATATTAGTTTGTCCCATTACTTTTGAGCCTGTGAAAATGGAGGAACTCTGTAAAAAAATGGCTGTAATTCCTAAACGGTTAATGCAATATTTTTGTTAAACCCCTTGAATTAAAGCTGAAAGTCTATGCTTCAGTCACATCTTGACTGCTTCATTTCAAATCCACTGTGGTGGTGTACAGAGGCAAAATTACCAAAACTGTGTCACTGTCCCAATATTTATGGACCTGACTGTATTTCTGTCATTTAATACAGTTTTGTATATGTGTTGTGCGTATGTTATTTACACTATGTGTAGTACAAAATAAACAGTGACTGTGACTGAAACACAACAGTTCAGGTGTTTGAGGACTGTACTGTAATTACACTTAGCATCGACCACTACCAGGACTAACACGTGTTCCACCACACTGAGAAACTTCAATGTTGTGTCATGACTCGTGATCTCTGAGCTGAACTTTCTGACTGTTTATGAGGAATCTTCTCGTAACCATGGTGACAGTGAGAGTCTCAGCTGTTCAGAGTGAACATCTCTCTGCTCTAGTGTACTCGTTGTTACTGCACTATTTAGGGCACATGAGCCTCCCGTGGAGGAAGTAGGGATTAGGGTGAGTACAGCCCGGGGGTTAGTTAATTATTACTATAGAGCAGTGTGTGATGCTGTGAGTGTGCTGGTGGTGGCTGATGTCCAGTAAATAATGCGGTAATGTTACCTTCAAACAAAGCATGTGTCAGTCTCACATGCATTTAGTTTTACCCATCAATAAAACATGTTTCTGATCGTAACCAGACTGCATTCTGTTCACTCTATATGATTTATATCCTGGCCAGATACAGCTACTTAGCTAGTTGTGTGCGTGTACGACTGCACACACAAGACTATGAGTGACAACGTGAACATGAATATAGAGCCCCATAAGAGCTTTTCCTCTGTAACCTGACCTGTGATCAGTCCCTGACTACCAGCATTAAGGCAAATTGGCCTGGGTCAGTTCATGGCTCGTATTCTCAGGGATCAGATGAAACAAAAAATTCACTTTAAAGTTTAAAGTTTAAAGTTCACTTTAAACCGCTTCTTCAGCTGATGAATATAATTATATTGTCCAAATTCTAAAGCCCTACTGTAATCAGATACTTATTAATAATCCCGGGAGCAAAGTGGTCCTTTTTGAACAAAAAGAAAATATTTTTAGCAGAAAAGTGCTTTTATTAATCTATTTAAAACATTTTTACCCAATAGTCACATGACAATTTTTAGAATATTGTTTATATAGAGAAACACAACTGAAGGACATCTTTAACAATTTGTAAAAAGACCTTTTTTTTGTTTGTGTAATGTTAAAAAAACTCAAATATATGAAAATGTAAATAATATATGTGGTAATAAACCTACAACAGAATTACACAGTTAAACCAGAAAAATGCTGAAGAACCTAAAATGGAGGCCAGAAATAACAGAATATTAAAGTGTAAAGACTAGCAGACTCAAAAGACTAGCAGTCAAATATGTTCTAGCTGTTTCTATAAAAGATTTATAGTTCCATACGAGATCTTCTGGTTATCAGAGTCTACTAAAAACATTTTCCTGTTAGCTAAACAAGACTGGGTGCTAACTAGCTAAATTGTTAAATGTGCTAACACACCGAGTGTGTTGAAAGCAACTAGACACGCAGGTGTGTTCAACATTAATGTCGTCAGATTAGTATTATTAGGATTAGCAATTGATTTCTAAAAACTGTCAATCAAACTATCAAGCTAGAACTCTGTACATGACGTCATAATCATTCACTGCTTCTCTCTCTCTCTCTCCATACACACTTACAGGGCCCCCAACTTTGAGTATTTCTGTTATTGCAAAAGCAGCTGCTGAAATTATAATTATATGAAGATTAAATAAATAAAGATATAAAAATGAAAAAAGGAACACATTTTCTATTTGAGTATTTTTTTGCACTGTTTGACATGTACAACCCCTGGCAAAAATTATGGAATCACCACACTTAGAGGATGTTCACCCAGCTTTTTTACTTTATAGCAAACAAATAAATCATAGATATGACAGAAAAAGGTTTTGTTCAATAGCTTAACATTCTGGCTTTGTGAAACATACATCCAAAAAATTCACTGACTTTTTTTTTTTATTAATGGCATGTCTTTTTCCAAATCAAGTAGAGGAAAAAATTATGGAATCACTCAATGTTGAGGAAAATATTATGGAATCATCTTCTTAATTTTCACGCCTTTCTTAATTTCCACTTCTAAAACAAATACCGGGACAAGTCTTAAAATGCTAATTAGTCAGCAGTTAAAAGGGAGTGCTTACACACCTTAACGAGCTGTTGGACTCAGCTAATTGAAAGGAAACATGGCTCCAACGAGGGAGTTGTGTCTAAAATTTGGTGCAAATATAAACTTAATGGGTAGGTTATAAAAGGAAAACATACAGGCAGACTAAGGAAGACGTCAAAGTGTCAGGATAGAAAACTCAAAGCAATATGCCTTGAAAATAGAAAATGCACAACAAAACGAAAAACAAATGGGCGGAAACAGGAGTCAATGTTTGTGAAAGAACTGTAAGAAACCGGCTGAATGAGATGGGATTTACATATAGAAAAGCCAAAAGAAAACCAGCACTAACACCAAAACAGAAGAAAACGAGGTTACAATGGGCTAAGGAGAAGCAATCATGGAGTGTGGATGATTGGATGAAAGTGAAATTCAGTGATGAATCATGAATCTGCATTGGCCAAGGAGATGATGCTGGAACTTTTGTCTGGTGCCGTTCTAACGAAACATATGAAGATGACTGCCTGAAGAAAACAATCAAATTTCCCAACTCATTTATGATATTGGGTTGCATGTCAGGTAAAGGACCAGGGGAGATGGCAGTCATTACCTCAGCAGTCAATGCACAGTTGTACAGTGAAATTTTGGACACTTTTCTCATTCCATCCATAGAAAATAGGTTTGGTGATGATCAAGTAATTTTTCAGGATGACAATGCATCTTGCCACAGAGCAAACAGTGTTAAAGCTTTTCTTCAGGAAAGGCATATCAACTCAATGACATGGCCAGCAAACAGTCTCGGATCTCTATATTCAATCATGAGCACCAAAAGTCATGTTCAGTCTCATCACTGCTTCAGTGGAACTTCATATGTTCCGTACGTGACCTCAGCTATTTCACTCGAGAATCTCCACAACTAGGGAAGAAGATTACACAGATAAAGCCAATATATACCTTATTACAGTAAAACATAAAGGGAAAAAGGGAGGGGAGGAGGCGGGAGCATTCACTAACATTTCTCTAATATTTCTCTAACAGTTCTCTCCACTCTCCCCCGGCTAACTACTACAAGTGTAGACTTATAAACACCTCCATAAAATACTTAATATCAGAATAGTGATTGTGGGAAATTGCAGTTCCTGGGTTTGGCCACATGAGCAGATTTAGTGCATATATTAGCCCAAAAACAGGCACATAGCATGTGGAAGATTTTCAGGATCATCCATCGCTATGGCTCCTTCTAGAATAATCGCTCTGTGTGAAGCCTCCAGATGCAGTGCTTGTGGAGAATCCTGGCTGTCTTCAGGTATCACGGTCAGAAATGTGGAGTGTGTCCCAATCACAGTCTTAATAAAAAACAGAAATATTACAAT
This sequence comes from Pangasianodon hypophthalmus, assembly GCF_027358585.1. Classification (NCBI taxonomy): domain Eukaryota; kingdom Metazoa; phylum Chordata; class Actinopteri; order Siluriformes; family Pangasiidae; genus Pangasianodon; species Pangasianodon hypophthalmus. Next base: position 29,281,569 of record NC_069718.1, on the reverse strand, counting down.
CCTAGTTACATTAAAAATCCAAACCTCACAAATGTATGTTTCATTTAAAGATCCAGGACCATCACCTTCTTTATGTACAACTAATGGAGATAAATAAAGGTTGTGAATCAAAATATCATGTTGAATTTATATTCAAAACAGTGAACTGTACAGTGAAGGTGGAACTTGTATACAGCAAAATGTACAAGGGCCTGAGTTCAAAAAGAAATGAAAAAGAAAACTTCAAAAGCAGAGTTTGTGCTTCTAGTCCAAGCTAAGAGAGCTCAGTGTACAGAGTTGAATGAGGCATGCCTATATGTGGTTATATGTGTGTGGGCATTATTTGGAATGAAATGTAGGATACTTTCCAAACGTGTTTGAAAAAAGTCAGTGGTTTCTTCTCCAGAATGAGAGGAAGGCCACGGAGAACTGCTGTGATGTCAGTGCTCTGAAAAAAATTATAACATAGCATCAATTAAAAGTTGAACTAAAACAGTAACAGAATTTAGTTTGCAAGAAAGAAACACTGACAAGCTTACCATAGACTTAATTTGCTCAAAGATCTCAGAAAGTCTCTTTCCAACTGCCCCTTCTTTGATTCAAAATTTAGGAGAAAACGAGCTGTATGTTGATCAAGTGTTGAGAAGAAATCTTGCTTGAGGCTTTTGCTTGTGAAGCGATTAAACTCTGCAATGACCTATGAAAGGAAAAAGAAAAGTTTAAGATCTATTGGGTTTTTAGTTAGTGTTAAAGGAAAACTCCACCCAAAAATGAAAATTCTCTCATCATTTACTCAGCCTCATGCCATCCCAGATGTATATGCCTTTCTTTCTTCAGATGAAGATAAATGAAGATTTTTAGAAAAATTATCCATCTCTGTATAATCATCTATATATCATCTATATATCATCTAGTGTCATTTTTTCTGTTTTTTTTCTCCCATATGGAATAAACGGAGGATACACGGATTCTAGCAAATGTTAAACTGCTAATTTCCATCAACACAATCCAGCAATTTGATTATAATCCCACCACATCCAATGTCACTGTGTAACGCTAACTCATTTAATATGACTGTTACACGATTGATTAATGTAAATTGACCAATTAAGCAATTAAAAACTAGGACAAACAATATGCTTTTCCCCTCAGCTTCCAAATCGACTCCACCTACAGGTAGAACTGCGCATGACCCCCACAACTTTTCAAAATCCTCATTATTTTAAGTAGAGGTCAAGTGAATTTGTTGAGTTTAATAAAACAAAGTTTAAAAAGTTGTCATTGCTTAGTTACACTCAGTAAGGTCAACAAACTTATTCAAAACAAGTTATAGTCACTTCATTTTATTAGTAAGCTCATCAGTAACATTTTCCAATCGTCTATTGTCTCATCCTCATCACAATCATGAACAGCACATTTTTTCTTTGTTCCAAAACAGCTCCATTTCACCTCACATCTAACTGCGACTCTAACTGCGACTCTACCCCACTGACCAGCCCCATGACGTCACGCCCATTTTCACACATGCCTTTGCTCTTCATATTTCTGATCCATTGCCTAAAAACCTCCCCATATTCATCCTCGTTTATTTCCTCAGATATGGATTTGTTAGCTAATTTGTCCCAGTCTATTTGTAAGTGTTTATATTTGTCTTTAAAATGGCCGTATATTAATTTGTAAGAAGGAGTTAGTGTCTGGCTCTGCCTGCTTTTTTCTGCCATGTTCTTATGTCCCCTATCCAATCTGCTCTTCTTTTTATAGCTTGTGTGATATTTGGACAGAAGGATCCTTTAATTGAAGCCCTATGTCGATGGCCCCAAGTCCAGCAGAAGCTGTAGGTTTGTAGAAAAGCTCCCGGTTCGTTACTTCCCTGTTATTGCCCCAGATAAAGCCAACGCAAAGCTTGTTTCATTTCATTCCGCATTTATTGTCGGGAGGGAAAATGGCAGCTAAAAACGTCAGTTTACATCATATGAAGGTCTTGCTTATTTGAATCCTAGTTTTCTAATTCAGCAGCTTTCCAATGATGGATTTCAGTCTTAATCTCCGCGACCACTCATTTTGCTGCTCAGATCTGGTTTAAGAACAGCTCTGAAATAACAAGCGCTACTCTCTCCGTGATAGAGCAACACAGCCGCTCTGTGATTGGCTGAGACCGTTGTGGCAGAAGAACCAATCACAAACACGCCCTCAAACTCCAGCGTCCGCCCACCGTTCTATTCTACTCTACACCCCTCCCACCCCCGTTTGTGACGCCGCCTCTGTGTGTGTGTGTGTGTGTGTGTGTGTGTGTGTGTGTGAGAGAGAGAGAGAGAGAGAGAGAGAGAGAGAGAGAGAGAGAGAGAGAGAGAGAGAGAGAGAGAGAGAGAGAGAAAGCGCATGAAAACAGACAGAAGGGAAAATAGACATACAAACGCACAAACTAACAAAACTATAAACAGCGATATAGAGAAATATAAATTCTTACTAGTTTGCCCATATGTTCATGTTATTCCTACAGCCTCTGTCACCGTTTTGGGATCAGGATTATAAGAGCCATGTAAATATTCATGTGTGATGTCATGTGACTGTGGGAAAATCTGGGCGTGTCATTAATTATTTGAGAGTTAAAGCACCTGGGAGTGGGAGGGGTTGGCAGGAAGGAAGGGGGTGAGTGTGGGAGCACACATTTGTTTGTTGACCGTAAATTCATTCAAAGTTTTTGCCTTGATTCAAATGATCTCCCGATGCTTCAGGAAATGTTGATGCCTCAATGTTAAGTATTCGGTGGAGAAAATAAACTTCAAGATGCAAATGTAATGGATGATTGACGTGTCACAAGTTATTCCCGCATTCAGCTCCTGCGGCTTTGGTTGGCTTTTAGGCCGCTACAATTTAGTCAACAAACAAATATGTTGTTGGATGAATGAATGGATTTTGGATTATGCAAGGAGACCCGCACGCTTCTGCAACTGGAATTAAGAGCAGAGCTGATGGAGCATATGGATCTACTCACACTCGTTCATGAGAAGGATTACTGCATGATTGGATTTTCGGAACAACAGGATCGATGATTTTGGATATGTTTGCTGACATCGAATCGGTAGGACATGGATTGTAATTTTTTCTTTGCTTGTGTTTGCGAATGATTTGAAATGGCTTGGCGGTTTTGTTGCTGTTGGTTTGCTGTTGATCTAGCGCTGTTGGTGTGTTTAAGCCGTTGTTTTTTGGCTTTGGTGAGAGTGTGTGAGTTGAGGAGCGTCTTTGACGTGCTTTGTTACAAAGTGTTTGCGTGTTTCGGATTGTGCTCGCGTGTTTTGAATAGACGCGCTGAGATGCGCAGGCTGTAATCATGAGTTCTCAAGAGTAAATATAAATACAGTGACACCTTTATAAAAGACACAAAGCAGTGGATAAGTGGAATTGAGAGCTCAGGTGATAATGCTCAAGATCAACCACTGGAATCAGCCGGGTGTCTTCTAGATCAGGGGTTTTCAACCTTTTTAATTCCATGGACCCCAAATATGATGATTCCTTGCAGGGGACCCCCTTGCCTAAAATATAAAGACTATGTATTTTAAGTAGGCTATAAACACATAAACTAAAATTTTGTGATGTAAAGACATATTGCAATTCATATTACAATAAACAGACATCTGAAATTCTATTTCAACAACAATTTCTTTTATTATTTGGCAACTCACTATAGCCAGAAATGATTCTCACAATTAGCCATTTTCCGTAGCTTTTTGTATTTCTGAATAAAAAAAAAAAACAACTGCTAAATATTTACATTTACTGAACAGAGTACCTTTTCTAATTAAGGCACTGATAGATGAATTTAAATTTTTGTAGTAGCTATTTCTAGAACAGTGTGACAAGTTAAATCTGAAGGACTGCATTTGCACTACAAACACCATCTAACGGTTTGCAATTTTGGTGACCCTTTATTACGCTAGATACATGCACTGAGATTTGTTTTGATGAATGAGAGACATGTCAGGACTATTAGGCGTATTCCGAGTGGGATCTACTCTTCCCATTGTTCCATTTTTACGAAACGTTTGTTTGTGGATCGAATAACACGAACCCCTAATTAATCCAGTGTTTAAGGCAAATATTAGTCTAATTCTAATACTATGTCATTTCTATCGGTACAGTCCCCTCCGAAAGTATTGGAACAACAAGACCAATTCTATTGTTTTTGCTATGCACTAAAGACATTTGGGTTTGAGATCAAAAGATGAATATGAGATGATAGATCAGAATTTTAGCTTTCATTTCCTCATATTTACATCTGAAACTAGAGAGGTGAATACTGGAAAAAGACCAGGTGATATTTTTTCTAATCTTCAACTGTCGAGCCCGAGTCTGGAGAAAAGCTGCACGAGTCGATAGTCAAACAATCGATTCACAGTCTGGAGGTAAATTTAATAGATGAATCAATGACTTAAACAGCAAAAACAATTGCAGATAGACAAGATTTATAAATGGCAGATGATAGATGCAAGCGTAATCAGCAATTTAAACCAGAAATTAAATTTGTTTGGAAGACCTACAGAGAAAAAAAAGGGAATTTTAAGAGAAACTATAATGTATAGTTTACATAAAAATATTTAGTTACTCATCAAAACATGATTTCATTGCTTACACTAAATTTAATTGAAACAGAAATCTAATTTACTAGCTTGAATTATGTAGAGTGAGTGTGATCCATTGGTCTACCCAGTCACGTTATCAGATCTCACAAGCATGTTGGAGCTGACTAGTATTAAATGAAGGTGATTAAATAATGTGTGGCATTGTAGTGCAGTGGGTAATGTTGCAGTCTCACAGTGGCAGGGTCCTGACTTCCATCCTGAGCTCCATTTTATTCATAATCAAATCATGCTGCTGTACAAAAACAAACTGTGTTCATGCAAATCCATTCATTCACATGGAAACTATGTTCACATTTTAAATCAAGTAAATTCAATGAACTTTTTTTTCAGTGTACAGAACAACCAAAGGGAATACATAAGCTACACTAAAAAGTTTATTAAAGTTACTTGATGCAAATGTGTACATCTGTTCCACACAAATGAAATATTTTACTTCAAAATAAATTCATCTCTTACACTTAACTTGTTAACTTTTTGTTTTCATGTGAATTGATTTACATGAACACAGATTTAAATGCAGTTTGCTTAATTTGTTTTTGTACATCTAACATGATTAATAAAAGCGATCTGTAACTCTCACAGACTGAAGCTGAAGCTCCAACCTAAGACTCTAGCGTTGTGAAGTGGCCAAGCTTCCCACTGCCCCACCGAGCCACAGACACTTTCATTAATCCAGTTAACACCAGAGCAATGGATCACACTCACTCCATAGAACTGTGAGGAGTTTTCTATAGAAATCAGCAGCTTCTGATGTTTTTGAGGTAAAACTGCACACAGCTCCAAATAACAGAGAACTTAGTGAATAATGAATGGGTTACTGATTAATTTACAAATGAGACAAAGCTCGTGCTGAGAAAAGTCACATGATTCACAATTCAAACTTCAAATGATCTTTAGATTGTATTAACTGAGATAGATAAAGTGTTTCACTTTGATTCATTATTTAATTTAATATCAGCAGTTCTTCAGTTACATTACTGATGTCATGACATGATACCTGCTTCATCCAGGTAAATATCCATAAGTTCTTTAATGTCCTCAGAACTCAACATTCATTTCATCCACAAAACCCTATTAAATACAATCAACTTTTTCACTGTTTCTGTTTAGGAGTTCAGTACTTGTCTGTTTGGGAATTTAATACTTAATATGAGGGTTTTTCAGTTATTGTTTTTCATTTTGCTTGAGTTTGGTGAGTTATGAAGCTGACTGAACTTCATCAGGAAGCGCATCCACTGACTGATCAACCTGCAAACTGCACGTATGCATGAAGACAAACTCAAACACACTGCATCAGCATTCATCTAGAGCAGAGTCACCATCCAGCACCCTGAACTGCACGAGGACAATTCTTCCAAAAGCTGCATCACTGCTTCTCTCTCTCTCTCTCTCTCTCTCTCTCTCTCTCTCTCTCTCTCTCTCTCTGGTTGATGAATAATAATAATCTCAAGGGTGTTGTGTGTAGCGCTGTGTGTTGTTGTGGATGGATCTTGAGTGCCATCGTGTGGCCAGGTTTAGGAAGTGCACGTTCCCAGAACCACTGCTGTTTATAGGCGCAGGTTATTAGTCTGTATTTGTAACAAATAGCTAAAAGAAGTGTTTGTCAATGATATGTGTGTTGCGTGTTAGATCATATATTAAAACATGATCACAACAGCCAACAACAACAACAGCAACAATACTACTACTATTAGTACTAGTAGTGGAGGGCAGTGGTGGCATTTGTGAGTGATCTAGTCGTGTGGTAAAATGTGGCTCGATTAAAAGTGTACACAGACTTTGATGGTGATCAGCTGAATGATGGGCTACTAATAAGATGTTGTGCTGCTCCACGTGACCCGGAGTTATAGTTCAATTCAATTCAATTTTATTTGTATAGCTCTTTTAACAATGGACATTGTCACAAAGCAGCTTTACAGATATAAATGGATCCACAAAAATATATTGTAAATATTTGAATTTATCACCGTGAAGTTATCGCTAATGAGCAAGCCAGTGGCGACGGTGGCAAGGAAAAACTCCCCGAGATGATATGAGGAAGAAACCTTGAGAGGAACCAAGCTCAAAAAGGGAACCCATCCTCATCTGGGTGCAACGGATAGTGCGATTATAAATAAATCCCTTCTATTGTGTACTATATGGACAAATAGTGCAATTGTGCAACCAATAAATTCATCACAGTTTTTGTAAGAAGTCCGGCTGGTTGAAAATCTATCTACTGTCCAATGATGGAGTCCTGAGTACGAAGCTGCTCGTGGCAACTGCAGCCCCAAAGCCACTACAGCAATCGCAGTCCCAAGCCATTACAGTACAGCTCCCCATATGTGTTCCCCAAGCCATCTCCACAGCCCCCAGGTGGCGCCATCCCCAGCAATCCAAACAGTTCTTCAGGCAGACCATATGGGGCCACCCCCAGCAGCAGCGAGTGAACTCAACCGATGAGAACTTCAACCAGAAGTAGGGCATCAGGATGGGTCAGGCAGCGAGGAGGAGCAGAAGGGGTCAGGATCACTGGCATCTCAGGAGTAGCATGTGTAGCTCGACAGAGAGTGAGGGAGAGAGAGAGATGGAGAGAAAGGAAAAGATTGTTAGGTGAGCTTTTGTCCTCTAATGGTTAAGCACGATGTACTTTGCATGCAGAGAGCAAGCAGGGACTCCGGCAAGACTAGCTATGACAGCATAACTAAAAGGGAGAGCCAGAAGCTAACACAGACATGAAGGCACCCTGGGACATAAGGCCGCCAGCCACTCCACCGTCGAACCTAGTGGACCTAGGAGTGTAGAATCCGGGCCTTGAGCCCACAGACATGCTCAAAAGGAGTGTCTCATGTCTGTAAAGGGAATGTCAATGTTTTACAAACACACAGTACTTTTACTAACCTCCTCACACTGATGGCTGTTTGGCTGTTTTTTTTTTTTTTTTTTTTTTTTTTTTTTTTTTTTTTTTTTTTTAAATACACACCTTGCATACCGGATTAAGACTTCTACTACTATTACTACTACTGGAAAAACAACCACTACTAATAACAGTAATAATAATGTTTGTGTGTATAGAGAGAATGAGGAAGAAGAAGACGCTAGCAGGTAGAAAGCTGTGGCGTTCTGTTTCTTTTTGAATGTGCTCTATTGTGTGACCGTTGGTCTTAGCCCCGCCTCCTCGCCTGTTCTCAACAAGGTCCTGTAGAAGGAGCGTCTCGTGTCAAAAAAACAGCTTTTGACTTGATATCCAGAGATTATTTAAGGAACATTATGGCTTTCCAAAAGACTTTATTAAAATGCTAAAAGCTTGATGTTAAAAATGAGCAGTTCAGATGAATGTAAACGGTTATTTAACGGATCCCTTTGAGATAAACAGAGGAGATCAACAAGGCTGGCCTTTGAGCGCTGCACTCTATATTATAGCCATTAGGCCACTTTTCCACTAAATAAAAGAAGATCCAAGAATACATGGCGTTAAAACTTCAACAGGGGGGAAAAAAGAAAAAGTCACTGCATATGCCGATGATATTCTGCTCTTTATAAAGAGTCCAAAAGAACTAGATGGAATAAATGAACTGTTTAAATGAGATGAAGAGTCAGGAGCAGAAAGCAGATAAAACACTGCCATGTGTTAGATAAGGGCTGGGAAACTGGGCTTTACACACAGGATTTAGAGGACACAGCTTTGGAGTTAGATTTGATTACAGGCTGCAGTGATCAAGTTACTGAAAATAAGAAGAGGAACTGACAGTAATAATAATAATTATAAGAAATAATACAGAAAGACTAGAGTAAAGAATGCAGGTTGGTGAATAATATAAATCTAAAGGGTGTTGAGTGCAGCGCTGTGTGTTGTTGTGGATGGATCTTGACTGCCCTCGTGTGGCCAGGTTTAGGAAGTGCAAGTTCCCAGAGCCACTGCTGTTTAAAGCCGCAGCTTATAGTGCTGCTTCACCGTGTATTTTCCATGTTTCAGTTTCAGATGTAATTTCTTGTTCCTTTATTTGCCAGTTGTGTTCAGGACACTTACTGTGTGTTACATTTAGTGTAACATTTTGATTTCATCTTTACTTTCTATGTGTAAAGGCTCTTTTCTGCTGACACGTGATTGGCTGATTGGATAATGAGATGAATGAGCAGGTGTTCCTAATAAAGTGGCCGGTGAGTGTAGTGTACAGCATGTTAATGGCAGTAAAACGCTGTTACTGTGGAGTGGATCTGCACTGAACTTGTCTCCATGTCAATAATGGCTTTTCTGGGTTCATCTCCTGGAGGATTTCATTGATCTGGTGAAAATCTGCAGATTCACAGCACATGTAATCTGCTCCACTTCTGTAAACCATTCAAACACTGCAACTCTTTCTTTTCTACGCTTACAAGCTGATGGACATTTTTCCAGATGTTTTCTGCACTAACTGAGCTTCATACGGTTTCTTTTAAAGCCTTGTTGATGCTGTTATACACACACGCCACTTTATTAGGAACACCCCTTACTCATACACACGCCACTTTATTAGGAACACCCCTTACACATACATACATGCCACTTTATTAGGAACTTACTCAACTTCCCAGATAGCAAAATTGGTTGTGGGCCTTATCTGGTTGAATTTAGGCCCACATACCACCACAGCCCACTCCCCTTGAATGGCTCTTAAGCTGCAAACTCATGCCAGAGCTCAGCCTAATGCTGTTTCACACAAGACTGTGAAAAAAAAAAAAAACTGTGCCAGAATTAAACCAGAAGGGCCTAAAGTAAGCCAGATCTCGCCCAGATTTTGTTGCTATCTGGGTTATAAACGATTGGGAAAGTCAGGTGTTGTGTCTAAATCCGACTGCCCGGCTGGATCCTACACCCCTTCACGTGCACGCGCACAGTACCATCGTGTTTCCTGTAGATGGCACTAAAAACACAAAGTTCACTCAAAGGCTTCACTTTTCATCCAAACGTTCAGTCAGATGGAGAACTTGTGCATTTTCCTGTAGATGGCAGTAAAGACTCTGAAATTTAATTCAATGCTTTTCAAGCGTCCTTATGGCAACAGCTCCATCTGTGACGAGTGAGCTAATGCACAGTTCAGGAGCTTGGCTAAGCAGCTCTGTCTTAGCTTTTAAAAAGAGAAGTTAACAGCCTCATGTGGGGAAAATGGGGAGAGAGAGAGAGAGAGAGAGAGAGAGAGGTGGAGTGTGTGCTGTTGGTGTTGTATATGGGTTTGTATAGCTGATGAAGCTACATGTATGGCGTCATAAATATCGCGGTCGTAAAAAAAAAAAAAAAAAAAAATAGTTAGTCCCCGAACCCCCACTATGCTTTTTTTTTTTTTTTTTTTTTTTTTTTTTTTTTTTTTTTTTTTTTTTTTTAAATTGCAGTTCTGAATGTATTTATGTCTTTGTCTGTTGTACTTTATTGAAATTCAGTTTAAAAAATGGATATTGAGGTGGACCTGTTGATGTAATTTATATCAACCTTATATCCTGAACTTATATATTTCTGTAAAGCTGCTTTGTGACAATGTCCATTGTTAAAAGTGCTATACAGATCAAACTGAACTGAACTGAATATAATTTCAGTTTTTGCTTTATGTTTTGACATATGCAGTTGCAGACTCTTTTCTTTTTCACTTGGTTTATTTAAAAAATGTTTCAGATATACAGAGATTAAAAAGAAGAAAAATAAAACGGTTCTTTACTGTTGGCCCAGTAGGTGCTGTATAAACTGAGTGGTTGCCAGATAGATTTCTGTTCCATATGACGGTGAGGGTCCCATGGGATCAGTGGCTGCTTGTAGTGCTGCTGGTTCTTCAGGGCTCGATAGGTTATCAGCTGTGGGAACAGTGACTCCATGTTGTGGGTCAGTGGGCAGCCCACAATCCTCCCAGTCAAGCTGTTGAAGGTACAGATCCTAAAGAGAACATTTTAAAATGGATTAATCATTTATTTTGCATCAAATCACACATGCTTCTGAAAAATTGGAAGACCTTCAACCCTTTGAGTTTCTGGTTTATAATTGATTTGACAAGAGACTTTCAATGCAAGTGAAATGTTCTTATATTTCCATTCTGTCAGCAAAAACATGCTGTCATCAAGTTATTTAAGATTTGTGTAGTAACCTGTAGTCGGCTTGGAATTACACAAGTGTGCAATTAAAGAGAATCTGAAAGCTTTAAATATAAAATAAGCACACTGAATTCATCTCAGAGCACAGCTGTCACACAGCAGAGAGAATTCAAGCACAAACCCGCTCTGAAAAAAAAAAAAAAAAAACTGTATCATGAGCTTTATGCATGCTCAGATTGTGTATAAAACACTGATCCAGCAATTTCCTAAATTTAAGAAGGCACTAAACACAGCAGCATATTAAGACTATTACAGTTAATTAAAACGCAGTCCTTGCTCTAGTAGTAACACTAGATTCCCCTACAGGCTCCAGCCTATATGGAGACTAACAAGTGGTAATGTGGCTGTGTAGATGTGGAATTAACATTGTGCCAAAAAAAAACCACACAAAAAGGGTTAATTATTGATAAAGTGAGAAAGAAACTCACCTGTTTGCCACTCATTTTCGAAGGCTGTATCCCTGGTATGGATTTGTGACAAAATCAAGCCTAGAAAATCTCACAAAAATGTCACTCACAAACATAGCAGAAAGGTGTGCGTTTTGTATTTGTTCAAAGATCTGTAGAATGGATTGTATTTATTTGTGAAATATGATGTAGGCTCATATTTTTTTATATTTGTGAAACACAGTACATTTATTTGTTACACCTCCACGTTTTCTCTAAAATTGCCCTTAGTATTTGCAAATCACTTTCTGTTTGTTTGAGAGTCAAGTTTTCCTTTGCAAAGCAGATTGTGTTTGTGAAATGGTAGATTAGGTTATTTAGTTTTGGCACAAATTTATCTCCATACATGTCCCCCAGCTGTACACACCCTAATCCCTACTCCCTACAGTGGAGAACCATGTGCCCTAAATAGTGCAATAACACCCAGTACACTAGAGCAGAGAGATGTTCACTCTGAACTGCTGAGACTCTCACTGTCACCATGGTTATGAGAACATTCCGCAGGAACAGTCAGAAAGTCCAGCTCAGAGTTCATGAGTCGTGACACAACATTGAAGTTTCTCAGTGTGGTGGAACACGTGTTAGTCCTGGTAGTGGTCCATGCTAAGTGTAATTACAGTACAGTCCTCAAACACCTGAACTGTTGTGTTTCAGTCACAGTCACTGTTTATTTTGTACTATACATAGTGTAAATGACATGTACACAACACATATACAAAAACTGTATTAAATAACAGGAATATATACAGTGCATGTACTTAAAGGGTTTGAGAGTTTTTTAGTTAAAAAAATCTAAATCTAAAATACCATGGTTACTATTAAAACTAATTAGCAAACAAGGAACAATTATTTTAATAAGAAAAGATTAAATCAATATTACAACTGTGAATTAATCTGTGCTGAGATGGATGTCATGTTACAACAAACGGAAAGAATCGAGGTTGAGCAGCAGCACTGAATAAATAGGTAGAAATAAGGAGTTAAAAATAAGCTATAAACAGCTACAACACATGGATGTGTATTTGTGTAATCAGTGTGATGATGTGATGATATCTCTGTGTTGTGTGTAGACGCTGAAGGATTTGACTTTGGATTGTAAAATATGTTATTAAAGCCTTGAAGTAACTTGTAGCTGAGTGGATAAAAGGATGTGATCAGTCACGGTTATTGTTATGGAACTTCTACATCTGAATATGAATGATTCAGCTCCCAAACTGCTGGAAATGTGGGACGGGTTCTAACGCTTCACCAAAACTGCTTTATCCTGGAAAAGAGGTTTGAGGTGAGACTCCTGTCATACGCCAGTCCTGGTGAGTTTATAATCCTTAATGCTGAAAGACAAAGAAGAGCATCAGTGTAAACAAACAACATCAACATAAACACCAACACACACAATGAAAATGATGATAATATATAGTACACAGTGAATATTTTTCAATATCATACAATACAGTACAGTAAAGAGACAGTAAGTCAGTAACTCACTGTAGTGTCTCCAGTTTACAGTGTGGATCCTTCAGTAGATCAGAGAGCAGCTTCACTCCTGATTCTCCTGGATTATTACTGTTCAGATCCAGTTCTCTCAGGTGTGATGAGGAGTTTGACCTCAGAGCTGAAGCCAGAGCAGCACAACCTTCATATGTAATACTGCAGCCCCACATCCTGCAAGAAAGAAAACCTTATCACACTTAATACACTCAGTTTTAGCATCAAAAACATGAACTACACAAAATCTTTATATATAGTACATTTATTCTCCATCTCACACACAACAATGAAAATATATCAGGTCACTATGTAACCCCATTAAAATATAGTGTGTACATGTTCATGCATATACAGTTTTGTTAAAAATGTAGTTCATATACGCACTTGGAAACACACTCGTACACATAACGCAGTTTGTAAGTAAGGTTTAGTTCATGAAAGTTGGTGGAGATAAAAACTTTTGTTTCATTCGTTTTAAGATAGTGTGTGTGTCTTACTCCAGTATCTCCAGTGTACAGTGTGGATTCTCCAGTCCAGCAGAGAGCAGCTTCATTTCTGAATCCTGCAGTTTATTGTGACTCAGGTTCAGTTCTCTCAGACTGGAGGAGTTTGAGCTGAGAACTGAGGACAGAACTCTACAGCTTTCCTCTGTCAGATTACACTTACGCAGCCTGGAAGAGAAATGATGAAATATCAGAACATGATCTCGAACACACAAACACAGCCATAATACAGCTAAAGTTGGACGTGTAACAGAAATGTCAGTGTGTTTCTCTCACACACAGAAATCAGAGGACAGGACACCACATCAGCACATTTACAGGAGCAGGGACGTCTTTCCACACTCCACAATCTCTCAGCTACAATTTATTATAGGACCATTAGGTCATGTACATAACACACACATGTGAGAGCGAGCAGCCTACAAACAACACACTCTGATCTGTGTTCAAGTTTCTACATCCAACACTGCAGATATAGTGCATTTTATTACATTAATTATATTATATTTATTAAAATAAAGAATTACCTCTAGGTCGGATTACTGTAATGCATTACTGTCTGGATGTTCCAGTAGATGCATAAACAAGCTCCATTTAGTCCAGAACGCAACAGCGAGAGTCCTTACTAGAACCAGAAGATATGACCACATCACTCCTATCTTATCCACACTGCATTTGCTCCCAATCAAATTTTGCATTGATTATAAAATACTACTATTGACCTATAAAGCAATAATGGTCTCACACCTCAATACCTGGCGAACTTTTGGTCTTTTACGATCCGCCATGCCTACTTCAGTCAAAAGGTGCAGGCTATTTGTTGGTACCTCGAATAGTGAAGGTTATAGCAGGGGGTAGAGCTTTCTCTTACAAAGCCCCACAGTTATGGAACAGCCTTCCACTTAGTGTTCGGGGCTCAGACACAGTCTCAGTGTTTAAGTCTAGGCTGAAAACATATTTGTTTAGTCTAGTCAAGTCAACCCCCCCACATTCACTCTGGTTTGTCGACGGCCCTCATGTCTGTGTTACCTTCTGGCTCTCCCTTTTAGTTAGGCTGTCACAGCTAATCTTGCCAGAGTCCCTGCTTGCACTCTGCATGCAATGTACATTGTCCTTAACCATTACGGGACAAAAGCTTACCTAACAATCTCTCTCTCTCTCTCTCTCTCTCTCTCTCTCTCTCTCTGCTGAGCTACACATGCTACTCCTGAGATGCCAGTGATCCTGACCCCTTCTGCTCTCCAGACCTGCCTGATCCATCCTAATACCCTTCTTCTGGTTGGAGTTCTCATCAGTTGAGATTGCTCGCTGCTGCTGGGGGTGGCCTTGACCACATGGATGGCCTTAAGATCACTGGGATTGCTGGGGTGGTGCCTCTTGGGGGGCATGGAGATGCAGGGAGTTGTACTGTGATGGATTGTGAATGCGACTGCTGTGGTGGCTTTGGGGCTGTGGTTGCCATGAGCAGATTGGTACTCAGGACTCTATCAGTGTAAAGTGGATTGGTTTAACAAACGGGACTTCTTGTGAAAACTGTAATGAATTTACTGATTGCACAGCTGCACTATTTGTCCACTTAGTACACTGTTATAGAGGGGATTTATTTAAATGGCACTATCCGTTAGCACCCAGATGAGGGTTGGGTCCCTTTTGAGTCTGGTTTCTGTATTTCTGTAAAGCTGCTTTGTGACAATGCCCATTGCTAAAAGCACTATACAAATAAAACTGAATTGAAATTGTACACATGATAATCTGTCCTCTAACTCCAAATTCATCACAACCTGGGGAGAAATATTTTTGTTTTCAAAGAATTATTGCCTCTGGCTCCAGGTGCAGTTGAAGTAGATGTTCTGATTTGCTCAGCTTTACGTCACTCATATTCAACTTGTGTTGATTGTTGGAAGTGTTGACAGTGGGCGGGGCATGAACTCACAGACAGTCACGTGGGCTTCAGATTAGTTAGTTAATTTTCTTAATGTCTGATATTAGAGAAAACACATGCAAAACCAGAAATGCTGCAATAAGCTGAAAACAAAATGGAGGGATGTGTGAAAAAAGCAGAACTCATAAGCTGAGTTATCACATTAGCTAAGTTATTCCTCTGACCAATGTGTTTATATTAGCATCCTTCATTACTTTTATTCTAAGTAACATCAATTATTCACATTAAAAACTACTTACACAATAATCCTCACTAAATCAATATACACGTTTCCATTAAGGTAAAATCAGAAAAAAAAATTTACTGTAAAAACGTGTGTGTGTGTGTGTGCGTGTGTTTATTATCCTACCTCAATGCCCTTTGCCCTCTGCAGAATAAACCAGGTAGGTCAGTGAAGGTGAAACTCAGCAACTCCATTTTGTGAGGAGGGGACAATAAACTATATCAAGAGTAAAAACGCAGTGAGTATCTAAATCTAAAGCTATAATATATAAACACACTGAAGTGACACTAGATGCAGAAGAGTTTTGTGGGTTTGTACTGAAGGTTTAATGTACACAGGTTGTTTTAGGACTTGATACCGTGACTATTTCCTGTAAGTGAACTCTGTGCTGATACAGGGTTTGATTTAACACACCGATGTTGGAGTGAAGTAAACGTGTGTCCTGCTGTAATCTGGAGAAGGAGACTTGACCTCCAACATGAGTGTTCCTGGAAAACTGGACATAAAAAAATATGAGAGGTGAGTTACTTTTCCATTCACCAGCAATAAATACGCACCGTCTCATGGGAACAGATCTGTATCTCTAAACACTCACTAGTTAACAGAGGAACTAAACTTTGCTTTAAGGTGATTAATAGCAGTGAATATATCACTGATCTGATGTAAGAAAAGTTTAGAGAAATCATTCACTGAGAGAAGAGTAAAAAGGACTGTGTAATGTGTAGCATAAGAGCAGCATAGCTTTGAGTCAGTGAACTCTACAGGCTTTAAGACCCAGCTGAGTCAGTTAGCTGTGATTGGGACTCCTGATATCAGAGTAATTCCTGAGGTATGAGGCGAGTCTCCTGTTTGAATAAGTGTGCAGACTGTAGCTGAATTAAAAAGATGGAATTCTTGGTGTTTAATGATGAACACATTGTTTAACAGTGCTGAGACAGCAGAGTATTAATTATTGCTGATATTTCTGTTGTAATTCTAGAATGATGGAGGGAAAGAGATCAGACTCACCAGAACCCAGCTGTGTGTCCATGAAGAGTGACTGGTCAGTGGATCCTCCAATTACCTTCAGAGACAGAGACAGTCCTACTGATGTGAGGTCAGTATATTGAGGTGTTTTACAGCAGTGTTCCACCTGATCAAACTCACTCGTCTCATTATGAAGCCCTTCATGAGCTTTATCAGGTGTTGAAGCAGTAAAACACTAAACTGTGCAGTGCGGCAGCTCTCGGACTGGCAGTGAGGAAAACTGCTTTAAGAGTTCAGTTCAGCCTGCAGTCCCTGAGCTGGAGGGTCTGTGGTGCTACAGAAGAACATTTACACCTGGGAAATTAATGACTATATAACTATTTTATTCATTCATTTAAACATTTGTTTCTAAATATGTTAGTGTCAGTCAGGAAATCCTGAAATCAGTGTATTGTGTTAAAATTGCAGTAATTGATTTTTCCATGTACATATCACCTAAAATTTGCAGAACATGAAAAAAACAAAACAAAACAAAAAAAAAAAACAATGGTCATGGCCTCGGCATAAGTGTATTATGCAGCTGAAAAAAAAAAAAACGTTTGGAAATCAGCTAAAGTCAGGCCTCATGTCTGTCATCTTATAGACACTCCCTAATGCCCCTTCACTCAGTCCCCATCTCAGCTTCCCTCAGGAGAGGAAAGTAACATCTCCAAAGCTCTAGGTTTGATACACTGCATGGCCAAAAATTTACGGACATCTGACCATAACGTTCATACAGCATGTGCTTGTTAAACATCCCATTCCAGATTTAGTCCCAATTTGCTGTTATCCTCCACTCCTCTGGGAAGGCTTTCCACTGTATTTTGGAGCGTGGCTGTGGGGATTTGCCTATTGAGCCACAAGAGCATTAGTGAGGTCAGGTACTGATGTTGGGCGAGGAGGCCTGGGGGGCAGTCACTGTTACAGTTCATCCCAAAGGTGTTCAGTGGGGTTGAGGTCAGGGCTCTGTATAGGCCACTCGAGTTCTACCACTCCAACCATGGCAAAATTTGTCTTCATGTGATAATGACAGTGTGCACAGGGGCATTGTCATGCTGGAACAGGTTTGTGCCACTTAGTTTTAGTGAAGGGAAACTGTAAAGTTATAGCCTACAAAGACATTCTACAGTATACAGTTGTGTGCTTCCAAATTTCTGGCACCAGTCTGCGGAAGAACCACACACGGGTGTGGTGGTCAGGTGTCCGCAAACTTTTGGCTATATAGTGTACCTTCAATAAGGGACACCCCTCCTAATCTGAGAATAGATGGGATATTATCAGCATGATTAGGCTAATTTGCACTAAACTGATTAGGCCTAGTTATATAGCCCAACATTACACTGATCCTGATGTTAGCCTAAAAACATGATTATTTTACATAATGTAAACATTTATTAAACTACAACATACCGCATCATCCTCAGGGGAAGTCTGAGATAAACGGAACTGAGTGATTCCTCTGTCTTCTGTTCTTTAGCCACTCGGATATGATTATCACCTGCTGCATACTCCACGGTAAACTGTACAGTACCACAACTGCAACATAGCCTCTTGTATTTAACAGGTGAACTGTGCGACTGAGTCTCTATAACCACCACAATGATGCATTCTCACATAGTGTGTTCCCATCATTCCCTGCCCCATAACACTGAGTTTGAGCTTCTACACAATTTCTTGTGAAAATGGTTTGATTTTAGTCACTATTGCGTTTTTCTCACCACTGTGTATGCATGAAATGATGTATATGAGAATACGGGATAAATCACGTCCATTATTGACTCAATAAGAGACACAGCATTTTACTTTCTAGTCCCATATTATAAGGGACTTGTGGCAATCCATAGGTAAATGGTGCAATAAAGGCACTCTTCACCATCCTCCTAAATCACTATGAGAGAAATTTTGCTTATTTCTAGTGCTATACCTTCATTCATGCTGCTTTTGGCTGTGTGACCAAAAACTAAATGTTAAAATCCAAATATCAGCCACCTGGCACAGTGGATACACAAAGCACTGAAGCTCGCCGATGTAACAAGCAGAGTACCTGTGTAACATGATTAGACAATAAATCACTCAGCCATCCTGTATATAAACTAGCCTATAGCCATGCTAGTCACTGTTGTTAACAGCTAGTGAAAGTGTTTTAGCTATGAAAGTGAACCACAGATGTGCTCCAGTGTTGTCCAGCATTGAGGCGTTGAGTGGAACAAAATCAAAAATGGAAAAATGAAAAAAGAGCTAGTCAGTTGGAGGAAACTTTTCACTTTATCACATTATCACCTAATTCTGTATAAGAGCTGTGTGCTGGGTAAATTATAAAGCATAATTAAGTAAAGTATTTTGTGTAAAGTATACTTGTAGTATAGAGAGAGTGCTCCATACATCAGTTCCTAATTATTCTACAGTGTCTTACATTTATGCTGTGTATTATTATTCTTACTGCTCCAGTTTTCATTATTATGCATTTCCCCACTATTCTGTTATTCTATCATCATTATTCTGTAATTAGGGATTTTTATCACCTAGATCTAAGTAACGAAGTAAAGCAATAAATAATAATAAATAAACTTATTATAAACTTCTTATAAATAAACTGCCTCATTCATAAATTGAAATTGTCATAGTAATGCTAATCCTTGCTAATGATAGATGAGGTTTATTTGATAGTTTGTACTCTAGCTGAACTTTACTCTACAAGCCACCATAGATCCTGGCGGTGGGGCTTTGTGAACATAGGCGGAAATTGGGGGCAGGCTTAAGGAGTAAAAATCATAAGTCATAAATGTCAAACCACATACTTAACTGTTGGAGACCTGAACTTTAAAAAATGTTCTTTAAACAATTTACCTATCTTACCTCATGCACCTTTAAATATCTTTATCTTTGTGTTTTTTAGTGTGTGTTGTACAGCTATGAATACAAATAGTCCATATTACATGTTGTGTTTTTTTTTGTTCACAGATCACTAAAGAAGAAATCAGACATCAGCAGAAATCACTTGGAGTCCATATTCAAGGTGTGTGTGTGACTTGTGTTGTTTTATCGATGTACAGCAGCATTATGGGTAATCAGACAGTTGTAACTGTGATAACAGACAGAGTTTTTTTTTTTTTTTTGTTTTGAAAAATAAAAGCATCTCTCACTGTGTAACATTATAATATTTAGATCTGTTACTGTGTGTTTCTAACCAGGAGCTGGAACACAAAGTCATCACTCTGATAAAGAATGAGCTGAAGAGATTTAGGAAGATCCTGAGTCCAGATTACCCAGCATGCACTGAGAGGGAGGTGGAGGATGAGGAGGATCTATACAGTGTCAGAGAGGGAGCGCTGAAGATCACACTGCACGTCCTGAAGAAAATGAACCACACAGATCTCGCTAACGCACTGCACAACAGTAAGAGCTCTGAGTCATGGCTTTATTCCATCAGGTTCACTTTAGAGAGAGGAAGTTGTTTTAGATATTAACACTTTTAGTTTTAAGTTTGATTTTAGTATCATGTACATCTGGTGCTTTTCTGTTCTGTTCATGGTCCAGCTTGTGGTTACTCTGTAAAATGGTCTTGTTCCTTTAGTAATATTTAGTACATTTATTAATATTTAGAATCAGGAATTAACAGCAGCATTTGAAAGAATTTTACATTTTATATTGTGCTCAGTGATTTTGCATTAAAACATGCTATTACTTTGTTTATTAGAACTTGCCTCTGTGTATCAGTCAAAGTTGAAATCCAACCTGAGAGAGAAGTTTAAAAGAATTAATGAAGGAATCTCACAGCATGGAAGCTCAGCACTTCTGAATGAGATCTACACAGAGCTCTACATCACAGAGGGTTGGAGTGGAGATGTCAATAATGAACATGAGGTGAGACAGATTGAGACAGCATCCAGGAGACCAGCAACACGGGAGACACCCATCAAATGTAATGACCTCTTTAAAGACAAGTCCATCAGAACGGTGCTGACTAAAGGAGTTGCTGGAATTGGAAAAACAGTCTCTGTGCAGAAGTTCATTCTGGACTGGGCTGAAGGAAAAGCAAATCAGGACATCTTCTTCATGTTTCCACTTCCCTTTAGAGAGCTGAATTTGATAAAGCAGAAAAATCTCAATCTGATGAATCTTCTTCATCACTTTTTCCCAGAAATGAGAAAACTACAATTAATAGGCTCCTACAAAGTGGTGTTGATCTTCGATGGTCTGGATGAGTGTCGACTTCCTCTAAATTTCCAGAACAATGAGAGATTGTGTGATGTGACAGAGTCAGCCTCAGTGGATGTGCTGCTGACAAACCTCATCAAGGGGAATCTGCTTCCCTCTGCTCACCTCTGGATAACCTCTCGACCAGGAGCAGCCAATCAGATCCCTCCTGAGTGTGTAGACCAGGTAACAGAGGTACGAGGGTTCCGTGATCGTCAGAAAGAGGATTACTTCAGGAAGAGGATCAGTGATCAGAGCCTGGCCAATAAAATCATCACACACATGAAGTGTTCCAGAAGCCTCTACATCATGTGCCACATCCCAGTCTTCTGTTGTATTTCAGCCACTGTTCTAGAGAGAATGTTGGGTGAAGCAGAGAGTGGAGAGATCCCCAGGACTCTGACTCAAATGTTCACACACTTCCTGATCTTTCAGATCAAACACAAGGACCAAAAGTACCATCAGAAATGTGGCCCTGATCCTCAGCAGACCAGAGAGAGTATCCTGGCACTGGGAAAACTGGCTTTCCAACAGCTGGAGAAAGGAAACCTGATCTTCTATGAGGAAGACCTGAGAGAGTGTGGCATTGATGTCAGAGAAATCTCAGTGTACTCAGGAGTGTGTGCCCAAATCTTGAGAGCAGAGTTTGGGCTTCACCTGGCGAAGGTGTTCAGCTTTGTACATCTGAGTGTTCAGGAATTTCTGGCTGCTTTATATGCATTTCTCTGCTTCATCAGCAGAAATGTAACAAAACAACAAACCACTGATCTGTCTGATCTTTTCAGAAAGTCAAACATGTCCAATTTCCTCAGGAGTGCAGTGGACAAGGCCTTACAGAGTGAGAATGGACACTTGGACCTATTCCTTCGCTTCCTTCTGGGTCTCTCACTGGAATCCAATCAGACTCTCTTACGAGCCTTAATGCCACAGACAGGAAGCAGCTCTTACAGCAAACAAGAAACAGTCGAGTACATCAAGGAGAAGATCAGGAAGAATCCATCTCCAGAGAAATCCATCAATCTGTTCCACTGTCTGAATGAACTGAATGATCATTCTCTAGTGCAGGAAGTTCAAACTTACTTGAACAGAGGAGGTTACAGTCGTCTCAGTGGAAGCAGACTCTCTCCTGCTCAGTGGTCAGCTCTGGTGTTTGTGTTACTGAACTCACAACAGGAGCTGGATGAGTTTAATTTGAGGAAATATGACCGATCAGAGGAATGTCTTCTGAGGCTGCTGCCAGTGGTCAAAGCCACCAGAAAAGCTGTGTGAGTATTTTTATTTATAAATGTATTACTGCATAGTTTGTTATTTTAATGTAACACTGAACTGTACTGTTTGGATTAATGCTTTTTAATAGTTACTCTAATCATCTTCAAATAAACACATTTTACTCTAACAAGAAATGTCTGCAATGAGGACTGGGTGATATGGACAAAATCTTTTATGAAGATATAATAAAGAAGAAAATAATTTCAGATCTTCATATATATATTTATATTTACTGTATGTATGTGTGTGTGTATATATATATATATATATATATATATATATATATATATATATATATATATATATATATATATATATATATATATATATATATATATATATTATATTTAATTTTCCCGCAATTTTCTCCCTAATGTAGTCATGGCTGATTCTCACCCTCCAGTTCAGTATCCCCTACCAACTTCCCACACAAGTGATGCCAACCGTATCTTTTCAAAATGCTCATGCAAAATAACACACTTGGAGGAAAGCGGTATCTGCCCACTTCTGTATACATTAGCTCCCATGATCAGTTAGTATCACTGTGATTGATAGGGGAGAGAGAGTATGCCACCCCTCCCTCCCTGTGAGCAGGGACTCACTTGCTCACTTGGACTCCTGGCCACTGATGGCTGTGGCATCATCAGGATTTAAACTCACGATTTCTGGAAAATAGGATGAACACTCTTCTGTTGCTCCACTCAGGAGCCTTTTTTTACTAGCACACTGCAAGTAGCTCCTTGCACTGACCTTAGTCACATAAATCAGCTGCCAAAAGTGGCTTTTACGACATTGGAAATATAAAAGTATAATCAAGACTATCTATCAATAGACATTATTCATTATTCTATTTTATCATTCTATCAACATATATCAGCACTATGTGCACTGAGAGGCATGTGAGAGAGAATAAGGTCACTTTCACCCCTACCTTGATTGGTTTTGACCTCTAAAAATTTATTTTTATGTTGGGCCTGCTTGGATGTATGTGAACACTCCACCTGTACTCAGGTCCACACCAAACAACTAAACCAGTGTCTGTGTAAATTCGAGGTCTCGAGGTGACAGATTTGTAACTGTATGAGCACAGAGAACAAGACACACCAACTGTTTTATCGTCTCCGTGCAATTCAACATATAACTCGCTGTAAAGTACGGCTAGTATTGGAATGTTATTACCTGGTAGTGTCCAGTTCTATAATTCTTCATTTTCTGTAATAAAATGCACTATATCTGCAGTGTTGGTTGTAGAAACTTGAACACAGATCAGAGTGTAGCGTTTGTAGGCTGCTCGCTCTCACATGTGTGTGTTATGTACATGACCTAATGGTCTTATAATAAATTGTAGCTGAGAGATTGTGGAGTGCAGAAAGACGTCCCTGCTCCTGTAAATGTGCTGATGAGGTGTCCTGTCCTCTGATTTGTGTGTGTGAGAGAAACACACTGACGTTTCTGTTACATGTTAAACTTTAGCTGTATTATGGCTGTGTTTGTGTGTTTGAGATCAGTGTTCTGATATTTCATCATTTCTCTTCCAGGCTGTGTGAGTGTAATTTGACAGAGGAAAGCTGTAGAGTTCTGTCCTCAGTTCTCAGCTCAAACTCCTCCAGTCTGAGAGAACTGGACCTGAGTATCAATAAACTGCAGGATTCAGGAGTGAAGCTGCTCTCTGCTGGACTGGAGAATCCACACTGTACACTGGAGATACTGAGGTATACACACACACAATAAATATGATGTACTAGCTCTAGGAGCATCACTAAATATTATATACAGAAATTATATTGTGTGTGTGTAAGAGAGCGATATACAAATACATATTCATTTACATTACATTTATGACATTTGGCAGACGCCCTTATCCAGAGCGACTTACAAAAGTGCTTTGAAGTCTATCAAAATATACATTCTGATACAGTCTTGCTAGGTCACAAACTGGGAATACCATCATTCTAAAAACTCTGTTGGGGAGATACTAGACAATACAATTTTTTTAAGTGCTAATTTAAGTACTTTAGGAAGAGGTAGGTCTTTAGTCATTGTTTGAAGACTGCCAGTGACTCAGCTGTTCAGACATCTAGGGGAAGTTCATTCCACCACCTAGATGCCAGAACAGAGAAGAGTCTCGATGTACCCTTCCTTGTACCCTGAGAGATGGTGGGACCAGTCGAGCAGTGCTAGAGGATTGGTGGGAGCGTGGTGCCGTGTGGGATGTGATAAGTGCTTTGAGATAAGTGGATGCTGGTCTGTTCTTGGCTTTGTAGGCAAGCATCAGTGTTTTAAATCTGATGCAGGCAGCTACAGGACGCCAGTTGAGGGAGCCTAGCAATAGGGTGGTGTGGGAGAACTTAGGAAGGTTGAAAACCAGTCGTGCAGCTGCATTCTAGATCAGTTGCAGAGGACAAATGGCGCTCAGAGGCAGACCTGCCGGGAGTGAGGTGCAGTAGTCCAGTCTTGAAATGACAAGGGACTGAACAAGCACCTGTGTGGCCTGTGTGGAAAGAAATGGACAAATTCTTCTGATGTTATAAAGGAGAAATCAGCATGAGCATGCCAGATTAGTAATGTGAGAGGAGAAGGACAGTTGATTTTCCATGGTTACCCCAAGGTTGTGTGCAGTAACCGAAAGCGAGATCAGAGAATTGTCTAGGGAGATTGCAAGATCATGACATGGGGATGAATCACCTGGGATGAACAGCAGTTCAGTTTTGCTGCTATTGAGTTTCAGCTGATGAACTGTCATCCATGATAAGATGTCTGCAAGACATGAATGTCTGAGGGAGGGAAGGAGAGGATGAGTTAAGTGTTATCTGCATAGCAGTGGTATGAAAACCCATGTGAGGATATGAGCGCACCAAAAGATTGAGTATAGATGGAGAAGAGGAGAGGACCAAGTACTGAGCCTTGTGGGACACCAGTGGAGAGTCTGTGGGGAACAGATGTGGATCCCCTCCATGTCACCTGATATGACCGACCTTCAACGTAGGATGCAAACCATTGCCATGCTGCACCACAGATTCCTAGGCTCATGAGGGTGGACAAGAGAGTGTTATAGTCCACTGCTGAAAGGTCAAGGAGGATGAGGACTGAAGACAGTTTAGCTGATCTAGCAGCATGTATCTTCTCAGTGACAGCCAAAAGGGCAGTCTCTGTGGAGTGTGCTGGTTTGAAGCCTGACTGGTTGGGATCTTGGAGGTTGTTCTGTGAGAGATAAAGAGATAGTTGATTGTAGACAGTTCATTCAAGGGTTTTAGAAAGAAAAGAGAGAAGTGATACCGATTGGTAGGTGCTAATGTCAGAGGGATCCAGATTGGGTTTCTTCAGGATGGGAATAACACTTGCTCTCTTGAGTGATGTTGGTACATGACCAGATGTTATGGAGTTATGATGATAGTGGAGGAAGGTCTTGAGAGATGGTCTAGAGCATTGTGTAAGGGATTGGATCCAATGGGCAGGTGGTAGGATTTCAGGACAAGATGATTTTCAGGATCTCTTCTGTTCCTAGTTTAGAAAAATGTGCCAGCGAATGAGAAGGAGAATCCTCAGAGGGTAGTGTTGGAGTTGCGGTAAAAGTGAAGGTCTGGCAGATTTTTTCAATCTTCTCAATCATAAAAAGTGAGAAAGTCTTCAGGAGTCAGGGAGGATGGAGCAGGAGGAGCCGGTGGGTTGAATACTGAAGAAAAGATGTTGTGGGGATTGCGAGGATCTTCTGCAGACGTTTTCAGCTTTTCCTTGTAGAAGGCAGTCTTAGAGGAAGTCACTTCAGATGAGAATTTGGACAGGAGAGCACGGTAAGAGGCAAGATCTGTGTCAAGTTGTCATTTCTTCCACTTTCTCTCTGCTGTTCTTACTTCTCTCCGATTGCTGCGTAGCACATCCGATAGCCATGGAACAGGGCAGGAAATCTTCCTGGGTTTAGAAGATAGAGGGCAGAGGAGGTCCATGGATGAGGAAAGTGAGGAGAGGAAAGTGTCTGTGGCTAGTTCCAGTGGTAGGGAGGAAAAGGAGTCAGGGTCAGGAAGGGATGATAGGGTGCAGGAGGTTATGGAGGAATGGGAGATAGAGTGGAGGTTTCTACAAGTCGGAAAGAAGTATTGATGGCTGGTGGTTTTAAGCAGGATAGGGAGGGTGATGGTGAAGGATAACAAGAGATGATTGGAGATGTGGAGTGGGGTAGCACTGATGTCTGTAGCTGGAGAGGGGCAGCTGAAGACAAGGTCCAGGGCGTTTCCTCCTTTGTGTGTAGGAGGGCAGCTGTTGAAGGTTAAGAAGAAGGAATGCAGAAGAGGGAGAAGGCAAAAGGACTTGAGCTTGTCGGAGGCGAGGTAGAAGTCTCCGAGGACATTAAGAGGGGTGCTGTGCTATTCAGGCTTTCTTTCTCTCTGATAAACACATGCATCATATCCATGACATTTTAACTGATATTTAAGTAACCCTTAAATTTTACATAATACATTTTTAGATCTTTAAATGTTTGTAAAAAAAAAAACTGAAATGCTAGAGGTGTAACACAATGCTATTATCTGTATTTGTTTAGTGCTCAAAATATTCATAACTGTTTTCCTGTTTGGGTTTAAACAGAAAGTGGGCGTGGTCTGTACCAGAGGGTTTTTCATGTGAACCCTATCACTATGCCCTGAAAAACAGTGAAAAAATCAGGACTGCTACAAAAAGAAAACATTTTTATTTACAAATTATAACACATCTATTAATTTACATACTTATTTATTTATTTATTTATTTATTTTAATTGTATAACTCTTGAACTGAACAACTGAATTGAATTGAACAATTCTTGAACCAGACGTCCTGTGAAACTTTATGGAAAGTTTTCTATCTTCTATCTCATGTGACTGAGTAAAAAAGCTAACTATGTTTCAAAACAGCTATGTCTTTCTCAAATCAAGAAACTGTTATTTACTATTGACAACAACAGCTACCTAATAATATATGATCAGATTTACTTTAGCGTTTGTTACATTCCAGAAAGATCAGAAAAGTTCACTGGACACGCAACAGAATCTGTTATTAAAGCTGGACATGGTACTGGCTCCATGAGGACAGATAACATCAGAGAAATTGGCTTATTGACCTCACTGTAAAGTACGAGTAGAATTAGCATGTTATCAGTGGTGGTTGGTGATGATATTAGATGGGAGGCTAAAATCTATCAAAAGCTCAATAGTTTAATTGAACAATTTTATATATATATATATATATATATATATATATGAAGAGAGTTCTTGGTACACCTAAAAAAGATTAGAAATCATTGCATTCTAATCATGTTTCAAACAAAATTTTTAACATTTATTAGTGTCACAGGTGTCTTCAATCTTTATAACAGCCAATCAGCCTATTTAAAGAGAGAAAATGCCACTGTGTAGGTTTGTATCATTGTGTGCACCATGCTGAACACTGACCAGAGAAAGCAAAGGAGAGCTCACTGAGGAGCTCAGAAAGAAAATTGAAGATAGTCATCTTAAAGGTAAAGGCTATAAGACCATCTCCACCCAGTTTGATATTCCTGTGACTACAGTTGCAAATATTATTAAAAAGTATAAGGTTCATGGGATTGTAGCCAACCTCTCAGGATGTGGCCGCAAGAAGAAATGCAACCCAGGGTTGATCAGAAGGATTGTGCAGATGGTAGACAACATGATTACTGAAAGAACAACATAAAAAATACAGACTGGAATTTGCTAAAATGTATGTTGACAAGCCACAGTTTCTGGGAGAATGTCCTTTGGACTGACGAAACAAAACTAGAGCTTTTCGGCAAGTCACACCAGTTGTATGTTCAAAGACAGAAAAATGAAGTTTTCAAAGAAAAGAGCACCATACCTACTGTGAAACATGTTTTGGGGCTGCTTTGCTGTGTTTGGCACAGGGGGCCTTGAATCTGTGTAGGGCACAATGAAGGCTCAAGACTATCAAGGCATCCTGGAGAGAAACATACTGCCCAGTGTCAGAAAGCTCTCCCTCAGTCACAGGTCATGGGTCCTCCAACAGGATAATGACCCAAAACACACAGCTCAAGAATGGTTGGGGAAAAACATTGGACTATTCTTAAATGGCCCTCTATGAGCCCTGATCTTATTCCTATTGAACATCTGTGGAAAGATCTGAAAAATGCAGTGTGCAGAAGGCACCCTTCAAACCTCAGCAGTTTGCTCAGGAAGAGTGGGCCAAAATACCTGTTACCCGATTTAGAAGTCTCCTTGTAAACTACCGTGATCACTTATTGGCAGAACATAATGGCATCAAAAATAATGTCTGATTTGTGTTAAAGATGGAATTAACAGTGATTGATGCCATTAATGTTTGTCAGTTTCAAATTATTTCAGAGATAGTTGTAGGTTCTTCTTTTTCATGGAAGGGTATCACCAATTTTGTCCACGTCTGTACATGTTAAAATATAGCTGTAATATGGTTGTGTATGTGTGTTCAAGATCAATGTTCTTATATTTCATCATTTCTCTTCCAGGCTGTGTAAGTGTAATCTGACAGAGGAAAGCTGTAGAGTTCTGTCCTCAGTTCTCAGCTCAAACTCCTCCAGTCTGAGAGAACTGAACCTGAGTATCAATAAACTGCAGAATTCAGGAGTGAAGCTGCTCTCTGCTGGACTGAAGAATCCACACTGTACACTGGAGATACTGAGGTACACACAAAGCAGAGTTTTATAAATGCAGCAGCGTCCAGTTTTCATCTGTGGTAATTGTAATTGTAGTGATCTGATATATCTTCACTGTTGTGTGTGAGATGGAGAGTAAATGTACTGTATATAAAGATTTTGTGTAGTTCATGTTTTCAATGCTAAAACTGAGTGTGTTAAGTGTGAGAAGGTTTTCTTTCTTGCAGGATGTGGTGCTGCAGTATTACAGATGAAGGTTGTGCTGCTCTGGCTTCAGCTCTGAGGTCAAACTCCTCATCACACCTGAGAGAACTGGATCTGAACTGTAATAATCCAGGAGAATCAGGAGTGAAGCTGCTCTCTGATCTACTGAAGGATCCACACTGTAAACTGGAGACACTACAGTGAGTTACTGACTTACTGTCTCTTTACTGTACTGTACTGTAAGATATTGAATAATATTATATTGTATATTACACAGTGAGTCAGTTTTATTGTGTGTGTGTTGGTGTTCATGCTGATGATCTTTGTTTACACTTATGCCCTTCTCTGTCTTTCAGCATTACAAATTATAAATTCACAAGGACTGGCATATGACAGGAGTCTCACCTCTGACCTCTTTTCCAGGATAAAGCAGTTTTGGTGAAGCGTTAGAACTCGTCCCACATTTCCAGCAGTTTGGGAGCTGAATCATTCATATTCAGATGTAGAAGTTCCATAACAATAACTGTGACTGATCACATCCTTTTATCCACTCAGCTACAAGTTACTTCAGGCTTTAATAACATATTTTACAATCCAAAGTCAAATCCTTCAGCATCTACACACAACACAGAGATATCATCACATCATCACACTGATTACACAAATACACATCCATGTGTTGTAGCTGTTTATAGCTTATTTTTAGCTCCTTACAGTCATGTGAAAAATTAGGACACCCCAACAAATATTCAGTTCTTTATTAAGAAATGTCAACATCTCAATTTCTGATCTTATTTTAATTTGTATCTGTAGATGAAAGTGATGTAATTGCATGTAAACAACAAAAAATCACTTTGTTTTCATTTATTAAACAAAAGAAATCAACAAAAATGAGTATTTAAACTGAGAAAACATTAGGACACCTGGAGGTAATTTTAGCCATTTTAAGTACAAATAAATGTGGGAGTGTCCTTACCTTTTCCAAGAAATTGGATTTTTTTTTTAAATTACATTTTACTGATCATTTTAAAAAGACTTTTCTTTGGTTTTATTTGTTTAGTTATATTACTTGAATCTCCCAATATTGTTAAAATGAAGATCAAATGTCCATATGTTTAACTATGTTAAAAAAAACACAGGCTTTCATGGTATGTCCTAATTTTTTCACATGATTGTATATCTGTCAGGTTAATCAGAGTGTGTTTCTGCTCAACATGGCTTCATTCAGTGACGCATTTTTTTCTCCACAGATGATTGATGCAAAGTTGTAATATTGATTTAATCCTTTTTTACTCAAAGATTGTTCCTTGTTTGCTAACATGTTTAATGGTAATCATGGTAGTTTGACTGTTTAAGATATTTAGATTTTTTAAACTAAAAAATCTCTGAAACTCTTTAACTACATGCACTGTATGTATTCGTGTCATTTAATACAGTTTTGTAGATATGTGGTGTACATGTCATTTACACTATGTGTACAAAATAAACAGTGACTGTGACTGAAACACAACAGTTCAGGTGTTTGAGGACTGTACTGTAATTACACTTAGCATGGACCACTACCAGGACTAACACGTGTTCCACCACACTGAGAAACTTCAATGTTGTGTCACGACTCGTGAACTCTGAGCTGGACTTTCTGACTGTTCATGAGGAATCTTCTTGTAACCATGGTGACAGTGACAGTCTCACTGTCAGGAGTGTAGGGAGTAGGAATTAGCGCGAGTACAGCCTGGGGACCATGTATGGAAATAAATTTGTGCCAAAACTAAACATCCAAATCTAGCATTTCACAAACACAATCTGCTTTGCAAAGGAAAACTCAAACAAACAGAAAGTGATTTGTAAATACAAAGGGCAAATATAAAAAAAATATAAGCCTACATCATATTTCACAAATAAACACAATCCATTCTACAAATCTTTGAACAAATACAAAATCCAATGTATACAAATGCAGCTGAGCAACTTCCTCTTCCAGAACAGCAGTTGGTGCTATCGGTCAGTGTACACTAGTCTCCCTGGAGAAGCTTTACAACACACATGACATTACGCCCAGGGATACAATTTCAAGTTAATAGATATTCAGGTTGAACTTTCTTGATTTCTCTACTCTAAATAAAAGTTTAAATGAATTGGTTTAGACACTTCATTCTACACCCAAATTCTCTACGGAATTTTATACTCAATTTTATTTTCTCAAAACTGGTTGGTCTCAGGTTTCTCTTGATTTCTACTTAGAAAATTAACAAAATTCCTCTGAACTTATCTTGCTTTCACAAACAAATGTTGCTGGCCTCTAATTTACAGACATAACTCACTCCCCCACCCATAGGTATTTAATTTGGAACAATTACAATATACTTTTTAAAAAGATATCCTTATTTTTTGAGAGATGGTTTTTAGCAGGCATAATACAGTCAGTTATTAAATCAAGAAGGAAAGTTGCTCACTTATTCTGAGTTTCTAGCTGTTTAGCACTTGTGGGGTGCCATCAGTGACACCTGCTGGGTCCTGCCAGGCGGCCCCCTGTCCAGGGTCACTGAATGTGACTGCAGCGAGAGGTAATAATCAGCCTGTTCATCCATCTTAGTTCAGACTCTGCTTATGCTAGTTGTAGTTCTGTGAAGAAAAAAGAACACACAGAAAAGTGTGTTCAAAAGCATAAGCATGAGATCAGGACTAAGAAAGTTAGACATCATCTCAATATGGGAGAACACATACAGTCTTTGGACAGCAACTCCTCCAGCAGCTTGACAGCTGTGTTACAGGATTCCTTCATCCTGTAGTGTTTCTCTGCAGTCACTGTTGATTGGGTCAGGTATTCAGAAACCCTGCTCTTCTGCTGCTCCGTCAGCCACTTGGTGGACGTCAGGATGTCGTCTGGATGTTGTTTACAGGAGGAAACAAAAAAGAAACTTCAGTACTGCCTACGGAGTTATACACAAAATGTTAATTGAAATCATTTAAACACAGAAAAACAAATAATTCCTTGCCCGATCACAGGACCTAACTGTAACGTATCAATTAGCTTCTGTTTTTTTTTTAACCTGTCGGTGTTTGATTAAGGGCAAAGTGGTCCCTCCTGAAATGGGAAAGTGCCACGCCTTACCAAGCACCCATGCCCTTCATTTCACAGTAACTGATAAGTTATTATTTATTTTTATTTCTAAAGCACTTTAGTGAACCCTTGTTACAGCGCGCCTCACAGCACTTCATAAACCTCATAAACCACAATCCTTCACATCCTGCTAAGAGTTATTAACATCAGCATTGTCTACATGGCTTTTTAACTAGTTTCTTCAGTATATTATTACATGAATTAATCTATAAATAAAACAGATCTATTCAAGGCTTTGTACAAATCTAATACACTAATGTGTACATTTTTACATCATTACAAGAGTTAAGAGTGTTGTCTTATTGACAAACTACATTTCTTTTGTGAAGCATCCGAAACTTTAGTGTAAAATTCTACCAGTACATACTGATTTTACTTCCAAGCAGAAAAAAAGCACAAATAAGCTCTCAGTGTGTTATATGAGTTGTGTGGAAATATCGTTTGAGATGAGGTTTGAAAAGCATTGAATTAAATTTCAGAGTCTTTACTGCCATCTACAGGAAAATGCACAAGTTCTCCATCTGACTGAACATTTGGAGGAAAAGTGAAGGCTTTGAGTGAACTTTCTGTGTTTTTACTGCCATCTACAGGAAACACGATGGTACTGTGCGCGTGCACGTGAAGGGGGGGTGTAGGATCCAGCCGGGCAGTCGGATTTAGGCACAACACCTGACTTTCCCCATCGTTTATAAGTTGAGTAAGGGGTGTTCCTAATAAAGTGGTGTGTGTATGAGTAAGGGGTGTTCCTAATAAAGTGGCGTGTGTGTGTATGAGTAAGGGGTGTTCCTAATAAAGTGGCGTGTATGTATAACATCAACAAGGCTTTAAGAGAAACACTATGAAGCTCAGTTAGTGCAGGAAACATCTGGAAAAATGTCCATCAGCTTGTAAGCGTAGAAAAGAAAGAGTTGCAGTGTTTGAATGGTTTACAGAAGTGGAGCAGACTACATGTGCTGTGAATCTGCAGATTTTCACCAGATCAATGAAATCCTCCAGGAGATGAGCCCAGAAAAGCCATTATTGACATGGAGACAAGTTCAGTACGGATCCACTCCACAGTAACAGCGTTTTACTGCCATTAACATGCTGTACACTACACTCACCGGCCACTTTATTAGGAACACCTGCTCATTCATCTCATTATCCAATCAGCCAATCATGTGTCAGCAGAAAAGAGCCTAATTTAACACCACTAGGTAACCCAATTAACACTGATGAAAGAATTCCAGCAGAGTCACAACTGAATGATGGGAAAAGCCCGGGACCTGATGGCTTACAGTCAGTTTTACAAAGTGTGTATTAGTGAAAGAGCAGAGCACCCTTTAGATTATTATTCACCAACCTGCATTCTTTACTCTAGTCTTTCTGTATTATTTCTTATAGTTATTATTTTCAGTTCCTCTTCTTATTTTCAGTAACTTGATCACTGCAACCTTTTTGCAAAGTTTTTGCACATGTTTATGCTGCTACTTATTACTGTACATAGGCTGCTACTCTTATGTTTACACTATTTCAGCTACTTGTATTGTACTCTTGTACTCTGCACTATTGTCACTAGGTTCACTTTTAAACAGAACTGTGTACTGGTCGGCGCTGTAGTCATTGTACTGTCTTGTTCTGTCTGCACGTTTACACTTGTGCACTTTATGTATAAATTATGTAGTCCCCTGTAGTTCTGTGTCGTCTTATGTAGCACCTTGGTCCTGGAGAAACGTTGTTTCGTTTCACTATATACTTGTATATGGCTGAAATGACAATAAACTCCACTTGAACTTGAACCTGTAATCAAACTAACTCCAAAGCTGTGTCCTCTAAATCCTGTGTGTAAAGCCCAGTTTCCCAGCCCTTATCTAACACATGGCAGTGTTTTATCTGCTTTCTCTACAACCCCCGCCTCAGCTCGTGCAGGCCGCTTTGCTTCATTCCAGCTGATGACTGGAATCAGGTGAGTTTGGGGCAGCTTCTGATTGAACATCCTCGGGAGTCTAATGAGGCCTCTCTATAATAGCTTTCTTACCAGTTCAACTCCAACTTCATCAGCACCCTAATAAAGCACTGCATGTTAGTTTTGTTCAGGGTCACTATCTAAACTGAGAGTCTATTCACAAGCACTAGCACTACTACACTTCACATTCAATATTTCCTTCTCTAATGTTTAGGGTTCCTAATAAAACTGCCATATTCAATCATGAGCACCAAAAGTCATGTTCAGTCTCATCACTGCTTCAGTGGAACTTCATATGTTCCGTACGTGGCCTCAGCTATTTCACTCGAGAATCTCCACAACTAGGGAAGAAGATTACACAGATAAAGCTAATATATACCTTATTACAGTAAAACATTATAACAGCATAAATAAAGAATTAATTATAACAAATTAGGAATATTTTGACACCACAACTCCAATACACAGATCTTCTGAGTATTATTATTATTATCTTTTTTTTTTTAAACAAATCAATGAATAAAATTTAAATGTTACACTTTGTCCTTGATAAATATACACCAGTGATTTAATACAATATTATATCTTATCATTTCTAAGCAGAAAAGAAAGAGAAGTGTAGATGATATTAGGTGGAATGACGATAATGTGGAGAAACCCTTCTGCTTTCTGTATGGATATACAATGAATGTAGACATATTCATACATTTACACAGATTTACGGAAGGAATAATTGACCCGAGGTGGTGCATTATTCTTCTAATAATTCAATAGACCAGAGTCAATGATTCCGCTTATGCCACAGTTAGCTCACGTCAAGACAGTGTTCAGATGTTTTATTTCAAGACAAAAGCCTGAAGAGACAGAAAAGCCTGTGAACAAGTATCAATATTTATTTATTTATTTGTTCTATTTTTATTTTATCAGCATTAAATGAAAAAAATGTGAATAAGTAGGCTGTCAGTGTTTATTTAGTCATTCTATTTTTCTATCTAATTATTGTTTATTCTGTTTAATTTATTTCTATATTTGTTTTGGCAATACTTTATTTATTGAAATTAAATTAGTGGTCGATGCTAAGTGTAATTACAGAACAGTCCTCAAACAACTGAATTGCTGTGTTTCAGTCACAGTCACTGTTTATTTTGTACTACACATAGCATAAATCACATACACACAACATATATACAAAGGTGTGTCAAATGACAGGAATACGTACAGTGCATATAGTTAAAGTGTATAAAGTGCATATAGTGCATATAGTGCATATACATTTTTTTAGTTTAAAAATCGAAAAATCTTAACTCGTCAAACTACCATGGTTACAATTAAAACAAATTACCAAACAACAAACAAATTTTTTTAATAAAAAAAGGAGTAAATCAGTATTACAACTGTGCATCAATAATCTGTCACGTTACAACAAACTGAACGAATACAAGTTGAGCAGAAACACACTGAATAAATAGATAAAAATAAGGAGCTAAAAATAAGCTATAAACAGCTATAACACATGGATGTGTATTTGTGTAATTAGTGTGATGATGTGATGATATCTCTGTGTTGTGTGTAGACGCTGAAGGATTTGACTTTGGATTGTAAAATATGTTATTAAAGCTTGAAGTAACTTGTAGCTGAGTGGATAAAAGGATGTGATCAGTCCCGGTTATTGTTATGGAACTTCTACATCTGAATATGAATGATTTAGCTCCCAAACTGCTGGAAATGTGGGACGGGTTTTAACGCTTCACCAAAACTGCTTTATCCTGGAAAAGAGGTTTGAGGTGAGACTTCTGTCATACGCCAGTCCTGGTGAATTTATCATTCTTAATGCTGAAAGACAGAGAAGGGCATAAGT
This sequence comes from Pangasianodon hypophthalmus, assembly GCF_027358585.1. Classification (NCBI taxonomy): domain Eukaryota; kingdom Metazoa; phylum Chordata; class Actinopteri; order Siluriformes; family Pangasiidae; genus Pangasianodon; species Pangasianodon hypophthalmus. The sequence goes on along the minus strand of NC_069718.1, from coordinate 29,246,019 downwards.
GTAAACAAAGATCATCAGCATGAACACCAACACACACACAATAAAACTGACTCACTGTGTAATATACAATATAATATTATTCAATATCATACAGTACAGTAAAGAGGCAGTAAGTCAGTAACTCACTGTAGTGTCTCCAGTTTACAGTGTGGATCCTTCAGTAGATCAGAGAGCAGCTTCACTCCTGATTCTCCTGGATTATTACCATTTAGATCCAGTTCTCTCAGGTGTGATGAGGAGTTTGACCTCAGAGCTGAAGCCAAAGCAGCACAACCTTCATCTGTAATACTGCAGTAACGCATCCTGCAAGAAAGAAAACCTTCTCACACTTAACACACTCAGTTTTAGCATTGAAAACATGAACTACACAAAATCTTTATATACAGTACATTTACTTTCCATCTCACACACACAACAATGAAAATATATCAGATCACTACAATTACAGTTACCACAGATGAAAACTGGGTGTTGCTGTGTTCATTAAAACTCTGCTGTGTGTGTGTGTGTGTGTGTGTGTACCTCAGTGTCTCCAGTGTACAGTGTGGATTCTCCAGTCCAGCAGAGAGCAGCTTCACTCCTGAATCCCGCAGGTTATTGTCACTCAGGTTCAGTTCTCTCAGACTGGAGGAGTTTGAGCTGAGAACTGAGGGCAGAACTCTACAGCTTTCCTCTGTCAGATCACACAAACGCAGGCTGGAAGAGAAAGGATGATATATCAGAACACTGATCTCAAACACACAAGGACAGGACACCACATCAGCACATTTACAGGAGCAGGGACGTCTTTCTGCACTCCGCAATCTCTCAGCTACAATTTATTGTAAGACCATTAGGTCATGTACATAACACACACGTGTGAGAGCGAGCAGCCTACAAACAATACACTCTGATCTGTGTTCAAGTTTCTACAACCAACACTGCAGATATAGTGCATTTTATTACAGAAAATAAAGAATTATAGAACTGTACACTACCAGTTAATAACATGCCAATACTAGTCGTACTTTACAGTGAGGTCAATAAGGCAATTTCTCTGATGTTATCTGTCCTCATGGAGCCTGTACCATGTCCAGCTTTATAACAGATTCTGATGGTGTGTCCAGTGACACACTTTTGTGTGTGTGTGTGTGTGTGTGTGTGTGTGTACGTACCTCAGTATCTCCAGTGTACAGTGTGGATTCTCCAGTCCAGCAGAGAGCAGCTTCACTCCTGAATCCTGCAGTTTATTTCCACTCAGGTCCAGTTCTCTCAGACTGGAAGAGTTTGAGCTGAGAACTGAGGACAGAACTCTACAGCTTTCCTCTCTCAGATTACACTCACACAGCCTGGAAGAGAAATGATGAAATGTTTGATTTATTTATCTGATTGTGAAATGAAGTGTTTCCATCAGTTGGGAAACAAACTGTCTACCTGAAAACAAGGTTCTAATGTCAGGATAAAAATATAAAATGAACAGCCTGTGTATAAACTTGGACTGCTCTTGGACAGATCCATGTGTCTCAGCTCATATGAGACGATGTATTTAACTTTCTGAAACAAGATAATAACAGAGAGGCCACTCTGAACAAACACGTCTCTTTATTTCTAGCAGAGAGTTTTTCATACAGTGTGTTCAGCAGCTCTGGGGAAAGTTCTGCTGGAGAACATTTATACATTTACACACTGTCCTTTACTGCTTCATTACAGTGTGTTCAGTGTGTAGATCAGTGTACATTGTGCACACATTTACTTTCCATTACAAACATTTTCTGGAATATTTTTGCTCCCATAGAACAATAGAAACAGGTCTATAAAATGGTAACAGCTCCATGAGGACAGATAACATCAGAGAAATTGGCTTATTGACCTCACTGTAAAGTACGACTAGTACTGGCATGTTATTAAAGTAAATGTGTGTGTAATGTACACTGATCTACACACTGTAAAAATAAATGTACTTGTTTTCTGATGTGAGAAGTGATGTAGATATTTCAGCATTAACACAAAGCTGAATTTCACAGAGACGGTAAAACAGTTGCTGTTTATTGTTCTTTGGACCTTTTGGACACACACACACACACACACACACACACACACACACAAGAAACAATGCTAATCCACACCATATAAAATAAACACTTTAATTTTTTACTCATATAAAACACTGGGCCTCATTTATCACACTGGATCCGATTTAATTTATTCATAAACTGTGTGTACGAGCATTTACACAGGAAATGTTTAATGTTTAAATTAAAAATGTAATGTTGCGTGAGAGGCTGAAGAGCGCATCAGTGTCAGAGATTTCTGACCAACAGTCAGTGAGACACTTTAAACTATTTAAACACAGCAGTTTCTCTGTGTGATGCTCGGTGTCCATGATCACCTGCGTACAGTGTAGATCTCTTTCTCTCGCCTTTCATGTCAAACCGTTTACTTTTCACCTCACCACATTCACACCTAACTCACCTTTTCTATAAATTGTTCCCAGATTTTGGCCTTTCATGGTGCTGTTACACTGATTAATAATAATATTTTTATTGGTGTTGATGTGAGTAAAAATAACTTCCATTTACCTTTTATGGAGTTTTGGCATCACTAAATACAAATCAGCTGTGGTGTGCACGCATTTGGTCAGGTTTTAAATGACCTATGGCTAAGTGCCAGTTCTGATCACATTTCCATTCTTGTTCTTCTTGACCTGAGTGCAGCTTTCGATACTGTAGACCATGATATTCTTCTACACAGACTTGAACATTGGGTAGGTCTCTCAGGAGCAGTACTAAGCTGGTTCAGATCATACTTGTGTGGTAGACAGTTTTATGTTAAATTGGGAGGTCACTCATCAAGACAATATATTTCAGTCCCAAAAGGATCTATTTGAGGACCCTTGCCTTGCTAGACTCATGGGAAAGCAAGAAATCGGTTTTCATAGTTATGCAGATGACACACAGTTTTATATATCAGTGTCAGTGAATAATCAGAATGGAGCCTATTATAACAGCAAAGGGAAATAAATCTGGACTGGGATGTTTAACAAGTACATATGAGTACATTTTTGTTCATATAGTATATCAGTGTCACTGAGTAATCAAGAGCCAATTAACAAACTGATTACATGCTTGAATGAAATATCTGACTGGATGTCACTGAACTTTCTACAGTTAAACCAGGATAAAATGGAAATAAACAGAAAAGAGAGTACTTACTGAAAAATGAGCTGGTTACAGGTTAGAAATCTGAGTGTAATAGTCGACTCTGATCTCAGCTTTGTTCCTCACATCAATAATATCTCTAAGGTCACATTCAATCATTTGAGGAACATATCACATGCAAAAGTTTGTCCATTTTTATCTAAAGAAAATGAAGAAAAACTCATCCATGCATTTATTCCAAGTTGATTACATTACTGTAATGCTCTCTTTTAGTGACTCCCCCCCCCAAAAAAAACTCTTTATCCATTTCAGTTAGTACAAAATGCAGCTGCTGAACTTCTAACACAAACTAAAGAGAGACCATATTACTCCTATTGTGCAGGAACTGCACTGGTTACCTGTGACATCCAGAGTCGATTTTAAAGTGCTCTTATTAGTTTTTAAAACTCTTAATGGCATTGCACCTGTGTATTTAGCAGCATACCTGATGGATTTCACCCCAAATCATTTTTAACATCAACAACTGCTGGCTTCCTTATGGTGAATTTTAATAAGAAGAAGCTCTGTGAAACTGCTTTTAGTGTCATTGCTCCCAGGATGTGGAACTCACTCCCAGCGTTTATCCATCAGACACCTTCACTAAATATATTTAAAAAGCAGCTTAAACACATTTATTTACCTTTTAGGTTTTAATATTTTATTTTTAGGTTGTCTTGCATTATTATTATTTTATTATATCTTTTCCAGTGTCAAGAACTTTGAGCTGCATTTTATGTATGAAAGGTGCTATATGAAGTTATTACTATTATTCTTATTATTATTATTAGGAATTCACGTTTATTAACATACTTAATGTTCGAGTGTGTGTATGTGTGTGTCTGATGATCTTACTCCAGTGTCTCCAGTGTACAGTGTGGATTCTCCAGTCCAGCAGAGAGCAGCTTCACTCCTGAATCCTGTAGTTTATTGTAACTAAGGTCCAGTTCTCTCAGACTGGAGGAGTTTGAGCTGAGAACTGAGGACAGAACTCTACAGCTTTCCTCTGTCAGATTAGACTTCCACAGCCTGGAAGAGAAATGATGAAATATCAGAACACTGATCTCAAACACACAAACACAGCCATAATACCGCTAAAGTTTAACATGTAACAGAAATGTCGGTGTGTTTCTCTCACACACAGAAATCAGAGGACAGGACACCACATCAGCACATTTACAGGAGCAGGGACGTCTTTCTGCACTCCACAATCTCTCAGCTACAATTTATTAGAAGACCATTAGGTCATGTACATAACACACACATGTGAGAGCGAGCAGCCCACAAACAATACACTCTGATCTGTGTTCAAGTTTCTACAACCAACACTGCAGATATAGTGCATTTTATTACAGAAAATAAAGAATTATAGAACTGTACACTACCAGTTAATAACATGCAGAACGGCTCGAGTCAATGTACTAGCAGGGCTAAGCCCTCTGTCTTTCAAAGATAAAGAAATCTAAATCTTCTTATTTGAAGTTAACAAATGTTTTAAAGAGGACTGTTTTGGATTTTTGAGGAGAAATGGGGAGGCTAGTCCATCTTTCTTGAGAGTCCTGCCCCTTGGTAGAAGCTAAGGAGTAATTGTGTTTAGCAATCTGATTGAGAGAGAAGAAAAATTCAGTTCCTAAGTACTTGAAGTGTGGAACAATGGGAATAGTGGCTGGAATAAATGATGCTATGGCAGGTTCATTTAATGGTAAAAGGACAGATTTTGACCAGTTAATTTTAAAGCCAGAAAGGCAATCAAACTTTCCAAAATGCTAACACATCATCAGCATATAAGGCTAAGTGATGGCGAGTATCATGAATAGAGACGTGTAGCTCCTTGGAAGACTGGAGAATCACATGAACTAAAGGCTCAAGAGAAAGAGTGAAAAGCGCTGGACTAAGAGGGCAACACTTGCATGATGACCTAGAAACTGGAAACAGAGAAGAGTAGATTTGTCCCATTAACACAGATGCAAAGGGAATGGCGTATAATACTTTAACCATATGGATAAAACCTTCCCTGATGGACTGACCATAAGAATAACCATTCCAATGTGTTGAGAGCTTTCATAGCATCGCGTGCTGCTACAGGAACGTTAGGTGCTGCAGCAATGATTATGTGAAGAAGACATCTGACGTTACCTGATGCTAGTCTAGATTTAATAAATCCTGTCTGATCACAGTTTACTAATGATGGCATATAGTGCTGAAGGTGATGGGTGAGTAGTTTCTTGTAGATTTTAAGGACAGAATTCAGAAGACTGAGAGGTCGGTAACTGGCACAATCAACTGGATCTTTTTCAAGAGTATGGGAATTAGGGCTGTATTAATGCCCCTTAAAAAACTGCCATTTTCAATGGAGTAGTTAATCATGTTCAGGAGAAATGAGCCTATTTGATCCCAGAAGGTGACATAAAATTCCAGAGGATTCCATGTGATTTACCTCTTTGCATATCGAGGGCAGCCTCTTTCAATTCCTCCAGGGAAACAGGGTTATCCAAATCCTTTGAGTCCAAGCTAGAGAGCTGAGGGAGGTTTTACTTACTTAGAAAATTGTCATATCTATCCTGATCTAGTAATATTTTTGATTTGTATAAGCTGAAACAAAAAGATTGGAAACTATCATTTATCTCTTTAGGATCAGTGGTAATATTCCCATTTGGAGTCTTAATAGCAGCAAACTGCTCACTAGTTCTAATTTTCATAATAGATGACTAGGACTGGCACCTTGGAAATAGTAGCACTGTCTTGTCCTATGTATCTGAAACTCTGAACACTGTTTTGGAATATAATTTATTTCTTTTTTGATTATATATCTGTCTGTAGTGCCACTCAGTCCTCCACCGAGCCGTTTGTTAAAGCTAATAAATTCCTTAAATTCAGTCATAAATTGTGATATGTATATGCTAATAGCCCAGGAATGCAGAGCTGTAGCGAGCTCCCTTTCTCTGAACCTCAATAAGCTGGAACTATCGAGCACCGGGTCCCATATCGTGTTAAATTCACCACCGACTATTAAGGAATAACTAGGTAATTGTATCATAGATGGTTTTGTCAAATGTGTTTGGAGCATATACAGAGATAAGAGCAATTTTCCTGCTGTTGAGTTCTACCGTAGAAAATTGTTATCTGTCCACATTTCCAGCACTTTAATATTAAGATAGCTTCAATAGCTTCTCCTTTGGATTTTGTGTCAAATGATGATAATGCAATCGTATGTTAAAACTTATTGGCTAGATGACAGAATCAACAGATGTGTCTCCTGTAATAGCGCAATATCTATCTTTTTCTGATTAAGAAGATTTAAAGTACTGATTCGTTTGTGGGGAGCGTTCAATCTGCCACAGTTCCAAACCAAAATATTAAGTTGACTCACTATCTAATACAACATGTTCATAGATAATATCTGGAAAAAATAAGTAACACCTGCTACCACAACCGCTGCGTGTTACGTCGATGCCTGTATCCAACTTTGTAGATGAGAGTCCCACTCTCAAGGAATCATGAGTTACCAACTCTTACTAAATCTTGAATTATCAATTAGCCTAGCCAGCCCGAGTGAACCTGGCTCAGACAGCTAGGAGGGCAGTCCAGAACGTTCAGAAATAATATGCATGAAACTGGTGGCTGTCGTCCTTCGGAGTCCAGCAGAAAAGAAACAAAAATGAATTTACTGCAATATCAAATATGAAATGATGATTGATGATTATCAGTTTCTGTAGCACCATTAGCCTGGCTAGCTTAAACATGTCCAGTACGAACGAAGCTCAGAAAAAGGCTGCAGCACCACACCAAAAGCATTGTTAGCCTAGACATCCACAGTCAGCTCAAAGGTTGACGGCGAAGCAGCTCTGATCGGCACTGCTGCTGTCGAGTTCAGGAAATCCTCTGCATGCTTGGGAGAGTTAGAGGAGTGAAAGCAGGCACCACCTGTGATTTTCACTGTGGCAGGATAGAGTAGGAAAAACTCAAGCTTTTAGCTCGTGCCATGGACATGGCCTAGGAGGAGACCATGCGTCGCTTCACCATGTAGTTACTGTAGTCGGGGTGAAGGGCACTTTTCTTCCGTCAATGATGAGGGGCTCTTTCTTAGCAGCATGAAGAATGGCTCGGTGGGTTGTATAACAAAAAGAACATTGAAAATCAGAGTGAGATTTTCCCCTCGCTTGGTTACTGCGTTGCTGTAGATCCAGTGTGCAGAGAGGGGAACAATTGGGGTAAGGATCGTGAAAAGAACTGGACAGCATTGGTGCCTTTGTTACCCTCTCTCAGCCCAATAATACGGATGATACATCTGCTGTTCAAATCTTAGTAATCCGCCAGCTTAAGCTCCACTGACAGAAGAGTTTTTTTCATGTCTGTTAAGAGTATTGGAATTGCTTGTCACTCTCAACTCTAGCTTGTTGATTTTTGGGTTTATTAGGTTGATGCTTGTAGTTAGCATGTCTAGCTTGGCTTGGATAGCATTTAGCTTAGCATCCGTGACCCCTCCCATCTGCTGTATCTGAGCATGGTGCAGTTCAAGCTAGTTATACTGTTTTTCAAGCAGTCTTTCCAGCACAGATTTGGCTATTGAATTGAAGTCAGGTCAAGTATTCTTGGAGTTCATAGCCATAGTCTCTAAAAAGTGCTGAGCCATTATAGGACTGTGAGGAAAATTGGTCAGGTGGGGTAAAACAACAATTTAGGGTGCTTGGGCTCAGAACAAATTATTCAAACAGCCATCATGTTCAGCCAGTCATGTGACTCCCCCTTTTTTTGGAAGTTTTTTAAACCGAGTGCAACAGCACTTATTGTCATTTTAAGACCATTTTATGTCACTGATATAATGATAATATAATAGCATAATAATGCATGTACACCCTTTCAAAGGGCAATGAATTTTTCATTCTTAAGAATATTCAGACATTGGAATATCAAAAAAAAATTAAATATCCTTAATAAATGAAACAAAATAAAATAAAACCATACAACCAAACTAATAAATAAAATGAAATACAATGTTGTGATTTCTTTATGCTTTAGTTATTCATTGTCTGTGTTTCAGTGTTCTGGCACCTAGCGCCTTACTTAAGTTCACTTGTGCATTCGTGTCATTTTGTGCACAAGCAAGTTGTAATATTACGTTTATGTTGTGTATATGTCTGATTAATCTCATATGTGTATAGAATGTATTTGGGTGAGTTAATTAACCCGCAAGTAAAGCACTTCAGTTTACCAGTGTTCATTCACTGTTCAGCTTCAGCTCACGTAGCTTAAGCAGCTCAACCCTGACATTATTCACTATGACTGGATTATTTGGAACATTACAATGATTATTTCTAGATTTTTCTTCTTCAAAAAACCTTGTTAGCGCATTGTTAATATCTTGCATATCATTTTTTTAAACAGTATTTTTTAATTAAAATTGGTGCTAGTGCTTGATATACATCTTAAATTCGAACACACACAGCTTTTGCATTCGAATGTGCATTTTTATCTTAAATTCGACAAATATTCGAAGTTTGAATTTTAATTTGACAGCCCTAGAGCAGACGAGAGGACAGAAGCAGTGAATGGCTGAAATGCTGGAGACATTCATTCTTATGTAAACAAACACACATGTAAACATAATGGGCAATATTGAGGTCAGCAAAAATGATCAATGAGGTGATGACCATGTATCGAACGATAAGTTGATATCGCAATTATCATGACAGACCTACCAGCGGTCATAAGAAAAACACACAGAATGGTAGGAAGAGTGAAGTCTAACGAGCACAGCACTGTAGATTGAAGGTGATGCAAGGGGATTACAAAGAGTGACACATAATTTGGGCTATAATCTTTTATGTCAGACTACAAAAATGTCTCAGTCTAGAGTATGTGTGTGAGTATATATATATATATATATATATATATATAAATATACATATATACACATGTCTATACACCTCAGTATCTCCAGTGTACAGTGTGGATTCTCCAGTCCAGCAGAGAGCAGCTTCACTCCTGAATCCTGCAGTTTATTGACACTCAGGTCCAGTTCTCTCAGACTGGAGGAGTTTGAGCTGAGAACTGAGGACAGAGCTCTACAGCTTTCCTCTCTCAGATTACAGTCACACAGCCTGGAAGAGAAATTATGAAAGATCTGAACACTGATCTCAAACACACAAACACAGCCATAATACAGCTAAAGTTTAACATGTAACAGAAATGTCAGTGTGTTTCTCTCACACACAGAAATCAGAGGACAGGACACCACATGAGCACATTTACAGGAGCAGGGATGTCTTTCTGCACTCCACAATCTCTCAGCTACAATTTATTATAGGACCATTCAGTCGTACTTTACAGTGAGTTATATGTTGAATTTCACAGAGACATTACAATAGTTGTGTGTTGTTCTCTGTGCTTGTACAGTTACAAATCTGTCACCTTGAGACCTCCAATTTATATATATATTTATTTATTTAGATTTTTTTGTGTTATTATTTCAGTTATTATTATTTTTACTTGACAATCAGACCATATTTTTTTATGAGTATTTTTTTTAATAATCGCGTTACAGTGAGGGAGACGGTGCAAGTGACAGTACAGAAAAGACAAAACCATAAGTGTAACGCAGCAGGTGCCTTCTCAGGCAGATCCGCGGCCACCTTCACGGGCTTTTATAGCGCGGCGATCTCAACAAGGTAATCAGCGTAAACGTGCAGCACCTGGCCGCGCCTCTATATAAGCCCTCTGATTGTCTCACTCTGCGTGCGGACATAGATCTGTGCCAGGTAACAGAGCAGAGCCACGCTTCTCTGATTGGTGAGTTTGACATGTAAAAAAGAAAAAGAAGTGAAGAAGAGAAATAAAATAAAAAAATATTTATGTTTAGAAAGAAAAGGAAAGGGAGAGAAATTATTGAGGGAAAGAAAGAAAAGGGAGCTCAGGATTAAAGAGGAAGTGGCACAAAACTAACGAGGAGGACAGACAGAGTCCTCACTCCCAGATAGAGATTCTGCCATCTTAAGTTAGAGATTATGTCTCATTTGGTGCCTTTAAGTTCGGCCAGAAGGAGGGCCAGTTTTAAGTTGTGTTTTTCCGCCGCGCTGCGGCGCTTTGAGTTCAGCCGTTAGATTTGAGCTTCCCGATCCAGTATCACAAGTACTGCAACACTCATACATTCCATTCAATAAAATCAGCTCAGTGGGTAACATCACTGCTTGCGGTTCACAACCTCTCCGGTTCGTATCCCGCCTTAAGCAGCTGCATTTTAGGCGGAGTCTTTTGATCCGTCTCCGCACTTGGCTCCTCCCAAACCATATATATATATTGTCCTCTCGGGCAAGCAGGGCCTGCGCGACATTTATTGAACAGCTTATCGCCTAGCCCTATAACAATAAGACAGAAATTTAATCATGACTGCAGCCGTTAAACATGTTACTGTGTAGTTTATATGCATGTAATGATTGGGGGCATACTGTAGTTAATGGTTCAGGGTGTGTGTGTCCATATATGATTTTACACAGACACTGGTTCAGGTGTTTGGTGTGGACCCGAGTACAGGTGGATTGTTCATATACATCCAAACAGATCCAAACTCAAGAGAAAGTTTGATCTGTCCAAACCAAACAAGGTAAGTGTCAAAGTGTACTTATTCTCTCTCACATGTGTCCCTCTGTGCAAATTCGGAGCTAGGAGCTACTAGCAGTGTGATGTAACAAAATGAAAACAAGCATGGAGGAGCATGACAGAGCGAAACTCCCCACAACACTCCAACATAGAAAAGACATCAGCCCAACTAAAAGATGAGGAACTGGAATCTAAAAAGGGATGTGGTAATGTCAGTTGGACTCCTGAAACTTGAAACTGAATAGAGCATTTTAATATTTACTTTTATAGATATTGTATTCATATTCTTTCCATTTTTACAGTGTTATGTTTTTCTTGTTCTGATTTGTGATAGTTCTCTTCAATATCTATTTCAAATCAAAGGAGAAAAGAAAAAAGTGCCTTTCACTGGTGTTTAATTCACAAAATTCACAGAAAGCAGTGATGAATGAATCCAGTTATTTTGTATAGATCATTTTTTCCAACAATTTTAGAGAAAACCAAATATATTGTGATGTAAGATTTTGTCCATATCGCCCAGCCCTCCGTGCAGACATAACATGATAGTGTAAAAAGTGAAACAATCTTCTGTAAAAGTACCAGAGGTTTATTTAAAGATGATTAGAGTAATTATTAACAAACATTAATCCAAACAGTGCAGTTCAGTGTTACATTAATATTACAACCATGCAGGAATATATTTATAAATCAAAATACTCACTCAGCTTTTCTGGAGGCTTTAACCACTGGCAGAAGCCTCAGAAGACATTCATCTGATCGATCATATTTCCTCAAATCAAACACATCCAGCTGCTGTTCTGAGTTCAGCAATAAAAACACCAGAGCTGACCACTGAGCAGGAGAGAGTCTGGTTCCACTGAGACAATAGTATTTTTTTCTCTTCAGGTAAGTTTGTACTTCCTGCACTAGAGAATGATCATTCAGTTCATTCAGACAGTGGAACAGATTGATGGATTTCTCTGGAGATGGATTCTCCCTGATCTTCTCCTTGATGTACTCGACTGTTTCCTGTTTGCTGTGAGAGCTACTTCCTCTCTGTGGTATTAAGCCTCGTAAGAGAGTCTGATTGGACTCCAGTGAGACACCCAGAAGGAAGCGGAGGAACAGGTCCAGGTGTCCATTCTCACTCTGAAAGGCCTTGTCCACTGCACTACTGAGGAAATCAGACATGTTTGGCTTTCTGAAAAGATCAGACAGATCAGTGGTTTGTTGTTCTGTTACATTCCTGCTGATGAAGCAGAGAAATGCGTATAAAGCAGCCAGAAACTCCTGAACACTCAGATGTACAAAGCTGAACACCTTCCCCAGGTGAAGCCCAAACTCTTCTCTGAAGATTTGGGTACACACTCCTGAGTACACGGACACTTCTCTGACATCAATGCCACACTCTCTCAGGTCTTCCTCATAGAAGATCAGGTTTCCTTTCTCCAGCTGTTGGAAAGCCAGTTTTCCCAGTGCCAGGATACTCTCTCTGGTCTGCTGAGGATCAGGGTCACATTTTTGATGGTACTTTTGGCCCTTGTGTTTGATCTGAAAGATCAGGAAGTGTGTGAACATTTGAGTCAGAGTCTTGGGGATCTCTCCACGCTCTGCTTCACCCAACATTCTCTCTAGAACAGTGGCTGAGATCCAGCAGAAGACTGGGATGTGGCACATGATGTAGAGGCTTCTTGAAGACTTCATGTGACTTACGATTTTAATGGCCAGGCTCTGATCACTGATCCTCTTCCTGAAGTACTCCTCTTTCTGAGGATCACTGAACCCTCGCACCTCTGTCACCTGGTCTACACACTCAGGAGGGATCTGATTGGCTGCTCCTGGTCGAGAGGTTATCCAGAGGAGAGCAGAGGGAAGCAGATTCCCCTTGATGAGGTTTGTCAGCAGCACATCCACTGAGGCTGACTCCGTCACATCACACAATCTCTCATTGTTCTGGAAATTTAGAGGAAGTCGACACTCATCCAGACCATCAAAGATCAACACCACTTTGTAGGAGTCACAGTCTATTAATTGTAGTTTTCTCATTTCAGGGAAAAAGTGATGAAGAAGATTCATCAGACTGAGATTTTCCTGCTTCATCAAATTCAGCTCTCTAAAGGGAAGTGGAAACACGAAGGTGACGTCCTGATTTGCTTTTCCTTCAGCCCAGTCCAGAATGAACTTCTGCACAGAGACTGTTTTTCCAATTCCAGCAACTCCTTTAGTCAGCACACTTCTGATGGACTTGTCTTTAAAGAGGTCATTACATTTGATGGGTGTCTCCTGTGTTGCTGGTCTCCTGGACGCTGTCTCAATCTGTCTCACCTCATGTTCATTATTGACGTCTCCACTCCAACCCTCTGTGATGTAGAGCTCTGTGTAGATCTCATTCAGAAGTGCTGAGCTTCCATGCTGTGAGATTCCTTCATTAATTCTTTTAAACTTCTCTCTCAGGTTGGATTTCAACTTTGGCTGATACACAGAGGCCACAGACTCTAATGAACAAAGAAATAACATGTTTTAGTGAAAAATCACTGAGAACAATATAAAATGTAAAATTCTTTCAAATGTTGCTGTTCATTCCTGATTCATGTACTAAATATTACTGTGAGGCAGTGGTTTCACAGACTCCAGAAAAACCCCACCCCAGGGGAAAAGGGGAAGAATGATGGCAATACTCGCTGAGATGTTATAGTGCAAGGTGATGTGAGGAAGTGACCTGGCCCTATTGGTTAACACACACATACATACACACACACACCGCAACGTACCTCATTCTTCCTCCGTAAACCCCTGCTGAGGCGATGTGGGTGCACACGCATGCTATTAGCATACTGGACTTTCATACACACAAACATATCCACTCCGTTTCATCCCCTGACATTAATTCACGCTGCGCATGACAACACAAACACACCTACATATATTTGAGTTAATGGTTTATGGTGTTTTGCTTTCTTTTTCTTTGTTTTATGTCTTAAATACACACTGGTGGTTTGTGCTTGTTATTGTCTGTGTAGTGGGTTCTTCGTGTGGCGTTTCCTCCATAGGCCGGCTGGGCGCCACCCGGTGGCCTGGCTATATACTGCCAGAATTGGCGCGAAGCAACCGGAAACAGACTAGTCTACTGTGTGTCTCATAGGGCAATCGCGAAATGTTTTTATGTTTACGTTATATCTTTATTTGCTATTATGGTGTATAATGTTTTATTTTATAGGGTAAAGATATATATTATGTAGTAGATGATATCTTAAATGTATGATATGGGTGTATTGTTGTAAAATATGTGCCTATTTACCCTGTACCTTCCTTGTTATTTGGTTTAATCCAAAGAGGGGCGGGCCTTAGAGTTTAAAAGAGAGCCCCAAACCAGTGTGTGGTGTGGTTGGTAGGTTGGTTGTTGTTTTTGAGCGAGCGTGCAACTGTGGTGCCGTGAGCAATATCTGTTGGAGTATAAATTATTGTATATAGAGTTAAAGTATTTTTTTTGTTTGTTGTTTGTTTGTTTGTAACTTTGTATATAGCTTTGGGGTTTTTTTTTTTTACCCCCTACTGGATCACCTCTCGAGCACTGTAAATAAATCATCACCTTGCACTATAACATCTCGGCGAGTATTGCCATCATTCTTCCCCTTTTCCCCTGGGGTGGGGTTTTTCTGGAGTCTGAAACCACTGCCTCACAATTACTGAAGGAACAGGACCATTGTACAGAGTAAAATCAAACTTAAAACTAAGTGTTAATATCTAAAACAATTTCCTCTCTCTAAAGTGAACCTGATGGAATAAAGTCATGACTCAGAGCTCTTACTGTTGTGCAGTGTGTTAGCGAGATCTGTGTGGTTCATGTTCTTCAGGATGTGCAGTGTGATCTTCAGCGCTCCCTCTCTGACACTGTGCAGATCCTCCTCATCCTCCACCTCCCTCTCAGTGCATGCTGGGTAATCTGGACTCAGGAGCTTCCTAAACCTCTTCAGCTCATTCTTTATCAGAGTGATGACTTTGTGTTCCAGCTCCTGGTTGGAAACACACAGTAACAGATCTAAATATTATAATGTTACACAGTGAGAGTGTTACGATCGCCAGCTGGAGTGCCCATGGACTCCACTAGAGGGCACTCTACCCTGGACTCTTGCCATTGTTCTCAGGACTCCATTTCCCATGTGTTCCTTTCCCCACCTGTGTCATGTGCTACCCTTGTTTGTGTGTCATGTTCTGATTGGTTCCTTTGTTTCGTGTGTCATGTTCTCATTGGTTGGTTTTGTCATGTGTTCTCCCTGTTCTGTATAAAAGTTGCTCACACCTGCTCCTAGGTTGCTGATTATTGTTTGTGTGTTTATAGCCGTCTCTAGTTTCCGTGTCTCCTAGTTTACCTGTGTTTTGACCCTTGGACTGTTCTCCTTGTTTTTGATTGTTTGCTGCCTGCCCTGACCATTGCCTGTGTTTCGGATTACTCTTTTGTCTCTGCCTTTGTTTGTACTGTTTGCTGGTGCTCGACCCTGCCTGTTTTGACCACGTTTGTAAATAAAGCCTTGCACATGGATCCCCAACTCCGTTGTCGACCCCCACGTTACAGAGAGATGCTTTTAGTTTATGAAAAGAAGCAAAGTCTCTTTCTATTACCACAGTTAAAACTGAAATTGTATCTGATTACCCATAATGCTGCGGCACATCAATAAACCTATAAATTGTCATTATCTTAAATAAAAAACCTGCAACCTACTCACACACAGGTGACACACATTAAAAAGACACAAACCTTGAATATGGACTCCAACTGATTTCTGCTGATGTTTGATTTCTTCTTTTGTGGTCTGTGAACAAACAAAATACATCATGTAATATGGACTATATGTATTCATAGCTGCACAACACACACTAATAAATAAAGAGACGGATATTTAACACTATTCTCTTAACACAATACACTGATTTCAGGATTTCCTAACTGACACTAACATATGTAGAAACAAATGTTTGAATGAATGAGCAAATAAATAAAACAGTTATATTGTCATTAATTTCCCAGGTGTAAATGTTCTTCTGTAGCACCACAGACCCTCCAGCTCAAGGACTGAAGGCTGAACTGAACTCTTAAAGCACTTTTCCTCACTGCCAGTCCGAGAGCTGCAGCACTGCACAGTTTAGTGTTTTACTGCTTCAACATCTGATAAAGCTCATGAAGGGCTTCATAATGAGGCGAGTGAGTTTGATCAGGTGGAACACTGCTGTAAAACACCTCACTATACTGACCTCACATCAGTAGAACTGCCTCTGTCTCTGAAGTTAAGTGGAAATCCCATTGACTCCTCACTCTTCATGGACACACAGCTGGGTTCTGGTGAGTCTGATCTCTTTCCCTCCATCATTCTAGAATTACAACAGAAATATCAGCAATAATTAATACTCTGCTGTCTCAGCACTGTTAAACAATGTGTTCATCATTAAACACCAATAATTCCATCTTTTTAATTCAGCTACCAATCACAGCTAACTGACTCAGCTGGGTCTTAAAGCCTGTAGAGTTCACTGACTCAAAGCTATGCTGCTCTTATGCTACACATTACACAGTCCTTTTTACTCTTCTCTCAGTGAATGATTTCTCTAAACTGTTCTTACATCAGATCAGTGATATATTCACTGCTATTAATCACCTTAAAGCAAAGTTTAGTTCCTCTGTTAACTAGTGAGTGTTTAGAGATACAGATCTGTTCCCATGAGACGGTGTGTATTTATTGCTGGTGAATGGAAAAGTAACTCACCTCTCGTCTTTCTTTAAGTCCTGTTTTCCAGACACACTCATGTTGGAGGTCATGTCTCCTTCTCCAGATTACAGCAGGACACACGTTTACTTCACTCCAACATCGGTGTGTTAAATCAAACCCTGTATCAGCACAGAGTTCACTTACAGGAAATAGTCACGGTATCAAGTCCTAAAACAACCTGTGTACATTAAACCTTCAGTACAACCCCACAAAACTCTTCTGCATCTAGTGTCACTTCAGTGTGTTTATATATTATAGCTTTAGATTTAGATACTCACTGTGTTTACATATTATAGCTTTAGATTTAGATACTCACTGTGTTTTTACTCCTGAAATGGTTTATTTTCTCCTCGATACAAAATGGAGCTTCTGAGTTTCACTTTCTTTTTCACTTCCGTCTAATGGTTTATTCTGCAGAGGTTAAGGGCAGTGTGTGTGTGTGTGTGTGCGTATTTTAAAGTGATTCTGCAGTAAAACAGTCAACAGCAAAAACAGAACAGTGCATTGAACTGAATTGAAATCTCGATCCTGTGTCCTACAGTGCTGAGTACATGGGGCATAAAATCCATTTGGATCAAAATGAAAAGCTTGGGATGTTTATAGTGACCCACGTCCTTGATGGATATAGCAGCAAAACTGTGGGGTATTCAACACTACCTGTAAAGTATAACCTCACAATATACAGAGAAGTCTACAGGGAATTTACCAGCGTTTGGTTACACAACAGGCTTACTCTACTAACCACCACAGTCTTATAGTCTAGACTTGAATCAAAATGTTGTATTTTCCAGTTATATTTGTAATGGACTTAGTAATCCCATTCAGAAAGCCTGTCCCTGTTATGTGCTGCACACCAGCACTTCTCTCCTTTGGATCATGGGATCAAGTAAGAGTCGATCACAGGAAAGTGTTTTATCTCACACTTTTTATGCAAGAACAGCTTGCAAAGTACAGCCACAATCAAGCAAGTCTGCCTTATCTGCAAACTCAGTCAGCACAGGTGATTTTGGGATTGCTGGATGAAAGTGTATAAAAAGTGAGAAAGTTTATTCTTTGGTTTATATCAATAGAATGTCTTATTTTGTTAATATGCACATGATATTAAGCAACATTTTCCTCCAACAGGGCCACACAGTTGAGAGAATGTGGCCAGAAGTACATAATCAGCTTAATTACCCAGTAAAGGCATCCTTAATTCAGTTAATAGACAGAGATAAATTGAACATGGAAGATAATGTGGCCAGATATTGCTTATCCAACCTGTCTTGCCATGTAGCCCATCTTGGACTCACCAGAGTAGTTCAGGCATGAAATGCACATAGTGAACAATACGTACAGTATGGAACAGTGAACATACTTATGTATTTTCTATTCTGTTGAAGTTCACCCCCAACCCTATCCTACAGTTATGTTTATGTGTATATACAGAGCTACTAGTTTGTTAGCTACACCTACCTTGTGCCTACACTCACTGAACATTACATTCATTGCCTAGAAAAACTACCGGCAGGTTTTTTTTTTGCTCAATATAGCATAAACAGCATGTAGCAAACATAAACTGTCTTGTTGTACACTCAAGACTTCAGAGAGCCCAGCAACCCTATGCACATTAGTGTTGAAAGAATCTCCTCGGCACCTCATGCACTGGTCAGAAGTCTCCTGCCTCTGCTCTACACACACTTTGCACCCAAGGAGGCTGCTGCAGCATGTAGCAAACATAGACTCTACCATGAGACCTGAATAAAACAAATGACGGACACGATGCCAGCAAAGTACACAAAATCAAGATAAACATGTATTTATAACAAAAACACATACTTGACATGGCCACAGTTAAGTAAGTACATATAAACAACCATATGAAAAGATTCTCGGATGTCCAACCACCTGAGAAACTCATATTTAAAGCTACTTACAATGGATATGAAAAGTCTACACACCCTGTTAAAATGGCAGGATTTTGTAAAATGTAAAATGTGAAATAATAAAAATAAAGTATAAAAATTAAGTGAAAAACATCAGAAATGCTTTTGGAAAAAAAATAGGAAAAAAAAAAAAAGTTACAGTAACCTGGTTGTATAATTGGGGGTGTGGCTGTGTTCACAATGAACCAATCACATTCAATTTCATGTTCAAAAGTAATTATCATACAGCTGTCATCAATGAAATTATTCTGATTAAACCCCAAATAAAGACCAACATGCATTCATACATTTAATTTATAAAATCATTTCATTATTTGAACCAAATTATTTACTGCAAATGCAGAGACTCAAGTTTGGAAATATGGCCACATGAGTGTAACCACACGATACATTCAACACAGTTTCTGTACTTGTCCTGGTTCTGTACTTGGCCAATGGAACCTTTGCCCAAATGAATGGTTCTATGTAGGACCCTTGGAGAGTAAAGGAGCTTGTTCATATTAAAACAGTTCTATAATTCAGAGAATGTGTAATGTGAAATCAGTGCCATTACTTTTTGGATTTTTCTTTTGGATCACCGCTTACACTGAGGTGGTGTACACATGGTGTGGGGGTGTAGGTACGTATGAGTAAGGGGTGTTCCTAATAAAGTGGTGTGTGTGTATGAGTAAGGGGTGTTCCTAATAAAGTGGTGTGTGTGTATGAGAAAGAGGTGTTCCTAATAAAGTGGTGTGTGTGTATGAGAAAGAGGTGTTCCTAATAAAGTGGCCTGTATGTATAAGTAAGGGGTGTTCCTAATAAAGTGGTGTGTATGTATGAGTAAGGGGTGTTCCTAATAAAGTGGTGTGTAGGTATAAGTGTAGCATATAACATGTTGATATTCCTTTCACACTTAGAGCATTTCAGCTCTTAAACATAAACGAGCAGAGAGCTTACTGCAAACTCAATACAACATTCTTACAAACAAACAAGCTGTTCATGAATTAACCAAAGAAGTCAAACAAATCAAACAGTTAAAGGTTTTAATGAGATCAAGCACTGAAATGTGGGATATTTTCAAAAAACAAATACCAGCTTACTTAAAACAAAAATGTAAAGTTACTTAATCAGTAAAAGAAGCAGCATTATAATGAGCTTGTCTCGGACTATGTCCAACTCCAAACCAGACAGAGCAAAAATGTGGAAGATAATGATTTCTTCTACAAAATAAAATCTGAATTATGCAGAATAAATGATGAATTATTCCTAAATGTCCAGCTCCAGGCTGGTCTTGATATAAATCACACAGAAAACCCACAGAATGTAATAAAACAAGTAAACATGAGAATTATTAATGTGTAAACCCCTCAGATAGAGCTGGTGAAATGAGAATATTTTATAAATTATATGAAGTGTTAAATGTGGAATATAATATTATTTTATGTGGAGATTTCAATCCCATTACACATGAAAAGGATAAATTCCCCAATACAAACACATCAATATCCAGAGAAGGGAAACTACTCCAAAAGGTTTGTGAAACACATGAACTGAAAGAGTCTTTTAGACAGAAATTCCCTCAGGACATTGGTTTCACCGTTTCGACTCAAAAATAATAATAAGAAGAGACAGAATGTCCAGCTCTAAACCATCCGAGTAGCACATTACAGACCTGATCACTCAGTAGCCTCGGATCACTGATCTGTGAAAGTGAAGCTAATGATGGAGTCACACGGCAAGAGAAGCTTCTGGAAACTAAATCCCACATGTTTACTACATAAAGAAACTATAGACAAACTGGCAAAAGAAATTCAACCAATAAAACTATTAAAAGATTTAATGAAATGTGGGAAGTTTAAAAAAAATACATAACAACCTTCTTTAAAGGAAAATGTAAGTGACTTAACAAAGCAAAGAAGGACTAGCACAGCAAACTTCTCTCAGAATCTGCTGAACTTCAGTCTAAACAGAATAGAAATGTGGTGGAAGATGATTGTGTGTAGAAAATGAAATGGGAGTTAACAAAGCTAAAGGAGGATTTCTTCTGAAACGTTCAGCTGCAAGCTGGCCTGGACACGACCTCCACCGGAAAGCCACAGAATGGTATTAAAGACTGAGAAACCGCAGGGAAAAGAGGAGCATAAAGGCCCTCAGAGAGAATGATGGAAATATAATCGAGGATGAGGAAGAGAAAAGAGAAAGAACTCTACAGAAATGCCAAGATGCCACATGGAGAAGAAATGCAATGCCAAAGAGAATTTCAGATTTTCTATCTACATGGCCAACTTTAAAAACTAGTGGCATGCAGCACTGAGGAGAGCCAAAAGAAACGCTACTACTACTACTACTACTAATAATAATAATAATAATAACAATAATAATAATAATAATAATAATAATAATAGTAAAGAGTAGAGAAGAGGCGTGTGTTGGAGTTGTTATGGCAGAATAATCCAGTGCACAGTAATAAGGCTGATGAGCTCTGTGTCTGTGGGAAGGACACAAGGCCTACCGGCTGTTTGAGGCGGCGCTGCGTGTTGTGCTGGATGGAGCTTGACTGCCCTCGTGTGGCCAAACCCAGGAACTGCAATTTCCCACAATCACTATTCTGTTATGAAGTATTTTATGGCGGTGTTTATAAGTCTACACTTGTAGTAGTTAGCCGGGGGAGAGTGGAGAGAACTGTTAGAGAAATATTAGAGAAATGTTAGTGAATGCTCTCGCCTCCTCCCCTCCCTTTTTCCCTTTATGTTTTACTGTAATAAGGTATATATTGGCTTTATCTGTGTAATCTTCTTCTCTAGTTGTGGAGATTGTCGAGTGAAATAGCTGAGGCCACGTACGGAACATACACTATATTACCAAAAGTATTCGGTCACCCATCCAAATGATCAGAATCAGGTGTCCTAATCACTTGGCCTGGCCACAGGTGTATAAAATCAAGCACTTAGGCATGCAGACTGTTTTTACAAACATTTGTGAAAGAATGGGCCGCTCTCAGGAGCTCAGTGAATTCCAGTGTGGAACTGTCATAGGATGCCACCTGTGCAACAAATTCAGTCGTGAAATTTCCTCACTCCTAAATATTCCACAGTCAACTGTCAGCTTTATCATAACAAAATGGAAGAGTTTGGGAACAACAGCAACTCAGCCACGAAGTGGTAGGCCACGTAAACTGACGGAGAGGGGTCAGCGGATGCTGAAACGCATAGTGCAAAGAGGTCGTAAACTTTCTTCACAGTCAATTGCTACAGAGCTCCAAACTTCATGTGACCTTCAGATTAGCCCAAGTACAGTACGCAGAGAGCTTCATGGAATGGGTTTCCATGGCCTAGCAGCTGCATCCAAGCCACACATCACAATGTGCAATGCAAAGCGTCGGATGCAGTGGTGTAAAGCACGCCGCCACTGGACTCTAGAGCAGTGGAGACGCGTACTCTGGAGTGATGAATCACGCTTTTCCATCTGGCAATCTGATGGACGAGTCTGGGTTTGGAGGTTGCCAGGAGAACGGTACATTTCGGACTGCATTGTGCCAAGTGTGAAATTTGGTGGAGGAGGAATTATGGTGTGGGGTTGTTTTTCAGGAGTTGGGCTTGGCCCCTTAGTTCCAGTGAAAGGAACTTTGAATGCTTCAGGATACCAAAACATTTTGGACAATTCCATGCTCCCAACCTTGTGGGAACAGTTTGGAGCGAGCCCCTTCCTCTTCCAACATGACTGTGCACCAGTGCACAAAGCAAGGTCCATAAAGACATGGATGACAGAGTCTGGTGTGGATGAACTTGACTGGCCTGCACAGAGTCCTGACCTGAACCCGATAGAACACCTTTGGGATGAATTAGAGCGGAGACCTAGAGCCAGGCCTTCTCGACCAACATCAGTGTGTGACCTCACCAATGCGCTTTTGGAAGAATGGTCAAAAATTCCTATAAACACACTCCTCAACCTTGTGGACAGCCTTCCCAGAAGAGTTGAAGCTGTAATAGCTGCAAAAGGTGGACCGACATCATATTGAACCCTATGGGTTAGGAATGGGATGGCACTTAAGTTCATATGTGAGTCAAGGCAGGTGACCGAATACTTTTGGTAATATAGTGTATGAAGTTCCACTGAAGCAGTGATGAGACTGAACATGACTTTTGGTGCTCATGATTGAATATGGCAGTTTTATTAGGAACCCTAAACATTAGAGAAGGAAATATTGAATGTGAAGTGTAGTAGTGCTTGTGAATAGACTCTCAGTTTAGATAGTGACCCTGAACAAAACTAACATGCAGTGCTTTATTAGGGTGCTGATGAAGTTGGAGTTGAACTGGTAAGAAAGCTATTATAGAGAGGCCTCATTAGACTCCCGAGGATGTTCAATCAGAAGCTGCTCCAAACTCCCCTGATTCCAGTCATCAGCTGGAATGAAGCAAAGCGGCCTGCACGAGCTGAGGCGGGGGTTGTAGAGAAAGCAGATAAAACACTGCCATGTGTTAGATAAGGGCTGGGAAACTGGGCTTTACACACAGGATTTAGAGGACACAGCTTTGGAGTTAGTTTGATTACAGGTTGCTATTAGGTGCGTGTTGAGCCACCAAGCGCTTGCAAAATGCCTGTAGCCTGTGTTTTACTCTTCAACCTTTCCAACATGTATTCTGCCTTCCAAGAGGAGGATGAGCAGGAGGAAGAAGAGGCTCATGAAGCAGAAGTGGATCCGATTCTTCAACAAGATTTACTACAGGCTGGATTTACTGTCACACACGCCATCGCCACTGCTCTCTTTCATTAGTAGTGTAGCAGTAAGGTTACTCATACATACAGGCCACTTTATTAGGAACACCCCTTACTCATACACACCACTTTATTAGGAACACCCCTTACTCATACATACAGGCCACTTTATTAGGAACACCCCTTACTCATACATACAGGCCACTTTATTAGGAACACCACTTTATTAGGAACACCCTTTACTCATACATACAGGCCACTTTATTAGGAACACCCCTTACTCATACATACAGGCTACTTCATTAGGAACACCCCTTACTCATATATAAACACCACTTTATTAGGAACACCCCTTACTCATACACACACCACTTTATTAGGAACACCCCTTACTCATACACACACCACTTTATTAGGAACACCCCTTACTCATACACACACCACTTTATTAGGAACACCCCTTACTCATACATACACACCACTTTATTAGGAACACCCCTTACTCATACACACACACACCACTTTATTAGGAACACCCCTTACTCATACACACACCACTTTATTAGGAACACCCCTTACTCATACACACACACACACCACTTTATTAGGAACACCCCTTACTCATATATACACACCACTTTATTAGGAACACTCCTTACTCATACATACACACCACTTTATTA
The DNA here is from genome assembly GCF_027358585.1 of Pangasianodon hypophthalmus. Taxonomy (NCBI): domain Eukaryota; kingdom Metazoa; phylum Chordata; class Actinopteri; order Siluriformes; family Pangasiidae; genus Pangasianodon; species Pangasianodon hypophthalmus. The sequence continues at coordinate 29,222,203 of NC_069718.1, read as the reverse complement.
GGAACACCCCTTACGCATACACACACACACCACTTTATTAGGAACACCCCTTACTCATACACACACACCACTTTATTAGGAACACTCCTTACTCATACATACCTACACCCCCACACCATGTGTACACCACCTCAGTGTAAGTGGTGATCCAAAAGAAAATTGCAAAAAGTAATGGCACTGATTTCACATTACACATTCTCTGAATTATAGATCCGTTTTAATATAAAAGGTTCTTTACTCTCCAAGGGTTCTACATAGAACCATTTTTGGGGGAAAAGGTTTTATTGGCGAAGTACAGAACCGCAGGTTTAAGTGTTGGTGTTTATTTGGGAGTTAATCAGAATAATTTCACTGATGACGGCTGTATGATTATTTTGGTGCAGAGAGAAAGCAAACTGGACAAATGAAGTATTTGATATTCACTGCTCATATATACTTTTGTTTTAAAAATATACATTTTTGTAATTAAAACAAAATCTGTCCCAGTAAAATAATTCTTATAAGATATTTATACAGTAGAGCTCAAGGCTCCAATAAGACATGAATATATTAATCTACTAATCTTCCTCTATTTCTAACACAGGGTTTGGATGAGAAAGAGAAACAAATTCACCCAACCAGTCTGTGTATGGATGTGCAACAGCAAGGAGAGGAATTATGACTCCATAGAGCTCTTTAAAAGTGGATTAACTCTGATAGGAACAGCACCAAGAACCACAGCAGGTCAGAGTTTAGTAAAAGATTTTAGTAATCTGAATGAAAATAAAACACTTGTTTATGGAAAGTGGATAGTTTAATTAATTAACACATTTTATATACTGTAATTATGTATCAGAATGATTGGAGACCGCCCACTTTGAATAGAAAACGTTTCGGAACGTGTGGAATTTTTTGCGCATGCGCAGAGGATTGAGTTCGCTTGCGTGGGAAAGGTCGGGCTGCGTCGCAACCTATTTACATCACGCATGCGCATTGCGAGAGACGGGGATTGGGAATCATATCGATAACAAATAACTACGTCACTCTGAACTGTGTCACTGCCCTTCCCCCTTTGCAGAATAACCAAGTAGACGATGAAAGTGAAAGTGAAAGTGAAACTCAGCAACTCCATTTTGTGACGAGGGGAAAATAAACCATTTCAGGAGTTTAAACACAGTGAATGTCTAAATCTAAAGCTATAATATATAAACACACTGAACTGACACTAAATGTAGAAGAGTTGCGTGCTGGTCTTTATTTGGGGTTTAATCAGAATAATTTCATTGATGACAGCTGTATTATAATTACATTTGGACTATTTATTGAATTTTTTTTTTACATCACAAAAACTTGTCATTTTAACAGGGGTGTGTAGACTTTTTTGACTGTGTCAAGTATGTGTTCTTGTTATAAAAACATGTTTATCTTGATTTTGTGTACTTTGCTGGCATTGTGTCTGTCATTTGTTTTATTCAGGTCTCATGGTAGAGTCTATGTTTGCTACATGCTGCAGCAGCCTCCTTGGGTGCAAAGTGTGTGTAGAGCAGAGGCAGGAGACTTCTGACCAGTGCATGAAGTGCCGAGGAGATTCTTTCAACACTAATGTGCATAGGGTTGCTGGGCTCTCTGAAGTCTTGAGTGTACAACAACACACAGTTTATGTTTGACGAAAAAACGAAATGCTGAAATTTGTTCTGTCATGTTAAGGTTATGTTCTTTATGCTATAATGAGCAAAGATTTTTGGTTAGTTTTTCTATTTCTATTTCTATTTCTATTAGTGAAAACTCCAAATTACTGAAAACTCTATGGTTACTGTTATTTAGTGTGAATTTATGAATCACACTTGCACACACATTTACACATATATACAGGGTTTTCAGTTCATTTGGTACACTCAACTTGTATCTCCATCACTGGCCTTTTTTTTTTTAATCAGATAATCCACCTTATAGGTAATGAGTGTAAGGCTCAGTGAGTGTAGGCACAAGGTAGGTGTAGCTAACAAACTAGTAGCTCTGTATATACACATAAACAGAACTGTGGGATAGGGTTGGGTTGAACTTCAACAGAATAGAAAATACAGAAGTATGTTCACTGTTCCATACTGTATGTATTGTTCACTATATGCATTCCATGCCTGAACTACTCCGGTGAGTCCAAGATGGGCTACATGGCAAGACAGGTTGGACAAGCAATATCTGGCCACATTATCTTCCATATTCAATTCATCTCTGTCTATTAACTGAATTAAGGATTCCTTTATCGGGTAATTAAGCTGATTATTTGTTTCTGGTCACATTCTCTCAACTGTGTGGCTCTGTTGGAGGAAAATATTGTTTAATGTCACTCGGATATTAACAATATAAGACATTCTATTGATATAAACCAAATAATCAACTTTCTCACTTTTTATACACTTTCATCCAGCAATCCCAAAATCACCTGTGCTGACTGAGTTTGCAGATAAGGTAGTCTTGCTTGATTGTGGCTGTACTTTGCAAGCTGTTCTTGCATAAAAAGTGTGAGATAAAACTCTTTTCCGTGATCGACGCTTACTTGATCCCATAATCCAAAGGAGAGAAGTGCTGGTCTGCAGCACATAACAGGGACAGGCTTTCTGAAAGGGATTACTAAGTCCATTACAAATTTAACTGGAAAATACAACATTTTGATTCAAGTCTAGACTATAAGATTGTGGTGGTTAGTAGAGTAAGCCTGTTGTGTTGTTCATCTAAATATGTAACCAAACGATAGCAAATTCCCTGTAGACTTTATTGTGAGGTTATTCTTTATAGGGTTTGTAGAATACTCCACAGTTTTGCTGCTATATCCATCAACTGCAAGGACGTGGGTCACCCCAAACATCCCAAGCTTTTCATTTTGATCCAAATGTATTTTATGCCCCATGTACTCAGCACTGTAGGGCACAGGATCGAGACTTCTTGCACCTTCGGTAATAAACAATGTGAAAGTGTGACACATGACCACATGTCTACTTTTTTAGGACAAAAAGACTAAAAGAAGTAAGGCTACAGGTCCAGAATTGCATATGCTACATTGTATTCTATGAATTTGTATCTGGCTAATCTTGTATTTAGCATGAAACAATTCTGCTTGCAGTCTAGTTATATAATGTAACTTTTCATATGCAGAATAAGTGTGTAGCCTGCATGCAACTATACACATATTGTAAGGGTTAGATCAGGATTTTATTCCATAAGTGTGGTTAAGCAAACAGCGCTGATTCAGAGATTTGACACAGGCAGGTAAATCCAGGCTCATGAGGCCATCACTGAAAACCTTTATTTGTGAATCCAGATACACACACTCATTTGGTGGGAAAAAAGAGTTTTGAGAAATAACAAAATACAAAAATAAATACATGTTTGACAATATAGGAAAAAAGATATACAGGGAAGGAAATCTTATTGCTTTCCATTATTTTTGTAAAATATTGGAATATGGAAAGTGGATAGTTTAATTAATATATGTTCCCCTTCAGGAACTCGAGCTGCGTCACGAAACGCTATGGGAACGCCCCCGCGTGACCGCGCTCTGAATCACGTGTCTAATCCGTCCAATGGATGGGCGAGATGTCACGGGCGGGGTGACATAGCGACCCGGAAGCATAAAAGCCCAAGCGGTGAGCACTGAGGTGTCGAGGTCCTGGAATAGGCCTTTTTCAGCCCGGTTGTTCAGCCCCACTTCCTCCCATTATGCTAATGTGGCGGGGCTGGACTACTCCGGTTACAGGGCGATGCCCAGGGTTGAATAGACGCTAGCCAGCTATCTGTCCCCTGCTGCTGCATCGTCCCTGAAGGCTCCGGCGTTGCCTACCAAGCCGCTGCGGACCACCTCAGCGCTGGTAGGCAAGGCGTACACGGCAGCAGGTCAGGCCGGTGCGTGTCTGCACACCATGGCGGTGTTACAGGCGTACCAGGCTGACCTGCTTAAAGAGCTGGATGAGCAGGGGGAGGGTACGTCTGAGCAGGTAGCTGAGCTCAGGCGGGCCGCTGATCTGTCCCTCCACTCCACCAAGGAGACCACCCGTGCTATCGGTCGGTCTATGGCAGTCCTGGTGGCGGCGGAGAGGCATCTCTGGCTGACCCTGTCCGATATGAAAGAGAAGGACAGGGTCGTGCTCATGGACGCCCCCGCTTACTCCCTCGGGCCTGTTTGGCGACGCGGTAGACTCCGTCGTCGAGAGATACCAGCAGGCCTGTGCTCAGGCGGCGGCGTTCCAGCGGTTCCTCCCACGTCGCTCTCTAGCTCGTGGGGCTGCTGGGCGGGGGCAGCCCCCTCTGTGTACGGCCCCCTCCTACAGGGCGGCCCAAAAACAGAGTGTCGCCTCCCGTGCTCCCCCGAGGCGGGAGCAGGAGTCGCGATGACGCTCTGGGCCCAGCCCTTCGGGCGCTAAGGCGGATCTGAGGACCGTCCTCATGTCCAGAAGGGCCGCAGCAAAGAAGCCCTGACGGTTTTGGCCCAGGGCTTCCTCGTACACCTCATCTCACGGTGCCCGGGTCACCCCAGTGCCCTCAGGAGGTCGATCTGCCAACCCTGCCACCTATGGTGCTTCAGGGCGCAGCGGTCTCCGGCGAGCGCCTCTCCCAGTTCTCGCCCGGCAACGTAGCGGGTCTGGGAGGCTTGCTGCCTCTTTTGAGGCCTTCGCAGCGGTCACGATCGACCTAAAAGATGCGTATTTCCACATCTCCATCCTTCCCCCACACAGGAAGTTCCTGAGGTTCGCTTTCGGGGGCGAAGCTTACCAGTATCGGGTTCTTCCCTTCGGCCTAGCACTCTCACCCTGCACCTTCACGAAGTGCGTGGATGCTGCCTTGGCTCCTATGCAACTACAGGGCATCCGCATACTGAATTACATCGACGACTGGTTGATTTTAGCTCATTCAGAGCAGACGGGCGGCTCTGCATCGAGATGTCGTTCTCACTTATATGAAGGAACTGGGGTTAAGACTAAACGCCGAGAAAAGCGTGCTTTCTCCAGCTCAGAGAACCGCTTATCTGGGCGTCGTGTGGGATTCGACCACAATGCAGGCACGTTTGTCTCCTGCTCGGATCGAGTCGGACCTCACAGCGGTCGCGAGAGTGAAAGTAGGCCGGTCACTCACTGTAAAGCAGTTTCAGAGACTGCTGGGCCTATTGGCAGCTGCGTCCAATGTGATACCTTTTGGCCTGCTGCACATGAGACCCCTACAGTGGTGGCTCAAGACCAGGGGGTTTTTCCGAAACAGAGGAAACCCGCTCCGCATGATCAAGGTCACGAGGTGATGCCGCCGTGCCTTAGCTGTGTGGAGAGAACCTGGGTTCTTGTCTCAGGGCGTGGTCCTGGGAGCTCCTGGTCGCCGCGTAGTGCTAGCGACGGATGCACCCCTCACCGGATGGGGAGCGGTCATGAGTGGCCGTCCTGCCCTTGGTCTGTGGAGCGGCCGCCATCTCACTTGGCACATCAACTGCCTGGAGATGCTGGCCGTGTTTCTGGCTCTGAAACACTTTCTCCCAGACCTAAGAGGCCGCCACGTGTTGGTGCGCACCGACAACACGACGGTGGTCTCTTACATCAACCGCCAGGGAGGTCTGTGTTCGCGTCCCCTTTGCAGGCTGGCGCGCCAGATCCTTGTGTGTTCCCAGGGGAAGCTCCTCTCATTGAGAGCAGCCTACATCCCTGGTTATCTCAACGTGGGAGCGGACGCCTTGTCGAGGCAGGGGCCGGTGCCCGTGGAATGGAGACTCCACCCCGAGGTGGTGGAGCTCATATGGCGTATGTGATCCCAGGTGGATCTGTTTGCGACGCAGGAGACGTCGCACTGTCCCCTTTGGTTCTCTCTGACTCATCCAGCTCCTCTTGGACTGGATGCCATGGTACAGCCGTGGCCGAGGCTGCGTCTGTACGCCTTTCCTCCGGTCGCTCTGCTCCCGGGAGTTCTGGAGAGAGTGCGCCGGGACGGAATTCGCCTATTGTTAGTAGCCCCGTTCTGGCCGGGCTGAGTATGGTTCTCGGACCTGATTTCCCTCCTAGACAGCTCCCTATGGGAGATTCCGATCAGGAGGGATCTCCTCTCACAGGCGGGGGGGGCCATCTTCACCCCTGCCCGGAGCTGTGGAAGCTGTGGGTGTGGCCTCTGAGGGGGCACAACTCCGCGCTTCCGGTCTCTCAACCGAGGTTGTGGAGACCATCCTCCAGTCCAGAGCTCCCTCTACGAGGCAACTGTACGCCCTGAAGTGGAAACTTTTCACTTCCTGGTGCGGAGACCGCCGGCTTGACCCTGGTCACTGCCCAGTTGGTACAGTGCTGGAGTTCTTGCAGGCCCTCCTCTCCCCGGGGCTGACCCACTCCACCCTGAAGGTGTACGTGGCGGCTATTGCGGCCTACCACGCCCCTCTCGATGGCCAATCAGTGGGCAGACACCCCTGGGTGACACGTTTCCTCCGCGGTGCGCTGAGGATCAGACCTCCAGCTCGATCTCGGGTCCCCCCTGGCCGTGGTTTTAGAGGCTCTCTGCAAACCCCCCTTTGAGCCCATTGAGGAGATTTTGGACCGTCTTCTGACGTTAAAAACTGCCTTTCTCTTGGCAATTTCCTCTCTTAGGAGAGTGGGGGATCTTCAGGCCCTCTCTGTGGCCCCTTCCTATTTAGACTTTGCACCTGGGTTGGCCAAAGCGTTCTTGTACCCCCGAGCGGGGTACGTACCGAAAGTCCCCTCCTCGGCACCACGGCCGGTCGTGCTGCAGGCTATCTGTCCTCCTCCCTTTGGGGAGCCCGACCATCGGAAGCTCGATTGTACGTGTCCAGTGTGAGCACTGGATGCGTACATCCACAGAACTGCCCTGTGGAGAAAGGCGGACCAGTTGCTTGTGTGCTTTGGTCCCCCTAAGAGGGGTTTTCCTGCTTCTAAGCAGACCCTGAGCCGGTGGATTGTAGAATCGATTTCTCTGGCTTTCGAGTCCTCTGGTCTCCCCAGTCCCCTGGGGGTCAAGGCTCACTCTACCCGAGCGGTGGCAGCCTCTAAGGCCTTTCTGGCAGGTGTGTTCTTACAGGACATCTGCAACGCGGCGGGATGGTCCACGCCCCTGAACTTTGCCAGGTTTTATGACCTAGATACGCGAGCCACTCCCGGCTCCTCTGTCCTTGTGCCTTAGGCTTGCCTCCTCCTGGAGGCAGGGACTTGTAAGTCTGGCGGCGTGGGTATACTCGTTCCCATAGCGTTTCGTGACGCAGCTCGAGTTCCTGAAGGGGAACGTCTCCAGGTTACGTATGTAACCATGGTTCCCCGAGGGAACGAGACGCTGCGTCTCGGTGCCACACTTCCGGCGTCCCTGCGGCGCTTGCTTCATTTTCCAGTAAGCTAACGCGGGGCTCACCGCTCGGGCTTTTATGCTTCCGGGTCGCTACGTCACCCCGCCCGTGACGTCTCGCCCATCCATTGGACGGATTAGACACGTGATTCAGAGCGCGGTCACGCGGGGGCGTTCCCATAGCGTTTCGTGACGCAGTGTCTCGTTCCCTCGGGGAACCATGGTTACATACGTAACCTGGAGACGTTCTATGCTGTAAGTACAAAACAGAAAGATTGGAGAGAGTCCACTTTGAATATTAAACAAGTTTCATAATGTGAAAATGCACTAATCTGTTTTTACTGTTTACTATTTTACTGCAGAATCACTTAAAAATCCACCATTAAATATTGTTCAGTTACATAAACATTGGTGACACGCGCACACACACACACACACAAACTTCCCTTCTGCAGAATAAACAGTTAAAGTGAAAAGTGAAGTGAAAGTGTAACTCAGCAGCTCCATTTTGTGTCGAAGGGAAAATAAACCATTTCAGGAGTAAAAACACAGTGAGTATCTAAATCTAAAGCTATAATATATAAACACACTGAACTGACACTAGATGCAGAAGAGTTTTGTGGGTTTGTACTGAAGGTTTAATGTACACAGGTTGTTTTAGGACTTGATACCGTGACTATTTCCTGTAAGAGAACTCTGTGCTGATACAGGGTTTGATTTAACATATGTTGGAGTGAAGTAAACGTGTGTCCTGCTGTAATCTGGACAAGGAGACATGACCTCCAACATGAGTGTGTCTGGAAAACAAGACTTAAAGAAAGACGAGAGGTGAGTTACTTTTCCATTCACCAGCAATAAATACACACCGTCTCATGGGAACAGATCTGTATCTATAAACATTCCCTAGGTAACAGAGGAACTAAACTTTGCTTTAATGTGTTTAATAGCAGTGAATATATCACTGGTCTGATGTAAGAACAGTTTAGAGAAATCATTCACTGAGAGAAGAGTAAAAACGACTGTGTAATGTGTAGCAAAAGAGCAGCATAGCTTTGAGTCAGTGAACTCTACAGGATTTAAGACCCAGCTGAGTCAGTTAGCTGTGATTGGGACTCCTGACATCAGAGTAATTCCTGAGGTATGAGGCGAGTCTCCTGTTTGAATAAGTGTGCTGACTGTAGCTGAATTAAAAATATGGAATTATTGATGTTTGATGATGAACACATTGTTTAACAGTGCTGAGACAGCAGAGTATTAATTATTGCTGATATTTCTGTTGTAATTCTAGAATGATGGAGGGAAAGAGATCAGACTCACCAGAACCCAGCTGTGTGTCCATGAAGAGTGACGCGTCAATGGATCCTCCAATTAAGTTCAGCGACAGAGACAGTTCTCCTGATGTGAGGTCAGTATAGTGAGGTGTTTTACGGCAGTGTTCCACCTGATCAAACTCACTCGTCTCATTATGAAGCCCTTCATGTGCTTTATCAGGTGTTGAAGCAGTAAAACATCAAAGTTTGTCTGAATATTTAAATGAAGTATCCATGGCTGAATATTCAGTACTCTCTCTTAAATGTAATCAATGATGTATTCTGTTACACTAATTTAAAAGGGATTTTAGATTACATATTTTAAAGGCACAGTTGGAGAATTATGATGCGTGTTAGGTCATTTTTGTCTTATTTTGCTTCTTATTGATCAGTGTTATGGGTTGGTAGCTTGCTGTATGTTATGCAAAGCCCTGCTAAATAGTGGGTTGAAAAATGTTCTTCAACGACCTTGTTCTCCATGACTAAGACGAGACAATGACGAGACGACACAGACATTATTAAAAACTAACTGTATCAGCATGCAATATTGTTGACGAAAAAAGACAAGACTAAAATGTAGTAAAAAATTAAAACTTTACAAAAATATTTTTGTTGACAAAATATTATAGACTTTTTTCTAAATTACAATCCAAATATCCTGTTCATTGGATGGCCTGAGCAGCAGTCAGGACTAAGCAAGCTAATGTTCATTAAATAATGACAGCAACTGTTGGACTTGGGAGAAAGAGAAGATCTGATATTTGGGCCCATTTTCTCTATAATGAGGCTGAGAAAAAAAAAGCAAATGCCTTGTTATATCAGAAGGGAAGCAATGTGGACACACAACATCTGGAAAGAATACAAAAATCTCAGGCAGCATATGAAGGTTAACCACAAAGAAATTGAGGTAGGTTTACGTTTTGGTGGTAATGTTAGGTTGTGTTTTTAAGCTATATTATGAAAACTAGTAAGGCGGTGGTGTTACGTTATGTAGGATGTGTTTTATAGCTAAACTGAACTCATTAAGCTAATAGGCTAGCAAATTGTTGTGGGGTCATGCAATACTAGTGTACAGTATTCTTTTCAATTTTATAAGGCTAACTACTTCATTTCCAATGTTCAGAACAGAGAGGTAAGTTTGTCATGTACTTTACACAACCGAAAAATTGGTTTCAGAATGTTTTATTGTCTGTACCACTCTTATTGTTTTATAGTCGTTTTAAAGAGAATATAATACAGTTGTTGAATGGTGTTGGTTCAAAATAAAAGTGCAAATCAGAACATGTTCCATGTCTGGATGTATTCCTTAAATGGACACCATCAGACCAGACACTTTCTGCAAAGATGCATTCTTAATCATTCAACCTGTGTGTTTCATCAGATAATGGTAAGATAAATCTTATATGAAATAAGTGAAATAAGACTAAAATGACAAAAAAAAATTATTGGTTTTGGCTAGACTAGATTGACTGAAATGTTAATCAATAATAATAATCTTATGACTAAAAATGTCTACAGTTTTCAGTGACTAAAACTAGACTAAAATATTTACGGTTTTCTTGACTAAGAAAAGACTAAAATGCCCAGTCAACTAAAGCATGACTAAAAAACAGGATGAGGTTGACTAAATATGATACATCTATCAAGGACATTTGACACAGGACTAAATTAAAAAAATAGCTGAAAAAAATTGACACTAGTTCTGATCAGGCATGTGGGAAGATGCTTGAAGCAAGTGTTTATTGCTGATATTTCTGTTGTAATTCTAGAATGATGGAGGGAAAGAGATCAGACTCACCAGAACCCAGCTGTGTGTCCAGGAAGAGTGACGCGTCAATGGAACATCCAATAGACTTCAGAGACAGAGACAGTTCTACTGATGTGAGGTCAGTATAGTGAGGTGTTTTACGGCAGTGTTCCACCTGATCAAACTCACTCGTCTCATTATGAAGCCCTTCATGAGCTTTATCAGGTGTTGAAGCAGTAAAACACTAAACTGTGCAGTGCTGCAGCTCTCGGACTGGCAGTGAGGAAAACTGCTTTAAGAGTTCAGTTCAGCCTGCAGTCCCTGAGCTGGAGGGTCTGTGCTGCTGCAGAAGAACATTTACACCCGGGAAATTAATGACTATATAACTATTTAATTCATTCATTCATTCAAACATTTGTTTCTAAATATGTTAGTGTCGGTTAGGAAATCCTGAATTTAGTGTGTTGTGTTAAAAGGAGGGTGTTGAAGGAGCAGTAATTGATTTTTAAATGTACACATCACCTAGAAATTTGTAGAACATGAAAAAAAAACAATGGTCATGGCCTCACCGGTATTATGTGGCTGAAAAAAAGACCCGTTTGGAAATCAGCCTTCATCTTATAGACACTCCCCAATGTCCCTTCACTCCGCCCCCATCTCAGCTTTCCCAAGGAGAGGAAAGAAACATCACCAAAGCCTGTAAGCTCTAGGGTTGCTACCTTCCATGAGGAAAAATAAGGGACAACAAAAAAAGAGGTATTATGTTTTCAGGTTGTCTGTCTATCTGAGATTTTCATTGACACATCGTTAAACTATTTTCCTGCTTCTACAGATTTACAATTGTGTTTTTACTGATAGAAGAATGATGATTTAACATTGTGTGGATTATTGAATAGAAAAAGGATATGGCGACCCATTTTTTAAAATTAAAATACTTTTTAAATATATTATATTTATGCATTAAAATATATTGGATAGACGGTACGATTATTTATTTAGTCTTTTTAAATTGTAAAGTGACAAAACTAGAGAATGTAAAGTTGGGATATTAGATGGGATATTATCAGCATGATTAGGCTAATTTGCACTAAAGTGATTAGACCTAGTTATATAGCCCAATATTACACTGATCCTGATGTTAGCCTAAGAACCTGATTATTTTACATAATATAAACATTTATTAAACAACAACATACCACATCATTCTCAGGGGAAGTCTGAGGTAAAAGGAACTGAGTGATTCCTCTGTCTTCTTTATCCACTCGGATGTGATTATCACCTGCCGCATGCTCCACAGTAAACTGTACAGTACCACAACAGCAGCACAGTACTACAACTGCATGTTGTGCAATGATGTGTTCTCACTTAGCGTGTTCCCATCATTCCCTGCCCCATAACACTGATTTTGAGCTTCTATACAATTTCTTGTGAAAGTGGTTTGATTTTAGTCACTATTTTGTTTTTCTCACCTCTGTGTAGACTTAACTTAGAGTATGCATGAAACCATGTCCCCGTATTGACTCAATAAGAGACACAGCATTTACTTTTCAATCCCGTATTAGAAGAGACAGGTGGCAATCCTAGTAAGCTCCCAGTACAGCCAGATAATTCATGTGTTAGCAAAAATCACACTGTGCTTCAGGAAAAAACAATGTAAAATAAAAAGAAATGTAGTAACACCAGGATAAAGGGAGCTTTTCACTTTATCACCTACTTCTGTATAAGAGCTGTGTGCTGGGTAAATTATAAAGCATAATTAATTAAAGTCACTTGTTGTATAGAGAGAGAGCTCCTTACATCAGTTCCTTATTATTCTGCAGTGTCTTACATTTATAATAATGCTGTGTATTATTATTCTTACTGCTCCACTGTTCATTATTATGCATTTCTCCACTATTCTGTTATTCTACCATCATTATTCTGTAGTTAGGGTTTTTATCACCTAGATCTAAATGACAAAGTAAAGCAATGCCCTTAATAAATAAACTGCCTCCTTCAGTACCTGAAAGTGATGTCATGCTAATGCTAATCCTTGCTAATGGTAGATGAATTTTATTTTATAGTTGGTTCTCTAGCTGAACTTTACTCTACAGGCCACCATAGATCCTGGGGGTGGGGCTTTGTGAACATTGGCGGGAATTGGCGGCAGGCTTAAGGAGTAAAAATCATAAATGTGGAACCACGTACTTAAGTCACATCTTGACTGCTTCATTTCAAATCCACTGTGGTGGTGTACAGAGGCAAAATTACCAAAACTGTGTCACTGTCCCAATATTTATGGACCTGACTGTAACTGTTAGAGACCTGAACTTTTAAAAAATTTACATATCTTATCTCATGCACCTTTAAATATCTTTATATTTGTATTTATTAGTTTTTGTATTTATTTGTTGTGCAGCTATGAACACATATAGTCCATATTACATGATGTGTTTTGTTTGTTCACAGACCACAAAAGAAGAAATCAAACATCAGCAGAAATCAGTTGGAGTCCATATTCAAGGTGTGTGTGTGACTTGTGTTGTTTTATTGATGTGCAGCAGCATTATGGGTAATCAGACAGTTGTAACTGTGGTAATAGACAGAGGGTTTTTTCTTCTTTTCATAAAATAAAAGCATCTCTCACTGTGTAACATTATAATATTTAGATCTGTTACTGTGTGTTTCTAACCAGGAGCTGGAACACAAAGTCATCACTCTGATAAAGAATGAGCTGAAGAGGTTTAGGAAGCTCCTGAGTCCAGATTACCCAGCATGCACTGAGAGGGAGGTGGAGGATGAGAAGGATCTGCACAGTGTCAGAGAGGGAGCGCTGAAGATCACACTGCACGTCCTGAAGAACATGAACCACACAGATCTCACTAACACACTGCACAACAGTAAGAGCTCTGAGTCATGGCTTTATTCCATCAGGTTCACTTTAGAGAGAGGAAATTGTTTTAGATATTAACACTTTTAGTTTTAAGATTGATTTTACTATCATGTACATCTGGTGCTTTTCTGTTCTATTCCTGGTCCAGCTTGTGGTTACTCTGTACAATGGTCCTGTTCCTTCAATAATATTCAGTACATGAATCAAGAATGAACAGCAGCATTTAAAAGAATTTGACATTATATATTGTGCTCAGTGATTTTGCATTAAAACATGCTATTACTTTATTTATTAGAGTCTGTGGCCTCTGTGTATCAGTCAAAGTTGAAATCCAACCTGATAGAGAAGTTTAAAAGAATTAATGAAGGAATCTCACAGCATGGAAGCTCAGCACTTCTGAATGAGATCTACACAGAGCTCTACATCACAGAGGGTTGGAGTGGAGACGTCAATAATGAACATGAGGTGAGACAGATTGAGACAGCGTCCAGGACACCAGCAACACAGGAGACACCCATCAAATGTAATGACCTCTTTAAAGACAAGTCCATCAGAACGGTGCTGACTAAAGGAGTTGCTGGAATTGGAAAAACAGTCTCTGTGAAGAAGTTCATCCTGGACTGGGCTGAAGGAAAAGCAAATCAGGATGTCTTCTTCATGTTTCCACTTCCCTTTAGAGAGCTGAATTTGATGAAGCAGCAAAATCTCAGTCTGATGAATCTTCTTCATCACTTTTTCCCAGAAATGAGAAAACTAGAATTAATAGACTGCGACTCCTACAAAGTGGTGTTGATCTTTGATGGTCTGGATGAGTGTCGACTTCCTCTAAATTTCCAGAAGAATGAGAGATTGTGTGATGTGACAGAGTCAGCCTCAGTGGATGTGCTGCTGACAAACCTCATCAAGGGGAATCTGCTTCCCTCTGCTCTCCTCTGGATAACCTCTCGACCAGGAGCAGCCAATCAGATCCCTCCTGAGTGTGTAGACCAGGTAACAGAGGTACGAGGCTTCAGTGATCCTCAGAAAGAGACGTACTTCAGGAAGAGGATCAGTGATCAGAGCCTGGCCAATAAAATCATCACACACATGAAGTCTTCAAGAAGCCTCTACATCATGTGCCACATCCCAGTCTTCTGCTGGATGTCAGCCACTGTTCTAGAGAGAATGTTGGGTGAAGCAGAGAGTGGAGAGATCCCCAAGACTCTGACTCAAATGTTCACACACTTCCTGATCTTTCAGATCAAACACAAGGACCAAAAGTACCATCAGAAATGTGACCCTGATCCTCAACAGACCAGAGAGAGTATCCTGGCACTGGGAAAACTGGCTTTCCAACAGCTGGAGAAAGGAAACCTGATCTTCTATGAGGAAGACCTGAGAGAGTGTGGCATTGATGTCACAGAAGCGTCAGTGTACTCAGGAGTGTGTACCCAAATCTTCAGAGAGGAGTTTGGGCTTCACCTGGGGAAGGTGTTCAGCTTTGTACATCTGAGTGTTCAGGAATTTCTGGCTTCTTTATATGCATTTCTGTCCTTCATCAGCAGAAATGTAACAGAAGAACAAATCACTGATATGTCTGATCTTTTCAGAAAGTCAAACATGTGTGATTTCCTCAGGAGTGCAGTGGACAAGGCCTTACAGAGTGAGAATGGACACCTGGACCTGTTCCTCCGCTTCCTTCTGGGTCTCTCCCTGGAGTCCAATCAGACTCTCTTACGAGGCTTAATGCCACAGACAGGAAGCAGCTGTCACAGCAAACAGAAAACAGTCGAGTACATCAAGGAGAAGATTAGGGAGAATCCATCTCCAGAGAAATCCATCAATCTGTTCCACTGTCTGAATGAACTGAATGATCATTCTCTAGTGCAGGAAGTACAAACTTACCTGAACAGAAAAGATTATTATTGTCTCAGTGAAACCAGTCTCTCTCCTGCTCAGTGGTCAGCTCTGGTGTTTGTGTTACTGAACTCAGAACAGGAACTGGAGGAGTTTAATTTGAGGAAATATTACCCATCAGATGAATGTCTTCTGAGGCTGCTGCCAGTGGTCAAAGCCGCCAGAAAAGCTGAGTGAGTATTTTTATTTATAAATGTATTACTGCATGGATTGTTATTTTAATGCAACACTGAACTGCACTGTTTGGATTAATGCTTGTTAATTGTTACTTTAATCATCTTTAAATAAACACATTTTACACTAACCCTTTATGTCTGTACTGAGGGCTGGGCGATACGGACAAAATCTTATGTCTCAAAATGGATAATAACTTACTTTTAAAATGGCGACTCTCCAACACTGGTCGTCACTCACACTTAATGTCTCATGTACAAATGCTTTTCTCCCCTCTTGAGATAGACAAAAGTGCCAAAATAAACAAAACCTTTTAAATAAACTGTCAAATAAACAAATATGAAAGCGTATACAATATAATCGGACACTCACGCCGTCCCGCGGCCCCGTGCTTCCTTCAGCGTGGCGACAGTATCCAGAGGTAATCACAGTCAGGCCTTCAACTTAGCACACACGTTCGCACGTGTCGGACCCGGAGCTTTGGCGCCGTCGCGAGTGTGTGATGTCATACATTAGCGACTACTCTGTCTCTCATGTAAGCTCTTAAAGGAATGGCACCTCTGATGAAGGATGCGACTGCTACAACCCTGACACTATTCAGCAGCGTCTTTACCGTCTCACTACCAATGATTTTGGACCTATTGTTGACCCGAGTACATATATGTATATATGTATATTCCGTCTTTTGTAAAATTTATGAAAAAAGTGTCTATACTAAATTACTGCATGTATTTAAGAACTAAAGAGCTAAATACCCACCTCTTTCATGAACACTTAACTAACTCATGACTTGTCCACACTGGAAGAAAAAAAATATATAATTAGATATTTCCTATAAATTATATTTTCTCATTTGTAAGAGGCTTTGGATAAATGCACCTGCTAAATCAATAAATGTAAATGTAAACACATTCTGAACTAAACACCAGTGAAAGGCACATTTTCTTTTCTCCTTTTATTTGAAAGTGACATTGAACAGAACTATCACAAATAAGAGCACGAAAAACATAACAATATAAATACAAAATGTAAAAAGTAAATATTAAAACACTATTTCCCTTCATGTGCCTTTTAGGTACAAGTTGCTGATCTTTTGTTCTGTGTAACACAATGTTGTGTGTAGCACACCTATTCCCCATTTCCCCACTGACTGCTACCTGTATAAATAAGACACACGCGCCTCCACACAGCGGTGGATTATTGTGTGTCTGTCTTAGAATTATTGGAAATATTTCGTTGGATTTAGTCTCTGTGGGTTTATTGGCTCAGACCTGGTTTGTTTATTGGCTTTGATCTTGTTCTGTCCTTCGGATTTTACGGACTTCCTGGTTCCTGACATCATCATGCTGCGGGTAACGAGACTGTGTTCGCTGTTGTGGATTTATGGCGGTGGATTTAGTCATTGACTGTTCTGTGTACACGACCCTATAGACTGAGACCCGGAGTTTCCCCACACCTCACCTGACACTAACTCACCTTAAAGTACCACTAGTACTGGTATGTTATTAACTGGTAGTGTACAGTTCTATAATTCTTTATTTTCTGTAATAAAATGCACTATATCTGCAGTGTTGCTTGTAGAAACTTGAACACAGATCAGAGTGTATTGTTTGTAGGCTGCTCGCTCTCACGTGTGTATGTACATGACCTTATGGTCTTAAAATAAATTGTAGCTTAGAGATTGTGGAGTGCAGAAAGACGTCCCTGCTCCTGTAAATGTGCTGATGTGGTGTCCTGTCCTCTGATTTCTGTGTGTGAGAGAAACACACTGACATTTCTGTTACATGTTAAACTTTAGCTGTAATATGGCTGTGTTTGTGTGTTTGAGATCAGTGTTGTGATATTTCACCATTTCTCTTCCAGGCTGTGTGTGTGTAATCTGACAGAGGAAAGCTGTAGAGTTCTATCCTCAGTTCTCAGCTCAAACTCCTCCAGTCTGAGAGAACTGGACCTGAGTCACAATAAACTGCAGGACTCAGGAGTGAAGCTGCTCTCTGCTGGACTGGAGAATCCACACTGTACACTGGAGACACTGAGGTATACACACACATACACACACACACACACACACACGCACACAAAAACATTAAGTATGGTAATAAATGTCAATTCCTAATAATAATGCTACACAACCTGAAAATAAAATATTAAAACCTAAAAAGTCATTAAGAAATAAATACATCATATAAGTAATCAAACAAAGTATTGAGTAGATCATTAAGAGATAAATAGTGGTATTAAGCATAAAATCAAGAGGACTAATTAAAAGACAAGGTAAATAAATGTGTTTAAGCTGCTTTTTAAATATATTTAGTGCAGGTGTCTGATGGATATACGCTGGGAGTGAGTTCCACATCCTGGGAGCAGCGACACTAAAAGCAGTTTCACTGAGCTTTTTCTTATTAAAATTCACCTTAAGGAAGCCAGCATTTGTTGATGTTAAAAATGATTTGGGGTGAAATCCATCAGGCATTCTGCTAAATACACAGGTGCAATGCCATTAAGAGTTTTAAAACTAATAAGAGCACTTTAAAATTGACTCTGGATGTCACAGGTAACCAGTGCAGTTCCTGCACAATAGGAGTAATATGGTCTCTCTTTAGTTTGTGTTAGAAGCTGAGCAGCTGCATTTTGTACTAAATGTAATGGAAAAATAGTAGATAATAGTACACAGGTGATCATGGACACCGAGGATCACACAGAGACACTGCTGTGTTTAAATAGTTTAAAGTGTCAGTGACTGTTGGTCAGAAATCTCTCACACTGATGCGCTCTTCAGCCTCTCACACTACAATCAGTCACTTCTCTCTGTTTGAAACGTGACAATAACAAGAAATCCAGGCACTGATAAACTTGGACATGCACAGGAATGGGACAAGGTTGTTGTGTTGGTTAAATTAGTGCTGGCTCTAAAGTGTTGAACAGCATTTAAAGAAGATGCTGTGACAAACAGAAGTGATTTATAAACCAGCTTTCATCCAGAACAATCATACTGGTCTCTACATATCTAAATATCTCTAACAGTGGGCTCTAAATCTTCTGTCAGCTTACGGCTATACACAGACAGACCGGCCTGTCCTCCTTTATACAGACGCATTTCTTTTGTCTTAACTGAATGACTCGTCTCATTTGTGTTAATTTAGGAATTTGTTGTCTTGCTTTTTAAATTATTTGTTTCCTATTTAACATTTCTTTAATTAATGCCATTAATATGAAACAGAGTTTCACAAAAGTTTCATTAAATTGGTGTATAATTGAAATAAATAGCGTAATCTGTTTATAAAATCACAGTGACATACTGACAATTGCAAGATTCGAAGCCGATCAATCAAGCTTCACTTTATTTAGTTTTATTTTATCTGTAAATTGCCACAAACTCAGGAGCTCTTGTCCCCAGTGAGACCCCTAGCACACAGGAACAGGAGTCCAGTGTTGATGCTATTTCCACAAGCTCCAGCTCAGTCCGGAACTCCTCCATAAGTGCCTGATGAATGTGAAAGTAGAGGACAGTGAGGTGTTGGTGGAGAAGCTCTGGGTTGAGGGTCAGAATAAAGACCAGATAAAGCAGCTATGCACATACATAAAGAGCTAGCTCTTGTGCTGAGTGGCCAAGCCTATTTAACTCTGATTCAACACCTCATCAACCTTTTCTCTCAGCATCTTGTAGATGTTCCACAACATTACATTTTTAATTTACACATTGGACAATGAACACACTGTATGAAAAACTCTCTGCTAGAAATAAAGAGATGTGTTTGTTCAGAGTGGCCTCTCTGTTATTATCTTGTTTCAGAAAGTTAAATACATCGTCTCATATGAGCTGAGACACATGGATCTGTCCAAGAGCAGTCCAAGTTTACACAGGCTGTTCATTTTATATTTTTATCCTGACTTTAGAACCCTGTGTTCAGGTAGACAGTTTATTTCCCAACTGATTGAAACACATCATTTCACAATCAGATAAATAAATCAAACACTTCATCATTTCTCTTTCAGGCTGTGTGAGTGTAATCTGACAGAGGAAAGCTGTAGAGTTCTGTCCTCAGTTCTCAGCTCAAACTCCTCCAGTCTGAGAGAACTGAACCTGAGTATCAATAAACTGCAGGATTCAGGAGTGAAGCTGCTCTCTGCTGGACTGGAGAATCCACACTGTACACTGGAGATACTGAGGTACACACACACACACACACACACACACACACACACACACACACACACACACACACACACACACACAGGTCAGATTATCACTTTATCACCAAATAATACATACAGAAATGATTGTGTGTGTTTTTATGTAGCTGTAAATTTTAGAATATGATTTAAATGTTTGTAAGAAACTGAAATGTGAGAAACTTACTGGTAGAAGTAAATGCCTTGTTTTGCTATCTATACTTGTGCCAGTATATAAAATACAACAAATTCACTGAATATTCACCAACCAAAATGTTCATTTGCTAAATGAAGACAAAATAAACTAAAATACCTCAACTGTATAAAATATTTACTTTCTCATACAGTAATCCCGAATCATATTAATAACAAACCAAGCAGCCAATATGTCGTACCGGCTAACAGTTAATTATTTACTCAAGCGCGCTATCCTTAGCCCACGCTCTCACTCAGACTGGCAAATTGAAAATGCATAAACAAAACAAAAGCTGCAGGGCTGTGAGGTGGCTGGGGTGCGGTGTGGCCCAGACTGAAATGGCCTCTTCACTCTAAGAAGAGCAATGACTCTACTGACTGCAAAGGTACCTGGTCTTTACGGCTTTCTGGGCTTTTACGTGCTCGATGTTTCTGAAGTTCGCACCTGCATCGCTCCGTGTTACTCGTCCACAGGCGTTTATCCAGCGGTGCCAGAGGAACCCTGAGCATTACCCAGTAGCTCAGAGCGCTATCTGGTTCTCCTCAGCGACTCCCAGGGGAAAACAGGCAAACAGCAGCCAGTAGTGTGTAGCTGTGTGAGCTGAACAACAGGCTAGCAGTTCGACTAGCTAACTAGGCTAGTCAGCTAGGTAATACACTGTGTGCAAACTTCATGTAGAAACAGCAGCTTCCTCCTTCTAATTAGTTCGTAACTAATAAGTTCTCACGCTTATTGTTTTAACAAGTTTTAACTTAGTCACAGTTCATTAGTTATTCACAAATCCTAGTTTTTTTCACAGAGAGAAAACTTCTTTCTCCTTTTCCTTTTTTCTTTTCCCGTTCTCCTCGCTGATTAACCAATAACCAATCAGAATCACGCACGTTGCTAGGCAACCCCCCTTTTATCCACTCTCACCAGGTTTGTACTTTTCCGCTCTCTTTTTAAAAAACGCATGAAGTTATCTTAAAACGAATGAAACAAAAGTTTTTATCCCCACCAACTTTCATGAACTAAACCTTACGTACAAACTGTGTTATGTGTACGAGTGTGTTTCCAAGTGCATATATGAACTACATTTTTAACAAAACTGTATATGCATGAACATGTACACACTATATTTTAATGGGGTTACATAGTGACCTGATATATTTTCACTGTTGTGTGTGAGATGGAGAGTAAATGTACTGTATATAAAGGTTTTGTTTAGTTCATGTTTTCAATGCTAAAACTGTGTGTGTTAAGTGTGAGAAGGTTTTCTTTCTTGCAGGATGTGGGGCAGCAGTATTACAGATGAAGGTTGTGCTGCTCTGGCTTCAGCTCTGAGGTCAAAATCCTCATCACACCTGAGAGAACTGGATCTGAACGGTAATAATCCAGGAGAATCAGGAGTGAAGCTGCTCTCTGATCTACTGAAGGATCCACACTGTAAACTGGAGACACTACAGTGAGTTACTGACTTACTGTCTCTTTACTGTACTGTATGATATTGAATAATAGTCACTGTGTACTGTATATTGTTGACAGTTTTAGTGTGTGTGTGTGTGTGTGTGTATGTTTGTGTGTATGTTTGTTGGCGTTTATGCTGATGTCATTTGTTTACACTGATGCTCTTCTCTGTCTTTCAGCATTAAGAATCATAAACTCACCAGGACTGGTTATGACAGGAGTCTCACCTCAAACCTCTTTTCCAGGATAAAGCAGTTTTGGTGAAGCGTTAGAACCCGTCCCACATTTCCAGCAGTTTGGGAGCTGAATCATTCATATTCACATGTAGAAGTTCCATAACAATAACCGTGACTGATCACATCCTTTTATCCACTCAGCTACAAGTTACTTCAGGCTTTTATAACATATTTTACAATCCAAAGTCAAATCCTTCAGCGTCTACACACAACACAGAGATATCATCACATCATCACACTTACACAAATACACATCCATGTGTTGTAGCTGTTTATAGCTCATTTTTATCTCCACATTTTTTATCTATTTTTTTTTAGTGTGTTTCTGCTCAACATCAATTCATTCAGTTTGTTGTAACATGACAGTGAATTTTTTTTTTCTCCACAGATGATTGATTTATAGTTGTAATTTAATCCATTTTTCCCAATTTTTTTAAACTTCTGTTCCTTGTTTGCTGGTGTTTTTTTTAAAGGACAATTCTGGCATAAAACTAGAATTTAATATATTATTTGTCAAGGTATGTAATATTCTGTTGCTTACTCTCTGTGTTTTATCAGAATTTAAGCAAAACTAAGTAATCATGTAATCATGCTAACATTATTGTAGCTAAATGTGTTGTTGCTAATTTCATGTGTTTGACTCAGTTTAATTTTGAAAGATGTACAGTTACTCTCTGCTTGCCTCGTGGAGGCAGTTTCTCCAGTATTCAAACCAGTAAATCTCTCTACAGTATCTGCTGCGTCATCATAAGATGTACGATCTGTAAGATACAGTTAGGCATGTTTACAACAGCTGTATCAATGGTTTCATTTTTAACAAGTCAAACCTTGAAGGCGGCTGGGCGACAGTAAGAGAAGACCACATCAGGTTCCACTCCTGTCAGCCAAGAAGGGGAATCTGAGGCTACAGTGGGCACAGACTCCCCCAAACTGGACAGTTAGAGATTGGAAAGATGCCAGTATGTATTCTTCCAGGCAACTGAAAATGAAATGGACATAACTGAGATTATATTTCATGAATCTACACCAAATATCCCAAAATATTTTGACAGTAGCTGCATATCATCGGGTCCTCGGCTCCTACCTGCCAAGACTGTTGTCTGGATGGTCGAGTTCCCTGTTTAAAGTGTGTTATTATGTACATGTATGTAAGGATTTAATAAAAAAGGCATCATGCTCATTGGTTATTTCACTGTCATGATCTGCCCACTTCAGTTCATGAGATTTAGTTGGTCTATCAGTGTGGGTGAAAGAGAGAATGAGAAAGCCTGTGTGCCTCTGTGTATTGTTGCAGGCCTGGGGAGGAGGCCGCATTACCACTTTATGTTCTGTTTGGGGCTAAATGACTCCTTTTAAAACCCTGTACATTATAGAACTGATTGTTCCAGCCTGAGCTTACCTCAGCTCCTCTAACAACAATATTCACTTTACATAGATTGATATGTAACATGGTTTTAAACTAGCATGCTGAAATAAAATATAAACAAAAACTGGTATTTGTAAATTTCAAATGAAAAAGGGGATGTTAGGTTTTGCCCCATTCCGTCCATCTTTTATTCCTGCTTTGGGCATAGTGGATTTTAGACTGAGTTATTATCTAAAACTCAAGAGGGACCAGGAAGCTAAAATGCCAGTTTTATATATTAGCCTACTGATGTAGATAAATGCATTAGAGTATTACTTTACATTACATTATCATAGCTTTTTCTGTTCATTATCTGCTATGATCCCTTACCCTTCTGTTCTGTGGTGCATAATGCAAAGATAATGCAAAAAAGAGGATGTACATAAAAATTATTCTTCCAAAAAAGTTAAATCGGCCACTTTATTAGGAATATCATAATACCGTGTACAGCCCAAAAAAAGCATTGAATTAAATTTCAGAGTCTTTACTGCCATCTACAGGAAAATGCACAAGTTCTCCATCTGACTGAACGTTTGGATGAAAAGTGAAGCCTTTGAGTGAACTTTCTGTGTTTTTACTGCCATCTACAGGAAACACGATGGTGCTGTGAGCGTGCACGTGAAGGGGTGTAGGATCCAGCCGGGCAGTCGGATTTACACACAACACCTGACTTTCCCCATCGTTTATAAGTAAGTTGAGTACGGATTGTTCCTAATAAAGTGGCGTGTGTATGAGTTAGGGGTGTTCCTAATAAAGTGGTGTGTATGTGTGAGTAAGGGGTGTTCCTAATAAAGTGGTGTGTGTGTATGAGTAAGGGGTGTTCCTAATAAAGTGATGTGTGTGCATGAGTAAGGGGTGTTCCTAATAAAGTGGCGTGTATGTGTGAGTAAGGGGTGTTCCTAATAAAGTGGTGTGTGTATGAGTGAGGGGTGTTCCTAATAAAGTGGTGTGTGTGTATGAGTAAGGGGTGTTCCTAATAAAGTGGCGTGTATGTGTGAGTAAGGGGTGTTCCTAATAAAGTGGTGTGTATGAGTAAGGGGTGTTCCTAATAAAATGGTGTATGTATGAGTAAGGGGTGTTCCTAATAAAGTGGTGTGTGTGCATGAGTAAGGGGTGTTCCTAATAAAGTGGTGTGTGTATGAGTGAGGGGTGTTCCTAATAAAGTGGTGTGTGTGTATGAGTAAGGGGTGTTCCTAATAAAGTGGTGTGTGTGTATGAGTAAGGGGTGTTCCTAATAAAGTGGTGTGTATGAGTAAGGGGTGTTCCTAATAAAATGGTGTTTATGTATGAGTAAGGGGTGTTCCTAATAAAGTGGTGTGTGTATGAGTAGTTTAAAAAAACACATAATAACCTTCTTTAAAGGAAAATGTAAGTCACTTAACAAAACAAAGAAGGACTAGAACAGCAAACTTCTCTCAGAATCTGCTGAACTTCAGTCTAAACAGAATAGAAATGTGGAGGAAGATGATTGTGTGTAGAAAATGAAATGGGAGTTAACAAAGCTAAAGGAGGATTTCTTCTGAAACGTTCAGTTGCAAGCTGGCCTGGACACGACCTCCACCGGAAAGCCACAGAATGGTATTAAAGACTGAGAAACCGCAGGGAAAAGAGGAGCATAAAGGCCCTCAGAGAGAATGATGGAAATATAATCGAGGATGAGGAAGAGAAAAGAGAAAGAGTTCTACAGAAATGCCAAGATGCCACATGGAGAAGAAATGCAATTCCAAAGAGAATTTCAGATTTTCTATCTCCATGGCCAACTTTAAAAACTAGTGGCATGCAGCACTGAGGAGAGCCAATAGATGGAAAAGAAACGCTAGAAGCAATAGTGCAGTTAAAGGAGGGGAAAAGTCCGGGAGCTGATGGGCTTCCAGCTGAGTTTTCCAAAGCTGCAGTTAAACACATTGCACATCTCCTAACTGACTTCTACAACCAAGCCATAAAGGGAGGGATTTGAAATGAATCTCTGTAGCAGTGTGTTATGACACTAAGATTTAAGAAAGGTGAGCCATATGAGCTGGAGAACTGGAGGCAGATAAGTCTCATGAATATCGATTCTAAAATACTCGCTAAAATCCTCATCAACCGCATGAATCACGCATTAAACTAAAGAATGGAAAGAGAGCAGACTTGTGCAATTAAAGGAAGATAGATGTGGGACAATCCTGCAAAAAGAAGAGATTTTAAAGACACTAAGCAATGCCATCTCCCAGCTGAGACGCTTTTTAAACTAATCTTAAATGAACTAAAAAGACAAAGGGCAATGGAGCGAAGATCTAAAAATAAATCTCCATGGTCTTTATTAAAAATATGATCTCTGGAAATATTTAAGGGAAATAACTATGTAGATATAATCATATGATTGGACTATGTTGTAAATAGTTATTTTTGTGTATTTAAAAGTTTGTAATGTTGAAGAATTACTGTAAAAATTGTGAAATATTTAAACTGTGTAAATGTTCAAGAGTTATTGTAACAAATTGTGAATTATTCAATAAAGTTTGATTTAAAAACGCAAGACCGGCATTTTAATTTTATTTATTTATTCATTCATTCACTCGTTTATTTAATTATATAGCGTTTTTAACAATGGACTTTTTATCACAAACCAGTTGTTACAGATATCCGGATATAAAAAGTAAATATAAACCTTTTTTTAACATTTCCATGTCAGGTGCTGAGAGGCATGAAGATATGTTCTTAATAATAATAATAATAATAATAATAATAATAATACTAGTAAAGAGTAGAGAAGAGGCGTGTGTTGGAGTTGTTATGGCAGAATAATCCAGTGCACAGTAATAAGGCTGATGAGCTCTGTGTCTGTGGGAAGGACACAAGGCCTACCGGCTGTTTGAGGCGGCGCTGCGTGTTGTGCTGGATGGAGCTTGACTGCCCTCGTGTGGCCAAACCCAGGAACTGCAATTTCCCACAATCACTATTCTGTTATGAAGTATTTTATGGCGGTGTTTATAAGTTTACACTTGTAGTAGTTAGCCAAGAGAGGGGGAAGAAATATTAGAGAAATATTAGAGACATGTTAGTGACATGTTAGTGAATGCTCCCGCCTCCTCTACTCCCTTTTTCCCTTTATGATAATTATTTAATGGAATAATGGATATATTGCCTTTATCTCTGTAAATCTGTAATCTCTAAAACAGCTCCATTTAACTCCACACTGTACTGCTAACCTGCCTACACTTATTAACCACATCACGTCACAAATGTTTTCAGAAATATCTTTCGTGTTTATGTTTTTAATTCACTGCTCACTGTCAGTTAGTGTAAGATGTTTATGTTTAAAATAACCCCTATGTTCATGTTCGTATTTTCTTATAAATACTTTTATATTTGTTTTTTGAAAATATCCCACATTTCAGTGCTTGATCTCATTAAAACCTTTAAGTGTTTATTTTGTTTGACTTCTTTGGTTAATTCATGAACAGCTTGTTTGTTTGTAAGGCATGTATTGAGTTTGGAGTAAGCTCTCTGCTCGTTTATGTTTAAGTTTATTCTCACTGAAACGGCTAAATGATCTGATTCATCTCAATACTCTGGTTTATAGTATAAAACTTTTATCATATTAGAGACATGTATTTGATCTGTTCTACTTCTTGTTTTAGTGTCAATCCGTGTAAAGCCAAAGTCATGAGGAAATGTTTCTCTAAAGGTGTCCTTAAGTTCACATGGATCACATACATTCTGTAGAAGTTTCCCTTCTCTAGAAATCATTACATTTGGGTTTGGAAATGTATCTTTCTCATGTGTAGCTGTATTGAAATCACCACACAAAATGATACTGAAGCCGACATTTAAAACTTCATACAACTTGTCAAAACTCCTCATCTTTCCAGCTCTATCAGGTGGAGTGTCCACACTGACAATCAGCTCTCAGTAATCTTCCTGGAATCATTTCCCTGGACATAATCATTTCTACTTGATCTTTAGAGAAAATACCCACTCCATCAGCACCATCTTCTCTGATGGAGATTATCACATTTCCACTGGTCCACTTTTTTTTTTCACAGTGTCTACATCAGTTTTACTTGTCAGTCTTAGTTCTTGATCACATATTATTTAGACAATTTGCCTGAGATCTGGTTGAAAGGTGAAAGGTGAAAGGTGATGTCTTTTTCAGACTGTTTCAGTGCCTTGAATTCAACCTCATTTCAGCCAGGAGTTCATGATCATACACAGAAAGCATGTGTTAATATCCTACGCACTTTTTGCGTTATTACTATTTCAACACATGCTGTCTTAAATTATGTGTTAAAAATTAAATTATTGTACACGAGTGACCAACACAACACGTGTTAAATTATTGTCCAATCACATTGAGGACTGCGGTGCTGACGTCATCATCCAGCTGTAAACCCGCCCCAAAGTGAAAGTAGGTTGTGAGGGCGGAGTCGGAGAGCTGAGGCGACTCACACACACACACACACGCACACACACACACACTGTTTAGCCTTATTCCTGCCCCGCTGCACAAATGCCGGTTTTGGAAGAGGACAGTGTGTTATACACACCTACAGATGACAGTTATGTGCAGTTCAAAAGATTGCATTATGGAGTTATTCAAGCACAAACATCTTTGAAACAGATATTTTTTTTAAAGATATTTATTTCTCTAAACTAATCTATGGAATATGTGTATAGGAATTCCAAGTTCACAGGCACTGTATTAATGCATTAAGGCCCGATAAGTGTTTCTTTATAACGGGTTTCTATGAGAGAGAAAACACTTACAGTAAAAATATTGTCCTTCCACTTGGATGATGGTGCCGCTGTCTGAGCAGTAGATAGTGTTTATGACAAGAGAAATGTGAGACAAAAATGCTTTTCCCTGGTCGGTGTTTTAGTACATTAGACCACGTTAAGCGTTTCAGAACGTGGGTGTGTGTGTGTGTGTATGCGCGCGCGCAGGTGTGTATTTATTACCTGTCTGCGTCACTGCCCCTCCCCCTCTGCAGAATAAACAGGTAGAGTGACAGTGAAAGTAAAACTCAGCAGCGCCATTTTGTGTCGAGGGGAAAATAAACCATTTCAGGAGTAAAAACACAGTGAGTATCTAAATCTAAAGCTATAATATATAAACACAGTGAGTATCTAAATCTAAAGCTATAATATATAAACACACTGAAGTGACACTAGATGCAGAAGAGTTTTGTGGGTTTGTACTGAAGGTTTAATGTACACAGGTTGTTTTAGGGCTTGATACCGTGACTATTTCCTGTAAGTGAACTCTGTGCTGATACAGGGTTTGATTTAACACACCGATGTTGGAGTGAAGTAAACGTGTGTCCTGCTGTAATCTGGAGAAGGAGACATGACCTCCAACATGAGTGTGTCTGGAAAACAGGACTTAAAGAAAGACGAGAGGTGAGTTACTTTTCCATTCACCAGCAATAAATACACACTGTCTCATGGGAACAGATCTGTATCTCTAAACACTCACTAGTTAACAGAGGAACTAAACTTTGCTTTAAGGTGTTTAATAGCAGTGAATATATCACTGATCTGATGTAAGAACAGTTTAGAGAAATCATTCACTGAGAGAAGAGTAAAAAGGACTGTGTAATGTGTAGCATAAGAGCAGCATAGCTTTGAGTCAGTGAACTCTACAGGCTTTAAGACCCAGCTGAGTCAGTTAGCTGTGATTGGGACTCCTGACATCAGAGTAATTCCTGAGGTATGAGGCGAGTCTCCTGTTTGAATAAGTGTGCAGACTGTAGCTGAATTAAAAAGATGGAATTCTTGGTGTTTAATGATGAACACATTGTTTAACAGTGCTGAGACAGCAGAGTATTAATTATTGCTGATATTTCTGTTGTAATTCTAGAATGATGGAGGGAAAGAGATCAGACTCACCAGAACCCAGCTGTGTGTCCATGAAGAGTGAGGAGTCAATGGGATTTCCACTTAACTTCAGAGACAGAGGCAGTTCTACTGATGTGAGGTCAGTATAGTGAGGTGTTTTACAGCAGTGTTCCACCTGATCAAACTCACTCTAACCCCATCTCAGCTTGTTTGGTGAGGAAAGAAACATCGCCAAAGCCTGTAAGCTCTAGGGTTGCCACCTTCAATGAGGAAAAATAAAGGACACATTCTACACAATTTCAGCTGAAAGTGGGTTGATTTTATTAACTCGTTTTTTTCTCACCACTGTGTAGACTTAGTGGATGCATGAAATGATATGTAAAAACGGGACAAATCACGTCCCTTATTGACTCAATAAGAGTCACAGCATTTTAGTTTTCAATCCCGTACTATAAGGTACAGGTGGCAATCCTAGTAAGCTCCCAGTGCAGCCAGATAATTCTCGTGTTAGCAAAAATTACACTGTGCTTCAGGGGAAAAAAACCTAACAAGAAATGCAATGCTAGCAATCTGTAAGCTTTGAACTGTTTCAGTGACCTGCTTTACATAACAAATCCAGTTAGATTAGAATAGATTTTTATCAGGGATAAGGAATAAGTAAATGCATTAGATTAACCAACTTGATATTATAATGTTAGGTAACTATATAGCTGATAACAATGCTAATAGCAATAGGTTTAGCTGAAACATCACTGAGAGCTCATTATAAATAAACGATGGTGCAATGAAAGCACTCTTGACCATTGTCATAAATCACTATGAGAATGTCACTTATTTCTAGGGCTATAACTTGGCATTCATGCTGCTTTTGGCGGTGTGAGCAAAAGCTAAATGCTAAAATCCTAATATCAGCCCCCTGGGACACTGGAGACACGAAACTCTGAAGCTCACTGATGTAACAAGCAGAGTACCTGTGTAACATGATTATGTTACAGGTCCCGGGTGTGGCGACCTCAATAACAAAAAAAAGTGTGTTTGTAAAATATAGGTGTACTGTTAGAGAAGTGATGACAGGAGCACACGGGTCTTTCTCCAAATTGCATCTAAAGGGGGCCTGCTATAGGCAACCCGGACGCGATTACACGGCTGCTAAAAGGTTCTGCATATCGATACACTGCTCAAATACCTATTATTAATACAAGGCCAATTAAAATAATTACCTGATAATTATTCAGAGTATCATTACATTGGAGAAGTGTTAATAAGATGAAGCATGACCAATTTCTTACAAATAATCACCAATGTGGTGACACATTTCGGGCTGCACACAGTTAGACAATGATCCAATCAGCCATCCTGTATATAAACTAGCCTATAGCCATGCTAATCACTATTACTAACAGCTAGTAAAAGTGTTTTAGCTATGATAGAGAACCACAGATGTGCTCCAGCCATCCTGTATATAAACTAGCCTATACCCATGCTAGTGCGTTGTCCAGCATTGAGGCATCAAGTGAAACAAAATCAAAAAAGAAAAAATGAAAAAAACAGCTAGTCAGCTGGAGGAGGATTTTCACTTTATCACCTACTTCTGTATAAGAGCTGTGTGCTGAGTAAATTATAAAGCATAATTAATTAAAGTCACTTGCTGTATAGAGAGCGAGCTCGTTACATCAGTTCCTTATTATTCTGCAGTGTCTTACATTTATGCTGTGTATTATTATTCTTACTGCTCCACTGTTCATTGTTATGCATTTCCCCAATATCCTGTTATTCTATCATCATTATTCTGTAGTTGGGGATTTTTATCACCTAGATCTAAATAACAAAGTAAAGCAATGCCCTTAATAAAATAAACTGCCTCCTTCATTAATTGAAAGTGATGCCATGGTAATGCTAATCCTTGCTAATGATAGATGAAGTTTATTTGATAGTTGGTACTCTAGCTGAACTTTACTCTACAGGCCACCATAGATCCTGGGGGTGGGGCTTTGTGAATATGGGCGGGAGTTGCAGGCGGGCTTAAGGAGTCATGTATCTTTTCTCATGAACATTTAAATAACTTTATCTTTGTAGATATTAGTGTGTGTTGTGCAGCTCTGAATACATATAGTCCTTTTTAAATGATGTGTTTTGTTTGTTCACAGACCAAAAAAGAAGAAATCAGACATCAGCAGAAATCAGTTGGAGTCCATATTCAAGGTGTGTGTGACTTGTGTTTTCTTTTTTATCAATGTGCAGCAGCATTATGGGTAATCAGGCAGTTGTAACTGTGGTAATAGGAAGAGTGTTTTTCGTCTTTTCATAAAATAAAGCATCTCTCACTGTGCAACATTATAATATATAGATCTGTTACTGTGTGTTTCTAACCAGGAGCTGGAACACAAAGTCATCACTCTGATAAAGAATGAGCTGAAGAGGTTTAGGAAGCTCCTGAGTCCAGATTACCCAGCATGCACTGAGAGGGAGGTGGAGGATGAGGAGGATCTGCACAGTGTCAGAGAGGGAGCGCTGAAGATCACACTGCACGTCCTGAAGAACATGAACCACACAGATCTTGCTAACATACTGCATAACAGTAAGAGCTCTGAGTCATGACTTTATTCCATCAGGTTCACTTTATAGAGAGGAAAATGTTTTTGATATTAACACTTTTAGTTTTAAGTTTGATTTTAGTATCATGTACATCTGGTGCTTTTCTGTTCTGTTTGTGGTCCAGCTTGTGGTTACTCTGTACAATGGTCCTGTTCCTTCAGTAATGTTTAGTACATGAATCAGGAATGAACAGCAACATTTGAAAGAATTTTACATTTTATATTGTGCTCAGTGATTTTGCATTAAAACATGTTATTACTTTGTTTATTAGAGTCTGTGGCCTCTGTGTATCAGCCAAAGTTGAAATCCAACCTGAGAGAGAAGTGTAAAAGAATTAATGAAGGAATCTCACAGCATGGAAGCTCAGCACTTCTGAATGAGATCTACACAGAGCTCTACATCACAGAGGGTTGGAGTGGAGACCACAATAATGAACATGAGGTGAGACAGATTGAGACAGCGTCCAGGAGACCAGCAACACAGGAAACACCCATCAAATGCAATGACCTCTTTAAAGACAAGTCCATCAGAACTGTGCTGACTAAAGGAGTTGCTGGAATTGGAAAAACAGTCTCTGTGCAGAAGTTCATTCTGGACTGGGCTGAAGGAAAAGCAAATCAGGACGTCACCTTCATGTTTCCACTTCCCTTTAGAGAGCTGAATTTGATGAAGCAGCAAAATCTCAGTCTGATGAATCTTCTTCATCACCTTTTCCCAGAAATGAGAAAACTACAATTAATAGACTCCTACAAAGTGGTGTTGATCTTTGATGGTCTGGATGAGTGTCGACTTCCTCTAAATTTCCAGAACAATGAGAGATTGTGTGATGTGACAGAGTCAGTCTCAGTGGATGTGCTGCTGACAAACCTCATCAAGGGGGATCTGCTTCCCTCTGCTCTCCTCTGGATAACCTCTCGACCAGGAGCAGCCAATCAGATCCCTCCTGAGTGCGTAGACCAGGTAACAGAGGTACGAGGATTTAGTGATCCTCAGAAAGAGGATTACTTCAGGAAGAGGATCAGTGATCAGAGCCTGGCCAATAAAATCATCACACACATGAAGTCATCAAGAAGCCTCTACATCATGTGCCACATCCCAGTCTTCTGCTGGATTTCAGCCACTGTTCTAGAGAGAATGTTGGTTGAAACAGAGAGTGGAGAGATCCCCAAGACTCTGACTCAAATGTTCACACACGTCCTGATCTTTCAGATCAAACACAAGGACCAAAAGTACCATCAGAACTGTGACCCTGATCCTCAGCAGACCAGAGAGAGTATCCTGGCCCTGGGAAAACTGGCTTTCCACCAGCTGGAGAAAGGAAACCTGATCTTCTATGAGGAAGACCTGAGAGAGTGTGGCATTGATGTCAGAGAAGTGTCCGTGTACTCAGGAGTGTGTACCCAAATCTTCAGAGAGGAGTTTGGGCTTCACCTGGGGAAGGTGTTCAGCTTTGTACATCTGAGTGTTCAGGAGTTTCTGGCTGCTTTATATGCATTTCTCTCCTTCATCAGCAGAAATGTAACAGAACAACAAACCACTTATCTGTCAGTTCTTTTCAGAAAGTCAAACATGTCTGATTTCCTCAGGAGTGCAGTGGACAAGGCCTTACAGAGTGAGAATGGACACCTGGACCTGTTCCTTCGCTTCCTTCTGGGTCTCTCCCTGGAGTCCAATCAGACTCTCTTACGAGGCATAATGCCACAGACAGGAAGCAGCTCTCACAGCAAACAGGAAACAGTCGAGTACATCAAGGAGAAGATCAGGGAGAATCCATCTCCAGAGAAAGCCATCAATCTGTTCCACTGTCTGAATGAACTGAATGATCATTCTCTAGTGCAGGAAGTACAAACTTACCTGAACAGAGGAGATTACTTTTGTCTCAGTGGAAGCAGACTCTCTCCTGCTCAGTGGTCAGCTCTGGTGTTTGTGTTACTGAACTCAGAACAGGAGCTGGAGGAGTTTAATTTGAGGAAATATGACCCATCAGATGAATGTCTTCTGAGTCTGCTGCCAGTGGTCAAAGCCTCCAGAAAAGCTGTGTGAGTATTTTTATTTATAAATGTATTACTGCATGGTTTGTTATTTTAATGCAACACTGAACTGCACTGTTTGGATTAATGCTTGTTAACAGTTACCCTAATCATCTTTAAATACATTTTAAACTAAAACCTTATGTCTGTACTGAGGACTGAGCGATATGGACAAAATCTTATATCAAAATTTACTATGTTTTCTCTTAGATAGACGAAAAAATTATTTACACAAACTGCATGCATCCCTTACTGCTTTTTGATAATTTTTCGAACTAAACACTTGAATGGCGATTTTTCTTTTTTCCTTTTATTTGAAAGTGACATTGGACAGAACTATCACAACTGAAAACACTCAAAATGGGAACAATATGAATACAAAATATAAAAAGTAAATATTAAAACACTCTATTTAACTTCAATTTTCAGGAGTTCAGTTCACATTAACACCTTTTAAAGTTCCTGTTCCTTATCTTTCAGTTGGGCTGATGCCTGTTTGTGTCAGAGTGTTAGGGGAGTTTCACTCTGTCACATTCCTCCATGCTTGGTTTTTTTTTTTTTTTTTTTTTTTTTTATACAGCAGACCACTAAAAGCTCCTAGCTCCTAGCTCCAACCTTAGTGATGTAACATAAGGCGTCCTAGCCAAATAACTGAACCAGTGTCTGTAAAATTTTGAGGTGTTGAGGTAAAAGGTAACAGATTTGTAACTGTACGAGCACAGACAACAAGACACACCAACTGTTTTACCGTGTCTTTGAAATTCAAGATATAATTCACAGTAAAGTATGAAGAATATTGCATGTTATTAACTGGTAATGTAGAGTTCTATAATTCTTTATTTTCTGTAATAAAATACACTATATCTGCAGTGTTGGTTGTAGAAACTTGAACACAGATCAGAGTGTATTGTTTGTAGGCTGCTCGCTCTCACATGTGTGTGTTATGTACATGACCTAATGGTCTTATAATAAACTGTAGCTAAGAGATTGTGGAGTGCAGAAAGACGTCCCTGCTCCTGTAAATGTGCTGATGTGGTGTCCTGTCCTCTGATTTGTGTGTGTGAGAGAAACACACTGACATTTCTGTTCCATGTTAAACTTTAGCTGTATTATGGCTGTGGCTGTGTGTTTGAGATCAGTGTTCTGATATTTCATCATTTCTCTTCTAGGCTGCATTGGTGTAATCTGACAGAGGAAAGCTGTAGAGCTCTGTCCTCAGTTCTCAGCTCAAACTCCTCCAGTCTGAGAGAACTGGACCTGAGTAACAATAAACTGCAGGATTCAGGAGTGAAGCTGCTCTCTGCTGGACTGGAGAATCCACACTGTACACTGGAGATACTGGAGTAAGATCATCAAACACACACACACACACACACACACACACACACACACAGGTCAGATTATCACCAAATGTTACATACAGAAATGATTGTGTGATTATGTAGTTGTAAATTTTAGAATATGATTTAAATGTTTGTAAAAAACTGAAATGTGTGTGTGAGAGTCAGATTTACTTTCTAGATTAATTCTATATCATAAATAAATAAAACTGTACTGATGAATTGTAATTATAGCTGTTTAGATCTTGTATCACTGCTAGTGGTGTAACACAATGCTATTATCTGGATCTATGTCTGTTTAGTGCTTTAGTGCTTTAGATTTAAACAGGAAGCGGGTGTGGTCTGTACCAAAGGGTTTTTTCATGTGAACCCTTAAAAAAAAAAAAAAAAAAAAAAAAAAAAAAACCAAAAAAAAAATCAGGGCCGCTGCAAAAGGAAAACATTTTTCATTTACAAATTATAACACATTTATTTGTTAGTTTGTTTGTTTGTTAGGGTTTTTAATTATATAATTTTACAACTCCTGAACCAGATGTCCTGTGGAACTGTTTGGAAAGTTTTCTATCTTCTATCTAATATGACTGAGTAAAAAAGTTAACTGTTTCAAAACATCACTGCCTTTCCCAAATCAAGAATCTGTTATTTACTGTTGACAGCAACAGCCACCTAATAATATTTGATCAGGTTTACTTTAGCTTTTGTGTTTGTTACATTCCAGAAAGATCAGAAAAGTTCACTGGACACGCTATCAGAATCTGATATAAAGCTGGACATGGTACCGGCTCCATGAGGACAGATAACATCAGAGAAATTGGCTTATTGACCTCACTGTAAAGTACGACTAGTATTGGCATGTTATCAGTGGTGACTAATGATGATGTTAAATGGGAGGATAAAATCTATCAATAGCTCAACAATTAAACTATTAGAGTTGATCTATACATTATATTCTGAGGTCTCATTGATAATAATACTTAACTAACAAACTATTTAATTAATCATTACCATAAACATTATCTGTAAGTTGCTCTGGATAAGGGTGTTTGTTCACTGCTGTAAATTTAAATAATATTGGGGCAGATTATTACATATGAACACAGATGGGCAGCTTCATTAGTAGCTTACAGACATGGACAAATTTGTTGGTACCCTTCCATGAAAAAGAAGAACCCACAACTATCTCTGAAATAATTTGAAACTGACAAACGTTAATGGCATCAATCACTGTTAATTCCATGTTTATCACAAATCAGACATTACTTTTGATTTTCAATTAAACTGAATATTTTACATAATGAACCAAATGAAAATGACATGGACAAAAAAGATGGTACCCTTCACTTAATATTTTGTTGTACCACCTTTAGCAGTAATCACTGCCAACAAGTGATCGCGGTAGTTTACGAGGAGACTTCTAAATCGGGTAACAGGTATTTTGGCCCACTGTTCCTGAGCAAACTGCTCTAACTGTCTGAGGTTTGAAGGGTGCCTTCTGCACACTGCATTTTTCAGTTCTTTCCACAGATGTTCAATAGGATTAAGATCATGGCTCATAGAGGGCCATTTAAGAATAGTCTATTGTTTTTCCCAGCCATCCTTAAATGCTTTTAGCTGTGTGTTTTGGGTCATTATCCTGTTGGAGGACCCATGACCTGTGACTGGGGGAGAGCTTTCTGACACTGGGCAGTATGTTTCTCTCCAGGATGCCTTGATAGAGGCATAAACAATAGTCATTTCTCTTCACAATTTTATTGGTTTAGTCTATCACATACTATGGGCAGGCAGGTATATATGAGACTATTGCTTTTGGTTTAATCAGGAGCAATCATTGAATCATTGTTTCAAAGAACTGTAAGGGTATCAACACATTTGTCCACATCTGTATATTTTTTAGTGGTTTAAGTCCATAATGCTAAACTCGGTTCACAAATGCTTCACGAATGGAAGGGTACACGAATGCTTAGCTAAAAGCTATCCAAGCGAAGCTAGACAAGCTAACAACGAGCATCAACTCAGTAAATTCAAAAATCACCAAGATAGATTCGGAGGCTAAGAGCAATTCCACTGCTCTTAGCAGACACGAAAAAAACCCTACAGTCAGTGGAGCTTAAGCTCTAGGAGCTTTATGTACAGGAAATGTAACTCTCGTATTACTGGGCTGAGAGAGGGTAACGTGGGTGCCAGTGCTTTCCATTTCCTCTTGTGATCCATACTCTAATGGTTCCCCTCTCTGTACGACCTCCATTATGCATGCTCACCGGATCTACAACCACACAGTAACCAAATGAGGGGAAAATAACACTCTGATTTTCAGTGTTCCTTTTTGTACAACTCTCCAAGCCATCCTTCATGCTGTTAAAGAGCCCCTCATCATTGACCAAATAACAGTCCACTTTACCCCTGACTACATCCTACTAGGTGAAGCGATGCCTGCTCTTCTCCCAGGCCTTGTCCACGGCAGGAAGTAAAAGTGTTGAGTTTTTCCTCTCTCCCACCACACTGAAAATCATGGATGGCGTCCACTTTTGCCCCTTTACCTCTCTCAATGCGGAGGATTCCCTGAACCCAGCAGCAGTACTGAGCAGATCTGCTTCGCCATCAACCACTGAGCTGGCCATGGATGGCTAGGCTAACAATGCTTTTGGTGTGTCACTGCAGCCTTTTTCCGAGCTTTGTTCGTATTGGACTTGTTTAAGCTAGCCAGGCTAATTGTGCTACGGAAACTGATAATCATTTCGGTTTCATACTTCCTATTGCAGTAAATTAACTTTTCTTTTTCTTCCTTTTCTGTTGAACTCTAGAGGATGAAAGCCACCAGTTTCATGCATAGTATTTCTGAACGTTCTGGACTGTGTTCCTAACTGTCTGAGCAGGGTTAGCTCGGGATTGCTAGGCTAATTGCTAGTTTCGGCCTGCTAGGATACGGATGCTAGCAGTGGAATGCTACAAAGGTCCCCTGATACTAAATAGGCTGGGCTGGTTCTAGCTTGCTGGGCTGATTGTGCTTGGACTGGGCCTG
This sequence comes from Pangasianodon hypophthalmus, assembly GCF_027358585.1. NCBI lineage: Eukaryota > Metazoa > Chordata > Actinopteri > Siluriformes > Pangasiidae > Pangasianodon > Pangasianodon hypophthalmus. The sequence goes on along the minus strand of NC_069718.1, from coordinate 29,184,654 downwards.
CTAAGGCTAGCTGGGGTAACTATACGGTGGAGAACTGATTACCTCCTTTTTTTTTTAAAACACTACAGTGAACTGACTTTTTTATTGACCTTATGCGAGATACAGTTGTTCACTATTAGTGCTAGTTTTTATCCCCCTTTCTTCTTCAATTTTTTTTTTTGGTCAGCTCCATGTACATTATGACTTGTGTCACTTGGTTCATACCTGACTAACCCTAGAAAGCAGATCTCAACTAAACCATGAATGCTACTGGTAAAGTAGCTAGTTTATTTTGGCTGCACCATTGTACTATATTTCATTGTATATAGATTTATGCCACAGGTATACCAAGAACACCTTTTGACTTTTAAGGGATTTTGTAATGGTAATATTGGTCACCTAACTTCAACAGTTTACAAGTTATTGGTTAGTTTAAACTGTTGGGCTGGAACCATATACCTGGCTGGGGTTAATGTGACCGGACGAACACCAATGTACTAAAAATTGTCCACTCTCTCCACTGTGGCATCTTTGATCTTAAGGGAGTGGTAGCTTCTCTCCTGATTCATGCTGAAGTCCACTATCAACTCCTTTGTCTTGCTGACGTTCAGGAGGAGGTTGTTCTCCTGGCACCAGTTCTCCAGGCTTTTAATCTCCTCCAGGTAGGCCTTCTCATTTTATCAGAGATCAGGCCCACCACAATAGTGTGGTGTACTGCTTGTAGTCTGCCTTGTCAGGAAGTTGGAGATCCACTGACCCAGGGATGGGCTAAGTCCCAGGTCCTACAACTTGGTGGTGAGTTTAGAGGAAATTATAGTGTTAAATGCTGAACTGTAGTCAACAAACAGCATTTTAACATAATTTCCTTTCCTGATGTCCAGATGGCACTGTGCCAGGCGGTGGTTGTGTGTTCACTACTGTGTGTGTGCACTTGGATGGGTTAAATGCAGAGCACAAATTCCGAGTATGGGTCACCATACTTGGCAACACGTCACTTCACTTCATTTAACTCTCCTGAAAGCTTTCCTCACATTGTGTTCTGAGATGATGAAAGTGTTTCCCAATCTGACACTCTCCACATGCATGCTGCCTTTAGCACTGCTAGCGCTGTTAGTGCTTTTAGCACCACTAGAGTTGTTAGCGCTGTTAGCTGCGAAGCGAGAGTGAAAAGTGTTCAGCTCGTCTGCCAGAGATGTGTCTGCATTCACCTTTCCGAAAGATTGTTTTTTTATAGTCCGTTATCCTTCTCAGTCCCTGCCTGCCTTGTGTCCTTCCATAGTGCCACTTTACCTCCTTCACCTCTCTGCACACCATGTAGGATGCAGCCTTGTATTTGTCCATGTTCCTGGTTGCAAGCCTTGCGTTATAGGCAGCGGTGCGGGATCTCAGTGCATCACAGATGGTTTTATCCAGCCATGGTTTCTGGTTGGGAAATGATCTGATGATGGTTTTGTAGACTGTATCATCTGCCAGTTTCCCAATAAATCCCACAACTGTTTCCATAAACACATTGATGTCATCAGAGCAGTGCCTGAACATGTCCCAGTCTGCATCATCTAGAGTGTCCTGCAAAGCGGGCACTGATTGGTCTATCCAGCATGCGACCTCCCTCTGAACCAGAGCTTCCTTTTTCAGCCTTTGTTCGTAGCTAGACATGAGGAAAATGGTGGCATGGTCTGGTTTCCCAAATAGTGGTTGAGACTGTGCCTTGTAGCCGGATATGAATGGAATTTAGCAATGTTCCAGGATCCTTTTGCCCCTGGTGGGGCAGGTGATGTGTTGGTGGAAGTTTGGCATTGCACATTTGAAGTTGGCACTGTTAAAGTCTCCTGCCACAATCAGCGTCCTGTTGTTGAGACAGGTGTTGAGTGAGAGCTTCATGTAGTCCACATAAGGCATGTCCGCTGGAAGTGGAATATAAACAGCACTGACAATGACTGAGGTAAATTCCCAAGGAAGGTAGAAGGGGTGACATTTAATGGTCATGAGCTCCAGGTTAGGTGTGCAGGAGCATGTGAGAGGAGCAATGGTCGCACTTTTGCACCAGCTGTTGTTTACCATCAGACACACTCCACCTCCCCTTGACTTCCCTGAATCCATTGTTCTGTCCATGTGGTAAACTGAGAAGAACTTGGCCGGCTGGATGGCGTGGTCCAATGCCGCTGGGCTCAGCCATGTCTCTGTGAAGCAGAGGAGGTTGCAGTCCCAAATGTCCCTCTGGAACTAAAGCCTGGCCCTGAGGTCGTTGAGCTTATTCTCCAGAGACTGGATGTTGGCTAGCAGGATGCTGGGCAGGGGAGCCATCGCTGTGGGTCACATCCTTTGTCCCTCCTCAGGATCTCGCTCAGCCAGCATGGATCTGGTGTTAAAAATGGCAGTAGGTTTACAATCCAATAAGAGCATTTCTATTGTATCTGGTAACACCCGTTGTGAAAAGAACAAGAGGTTAAGAAGTAAGGGGAAGTGCAAAAAAAAAACCCAAAAACAACTAAAGTGTGGTTGGAGCAGTCATGATGGTAGCCAACCTCATCAGCACCATCTTGATATATATGTCATTTCTCATCTATCTAATAAGTTTTATCAAAGACATAGCTGTTATAGCTACATGCAATCTTTAAAGAAAATTGCTGGAAATGTGAGATACGGAGAGGATAACAATTTGCTAAGATAAAACTCAACAGCAGGAAAATGCTCTTATCTCTGTGTATGCTCCAAAGACATTTGACAAAACGTTCTATGAATCAATTACTCATAAAATGCTAGAATTACCTAATTATTCCTTAATAGTAGGCAGGAACTTTAGCAGGATATAGGGCCCAGTGCCCAATAGCTCCAGCTTATCGAGTTTCAGAGAACAGGAGCTAGCTACAACTCTGCATTCCTGGGGTAGTAGCTTAGGATTTGTAAACACTTGGCGATTAATAAACCCTACAGTTAAGGATTACTAAGGATTACTCCATTAGATGGAGGTTTAACTCCTCTTTGAAAAATCAAGCATATACACCAATTAGCCATAACATTAAAACCATCTGCCTAATATTGTATAGGAGTAAGACGCCAAGACACTGGCAGCAGATCTTTTATGTCCTGGAAGTTGCCAGGTGGGGTCTCCATGGATCAGATTTGTTTGTCTAGCACATCTGACAGATGCTCAACTGGATTTAGATATTTAGGGGAACTTGGAGGCCAAGTCTGCACCATGAACTCTTTGTCATGTTCCTCGAAACATTCCTGAACAATTTTTGTAGTGTGTCAGGGCACATTATCCTACTGAAAGAGGCCACTGCCATTAGGAAATACTGTGGTCATGAAGGGTGTACTTGTTCTGCAACAATGTTTAGGTAGGTGGTACGTGTCAAAGTAACATCCACATGAATGCCAGGACCCACGTTTTCCCAGCAGATCATTGCCCAGAGCATCACACTGTCTATGCCGTCTTGCCTTTTTCCCATAGTGCATCCTGATGCCGTCTCTTCCCCAGGTAAGCGATGCACACGCACCTGGCCATCTACATGCTCTAAAAGAACACATGATTCATCAGACCAGGCCACCTTCTTCCATTGCTCCATGGTCCAATTCTGATGCTCACGTGCCCTTTGTAGGCACTTTGGGTGGTGGACAGGGGTCAGCATGGGCACCCTGACCGGTCTGTGGCTATGCAGCCCCATACGCAGCAAGATGTGATGCACTGTGTGTTCTGACTCCTTTCTATCATAGCCAGCTCTAACTTTTTCAGCAGTTTGTGCTACAGTAGCTCTTCTGTGGGATTGGAGCAGACGGACAAGCCTTCACTCCCCACACGCATCAATGAGTCTTGGGCACCAATGACCCTGTCGCCGGTTCACCACTTTTGGTAGATACTAACCACTGCATACCGGGAACACCCCACAAGACCTGCCGTTTTGGAGATGCTGGTGGCTTTGCAGATGCAGCAGTTGTTGTATGAGGTCTCGATGGTGGGTCCAGAGACCCCGATGATCTTCTCAGCTGTTCTCACAATTCGCTTTAGGGTCTTGTGGTCAAAGGCTGTGCTATATTTGGCAACACGTCACTATATGTGATGTGTGCTATATTTGGCAACGCCTAGTTCCTATATTACAAGGTGAGACAGCTGGTCAAGACGCTCTGTATTGTTCCTCTGTAGAAAGAGGTGAGGATAGGAGGGGGGAGTTTGGCTCTCTTCAGTTACTGTAGGAAGTGGAGGTTCTGGCATTCTTGGCTAGGCAGGTGGTGTTCAGAGTCCAGGAGAGGTCTTCTGTCATGTGCACACCAAGAAACTTGGAGCTTTTGACTCTCTCTGCAGTTGTTCCGTTGATGTGCAGTGGTGAGTGGTCTACTCAGGTTCTCTTGAAAACTTGATGATATTATTTTGAACTCTACTTTGCAGCACAGTCATGAGTCAGCAGGGTAGTTCAGTGTGATGGTGCTGGAGGTGGAGTTGCTGATCCTGACAGACTGGGGTCTCCCAGTCAAAAAGTCCAGAATCCAGTTGCAGAGGGGGATGGTCATACCTAGCAGGCTCTTGAGTGGTTGGGATGGTAATATTTAGCACCAGTTGGAATTTACACCGCAACAATGAACACGGTGGTAAACTCTCTGGACAGGTCGTATGGCCAGCACTTCACAGTCATAAACTCCACCAGTGACAAACAGTAGCTCAAGACCACAACAGCATTTCTGCACCATTTGTTGTTTGTATAAACACACAGACCACCACTGTGAGTCTTAACAGACAGTACTGCTATCTTGTTGGCGTGATGTGCGGTCAGCCGGGCTAGCTGAATGGCTGTGTCCGGAATGCTGTCATTGAGTCATGTTTCTGTAAAAACAAAAACACAGCAGTCCCTGACTTCATGCTGGGTAGTTAGCTGTAGTCGAAGGAAGTTCAGTTTATTGTCGAGGGAGCGAACATTGGAGAGGAGAATGGATGGTAAAGCAAGACAGCTAGGGTTAACCTTTAGCCTAGCATGGATGCCAACATGCTTACTACACTTAAACTGCCTTACAAAGTGTTTCAGTCACCCTCTATCCCAGCCAGGGGCATCAGTCAATACATTATTTTCCAATGTTTAGCAAAAGTTTGTGATGATAGACATGTTCACCAGTGCTTCAGATGAACATCTCTGGTAAAAGTTTCCCATTTGGTGTAGATTACACATAACATGCATCATATTTGTGGACCCAAAGTGGCTGTTGTGTGCTACTGTGCCACCATCTACTGTGGCATGCTACCACACTGCATCTACTGCATTGTGGTTAAACATTTGTTAACCGCAAATAAGATGATTTGGATTTTTTTTTATCTGTGAAAGTTAGGGGGCTTAGCTCTACTAGCCCACTGACATGAGCCGCCCTCCAGGTTATTAGCTGGTAGTGTACAGTTCTATAATTCTTTATTTTCTGTAATAAAATGCACTATATCTGCAGTGTTGGTTGTAGAAACTTGAACACAGATCAGAATGTATTGTTTGTAGGCTGCTGGCTCTCACATGTGTGTGTTATGTACATGACCTAATGGTCTTCTAATAAATTGTAGCTGAGAGATTGTGGAGTGCAGAAGGACGTCCCTTCTCCTGTAAATGTGCTGATGTGGTGTCCTGTCCTCTGATTTCTGTGTGTGAGAGAAACACACTGACATTTCTGTTACATGTTAAACTTTAGCTGTATTATGGCTGTGTTTGTGTGTTTAAGATCAGTGTTCTGATATTTCATCATTTCTCTTCCAGGCTGCGTGACTGTAATCTGACAGAGAAAAGCTGTAGAGTTCTGTCCTCAGTTCTCAGCTCAAACTCCTCCAGTCTGAGAGAACTGGACCTGAGTTACAATAAACTGCAGGATTCAGGAGTGAAGCTGCTCTCTGCTGGACTGGAGAATCCACACTGTACACTGGAGATCCTGAGGCACACACACACACACACACACACACACAGCAGAGTTTTAATAAACATGGCATTCTGTGCAATATCAAGTTTATGTAGTACTTTTAATTGTAGTGATCTGATATATTTTCATTGTTGTGTGTGTGAGATGGAGAGTAAATGTACTGTATATAAAGATTTTGTGTAGTTCATGTTTTCAATGCTAAAACTGAGTGTGTTAAGTGTGAGAAGATTTTCTTTCTTGCAGGATGTTGGGCTGCAGTATTACAGATGAAGGTTGTGCTGCTCTGGCTTCAGCTCTGAGGTCAAACTCCTCATCACACCTGAGAGAACTGGATCTGAATGGTAATAATCCAGGAGAATCAGGAGTGAAGCTGCTCTCTGATCTACTGAAGGATCCACACTGTAAACTGGAGGCACTACTGTGAGTTACTGACTTACTGCCTCTTTACTGTACTGTATTGTGTGATACTGAAGAAAATTCATTGTCTACTGTATAATTTTTTCTTGTGTGTGTGTTTTTTTTTTTTTACTGATGTTGTTTGTTTACACTGATGCTCTTCTCTGTTTTTCAGAATTAAGGACCGTAAACTCACCAGGACTAGCATATGACAGGAGTCATGGGAGCTGAATCGTTCATATTCAGATGTAGAAGTTCCATAACAATAACCGTGACTGATCACATCCTTTTATCCACTCAGCTACAAGTTACTTCAGGCTTTAATAACATATTTTACAATCCAAAGACAAATCCTTCAGCATCTACACACAACACAGAGATATCATCACATCATCACACTAATTACACAAATACACATCCATGTGTTGTAGCTGTTTATAGCTTAATTTTAACCCCTTGTTTTTGTCTAACATTCGTTTCTCCACAGAGGATTGATTCACAGTTGTGATATATTTTTTTTTCCTTAAAAAATATTTTCAAACCTCTGTTCTTTGTTTGCTAATTTGTGTTTACATGGTAACCATGGTAACAGCTTGGTTATGGAATTCGTTGTTATGGAAATTGACCTCACTTCTATCTGACCGGTTCCTTGGGTCCAGACCAGCAGGGTTCTTGTCCCAGACTTGAACAGTTTTTGATGAACAATAACTGGATATTTTTTGGTGGAAAAAGTACAGAATGGTTCCAGCACTGGTACCTTATTTCAGTACAAAAACATACACATTATCTGAGTCTACATGAAATCATGTCCAAAATGTAAGCTCACATCACTTAGCATGACATCACTTCCTGTACACATGACTACAATGAACACCTGAAGCCAAAGAATGTAGAAGCAGCTGAAATGTTATGATATCAGATTGTACTGATTTTTCATCACAGAGAGTCTCATGAAGAACAGAAGCATGAAATAAACCTCTGCCTTCCTTCCTGCTAATAATTATGATGATGATGTTAAGAGATTAATAATGTTCTTCTCTGGTGATCAGTTCACAACATGGCAGGACTTCATTATTCTGTAATCTCACACCAGCTAATTACAGTAGAGATATATATGAGTGTAAGTAAGCTCATGTGATAAACCAAGTGAAAGAGCTGAACTAGAAAGTAACATCTATCACTGCATCTAAGTCTGACTGTCTAATATATTTTGATTTAAAAAACTGTAACTGAAAAGCTTTAAGTACATGCACTGTATGTATTCCTGTCATTTAATACAGTTTTGTATAAATGTTGTATACACTCACTGTCCACTTTATTAGGAACACCTGTACACATTCATGCAGTATATTGGCAATTTATTTCATCAAATATACAATATATAAGCAAATAAGCAAAAAAATAAAGGTGTTTTTAATTTATTTATCCTCATTAAACTCCATAGTCTGTACTGTGGGACATTGTGCCTCATTTCTGTCTATTAACATGGATAAGTTTAGTTATTTACTATGTTTCTGTAGTGATGAGGTAAATTATGATAGTTATCATGTAAGGTTTAATATTTACTAAAGAGATTTTACAGAATTTCTTAAATTTAATACAAGTAATTAGAAATAATTAGAAATAATTAGAAGTGTAGAATTTTGCAGTAGTCATGGTGATGATGATGATGTCACAGAGATGGTACAGACTTTTTCATTAGGACCGCTGAAGGTTTGTTCATTTCTACTTTGGGAGCTTCATCATTCAGACTCGCAGATTCAGGTGAGAGAGATTTCTTCTGTGTGTTAAAACTGACAGGTGTGTAAAGTCCACACACACTGAGCACACCACAGATTAGAAATACATTTAGAAGATGAGTGTATGACTGCGTTGTACAACTCAATACTAATATTTCATTACAGAGAGTGAAAAACAGGGTTTGAAGTAGAGACAGCACTGATCCCATACCCAGTATCAGTACCGGGCCGATACCAGCAAAAACAAAATGATGGATCAGATATCGGAGAAAACACATCGGATATCGGATCCTGTAACAAACAGAGAAGATTGGAATTGGATTTTGGAAATAAAGAGACTCAACTGCTTTTTCCTTTGTTAGGATCATTTTTGTTATATGTATACATTATCCTATTTATTATTTTCTTTCCAGTACAGTTTTTTTAGGTCAGTCATTCACATTTATTTATTATAGAGGCAGGAGAGAGGGGAAACAGCTGAGAAATTCTCACTTTTATAAAAATGAATAGAGAATATAAAAATAAAACTGCCTTTCAATTAATTCAAAATAACCTAAAACATATAAATCAGCATAACCGTATAAACTGATAGATTTCAAAAAGCTTAGTGAAGAAGATGGCCGTGCTCATGATGAGAAATTGTTCTGAGGTTTTTATACCTCATCCTGAAGAAGGAGCTGATCATCATTCATGCTGGACAGGTAGAACACACTGAATCTCCTGAGTTTCACACTTCAATGTACTTTTAGCTAGTTACAGCCATTTAGAACAAAATTTCTTCCTTTGTTCTTCCTTGGTTTGACTCCAGGTGAGTCCAACGTCCTGCAATGTGATGATAAATACGTGTCTGATGGGAAGAACTGAACATTTCCTGGCCCTCTGACGAGGTGAGCCACTCCTTCTCCTCTCACATGTTCAATATTTCAGCAGTAATGTTCTGAAGCACATCATCAGGTGGTTAAAGTGTGTGTAAGTGTGTGTGCAGTAATCCACATAAGCCAGCTGTTCCAATATCTGTCGCAGTGATACGATGCAGAAGGACGAGCTGATGGGAATTATCCAGGGGAAATGTCAGGAGTGTTTGCTACACGTGGCTGAACCTGAGCAACAGTATTCCTATTTCTTCTGGTTAATTATGGATCGCTTCTGTACTAGAAATGAAGTAAGTGCTGGAGTTCATTATGCTGTAAATAAACAAATCAGCTTCTCAATTCAATAAATTTAAGTATCTGATTACAATAGCATTCAACCTTTTACTGCTCCATTCTGCTAGTGACTAAATCATACTTTCCTGAACAAGCTGCTCTGTTGTGTTGACTAATGAAGTAAAATTGGCCAAACTAATGAGAACTTGTTCAGCCAAAACTACCTCAGAACTCTTATTAGCATAGATAAGAAACATACGATGATCAGATGAAGCTAAAATTGAGTTCACTTTAAACCGCTTCTTCAGCTGATGAATATAATTATATTGTTCAAACTCTAAAGGCCTACTGAAATCAGATACATAAGAAATGTTCATGATGGGAGCAAAGTGGCCCATTTTGAAAAAAAAAGAAAGAAAGAAAAAGAAATATTTTTTAGCAGAAAAGTGCTTGTATTACTTCATTTAAAGCTCAGTAAAATTTCAGTAGAAAAAAAGAGAAGTGCTGTGGAAGCGGGGGCGTGGTTGAGCGCAGGATTGTGAATGGAGGGCAGAGCCGGAGAAGGTGAGCGGTAAGGAATGCACACATGCTGGGAATTCTACTAACGAGTGTTCTGTGCTGCAGTGAGCTGGGGCTAAAAATAAAAAGGGGCTAGACGAGCTCAGAGAGAGAGAGAGCACGCGTGTGTAAATAAAGTAAACCGCTGAAAGCGAAAGTGAAATTGGAGAATAAAACGCCTCTGAGTTGAAATCACGGACGTGGCTAAATTGCAAGCGGAGTTTTCCGACGTGTTCTCGCCTCTCCCCGGTCTCACTGATCTCTTACAGCACCACATAGAGACAACCCCAGGGGTGATAGCACGCAGCCGCCCGTATTGTCTGCACGAACACAAGAAAAATGTGGTTCGGGATGAACTCAAGTCTATGCTTCACATGGGAGTAATCGAGGAGTCCCACAGTGACTGGAGCAGCCCAGTGGTTTTGGTGCCCAAGGCCGAAGGGACTGTCCGTTTTTGTGTGGACTTTAGTAAAGTCAGTGCAGTGTCTAAGTTTGACACATACCCAATGCCTCGCATTGACGAGCTGCTCGATCGGTTAGGGGCGGCTCGCTTTTATTCGACACTGCATTTGACAAAGGGATATTGGCAGATCCCCTTGACTCCAATATCTCGAGAAAAAAAACAGCCTTTTCCACTCCGTTTGGGTTACACCAATTCGTTTTGGGTTGTTTGGGGCCCACGCGATGTTCCAGAGACTCATGGACAGGATCCTCCGTCCACACGCTGCTTGTGCCGCTGCTTATTTGGATGACATTATTATCTAGAGTAATGATTGGCAGCGGCACATGCAGCACCTGAGGGCTGTTCTGAGATCGGTGAGGTGGGCGGGACTCACGGCGAACCCAGGGAAGTGTGCGATTGGGTAGGTGGAAGTACGGTATCTGGGCTTCAACTTGGGGCCATGGGCAGGTGCGTCTCCAAACTGATCAGACAGCAGCAATTGCGGCCTGCCCGAGACCCAAGACCAAAAAGGATGTGAAACAGTTTCTCGGGCTGGCTATTATCGTAGGTTTGTGCCTAATTACTTGGATGTCACCAGCCTGCTAACTGATCTCACTAAAAAGGGAGCCCCAGATCCGGTCCAGTGGACGGAGCCATGCCAGCAAGCTTTCACTCAGGTAAAAGCTGCACTCTGTGGCGGACTGCTCTTGCATTCTCCTAACTTCTCTCTCCCTTTTATTTTGCAGACTGACGCATCAGACAGAGGGCTGGGGGCCATGTTGTCCCAGGTGGTGAAGGGGGAGGAATGCCCTGTGCTGTACATCAGCCGCAAGCTCTCCATGTGAGAGACAAAGTACAGCACGATAGAGAAGGAGGGTCTGGCCATTAAGTGTTCAGACCACGCTCCGCTCCAGTGGCTCCACCGAATGAAGGATGCCAACAAGCCGATCACTCATTCGTATCTGGCATTTCAGCCATTTAAGTTCGGGGTCATTCACAGGCCGGTGGCGCAGATGGCTGTGGCAGATTTCCTCTATAGGCCATGGGGGGCGGAGTCGGCGGTGGGGCGGATGGCTGACCGGCCCTGGTCGAGAGCCAGCTTGTGAATGGAGGGCGGAGCCGGAGAAGGTAAGCGGTAAGGAATGCACACATGCAGGGAATTCTACTAAGGAGTGTTCTGTGCTGCAGTGAGCTGGGGCTAAAAATAAAAAGGAGAGAGAGAGAGAGAGAGAGAGAGAGACCTTTGACTTTTGACGATTATTTATTTTAAAACATTTAATAGTTCACTTCAGCAGCATTTTTACACATTTGCTTGAGAAAGTGGTTAAATAAATAAATAAATAAATATAAATAGTACATAAATAGGTAAATAAATACGCAATTAATTTATAAGAAACTAAATAAATAAATAACCACCCAGCCAACTACTAAAAGGTTGTTTTAAAATGCACAGAGTCTAAAACAGAAAGCACAGAACCTTTTCATTCAAACTATCGTGCAAAAATCAGTTCATCATTTAAAACAGAGCACACAGCTTCCCCATGGCAAGAAATCAGCTGAAACTGTTCCAGGTCCTTCATGCTTTTATAAAAGTTAAAATCAACAGTGATCCTTGTTTTAACCAGTCTTTGAAAGGTTGCTGTTACATCGTGTTGTGTGTTCTGTGCCACTTTGCTTTTTCTGCTGATGTAAATGGCCATTTTTGCTTGACCCAGAATAAAATTAATCAGCTGACACTTGAACCTTTCTTTTTTAGCATACTTAAAACCAAGGATAAAACCCTGTGGGGTAAATACTGCGTTAAAAGACTCAAAAAGTCTCGCTAAAATTCTAATAAAACGGACGGAGCCTAAAACAATTCATAAAAGCATGAAAAACCGTTTCCCTCTGTAAACAAAAAGGACACTCGTGTAACCTCTGGGTTTAAAATACAGATAAAAGCGTTTACAGAGACGATGCCGTGCAGCATTCTCCACTGCAGGTCACCTGCTTTTTTAGTTAACGGTGGTTTGTACAGTGTTCGCCACTCTGGCTTTTCATCATTATTCAGCCCAAGGACACTGCACTGTCTACCCTCCTGTCCAACCATTTTTTATTCAGCACTTTAACACATAACCCATAGAAAGCCTTACCAGAGGCTGTGTTAAGGGCTATTTTTGTTTTTTCCCCATCCCCCAGGAGGGGACCTGAGACCTCTGACAGATTGGCTTCAATAGTTAAACCTGGAGTGGGCTCACCGTCCTCGGGCCTGACCACCCCAGCGCAGTAGTCCCTGAGCTGCATGTGCTCCTCTGACATAAGTGCAGACCTCCACCTCCGTAAAAGCTGTGTGACCACACGGACAGACTTCACCCCTATCCGTGTTGCTAAGTCATTTGGGCTAGCAAAGTCCAGTCCTGTCAGTTCCACCAGCTGTCGCAGAGTCACGGTCCTTGAGGAGATCAAAGCTCTTGTTAAGGCCGAATTAGTCCTGCTTGTTACATCCAGGCGAGCACCATGATCAAGGAGCCAGCGTGGTGATGGACAGTCCTCTCTCTGCACTCTGAAATGGTTAAAAACTTTAAAAAGTCCTTCATAAAAAGCAGGTAGTCCTGCTAGGTTTAGTTGTTTAGTGTCCATTAGAAACAGTGACTTGTCCAGACCCCATCCTCCCACGGTTTGCAGTATTCTGTTTGCCACCGCTCTCCATGAGAGACTCTCTGGGCCGGTGAGGAGCTTCTGTACAAACTGGAGGCGAAACGCTACAGTCCTGCTGGATAAATGAATAAGTCCTTGCCCACTCTCCTGCTTGGGTAGGTATAGCACACTCTGCAATATCCAATGCAGCTTGTCCCAGAAAAAGTCCACCATCATGGCTTGTAGATCTGCAAGTAGTTTTGGGGGTGGATCGATGCAGGCCAGTCTGTGCCATAACGTTGATGCAGCTAGATTATTAACAACCAAGGTTCTGCCCTTATATGACATTTGTGGAACAAGCCATTTCCATTTATTTAAACGTCCTTTTATTTTCTCACTTATGCCTTCCCAGTTTTTCTCTACATAACTACTGTCTCCCAGGTACACTCCAAGTACTTAAAACCTCCAGTTTTCCATGTTAGACTATCTGGGAGACATGGTTCCCCACCCTTCCAATCCCCAACTAAAATGGCTTCACCTTTTTTCCAGTTCACTTTTGCAGATGATAAGACATTAAAATCTTTTATAATACCAGTTAAAATGTCAATCTCTCTCTGTCCATTCACCATGACTACAACATCATCAGCATAGGCTGATACACAGTATGGGGTATTACAGCTTGGTATCAATAGACCAGTGATTTTACTTCTTATATGACATAGTAATGGTTCTATGGCTAGGGCGTATAGCATGCCGGACAGAGAGCAGCCCTGCCTAATATCCCTATACACTTTAAAAGGTACACATAAACCACCGTTAACTTTCAGTACACTCTCAATATCACTGTACAAAACCTGGATCATGGCCATGAAACCTGAGTTGAACCCGAAATTCTTTAGAACCCTCCATAAATACTGGTGTTCAACCCGGTCAAAAGCCTTTTCCTGGTCCATAAATATAAGACCAGTCTATACACCCAATAGACTAGAGATGTCCAAAATATCACGAATCAAATGTATATTGCCGTAGACTGACCTGCCAGGCACACAGTACGTCTGGTCAAAGTGGATGACTTGCTCCATTACCTTCCCCAGTCTTGTTGCCAACGCTTTTGAGAGCACCTTACAGTCTGTGCACAATAACGAGACAGGGCGCCAGTTCCTGAGGTCGGTTTGGTCAACTTTCTTAGGTAGTAGGGTCAGGACCGCTCTACGGCTACTCAACGGCAGCCTGCCGTCATTTATGCTGGCTTTCAGCACTTCCAGCAGGTCCTACCCTAACACCGACCAAAAGGCTTTGTAAAACTCTACTGGAAGGCCGTCAATTCCAGGTGACTGACCATTCGCCATGCTGTTGAGTGCAGCCTCTACCTCCTCCAGAGTCAGCTCCCTGTCAAGCTCACTTGCGGACCCTTCAGTTAGTTTTGGAAGGTTTTGAAAAAACCTTCCTCCACCTCTTGCACAGCTGCGAGCTCACATCTATACAGCTTTGAGTAAAAGCCAACTGTATGCTTGTGAATTTCAGTAGGTTCAGTTACAAGCTCCCCTGACTCTGTTCGCACAGCATGTATAAACCTTTTTTGTCTGTTTTTTTTCTCAAGACCAAAGAAGAACTTGGAAGGAGCGTCCATCTCCGTTACACTTCTAAAGCGTGAGCGGACCAGTGCCCCCTGCACTGTTGTGCCCAACAAATCAGCCAACGCATTTTTTTCCCCTTGAGAGCCTCAACGTGGCCTCGATTTCCTGTGGACTCTGCCAAACCCTGGAGTTCCACTACTTCAATCTCTAGAGCTCTAAGCGATCTTGTGATGCCCTTAGTGACGTTGTGAGCGTACTGTTGACAAAACAATTTAATTTGTACTTTTGCGACATCCCACCACTGTTGCAAAGAGGTAAAACTTGGCTTTTGAATCCTAAAAGTATCCCAAAAAAACATAAAACTCTCTCTAAAATTAAGGTCCTCTAAAAGCGCTGCATTAAAATGCCAGTACGCACTGTGTGGCTTCACATTACTTTTCTTAAAAGTACACTGTACCATAAAATGATCTGAAAAACCCACAGGATAGATAGAACATGACCTAAAAACATTCAGCTGATGTTTAAAACCATAAAACCGCTCAAGCCTTGCCAGTGAGAGCATGTTTTCTTTACAATGGGACCATGTGTACTGTCTCTGTGTTCTGTGGAAATTCCTCCAGATATCACTCAGGTCATGCGTCACTATTAATTCACACAGGCGTTTTTGGGAGGCAGCATGAGGTTCTAAGTGGTTCCTGTCTAGCCTGTCTGCAGTGCAATTGAAATCTCCTCCTATGATTAAAACTTCATTCTGCTTACAAGAACCAATTACAGTGCTTAATGTGTTTAAGAACAGCATCCTCTCTACACTCAGAGTAAGAGCATACACACATATAAAAACAAAAACCTCATTCTCAAAACATGCTCTCAATTTTAAAAGTCTTCCTTTTAAAACTTCTTCAACTTCATAAGACTGTGGACTAAAAGACCGTGAAAACATAAGAGCAACACCACCACTAAGAGAGGTGTTGTGACTTAAAAACAAGAGCCCTATCCACTCCATCGCCCAGTCCGAGGAGTTCCCTGCGTCACTGTGTGTTTCCTGGAGTAAAATGACGTCGGCTTGTTTCTGCTTCAGCAGTTCATAAAGTGCTGCTCTTTTTCTTTGATCTCTAGCACCATTAATGTTAAGGGTTACAGCAGTGATTGCACTCATTATTATGTAGTAGGCGAGCGCTAATCTGATGTAATTCAACCCTTTTTTTTATTAAAACAGGGCTAGACATGCTAAAATGTACTTTCATTCTTTTTAAGTTTGGTCACCATTGCTTTAAGACGGTAGATCTCAGTCTTTTCAAAGGCTCCATTTCTCATTAGTTTCTTAACGTCTTTCACAAATTGCACTATATCTGGAAAAAACTCTTCTAGGTTTACTGCCCTCTTACCTTTAGTATCTTTTAAGAACCTAGAGATTTCTGCTGCCGTGTAAACCACCTCTCTTTCATCAGCTTGTGAACAATGTGACCAGTTTGAATCGGAAGAGCCATCATCACTCTCTTCCTCCACCTCTGACCCATTTTTTTTTACCTGCTTATTGCCCTTGCTTCTAGATTTTTTCTTTCTTTTGGTGGGGACCTTAAACTCCAGTTCTGCTTCCATCTCAAAATCTGTATCTCCGTCATTTCTGATGTCAACACTACAACCACGTTCCGTTTCCGCCTCCTGGTTTGCCTGCATGGGGGGCTCTGATGGTGTTTCGCTCATTCCATCCTTGTTCTCACCCATCGCAGGTACAGTTGCTCCTGCTTTGTCCCCCGCGGGTTTTGCCACAGCAGCACCAGGGTCTCCTCCGCTGTGCCCTACCACGACCGCAGGAGGAACGGTCTCGGCAGGACCCACCGCGGGAGAGGCCGCAGCTATGGGCTCGGCCGCAGGAGGGTCAGCTGCAAAGGACTCAGGCACAGGGGGAGCGGACACAGAGGGCTCATCTCCCCCAGGGTCACTGGTCCGCTGAGCTTCCCTGTCTGTCGCCCGGACCATCTTTGGTTTTTCTGGACATGCACGGACCAAGTGGCCTGTTTCATCACAGTTGAAACATTTCATGCCAGCATCTGTTGTGACAAATACAACATAGTCAAAACCATCCACCCGAAATTTCATCACCAGGTCTAGCTCCTCCGCACCGTTGCTCAGCACCATGTATGCCATTCTCCTGAAGGACATTATGTTTGAGTTTTTTTATTTCTGGCACTTTGCTTCCTAGCTGTATTTTTCTTATGGGAGAGACCAGTTTTCCATAACGGGAGAGCTCTTTTGCAATTGTCTCGTTTTTTAGGAAAGGAGGAACGTTTGACAGTATGATTTTCTTAGACGGAGTACTGAGAGGAAGCACCGGTATAAGTGAGTCGTTTAAAACCACTTTGTTTTGCACCATTTCATTTGCTTTATCAACTGAGTTAAAAAACTGTTCATACGGGAAGCTGCCAAAATGTTGCTGTACCCCACCACTTTACCAACCACTAAAAGACATTCCTCTACACTAACGCTGCACACAATCCTCACACCATGCCGGCGTGTTAGAGATTCATAAACGCTATCACCCGGATTCGCCATGCTTTCAGCGCCAGATGTGCCGAATGCAGGCTCACCCGTCACACACACACCCACACACACTCCCACAACCACCCAACACCTAAAACATCCACTCGTAATTTTTAACAAAACACACTTAAAGAAAAAGTTTTGAAAATCGCTCGCAAACCCGCTCACGACGCTCCACTCGCGCCTTCGCACCCGCGCATGCGCAGAGAGAGAGAGAGAGAGAGAGAGAGAGAGAGAGAGAGAGAGAGAGAGAGAGAGAGAGAGAATTAACCAACACAGAGCCGTGTGTGTAAATAAAATAGACCGCTGAAAGCGAAAGTGAAACTGGAGAATAAAACGCCTGTGTTGTTCCCAAGCCTGCTTCCTGCTTCCTCATTTCCGCCCAAACAAGTAAGATTTGCTACCGTTAATAAACAGAAATGAGGCTCAGTGTCCCACAGTAAACACTATGGAGTCTCATGAGGATAAATAAATTAAAAACACCTTTATTTTTTTGCTTATTTGCTTATATATATTATATTTGATGATATAAATTGCCAATATACTGCATGAATGTGTACAGGTGTTCCTAGTAAAGTGGACAGTGAGTGTATACAGCATTTACACTAAACTGTATTAAATGATAGGAATACATACAGTGCATGTACTTTTCAGTTAGTTTTTTTTTTAATCTAAATATCAAACAGTCAGACTTAGATGCAGTGATGCATGTTACTTTCTAGTTCAGCTCTTTCACTTGTTTTATCACATGAGCTTACTTACACTCATATACATGTTTACTGTTATTAGCTGGTGTGAGATTACAGAATAATGAATCCTGGCATGTTGTGAACTGATCACCAGAGAAGAACATTATTAATCTCTTAACATCATCATTATGATTATTAGCAGGAAGGAAGGCAGAGTTTTATTTCACGCTTCTGTTCTTCATGAGACTCTCTGTGATGAAAAATCAGTACAATCTGATATAACATTTCAGCTGCTTCTATATTCTTCGGCTGCGTTTACATTCTTCAGCTTCAGGTGTTCGTTGTAGTCATGTGTACAGGAAGTGATGTCAGGCTCAATGATGTGAGCTTACATTTTGAACTCAAAACGTATTTTCATGTAGAATCAGATCATGTGTATGTTTTTGTACTGAAATGAGGTACCAGTGATGGAACTGTTCTTTACTTTTTCACCAGAAAATATCTAGTTATTGTTCAGCAAAAACTGTTCAAGTCTGGGACAAGAACCCTGCTGGTCTGGACCCAAGGAACCAGTCAGATAGAAGTGAGATCAATTTATCACTATAACAACAAATCAAGCAACCACCTGTTACCGTGGTTACCATTACCACAGATTAGCAAACAAAGAACAGAGGTTTGAAAATCATTTTAAGAGGAAAAAAAATATCAATATCACAACTGTGAATTAATCATCAGTGGAGACACAAATGTTAGATAAAAACATGGAGCTAAAACTAAGCTATAAACAGCTACAACACATGGATGTGTATTTGTGTAATCAGTATGATGATGTGATGATATCTCTGTGTTGTGTGTAGATGCTGAAGGATTTGACTTTGGATTGTAAAATATGTTATTAAAGCCTGAAGTAACTTGTAGCTGAGTGGATAAAAGGATGTGATCAGTCACGGTTATTGTTTTGGACGTCTACATCTGAATATGAATGATTCAGCTCCCAAACTGCTGGAAATGTGGGACGAGTTCTAATGCGTCACCAAAACTGCTTTATCCTGGAGAAGAGGTTTGAGGTGAGACTCCTGTCATACGCCAGTCCTGATGAATTTACGATCCTTAATTCTGAAAGACAGAGAAGAGCATCAGTGTAAACAAACATCAGAATAAACACCAAGACACACACACACACACAAAATAAAACTGACAATATTATATAGTACACAGTGAATATTATTCAGTATCATACAATACAGTACAGTAAAGAGACAGTATGTCAGTAACCCACTGTAGTGTCTCCAGTTTACAGTGTGGATCCTTCAGTAGATCAGAGAGCAGCTTCACTCCTGATTCTCCTGGATTATTACCCTTCAGATCCAGTTCTGTCAGGTGTGATGAGGAGTTTGACCTCAGAGCTGAAGCCAGAGCAGCACAAACGTCATCTGTAATACTGCAGTAATGCATCCTGCAAGAAAGAAAACCTTCTCACACTTAACACACTCAGTTTTAGCATTGAAAACATGAACTACACAAAATCTTTATATACAGTACATTTACTCTCCATCTCACACACACAACAATGAAAATATAGATTACTACAATTACAGTTACTACACATGAAAACTGGATGTTGCTGCATTTATTAAAACACTGCACTGTGTGTGTGTGTGTGTGTGTGTGTGTGCCTGCCTCAGTATCTCCAGTGTACAGTGTGGATTCTCCAGTCCAGCAGAGAGCAGCTTCACTCCTGAATCCTGCAGTTTATTGTTACTCAGGTCCAGTTCTTTCAGACTGGAGGAGTTTGAGCTGAGAACTGAGGACAGAACTCTACAGCTTTTCTCTGTCAGATTACACCCACGCAGCCTGGAAGAGAAATGATGAAATATCAGAACACTGATCTCAAACACACAAACACAGCCATAATACAGCTAAAGTTTAACATGTAACAGAAATGTCAGTGTGTTTCTCTCACACACAGAAATCAGAGGACAGGACACCACTTCAGCACATTTACAGGAGCAGGGACGTCTTTCTGCACTCCACAATCTCTCAGCTACAATTTATTATAAGACCATTAGGTCATGTACATAACACATACATGTGAGAGCGAGCAGCCTACAAACAATACACTCTGATCTGTGTTCAAGTTTCTACAACCAACACTGCAGATATAGTGCATTTTATTACAGAAAATAAAGAACTGTAGAACTGTACACCATCAGTTAATAACACACCAATACTAGTCATATGTAGGATTTCTAAGTGAACAGACAGCAAGAAAACCATAAAACAATGAATCCTCGCTCACAGACACTGAGGCACAGAGTGAATTACCGCCTGCCTAATTTCAACTATCCTGTGAACAAAAGAGCAAACATTAGAACATCCCTGACCAGAGGATGAACCAAGAGGAACCCTTTCAAACCTGAATGCTAGTTAGTGCCAGAGGAGGAGAATGCATTTTACACCAAGATCCTACTGATGGAGCAAGCACTTTGGGGTCAGCCCAACTGGAAAGGGTTAAAACCTCCTGAAATAAAGGAAACTCTATCAACATCTGTGGGAGTTCTCTTCAACCAATATCTTGCGAGAGTCTCTCTTAACAACTAGGAGTCTTTTTCAATGGCTCCAGGAGCTCTCTTCAATCAACATCTGCAGGAGTCTCTTCCAACAGATCACCAGGCATTCTCGTCAAACAGGAGCTCCAGAAGTTCTCGCCCCACGACACCACAAGGAGATAACGCTTGCTCTGAGTCTCTGCCAAGTCTGTAATGACCGGTTCCTGCAAAGCCTCCAACTACTGCCTTTGCACTGCTGTTAATCACTCATTAACACTTTGCAACCCACCTACGAGACTCAGCCTGGTTCGCTTCTCACTCTGTTTATCATCTTTATCGGTCTTCCGAGACGCTACTTAAGGCCAACCAGACTGTCGACCAATCAACATCGCTGGAAAACCTCTCCAAACAATGCCGTAATGAGGGAATCCCTGGCAAGCTGAACCAGTGCATTTAATACAAGTTTAAAGCCCTTCTAAACAAAGCGAAGGTTAAACTGATAAGTTGATGGTTTGTTCAGGGATGTTCTGAAAAACAGTGTATAATCCCAGAAACTTTGGATTTCATTCATTCTCTGTTCAAAGCCATTTTCACTATATTTAGGATATTATTGCCAGTGGCTATGGAAGTAATATTTCATGCACAATTAATAAATACACTAATTTCAACTTATTGCTGGACAAATAGTTATTCAGCTATTAAAGTATTAAGTTTGCAAAATTTTCCCTTCTGAGCTGATCTGCTATTCTCCTACATATTTTGGTAGAGAATGCCGGCATCTTAACTCAAACAGCGAGGTCAATAAGGCAATTTCTCCCCAGATAGCAAAATTGGTTGTGGGCCTTATCTGGTTGAATTTAGGCCCACATACCACCACGGCCCACTCCCCTCGAATGGCCCTTAAGCTGCAAACTCATGCCAGAGCTCAGCCTAAAGCTGTTTCACACAAGACTGTGAAAAAAAACTGTGCCAGAATTAAACCAGAAGGGCCTAAAGTAAGCCAGATCTCGCCCAGATTTTGTTGTTATCTGGGTCTGATGTTATCTGTACTCATGGAGCCGGTACCATGTCCAGCTTTATAACAGATTCTGATAGCGTGTCCAGTGAACACAAAGGCTAAAGTAAATCTGATCAAATATTATTAGGTAGCTGTTGTTGTCAACAGTAAATAACGGTTTCTTGATTTGGGAAAGACAGTGTTGTTTTGAAACATAGTTAGCTTTTTTATTCAGTCAGATTAGATAGAAGATAGAAAGCTTTCCAGAAAGTTCCACAGGACATCTAGTTCAGGAGTTGAATGAAGTTATATAATTTTAAAAACCTAACAAACAAACAAACAAACAAACAAATAAATAAATAAGTTATAATTTGTGAATGAAAGCTGTTTTCTTTTTGCAGTAGCCCTGATATTTTTCACTGTTTTTCAGGGCATAGTGATAGGGTTCACATAAAAAAACCCTCAGGTACAGACCACGTCCACTTCCTGTTTTATGAATATTTTGAGCACTTAACAGATACAGATACAGATAATAGCACTGTGTTACAGCTCTAGCAGAGACACAAGATCTAAACAGCTAAAATTACAATTCATAAGTACAGTTTTTATTTATTCATAATATAGAATTAATCTAGAAAGTAAATCTGATTCTCACAAACACATTTCTTCCAAACATTTAATTCATATTCTAAAATGTACAGCTACATAAAGACACACAATCATTTCTTTATGTAATGTTTGGTGATAAAGTGATAATCTGACCTGTGTGTGTGTGTGTGTGTGTACCTCAGTATCTCCAGTGTACAGTGTGGATTCTCCAGTCCAGCAGAGAGCAGCTTCACTCCTGAATCCTGCAGTTTATTTCCACTCAGGTCCAGTTCTCTCAGACTGGAGGAGTTTGAGCTGAGAACTGAGGACAGAACTCTACAGCTTTCCTCTGTCAGATTACATTCACACAGGCTAGAAGAGAAATGATGAAATGTTTGATTTATTTCTCTGATTGTGAAATGAGGTGTTTCCATCAGTGTGGAAATAAACTGTCTACCTGAACACAAGGTTCTAATGTCAGGATAAAAATATAAAATGAACAGCCTGTGTATAAACTTGGACTGCTCTTGGACAGATCCATGTGTCTCAGCTCATATGAGACGATGTATTTAACTTTCTGAAACAAGATAATAACAGAGAGGCCACTCTGAACAAACACGTCTCTTTATTTCTAGCAGAGAGTTTTTCATACAGTGTGTTCAGCAGCTCTGGGGAAAGTTCTGCTGGAGAACATTTACACATTTACACACTGTCCTTTACTGCTTCATTACAGTGTGTTTAGTGTGTAGATCAGTGTACATTGTGCACACATTTACTTTCCATTACAAACATTTTCTAGAATATTTTTGCTCCCATAGAACAATAGAAACAGGTCTATAAAATGGTAACAGCTCCATGAGGACAGATAACATCAGAGAAACTGGCTTATTGACCTCACTATAAAGTACGACTGGAATTGGCATGTTATTAAAGTAAATGTGTGTGCAATGTACACTGATCTACACACTGTAGAAATAAATGTACTTTGTTCTGATGTGAGAAATGATGTAGATATTTCAGCATTAACACAAAGTTGAATTTCACAGAGACCATAAAACAGTTGCTGTTCATTGTTCTTTGGACCTTAATCTTATAACTTTCACACAGATACAATTCATGTAACACCCCAATACACACACACACACACACACACACACACACACACACACACACACATACATACACAAAGCTCCACATCAGAAACAATCCTAATCAACACCATATAAAAATACGCACTAATTTTTTACTCATATAAACTCATATTCATAAACTGTGTGTAGGAGCATTTACACAGGAATGTGTAAATTAAAAATGTAATGTTGTGTAATGTGTGTATGTTCATAGCTGCTTTATCTGGTCTTTATTCTGACCCTCAACCCAGTGCTTCTCCACCAACACCTCACTGTCCTCTACTTTCACATTCATCAGGCACTTATGGACGAGTTCTGGACTGAGCTGGAGTTTGGGGAAACAGCATCAGCACTGGACTCCTGTTCCTGTGTGCTAGGGGTCTCACTTTACTTAGTTTGTGTCAATTTATGGATAAAACAAAACTAAATAAGGTGAAGCTTCAAGTTGTATGATTGTCGGTAAATTACTGCAATTTTATAAACGGATTACACTGTCAAATTTAAATTACTTTCAGTATTTATTTCAATTACACACCAATTTAATGAACTTTTGGTGAAACTCAGTTTCACATTAATGGCATTAATTTAAAAAAATATTGAAAAATATGAAAAAAAAAAAGTTTTTTAAAAGCAAGCCAACACTGAGTGTTATTAAGACAAATAAGACGAGTCATTCAGTTAAGACAAAAGAAATGTGTCTGTATAAAGGAGTACGGGCCGGTCTGTCTGTGTATAGCCGTAAGCTGACACGGTGCAAACGCCTCAGCTGACAGAAGATTTAGAGCACACTGTTAGAGATATTTAGATATTTAGAGATCAGTATGATTGTTCTGGAGGATGAAAGGTGGTTTATAAATCACTTCTGTTTGTCACGGCATCTTCTTTAAATGCTGTTCAACACTTTAGAGCCAGCACTAATTTAACCAACACAACAACCTTGTGCCATTCCTGTGCATGTCCAAGTTTATCAGTGCTTGGATTTCTTGTTATTGTCACGTTTCAAACAGAGAGAAGTGACTGAGTGTAGCGTGAGAGGCTGAAGAGTGCATCAGTGTGAGAGATTTCTGACCAACAGTCACTGAGACACTTTAAATTATTTAAAACAGCAGTTTCTCTGTGTGATGCTCAGTGTCCATGATCACCTGGCTACAGTCTAGATCTCGTTTTCTCGCCTTTCATGTCAAACCATTTTCTTACAAATGAGCTGTTGTGTGCACGCATTTGGTCAGGGTTTTAAGTGGCTAAGTGCCAGTTCTGATCACATTTCCATTCTTGTTCTTCTTGACCTGAGTGCAGCTTTCAGTACTGTAGACCATGATATTCTTCTACACAGACTTGAACATTGGTAGGGCTAAACTAGATCAGATCATACTTGTGTGGTAGACAGTTTTATGATAATTTGGGATATTGAAGTCATTCATCAAGACAATATGATATTTCATTTGGAGTTCCATAAGGATCTATTTTAGTACACTTGCTTTTCTCCCTCTACATGTTACCTCTTGCTGGACTTATTAGAAAGCATGAAATCAGTTTTCATAGTTATGCAGATGACACACAGCTTTATATATCAGTGTCACTGAGTAATCAAGAGCCAATTAACAAACTGATTACATGCTTGAATGAAATATCTGACTGCGTGTTACAGAACTTTCTACAGTTAAACCAGGATAAAATGGAGACATTAATTGTAGGAGATAAACAGAAAAGAGAATAGTTATTGAAAAATGAGCTGGTTACAGGTTAGAAATCTGGGTGTAATAGTCGACTCTGATCTCAGCTTTGTTCCTCACATCAATAATATCTCTAAGGTCACATTCAATCATTTGAGGAATATTGCAAAAGTTCATCCATTTTTATCTAAAGAAGATGCAGAAAAACTCATCCATGCATTTATTTCAAGTAGATTGGACTATAGTACTTGTGTTCTCTTTCATGAACTTCCCAAAAAGCTTTATCCATTACAGTCAGTACAAAATGCAGCTGCTCAGCTTCTAACACAAACTAAAGAGAGACCATATTACTCCTATTGTGCAGGAACTGCACTGGTTACCTGTGACATCCAGAGTCGATTTTAAAGTGCTCTTATTAGTTTTAAAACTCTTAATGGCATTGCACCTGTGTACTTAGCAGAATCCCTGATGGATTTCACCCCAAATCATTTTTAACATCAACAAATGCTGGCTTCCTTCCAAAAAATCTGACTTTCTGTTTGTTTACTTATATTTATTTTGTAACAACATTTTAGGTTTAATAATTTATTTTTATCTTTAATTTTATGTTATTATTATTATTTTATTATATATTTCCCATTGTGAAGGACTTTGAGCTGCATTTTATATCCAACATCCCATATAAATTAAATTATTATTGTTGTTATTAGCACTTTTATTTATTAACATATTTAATGTTTGAGTGTGCGTGTGTGTGTGTGTGTACCTCAGTATCTCCAGTGTACAGTGTGGATTCTCCAGTCCAGCAGAGAGCAGCTTCACTCCTGAATCCTGCAGTTTATTGTCACTCAGGTTCAGTTCACTCAGACTGGAGGAGTTTGAGCTGAGAACTGAAGACAGAACACTACAGCTTTTCTCTGTCAGATTACACTTCCACAGCCTGGAAGAGAAACAATGAAATATCAGAACACTGATCTCAAACACACAAACACAGCCATAATACAGCTAAAGTTTAACATGTAACAGAAATGTCAGTGTGTTTCTCTCACACACACAGAAATCAGAGGACTCACCAGATACACTCTGATCTGTGTTCAAGTTTCTACCACCAACACTGCAGATATAGTGCATTTTATTACAGAAAATAAAGAATTATATAACTGTACACTACCAGTTAATAACATGCCAGTACTAGTCGTACTTTACAGTGAGTTATATGTTGAATTTCACAGAGACGTAAAACATTTGGTGTGTGTTGTTCTCAGTTACAAATCTGCCACCTCGAGAACTCGGATTTTATACAGACACTGGTTCAGGTTTTTGGTGTGGACCGGTCGTTTGATCTGTACAAACCAAACAAATTAGGTGTGAAACCATCCCTATTCTCTCTCACTTGTCCTTCAGTGCAGATAGGGCTGTGCGATCTGGTAATAAATATCATAGGACAAGAAAATAGAATAATGAATAATGTCTATTGATAAATATTTTCTTGTATCCTCTATATTGCCAATGTCACAAAATCTACTTTTTGGCAACTGATTTGCGTCACTAAGGACGGTGCTACTAGCAGTGCGCTGTGACAAGAAAAAAGGCTCCTGAGTGGAGCAACCGAAAAGTGTTCATCCTATTTTCCAGAGATCTTTCATTTAAATCCCTATGATGCCACAGACATCAGTGGCCGGAAGTCCAAGTGAGCAGGTGAGTCCATGCTCTCAGGGAGGGAGGGGTGGCATACTCTCTCTCCCCTATCAATCACAGTGACACTAACTGATCATGGGCGTCTGTGAGCTCATGCATTTGGAAGTGGGCAGATACCGATTTCCTCCAAGTGTGTTATGTTGCATGAGCAGTGCAAAAAGTGGCATCACTTGTGCTGAAGGTTGGTAGGGGACAGGGTCGTGTGACAGGGGAGACTGAACTGGAGGGTGAGAAACAGCCATGACTAAATTAAGGAGAAAACTGGGGAAAAAAAAAAAAAAACAACAAGCATGGAGGAGCATGACAGAGTGAAAAAAAAAAAAACTAAAAAAAATCTAAACTGAACTGAACTAAACACCAGTGAAAGGCATTTTTTCTTATCTCTTTTTTTGACAACAGAACCATCACAAATAAGAACAAACATAATATGAAAACAAAATATAAAAAGTAAATACTAAAACACTATTCACTTTCATGTATCTTTTGAGTACAAGATCCTAATCTTTTATTCTGTGTGACAGAGTGAAACTCCCAACATCATCTTGTATCTTGTACTTAAAAGTTACATGAAAGTGAATAGAGGGTTTTAATATTTACCTTTTATATTTCGTATTTACTTTTTATATTATGTTTTGCGTGTTCTTATTTGTGATAGTTCTGTTGTCAAAAAAAGAGAAATTAAAAAATGCCTTTCACTGGTGTTTAGTTCAGATCAGTTTTTTTTTAAGTGGGGAAAAGTTATGGGTTGGTTAAATGTTAATAGAAGAGGTGGGTCTTTAGCTGTTTACCTCTTAAATGCATGCAGTTATTTTGTATAGACACTTTTTTAATCAGTTTTATAGAAGACAGAATATATTGTGATATAAAATTTCAGGATATGAAATTATCCATAACATGACAAGACTTTGTCCATATCGCCCAGTCCTCAGTACAGACATTAGTGTCTTACTGTAAAATGTGTTTATTTAAAGATTATTAGAGTGTCTATTAACAAGGATTAATCCAAACAGTGTAGTTCAGTGTTACAATAAATAACAAATTATACAGTAATATATTTATAAATAAAAATACTCACACAGCTGTTCTGGAGGCTTTGACCACTGGCAGCAGCCTCAGAAGACATTCCTCTGATGGGTCATATTTCCTCAAATTAAACTCATCCAGCTCCTGTTCTGAGTTCAGTAACACAAACACCAGAGCTGACCACTGAGCAGGAGAGAGTCTGGTTCCACTGAGACACTTGTAACCTCCTCTGTTCAGGTAAGTTTGTACTTCCTGCACTAGAGAATGATCATTCAGTTCATTCAGACAGTGGAACAGATTGATGGATTTCTCTGGAGATGCATTGTCCCTGATCTTCTTCTTGATGTACTTGACCATTTCCTGTTTGCTGTGAGAGCTGCTTCCTGTCTGTGGCATTAAGCCTCGTAAGAGAGTCTGATTGGACTCCAGGGAGAGACCCAGAAGGAAGCGGAGGAACAGGTCCAGGTGTCCATTCTCACTCTGTAAGGCCTTGTCCACTGCACTCCTGAGGAAATCAGACATGTTTGACTTTCTGAAAAGATCAGACAGATCAGTAGTTTGTTGTTCTGTTACAGTTCTGCTGATGAAGGAGAGAAATGCATATAAAGCAGCCAGAAACTCCTGAACACTCAGATGTACAAAGCTGAACACCTTCCCCAGGTGAAGCCCAAACTCCTCTCTGAAGATTTGGGTACACACTCCTGAGTACACGGACACTTCTCTGACATCAATGCCACACTCTCTCAGGTCTTCCTCATAGAAGATCAGGTTTCCTTTCTCCAGCTGTTGGAAAGCCAGTTTTCCCAGGGCCAGGATACTCTCTCTGGTCTGCTGAGGATCAGGGTCACATTTCTGATGGTACTTTTGGTCTTTGTGTTTGATCTGAAAGATCAGGAAGTGTGTGAACATTTCAGTCAGAGTCTTGGGGATCTCTCCACTTTCTGCTTCACCCAACATTCTCTCTAGAACAGTGGCTGAAATCCAGCAGAAGACTGGGATGTGGCACATGATGTAGAGGCTTCTTGAAGACTTCATGTGTGAGATGATTTTATTGGCCAGGTGCTGATCACTGATCCTCTTCCTGAAGTACTCCTCTTTCTGAGGATCATTGAACCCTCGTACCTCTGTTACCTGGTCTACACACTCAGGAGGGATCTGATTGGCTGCTCCTGGTCGAGAGGTTATCCAGAGGAGAGCAGAAGGAAGCAGATTCCCCTTGATGAGGTTTGTCAGCAGCACATCCACTGAGGCTGACTCTGTCACATCACACAATCTCTCATTGTTCTGGAAATTTAGAGGAAGTCGACACTCATCCAGACCATCAAAGATCAACATCACTTTGTAGGAGTCTATTAATTGTAGTTCTCTCATTTCTGGGAAAAAGTGATGAAGAAGATTCATAAGACTGAGATTTTTCTGCTTCATCAAATTCAGCTCTCTAAAGGGAAGTGGAAACAAAAGGAAGACATCCTGATTTGCTTTTCCTTCAGCCCAGTCCAGAATGAACTTCTGCACAGAGACTGTTTTTCCAATTCCAGCAACTCCTTTAGTCAGCACACTTCTGATGGACTTGTCTTTAAAGAGGTCATTACATTTGATGGCTGTCTCCTGTGTTGCTGGTCTCCTGGACGCTGTCTCAATCTGTCTCACCTCATGTTCATTATTGACGTCTCCACTCCAACCCTCTGTGATGTAGAGCTCTGTGTAGATCTCATTCAGAAGTGCTGAGCTTCCATGTTGTGAGATTCCTTCATTAATTCTTTTAAACTTCTCTCTCAGGTTGGATTTCAACTTTGGCTGATGCACAGAGGCCACACACTCTAATAAACATGTTTTAATGCAAAATTACTGAGCACAATATAAAATGTAAAATACTTTCACGAACAGAACAGAAAAGCACCAGATGTACATGATACTAAAATCAAACTTAAAACTAAAAGTGTTAATATCTAAAACAATTTCCTCTCTCTAAAGTGAACCTGATGGAATAAAGCCATGACTCAGAGCTCTTACTGTTGTGCAGTGTGTTAGCGAGATCTGTGTGGTTCATGTTCTTCAGGACGTGCAGTGTGATCTTCAGCACTCCCTCTCTGACACTGTGCAAATCCTCCTCATCCTCTATCTCCCTCTCAGTGCATGCTGGGTAATCTGGACTCAGGAGCTTCCTAAACCTCTTCAGCTCATTCTTTATCAGAGTGATGACTTTGTGTTCCAGCTCCTGGTTAGAAACACACAGTAACAGATCTAAATATTATAATGTTACACAGTGAGACATTCTTTTTTTTATGAAAAGAAGTAAAGTCTCTATCTATTACTATCATTACGACTGAAATTCTGATTACCCCTAATGCTGCTGGACATCAGTAAACTTGTAAATTGTCATTATCTTAAATAATTAATAAAAAAAAAAAAACAACAACTCTGAAACCAACTTACACACAATTTACACACGATAAAAGAGACACTCACCTTGAATATGGACTCCAACTGATTTTTGCTGATGTTTGATTTATTTTTTTGTGGTCTGTGAACAAACAAAACATATCAAGTAATATGGACCTTATGTATTGATAGCTGCAAGACACACACTAATAAACAGAAAGATAAAGACATTTAACACTTTCCTCTTAACACAATATACTGATTTCAGGATTTCCTAACTAACATATTTACAAACAAATGAATGAATGAATAAAACAGTTATATTGTCATTAATTTCCCAGGTGTAAATGTTCTTCTGTAGCACCACAGACCCTCCAGCTCAGGGACTGCAGGCTGAACTGAACTCTTAAAGCAGTTTTCCTCACTGCCAGTCCGAGAGCTGCAGCACTGCACAGTTTAGTGTTTTACTGCTTCAACACCTGATAAAGCTCATGAAGGGCTTCATAATGAGACGAGTGAGTTTGATCAGGTGGAACACTGCTGTGAAACACCTCACTATACTGACCTCACATCAGTAGAACTGTCTCTGTCTCTGAAGGAGATTATGCGTCCAATTGACTCGTCACTCTTCATGGACACACAGCTGGGTTCTGGTGAGTCTGATCTCTTTCCCTCCATCATTCTAGAATTACAACAGAAATATCAGCAATAATTAATACTCTGCTGTCTCAGCACTGTTAAACAATGTGTTCATCATTAAACACCAAGAATTCCATCTTTTTAATTCAGCTACAGTCTGCACACTTATTCAAACAGGAGACTCGCCTCATACCTCAGGAATTACTCTGATGTCAGGAGTCCCAATCACAGCTAACTGACTCAGCTGGGTCTTAAAGCCTGTAGAGTTCACTGACTCAAAGCTATGCTGCTCTTATGCTACACATTACACAGTCCTTTTTACTCTTCTTTCAGTGAATGATTTCTCTAAACTGTTCTTACATCAGATCAGTGATATATTCACTGCAATTAAACACCTTAAAGCAAAGTTTAGTTCCTCTGTTAACTAGTGAGTGTTTAGAGATACAGATCTGTTCTCATGAAACAGTGTGTATTTATTGCTGGTGAATGGAAAAGTAACTCACCTCTCGTCTTTCTTTAAGTCCTGTTTTCCAGACACACTCATGTTGGAGGTCATGTCTCTTTCTCCAGATTACAGCAGGACACACATTTACTTCACTCCAACATCGGTGTGTTAAATCAAACCCTGCATCAGCACAGAGTTCACTTACAGGAAATAGTCACGGTATCAAGTCCTAAAACAACCTGTGTACATTAAAACTTCAGTACAAACCCACAAAACTCTTCTGCATCTAGTGTCACTTCAGTGTGTTTATATATTATAGCTTTAGATTTAGATACTCACTGTGTTTTTACTCCTGAAATGGTTTATTTTCCCCTCGACACAAAATGGAGTTGCTGAGTTTCACCTTCACTGATACTGTCTAACTGGTTTATACTGCAGAGAGCAAAGGGCAGTAACTTCGGACAGGTAATAAACACACACCCAGATGACTATGAATATAGATTGTTATCAGACAGCACTCTGATCCATGGAGCAAAAGCCATGATAAAGCTCGTCTAAACAAAATCACGTAAATAAAACACAAAACAAGCTCCTTACCTTTTACAAGTTTTGTAATCAGAATTTGTTTGCAGATTTATTTGAAGTATTTAATCAGGCCAATGACATACAATTTCTGGAAACAGCAGCAAATATTGAAAACACCTGCAAATACAGAGAATAGAGAATGAAAAGGGTTGTAAAACCTCCTACATCACAGATTTCATGACCTTGATTTAGTATCTTGTGGCTTCATTAAATTGAGCACATGTAACTGTCTTAAACATAAAAAAATGTAAAATAACAGGAAGTACTGGAAATACTCAGCAGATGTAAAAGCTTGATTTAAAAAGACATATTACAAAAAGAATTTAAAAAAGAAATTAGTAGAAAGAATTAGAAAACAAGCAGAACTCATAAACTGTATAAATGTACTTAAGTTTTTACAGTATTTTTTTTTTTTCTGGTTTTATCTTAATGAGAACGAGTATCCTGATCTTAGTGAGGATTATTGTGTAAGTAGTTTTTATGTGATTAAATAACATTACTTAGAATAAAAGTGATGAAGGAGGCTAAGATAAACACACTGGTCAGATGAATAACTTAGCTAATGTGATAACTCTAACTCAGCTTAGGAGTTCTGCTTTTGTCATGCATCCTTCTCAAATTTTTCCAATTTGTTGTAAACCATTTCCATTGTGTTTTCAGGTTATTGCAGCATTTTCTCTGACAATTAAGACATTGAGACAATTAACTAACTAAGCTGAAGACCACGTGACTGCGCCTTTGTGAGTTCATGCCCCGCCCACTGTCAACACTTCAACCAATCAACACAAAGATGACTATGAGTGACATAAAGCTTAGCAAATCAGAAGACCTGCTTCAACTGTACCTGGAGCCAGAGGCAATAATTCTTTGAAAACAGAAATATTTCTTCCCAGGTTGTGATGAATTAAAAATTAAATAGGTAAAAATCCATCAGAAACATTTCAGGGAAAAATAGGAAAAATAAAAAGTTACACTAACCTGGTTGCATAATTGGGGGTGTGGCTGTGTTCAGAATGAACCAATCACATTCAATCTCCCGTTCAAAAGTAATTATCATACAGCTGTCATCAATGAAATTATTCTGATTAAACCCCAAATAAAGACCAGCACGCATTGATACATTTAATTTATTAAATCATTTTATTATTTGAACCAAGTTATTTACTGCAAATGCAGAGAGTCAAGTTTGGAAATGTGGCCACACGAGAGTAACCAAGATCCATCCAGCACAACACACTTCACTCACTACACAAAAACTCTGTTTGCCTCATAGCATGGAATATTATTAATCATAGTAACTAGTATAATACTACCTGCAATTTCCCACAACCATTATTCTGTTATTAAGTGTTTTACGGAGGTGTTTATAAGTCAAAATACTCCTTGTATTATTGGGTTGTTTTTTATCTTGTGTAAAAGTGACTAATTGTGATAATATAAAGTGCTGGGCTTAAAGGACAGCCTTGTTTTACACCTCTGTGTTTTTCACAAGCATCAGTTAAACATCCACTGATATTAATTTGTACTTTTGATTTTTTATAGAGTTTTAAGCATACCAGTAAGTTTTTGGGAAACCTGTAGTGGTCCATTACACTCCATAAATATTCCAGTGAGATAAAGTCAGATGCTTTTTTTGATCCAAGCCTGTATAAGTTGTCGGGAGACATGTTTTAAAAGTAGGGGAAAGTGGAATGGGTAAGATAAAACTATACTAGTGTAGCGGATATTGTAGTGGCCTGGATATGGGGCATTGCACTGATCTTTTTCCCCAGTTATTGTATCACGCCCTCAGTGTTTGGGTGTCCAATCATGGGCTGCGTCATTTCCGCAGGAGCGCCTGTTCTGGGTTCCCCCTTTTCCGCTTTGAGGTTTTGGCTGATGCAGAAAGATTGTTGATGTGGTCCGCTGGTGCAGCCGTTTCCCGGCGTTTCCCTTCCGGGTTTCAGGGTGTTACTGGCAGGCTGAAGCTGTGTGTGTGTGTGTGTGTGTGTGTGTGTGTGTGTGTTAGCGGCTTGGAGCGCTAGTAGAGGCGCGGGTGTAGTGTCCACATGAAGGAGAATAATCCGGGTTAAAGGAAGTGCAGTGATTCTGCAGGGCGCCATTTTCCGCACTGCTGCTTTGTTTTGTCCGCTTTGTGCGGCTGACTGCTGCTTGTGCTACTGGCCTGGTTTTATTTAGTTTTGTTGGTTTGCTTTTCTTTGGTTTGGTCTTGTACATTCTGCTCGGTTCCTTTTATTTATTTGTCTCGGTTCCTTCATGACCTGCTTATTCTGTGTTCTGTATTTGAGTTATGTGAATAAGAAGGTGGAGAGGAGCCTGAGGATCTTCTCCTGATTTATTCACAGGGTTATTGTGTGTGTTATTTTATTATTTTAGGATTATTTCTGTCTTATCCTCATTTGTACTTGGTAATATTTTTGAGTGTTTTCTCGCCTGCCGCGGGAATTTTTATTTTTTCTTAATTTTTTTTGTAGTTGTGTTCTTTTTTTTTTTTTTTTTTGAGGTCCTTTTCTTAAAATTGTTGC
Organism: Pangasianodon hypophthalmus; assembly: GCF_027358585.1. Classification (NCBI taxonomy): domain Eukaryota; kingdom Metazoa; phylum Chordata; class Actinopteri; order Siluriformes; family Pangasiidae; genus Pangasianodon; species Pangasianodon hypophthalmus. Next base: position 29,150,855 of record NC_069718.1, on the reverse strand, counting down.
CAGTTTTTACAGATATTAATTCGAGAGTACAAGTTTCAGAGAATGAAATAAGAGATTCAGAAAGTATGAAGGCCGCTGAAGCAAATCCCGAACTGCAGCTAGACGGGAAAATGACTAACGCTAACGAGGAGGAACAAAAAGGGTTTAAAGCACCAATGAAAAGGAAACAAGGAACAAGGACTTTGGTCCCATATTGGTTTAAAAAAAAATTTTTTTTTTAAACATAACGGAGAGTGAAGAAGAAGATGAGACAGAAAGTGATGGTGAGATTTCAGACTCCAGCGTCTCCTTATCACAAGCAGAGCTCAAGTAGGAGTTATGATGCAGAAGATATGAAAGTGTTTCTCAGATCAACTAAAAACAGTAGAGGAGTCCGTGTTAACCAATACTTTCCCCACTTAAAGCAGTTTATATAATAATAATAATAATAATAATAATAATAATAATAATAGTAAAGAGTAGAGGAGAGGCGTGTGTTGGAGTTGTTATGGCAGAATAATCCAGTGCACAGTAATAAGGCTTTTCTTAAAATTTTCTTAAAATTGTTGCCAGTTTTTACAGATATTAATTCGAGAGTACTGAAGCCCCTTTGTGAACATTTTTACCGCTTGTGTGTGAAAAACACGTAAAGAACAAAGCATTGAACTAAGAGACACGTATAGGATGCAATGGAACTTTGGAATTCTCCCATAATGCACCTCGGCAACAAAAACAAAACATTAAAAACATAATTTCTCATTAGGTATTTTAGTAAATATGAAACAATGATTACTGATTATAGTGAAATATTCATTACTACATGTCTTTCTTTTAGCATGTACAATTGTTTAGAATAGGTTTTATTATTATTATTATTATTATTATTATTATTATTATTTTAATCTACCATGATCGAAAAGTGTAGTGATTATCTGCTCCATAAACAGCTTCTGTTTTCTCTTATCTTTCGGTGTTTGATTAAGGCAGCGCAAAGTGGTCTCTCCTGAAATGGGCAAGTGCCACGCCTTACCAAGCACCCATGCCCTGCGAATAGTCCCAGCTTGGCATGTCCCTTTTCCTTTTATTTTACTTTTCTTCTTTGTTTTTTCTCTACTTTTTTCCACAGGCGGAATTGTTGCCGTAAGGACTTTGGTAATATCCTTTGAGATGAGGTTTGAAAAGCATTGAATTAAATTTCAGAGTCTTTACTGCCATCTACAGGAAAATGCACAAGTTCTCCATCTAACTGAACGTTTGGATGAAAACTGAAGCCTTTGAGTGAACTTTGTGTTTTTACTGCCATCTACAGGAAACACGATGGTACTGTGCGCGTGCACGTGAAGGGGGGGTGTAGGATCCAGCCGGGCAGTCGGATTTACACACAACACCTGACTTTCCCCATCGTTTATAAGTAAGTTGAGTAAGGGGTGTTCCTAATAAAGTGGCGTGTGTATGAGTTAGGGGTGTTCCTAATAAAGTGGTGTGTATGTATGAATAAAGGGTGTTCCTAATAAAGTGGTGTGTATGAGTAAGGGGTGTTCCTAATAAAGTGGCCTGTATGTATGAGTAACCTTACTGCTACACTACTAATGAAAGAGAGCAGTGGCGATGGCGTGTGTGACAGTAAATCCAGCCTGTAGTAAATCTTGTTGAAGAATCGGATCCACTTCTGCTTCATGAGCCTCTTCTTCCTCCTGCTCATCCTCCTCTTGGAAGGCAGAATACATGTTGGAAAGGTTGAAGAGTAAAACACAGGCTACAGGCATTTTGCAAGCGCTTGGTGGCTCAACACGCACCTAATAGCAACCTGTAATCAAACTAACTCCAAAGCTGTGTCCTCTAAATCCTGTGAGTAAAGCCCAGTTTCCCAGCCCTTATCTAACACATGGCAGTGTTTTATCTGCTTTCTCTACAACCCCCGCCTCAGCTCGTGCAGGCCGCTTTGCTTCATTCCAGCTGATGGCTGGAATCAGGGGAGTTTGGGGCAGCTTCTGATTGAACATCCTCGGGAGTCTAATGAGGCCTCTCTATAATAGCTTTCTTACCAGTTCAACTCCAACTTCATCAGCACCCTAATAAAGCACTGCATGTTAGTTTTGTTCAGGGTCACTATCTAAACTGAGAGTCTATTCACAAGCACTAGCACTACTACACTTCACATTCAATATTTCCTTCTCTAATGTTTAGGGTTCCTAATAAAACTGCCATATTCAATCATGAGCACCAAAAGTCATGTTCAGTCTCATCACTGCTTCAGTGGAGCTTCATATGTTCCGTACGTGGCCTCAGCTATTTCACTCGACAATCTCCACAACTAGGGAAGAAGATTACACAGATAAAGCCAATATATACCTTATTACAGTAAAACATAAAGGGAAAAAGGGAGGGGAGGAGGCGGGAGCATTCACTAACATTTCTCTAATATTTCTCTAACAGTTCTCTCCACTCTCCCCCGGCTAACTACTACAAGTGTAGACTTATAAACACCGCCATAAAATACTTCATAACAGAATAGTGATTGTGGGAAATTGCAGTTCCTGGGTCAAGCTCCATCCAGCACAACACGCAGCGCCGCCTCAAACAGCCGGTAGGCCTTGTGTCCTTCCCACAGACACAGAGCTCATCAGCCTTATTACTGTGCACTGGATTATTCTGCCATAACAACTCCAACACACGCCTCTTCTCTACTCTTTACTATTATTATTATTATTAGTAGTAGTAGTAGTAGTAGTAGTAGTATTTTAATTTTATTTTCTATCCCTTTTTTAAGAACATATCTTCATGCCTCGCAGCACTTGACATGGAAATGTTAAAAAAGAGAAAAAAAGGTTTATATTTACTTTTTATATCCGGATATCTGTAACAACTGGTTTGTGACAAAAAGTCCATTGTTAAAAACGCTTGAATGAATGAATAAATAAATAAAATTAAAATGCCGGTCTTGCGTTTTTAAATCAAACTTTATTGAATAATTCACAATTTGTTACAATAAATCTTCAACATTCGCAATTGTTACAATAACTCTTGCACATTTACACAGTTTAAATATTTCACAATTTTTTTACAGTAATTCTTCAACATTACAAACTATTATATATACAAAAATAACTATTTACAACAGAGTCCAATCATATTATTATATCTACATAGTTATTTCCCTTAAATATTTACAGAGATCATATTTTTAATAAAGACCATGGAGATTTATTTTTAGATCTTCACTCCATTGTCCTTTGTCTTTTTAGTTCATTTAAGATTAGTTTAAAAAGCGTCTCAGCTGGGAGATGGCATTGCTTACTGATCATTGTGCTCCTTGTTTTCCACATTTTTTACTTAAAGCCAATGTTTATATTTTTGGCTATTTTTTGTTTAAATATTCCATACATTATTGTCTTTTCGTTTGTGTTGATATTCCCATATTTAAAGATGTCAGTGGTTTCTTCTCCAGAATGAGAGGAAGGCCATGGAGAACTGCTGTGTGCTTAGCAGTGATGTCAGTGCTCTGAAAAAATTATAACATAGAATCAATTAAAAGTTGAGGTAAAACAGTAACAGAATTTAGTTTGCAAGAAAGAAACACTTACAAGCTTACCATAGACTTAATTTGCTCAAAGATCTCAGAAAGCCTCTTTCCAACTGCCCCTTCTTTGATTAAAAAAATTCCAGAAAACGAGCTGTATGTTGATCAAGTGTTGAGAAGAAATCTTGCTTGAGGCTTTTGCTTGTGAAGCGATTAAACTCTGCAATGACCTATGAAAGGAAAAAGAAAAGTTTAAGATCTATTGGGTTTTTAGTTAGTGTTAAAGGAAAACTCCACCCAAAAATGAAAATTCTCTCATCATTTACTCAGCCTCATGCCATCCCAGATGTATATGACTTTCTTTCTTCAGATGAAGATAAATGAAGATTTTTAGAAAAATTATCCATCTCTGTTAGTCCATATAATACAAGCGAATGAGCTCCAGAAAGTTCATACAGCCATCATGTAATCCATACGACCCCAGTGGATGAATCAGTGTCTTCTGGAGCCAAACGATAAGTGTGTGTAAGAAAAATACTCATGTTTTAAACTTTAACTATAAAACATCGCTTCCGGCCAAGTGTCTCACGCGCGTTCACGTGAGGGTCGAGTTCACGCTTGATGTAAACCGAAGCGCGTTGTGAAGCTCACGCAGGAAGTGACGTGTATAAGCACAGAGGACCGTCACCTCTCGCGCGAGCTTCACAACGCGCTTCCATTTACATTTTCTCATTCTTCCTTCTCAAAACTAAAATGTGAACAGAAAAAAATAATCATGTCCTACTAAAGATGCCTTTAATATTTTTAATCTTTTTTTAACGCTCCGCATGAACGTGTTTGTCTTCCCCGCGTCTTTGCGCCCCCTGCCGGTCACCTTCGCTAATGTTGGCGAGGTAAAGTAGTTTCTTGGTTAAAACAGAGCTTTAAGGTTTTCATTTTTTCTGTTTTTTTCCCCCATATGGAATAAACGGAGGATACACGAATTCTAGCAAATGTTAAACTGCTAATTTCCATCAACACAATCCAGCAATTTGATTATAATCCCACCACATCCAATGTCACTGTGTAACACTAACTCATTTAATATGACTGTTACACGGTTGATTAATGTAAATTGACCAATTTACCAATTAAACAATTAAAAACTAGGACAAACAATATGCTTTTCCCCTCAGCTTCCAAATCGACTCCACCTACAGGTAGAACTGCGCATGACCCCCACAACTTTTCAAAACCCTCATTATTTTAAGTAGAGGTTAATTGAATCTGTTGAGTTTAATAAAACAAAAGTTTAAAAAGTTGTCATTGCTTAGTTACACTCAGTAAGGTCAACAAACTTATTCAAAACAAGTTACAGTCCCTTCATTTTATTAGTAAGATCATCAGTAACATTTTCCAATGGTCTATTGTCTCATCCTCATCACAATCATGAACAGGACATTTTTTCTTTGTTCCAAAACAGCTCCATTTCACCTCACATCTAACTGCGACTCTACCCCACTGACCAGCCCATTTTCACACATGCCTTTGCTCTTCATATTTCTGATCCATTGCCTAAAAACCTCCCCATATTCATCCTCGTTTATTTCCTCAGATATGGATTTGTTAGCTAATTTGTCCCAGTCTATTTGTAAGTGTTTATATTTGTCTTTAAAATGGCCGTATATTAATTTGTAAGAAGGAGTTAGTGTCTGGCTCTGCCTGCTTTTTTCTGCCATGTTCTTATGTCCCCTATCCAATCTGCTCTTCTTTTTATAGCTTGTGTGATATTTGGACAGAAGGATCCTTTAATTGAAGCCCTATGTCGATGGCCCCAAGTCCAGCAGAAGCTGTAGGTTTGTAGAAAAGCTCCCGGTTCGTTACTTCCCTGTTATTGCCCCAGATAAAGCCAACGCAAAGCTTGTTTAATTTCATTCTGCATTTATTGTCGGGAGGGAAAATGGCAGCTAAAAACATCAGTTTACATCATTTCAAGGTCTTGCTTATTTGAATCCTAGTTTTCTAATTCAGCAGCTTTCCAATGATGGATTTCAGTCTTAATCTAACACAAAGTATGCATAAAAATCAGTTCACCCTCAAAAACAGAGCACAGAGCCTCATTACAACACCAAATACATTCAAAAGTGACAAAATCATCAATAGACTTATAATAAAGAAAATCAATCAAAACTCTTGACTTCACCAAGTTAAAAAACAAGGCTACTATGTTCTGATTTAAGTTTTGTTCTATTTTCTTTTTCCTACTTGTATAAATGGCCAGTTTTGCTTGGCCTAAGACAAAATTCAGTAGTTGACAGACAAATCTTTTCTTCCTCACATATTTGTACCCCAAAATAAAAGTCTCCAGAGAAAAGGTCTCATTACAACTCCTGAAAACATTACCTACAACTAGAAATAGAGGTTGCAATCTACAACAATTCATAAAAGCATGAAAGATGGTTTCTCTGTCAGAACAGAAAGGACATGTAGAAGTAACCTCAGGGTTTAGAACTGAGATAAAAGCATTGACCGCGACAGCACCATGAATAATTCTCCATTGCAAATCACCTGTTCTCTTGGTCAACGGTGGTTTATACAAGGATCTCCACTCAGGTTTTGTGTTTTGATCCAGTTTAAAAACATCACGCCAGGGAGTATCAACTTTCCCATTTAAAACCTTTTTGCTAAAAACCAAAACACAAGACCTGTACAAAGATTTACCAGTACTTAAAAAGAAGTCTTTACACAGAGATGTAACATTTTCAATGAAAGGAGATGTAATCCCTTCAACATTTACAGACAGTAGTAGACAAGGAAAAGAGTCTTTAGGATCAGGAACTCGGGAACCAGCACAATACTCTGCTAGCAAGTCCATTTCAGTTGTCTTAAACGCCACTTTCCATTTCATGAGCAACTGGGTAACCAGACGAATAGACCTGATTCCCAAATGTTGAGCTAATGCTGCTTTGTTCTTGAAATCCGGCCCTACAGTGTTCAGTAGCTGACTCAGAGTAATAATGTTGTGTTCAATCAGCAACCTACTAAGTCCAGGGAAAAAGGAACTGTCTGTTAGGTCCAACCGGGAGCCACAGATTAAAGGCTCCTCCAGTAACCAATGAAGAGAATGTGAGTTTTCTGGTCGTTGAACAGCAAAGAGACTCCAAACTTTGAAAATGTTCTTGTAAAAAATTGGCAACGTGGAGGTGTCCAGTTTTAGGGGATCCATCAAAAAAAGTGCTTTGTCCAGCCCCAAACCTGCAAAACTACGTAAAATCAGGCATGAAACAGCACGCCAGCTAAAACGTGATGGTCCATCCAACAGTCTTTGCACAAACTGCAGACGAAAGGTTGCAATTCTGCTCTGGAGATGAATTAGTCCTTGACCACCTTCCTCCTTGGGCAAAAACAGAATATTTTGTGAGACCCAATGTAATTTATCCCAAAAAAAGTCCACCAGGGTAGCCTGGATTTTTGATAGCAGCTGCAAAGGAGGATCTACACAGGCAAACTTATGCCATAAGGAAGATGCCACCAAATTATTAATAACTAAAATGCGTCCTCTGTATGACAATTTTGGGGACAAAGACTTCCATTTTTCTAGGCGTCCTTTGACTTTTTCTATTAAACCTTCCCAGTTTTTCTGCACTGTTGTGTCATTGCCTAAAAAGACCCCCAAATATTTAAAACCTTCTTTTCCCCAATGTAAACCAGCAGGAAGTTTCGGTTTTCCACTTTTCCAGCTTCCTATCAGTAGTGCTTCACTTTTATTCCAATTTATATTAGCAGAAGATAAAACTTTAAATTTTCCAAGCAATTCAGATAAAACCTGTACATCATTTTGCTTACTGATCATAACTACTATATCATCAGCATACGCTGATAATAAGAAATTGCCATCACAGTTTGGCAAAGATATACCATGAAGTTTCATTCTTATTTGTTGTAACAAAGGCTCTATGGCCAAAGAATAAAGCATACCAGAAAGTGAACACCCCTGTCTGATACCTCTACAGGCTCCAAAAGGAGCACACAAACCACCATTGACCTTGAGAATGCTCTGAACATCACTATAGAGAACTTTCACCTGATCTATAAATTTTTTACAAAAACCAAAGGCTTTCAAAACTCTCCATAAATAAACATGTTCAACACGATCAAAGGCTTTCTCTTGATCCAATGATATTAAACCACAATCTAGATTTAGCACCTTAGAGACATCGAGAAGATCTCTAATCAGGGAAACATTATCAAAGATTGACCTACCAGGGACACAGTATGTCTGGTCAGGATGTATGACCTTGTCCATAACCTCTGCCAACCGATTAGCTAAAACCTTAGAGAGCAGCTTGTAGTCACTGCACAGGAGGGAGACCGGCCGCCAGCACTTGATGTCCGTCAGGTCACCCTTCTTGGGTAGGAGAGTCAAGACTGCTCTGCGGCAACTCAACGGCAATAGCCCTCCGGCTAAACTGTCATTCAGTACCTCCAGCAAGTCTTCTCCAAGTTCTGACCAAAATGACTTATAGACGTCGACTGGCAGGCCATCCATCCCTGGTGCTTTTCCCAGCTCCATACCTTGGAGGGCCTTGCAGAGTTCCCCCATGGTCAAGGCACCTGAAATCTTTGCGTTAACTTCCTCTGACACTTGAGGAAGGTTGTCAAAAAAATCACTATCATGCCTATAATCTGGACTCAGTTCATTTTTCGTTCATTTTTATATAAAGACTCATAAAAAGTGACTGCTCTCTTACGAATGTCTTTGGGGTCAGTCAGCAATACCCCAGATTCAGAACGTAAAGCATGAATAACCCTGTTCTGTCCATTTTTTCTTTCCAAACTGAAAAAAAACCTTGAGGGTACATCCATCTCATTTACACTTAAAAAATGCGACCTGACCAGAGCACCCTGTGTTTTAACCCCTAGTAGATCAGACAACTGAGTTTTCTTTTTTTTTTATGAGAGACTCCACATCACTTTGATTCCCAGGCAAGTGAGCCAATTCTTGCAATTTTAAAATATCAGTCTCTAAGGTGTTCAAAGTCAGGGTTATCTCTCTAGTGATATTCTGGGAGTGTTGTTGACAAAACTGTTTTATCTGAACTTTCCCAAAATCCCACCATTGCTGCAGTGTTCTAAAAGAATTCTTTGTAGTTTTAAAAACATCCCAGAAATTTTTAAAACTTTCTTTAAAACACTTATCACCCAATAAAGTGGTATTTAGATGCCAATAAGCACTCTTTGGCTTAATAGAGTTTAAAAAGATACAGCACTGCACCATACTATGATCTGAAAGACATGATGGGATAATAACACAACTCTGAACAATACTACCATGATGTTTAAAAACATAAAACCTATCCAGTCTTGCCAATGAAATCGTGTTATCACGAACATGGGTCCAAGTGTATTGCTTTTGTTCTCCATTAAGCTGTCTCCAAATATCAATTAATTCATGTGTTTTTGTTAGCTGAACAAGACGTTGACGTGAAGGTAAATGGGGTTCAATGTGATTTCTATCCAAGTTGGACTCTGTGCAATTAAAATCACCACCCAAAAATAAATATTCATCAACACCAACATTTTGTAAAACAGAGCACAAAGTATTTAGAAATAGCATTCTTTCAACAGCTGAAGTTGGTGTATATACACAAATAAAAACAAATACAACATTTTCAGAAGAGGCTCTTACTTTCGAAAGTCTCCCTTTAATAACCTCTTCAATCTGATAAGAGCGTGGGCTGAAACTCTTAGCAAAAAGAATAGCAACTCCACCACTCAGTGAAGTATTGTGACTTAGAACAGCAATCCCATTCCATTCTACTGCCCAATCAGCAGCATTATTAACATCAGTGTGTGTTTCCTGTAACAGAGTGACATCAATTTTTTTCTGATGAATTACTTCAAATAATGAAGCTCTTTTGTGCATATCTCTAGCACCATTCAGATTCAGGGTAGCAACATTAACATGACACATACTTAAGGAAAAGAAAAAAATCCCTGCCCACAGGAACATTCTATTACAATACGTGGCATTAGGCTTTCTCACTGTCCCCATTACTCGCCTCTCCCCGGTCTCACTGATCTCTTACAGCACCACATAGAGACAACCCCAGGGGTGATAGCACTCAGCCGCCCGTATTGTCTGCACGGACACAAGAAAAATGTGGTTCGGGATGAACTCAAGGCTATGCTTCACATGGGAGTAATCGAGGAGTCCCACAGTGACTGGAGCAGCCCAGTGGTTTCGGTGCCCAAGGCCGAAGGGACTGTCCGTTTTTGTGTGGACTTTAGTAAAGTCAGTGCAGTGTCTAAGTTTGACACATACCCAATGCCTCGCATTGACGAGCTGCTCAATCGGTTAGGGGCGGCTCGCTTTTATTCGACACTGCATTTGACAAAGGGATATTGGCAGATCCCCTTGACTCCAATATCTCAAGAAAAAAACGGCCTTTTCCACGCCGTTTGGGTTACACCAATTCGTGACCCTTCCTTTTGTGTTGTTCGGGGCCCCCGCGATGTTCCAGCGACTCAAGGACAGGATCCTCAGTCCACACGCTGCTTGTGCCACTGCTTATTTGCATGACATTATTATCTAGAGTAATGATTGGCAGCGGCACATGCAGCACCTGAGGGCTGTTCTGAGATCGCTGAGGCGGGCGAGACTCATGGCAAACCCAGGGAAGTGTGCGATTGGGAGGGTGGAAGTACAATACCTTGGATTCCCCTTGGGCCATGGGCTGGTGCGTCCCCAAATTGATCAGACAGCAGCGATTGTGGCCTGCCCGAGATGCAAGACCAAGAAAAGGCCGTTTCTGGTGTTGGCTGGCTATCATTGTAGGTTTGTGCCTAATTATTTGAATATCACCAGCCCGCTGACTGATCTCACTAAAAAGGGAGCCTCAGATCCGGTCCAGTGGACGGAGCCGTGCCAGCAAGCTTTCACTCGGGTAAAAGCTGCACTCTGTGGTGGACTGCTCTTGCATTCTCCTAACTTCTCTCTCCCTTTTATTTTGCAGTCTGCAGCATCAGACAGATGGCTGGGGGCCATGATGTCCCAGTTGGGGAAGGGGGAGGAGTGCCCCGTGCTGTACATCAGCCGCAAGCTCTCCATGCCTTCGCCCTCTGTTCGGACCACGCTCCTCTCCAGGGACTCCACCGCATGAAGGGTGCCAACGCGAATCACTCGTTCATATCTGCTACTTCAGCCATTTAAGTTCAAGGTCGGTGGTGCAGATGGCATGGCAGATTTCCTCTTTCGGCCGGGGGTGGGGCAGCGTTGGCAGTGAAACTGGAGAATAAAACGCCTGAGTTGTTCTCAAGCCTGCCTCCTGCTTCCTCATTTCCGCCCAAACCCGTAAGGTTTGCTACAGTTAATAAACAGAAAATGAGGCTCAATGTCTCACAGTAAACACTATGGAGTCTCAGGAGGATAAATAAATTAAAAACACCTTTATTTTTTGCTTATTTGCTTATACATATTGTATATTTCATGTTACAAATTGCCAATATACTGCATGAATGTGTACAGGTGTTCCTAATAAAGTGGACAGTGAGTGTATACAACTTATATACAAAACTGTATTAAATGACAGGAATACATACATTGCATGTACTTAAAGCTTTTCAGTTACAGTTTTTTAAATCAAAATATATTAGACAGTCAAACTTAGATGCAGTGATACATGTTACTTTCTAGTTCAGCTCTTTCACTTGTTTTATCACATGAGCTTACTTACACTCATATACATGTTTACTGTAATTAGCTGGTGTGAGATTACAGAATAATGAAGTCCTGGCATGTTGTGAACTGATCACCAGAGAAGAACATTATTAATCTCTTAACGTCATCATAATGATTATTAGCAGGAAGGAAGGCAGAGGTTTATTTCACGCTTCTGTTCTTCATGAAAAATCAGTCTACAATCTGACATCATAACATTTCAGCTGCGTCTACATTCTTCAGGTGGTTTTTGTAGTCATGCGTACAAGAAGTGATGTCATGCTCAGTGATGTGAGCTTACATTTTAGACCCAAGACACACATTTTCGTGTAGAATCAGATAATGTGTATGTTTTTTTACTGAAATAAGGTACCAGTGCTGGAACCATTCTGTACTTTTCACCAGAAAATATCTAGTTATTGTTCAGCAAAAACTGTTCAAGTCTGGGACAAGAACCCTGCTGGTCTGGACCCAAGGAACTGGTCAGATAGAAGTGAGGTCATTTTATCACTATAAAAACAAATCAATCAACAGAGCTGTTACCATGGTTACTATTAAAATACACTAGCAAACAAGGAACTTTTTTTTTAATAGAAAGGATTAATTGAATATTACAACTGTTCCTCAATCATATGTGGAGAAACAAATGTTAGATAAAAATAAGGAGCTAAAAATAAGCTATAAACAGCTACAACACATGGATGTGTATTTGTGTAATCAGTGTGATGATGTGATGATATCTCTGTGTTGTGTGTAGATGCTGAAGGATTTGACTTTGGATTGTAAAATATGTTATTAAAGCCTGAAGTAACTTGTAGCTGAGTGGATAAAAGGATGTGATCAGTCACGGTTATTGTTATGGAACTTCTACATCTGAATATGAATGATTCAGCTCCCAAACTGCTGGAAATGTGGGACGGGTTCTAACGCTTCACCAAAACTGCTTTATCCTGGAAAAGAGGTTTGAGGTGAGACTCCTGTCATACTCCTGGTGAGTTTACGATCCTTAATGCTGAAAGACAGAGAAGAGAATCAGTGTAAACAAACATAAGAATAAACACCAACACACACACACACACAACAAAACTGACAATATTATACAGTACACAGTGAATATTATTCAATATCATACAGTACAGTAAAGAGGCAGTAAGTCAGTAACTCACTGTAGTGTCTCCAGTTTACAGTGTGGATCCTTCAGTATATCAGAGAGCAGCTTCACTCCTGATTCTCCTGGATTATTACCGTTCAGATTCAGTTCTCTCAGGTGTGATGAGGAGTTTGACCTCAGAGCTGAAGCCAGAGCCTCACAACCTTCATCTGTAATACTGCAGTTATACATCCTGCAAGAAAGAAAACCTTCTCACACTTAACACACTCAGTTTTAGCATTGAAAACATGAACTACACAAAATCTTTATATACAGTACATTTACTCTCCATCTCACACACACAACAGTGAAAATATATCAGATCACTACAATTACAATTACCACAGATGAAAACTGGATGTTGCTGCATTTATTAAAACTCTGCTCAGTGTATGTGTGTGTGTGTGTGTGTGTGTGTAAAATTAGCTAGCTGTTATTGTATTTGGTAAATAACAGTTTCTTTTGGGAAAGACATAGCTTTTTTACTTTTTTAAGAAACATAGCTTTTTTACTCAGTCACATTAGCATTCCAGAAAGTTCCACAGGATGTCTGGTTCAGGAGTAGAATAAAGTTATATAATTAAAAAAAATCCTAATAAATAAATAAATAAATATAAATTAATGTGTTAGAATTTGTGAATGAAAAATGTTTCCTTTTTACAGAAACCCTGTTATTTTCACTGTTTTTCAGGGCATGTTGATAGGGTTCACATGAAAAACCCTCTGGTACAGACCACACCCACTTCCTGTTTAAACCCAAATATGAAAACAGTTATGAATATTTTGTGCACTAAACAGATACAGATAATAGCATTGTGTTACACCTCTAGCAGATACACAAGATCTAAACAGCTATATTTACAATTCATAAGTACAGTTTTTATTTATTTATGATATAGAATTAATCTAGAAAGTAAATCTGATTCTCACAAACACATTTCAGTTTCTTACAAACATTTAAATCATATTCTAAAATTTACAGCTACATAAAAATACACAATCATTTCTATATGTAATATTTTCTGATGAAATGATAATGAGACCTCTGTCTGTGTGTGTGTGTGTGATTATCTCACCACAGTATCTCCAGTGTACAGTGTGGATTCTCCAGTCCAGCAGAGAGCAGCTTCACTCCTGAATCCTGCAGTTTATTGAGACTCAGGTCCAGTTCTCTCAGACTGGAGGAGTTTGAGCTGAGAACTGAGGACAGAACTCTACAGCTTTCCTCTGTCAGATTACAGTCACGCAGCCTGGAAGAGAAATGAGGAAATATCAGAACACTGATCTCAAACACACAAACACAGCCATAATACAGCTAAAGTTTAACATGTAACAGAAATGTCAATGTGTTTCTCTCACACACACAAATCAGAGGACAGGACACCACATCAGCACATTTACAGGAGCAGGGACGTCTTTCTGCACTCCACAATCTCTCAGCTACAATTTATTATAAGACCATTAGGTCATGTACATAACACACACGTGTGAGAGCAAGCAGCCTACAAACACTACACTCTGATCTGTGTACAAGGTTTTGTATGAAATTCAATATTAAAGTTTGTATGAAATTCAACATATAACTCACTGTAAAGTACGACTATATTGGCATGTTATTAACTGGCAGTGTACAATTCTATAATTATTTATTTTCTGTACACTGCCAGTTAATAACATGCCAATATAGTCGTACTTTACAATGAGTTATATGTTGAATTTCACAGAGATGTTAAAACAGTTGGTGTGTGTTGTTCTTTTTGCTCATACAGTCACAAATCTGTCACCTCAGGACCACCGATTTTATTTATTTATTCTTTTTTTTTTGTCTAATATTATTTCCGGCATTACTTGAATGACAATCAGACCATAATTTTTGTGAGTATTTTTTTTTTTTTTAAATACTCATGTTACAGTGAGGGAAACAGGGAATCAGCAACTGACAGAGCACAAAAATGACAAAAAAATGAATCAGAAATTAGCTGAAATAGACAAAAGTTTTTGTATGACCGGCCACCAAAATTTCTGGACCGGTGGACACCCCCAAATTGCATGTACAGTTGTGCTCAAAATTATTCATATCCCTTGGACAAATCAATATTTTTAAATTTTTTTTTTAATTATAAAAACTACTTTGGCGAAAATTCCATTGTATTCAATATATATTAGTGGCTATGCACAACCCCACATATGTGTTAGCTAAACTTAATTTGTATACCAATAGATATGCCCAGAGATTCTCTTTTGAGCCTGTTCAAAATTAATCATACCCTATTCCCAATCTCAGAAAAAAATCCTTCTTTTGTGAAAGTGCACATGGTTTCACACTCCAATGACTATAATCAATTTAATCAATTTAGGTCTAATCAATTAAGGCCTAATAATGTTAAATGGTAACACCTGCTCTGTAAAGTATAATTAAGGGGGCAAAGCTTTAATTATTCTCAGTCACAATCACCATGGCCAAGAAGAAAGAACTCAGTCATGATCTTCGTACACGTGTTGTCAATGCCCATAGTGGAGGCAAAGGCTACAAGGCCATTTCGAAAGAACTAGAGTCGCTAGAAAGATCTGCCGCGATGCAAACAACAACCCCCGCATCACCACCAAAGCTCTAATAGACACCCTCAACCAAGCAGGGGAGACGGTATCAAGATCCACCGTTCAGCGAATTCTGCATCGAGGTGGTCTCCATGGACATTGCCCCAGAAAGACACCACTCCTTACCCAGAGACACTGGGATGCGCGCCTGGCCTTTGCAAGGGGTCACCTAGATAGAGATCCGAACTTCCGGTCATCCATCCTCTGGTCAGATGAGACTAAACTGGAGCTCTTTGGACATATGGATGTTGCATATGTTTGGCGTAAGAAAGGAGAAGCCTTCAATCCTAAGAATACTATCCCAACGGTCAAGCACGGCGGTGGTCACATCATGCTGTGGGGATGCTTCTCTGCCAGTGGTACAGGGAACCTTGTTAAGATAGATGGCATCATGAAAAAGGAGGACTATCTCAAGATTCTTGATGAAAACCTGGTGGCGTCAGCACATAAGCTCAACTTGCCAGAGAATTGGACCTACCAGCAGGATAATGACCCAAAGCGGGAGTGGTCAAGCAATGGTTCAGGAACAACAACATAAATGTTCTGGAGTGGCCAAATCAGAGCCCTGACCTGAACCCAATTGAGAATTTGTGGAGAGAGTTGAAGATCCGGGTCAGGGCTAGGAAGCCTTCCAATCTCCAACAACTGGAGGCTTTTGCGAAGGAAGAGTGGGGAAACATTCCACAGCAGACCTGTAGAAATCTTGTGGAGACCTACAAGAAGCGTTTGCAGGCCGTCATTAAGAACAAATGCTTTTCTATTGATTATTGAAACATTGTAATATAAAGGGTATGAATAATTCTGAACATGGTGATTTTTGAATATTTGTCAATAAAAACCCATGAAATGTCATATTTCTTGAAATATCACATGTTGTTATTCTCTCAGTTGTTTGTCACATATTAAATATACGAAAGTATTATAAAACTCATTCAACACAGAAGACAACTCAAAAACACTATAAAGAACCAAGGGTATGAATAATTTTGAGCACAACTGTAAATAATTATCTGTGAAACCCATGGTACATTGTGAGTAGATCAGTATCTACTAATCCCATTTTGTAATTTTTACATTGTGTAATATGTATTCTATGAATGATTTTGTATTGGATGAGCTGTAAGTTAGTGTTTGTTGTCATTGTGAATGTGTTTTTACAGATACCTGTCCAGAAATTGAATGTGGGAGAGGTAGAAGAAGATCACGGTTCCATTTAATTTTAGGGACATATATGGTGCTATCTGTATTGACTAGTAGTTTGTATAATTTAGAAATTATTTGTTTCTGATCCTTAAATGGGATTATGTCATCTAATATCTTGGAGGGTATTATCTGTTATGTCGATTTTACTTCTAATAATTAATTTAATTTGTATATATTGAAAAATTTCTGGGCTAAATCTTTGAATGACAGGAAGTGATTACTGTGGAAGAGATGATGATGTATAATTCCCTTCTGTTCCCATGTGTGGTAGTAAATAGGAGTCTTGTAAAGGTGGAAGTCTGGATTGTGCCAAATGGGGTATATTTACATGGTGTTAGAGTAGAATTGGTGATTCTCAAAGCTTTCCACCACGCTGTCAGAGTTGTTGTTGTTTTTAAAACAGGTGTGGTTCTTGAGTTAAGTGTTGAGAAATGGCAAATCTGCAAGTGTGAGGTTTTTACAGTATGTTTCTTCCAGTTGAATCCATGAAATATTGTTATTTCTTTGATGAATCCATTTCACTAAATATTGCAGTTAATTGGCCAGATAATAATACAAAAAATTGGTGCTTCTAAACCACCATAAGATTTATTTTTTTGTAATGTAGAATATTCAGTTTTTGCTTTTTTATTCCTCCAGTAAAAATGAGAGACTGAAGAATTAAGCGACTGAAACCATTTTTCTGTAGGCATAACAGGGAGCAGTGAGAAGAGATAATTAATCTGAGGAAGATTTTTATTTTGATAGTTGTTATTTGTTCTATTAATGAAAGAGGAAGATTCATCCAACATCTAAGGTCATCAGTTATTGTTTTAAGCAGTAAAGTGTAGTTATGTGAGAACAACTCGGACAGCCTGGAGGAGATGTTAATGCCTAAATACTTAAAATTTCCAACACGGAGTGGAAGAAATTAATCCTCAGCTGCGGAATCCCAAGCCTCATCAGAGAGCGGAAGATGGTAGATTTATTCCAGTTTATAGTGTAGTTTGATATTTTGGAAAAAGTATTGATAACTTTAAATGTTTCCTGAAGTGAAGATTTAGGGCTCTGTATATACAGTAAGATATCATCCGGATAGAGGCTAATTTTAACTTGTGTGTTCATGGTATGAATTCTGTTGATTTTACTATTCTGTCTTATAGCTATTGAAAGCTGTTCTATGAAAATGGCAAACAGTGAAGGGGAAAGTGGACATCCTTGCCATGTTCCTTGGTGAAGTGTAAATATGGGCGAAGTGATCCCATTTGTGGTGACTGTGGCATTTGGTGCAGTGTACAATATTTTTATCCAGTGGATGAACGACTCCCTGAAGCCAAATCTGTGTAATGTGTGGAATAGAAATGTCCAATTGACCTTATCAAATGCTTTCACAGTGTCTGGTGATGCAATGATTGTATTAATTTTGGACTGTTGAGAAATATTTATCTGGTTAAATAATCTATGGATGTTATCTGAAGAGTACCTGTTTTTTTTTTTAAAGCCTGTCTGATCGGGGTGGATTAATGTGGGGGTCACTGTTTCTAGTCTGGTGGCTAAAGCTTTTGTAATTATTTTCAGATCTGTATTCATTAATGAGAGGGGTCGGTAACTGATGGGTTGCGTTGAGTCTTTGTTCGGTTTAAGTAACACTTATAGCTGCCGTGTTCTTATGCAAAGGGATTTTAGATGTGTGTTTGATTTCCTTTGTCAGTCCATTGAATAATGTTGATAAGTCCCAGGAGTGTTTATAAAATTCAGCAGGGAAACCATCAGTTCCGGGTGATTTATTATTTGACATCTGGAAGAGGGCTTTGTGAAGTTCTTCTGGTGATAGAGGAGCATCGAGAGTGTTAGCTATTTCTTTGGATAGTTGAGATATATCTAGGTTATGTAAGAATGGTTGCATTTCTCCTAGATTTGGTTCTTGTTCTGATGAATATAAGTTATTATAGAATGTGTGAAAGGTATTGTCCATTTCTAGCGGATCTTGGGTGATTTCTCCTGTTGAATTTCTTATTGATGGGATTTTTGTTTTGTCTTTTTTACATTGTAAAAGATTTGCCAAGTATTTACCTGATTTATTGTTGCTTTCAAAATTATTATATTTGAGTTGCTGTATAATATACTTTGTTTTCTTTTTGTATAATTTCTTCCAGTTGGTTTTGGGCATTCCTCAATTCAGAGAGTGTTTGATCATCTAAGTTCTCCATGTATCTACCTGATAATTCTTAATCTTCTGTTCCAGCTGAGTTTCTAATTCCAATTGTTTTTTCTTGTTACATGATGAATAAGACATTATTGTTCAGAATACTACTTTTGCTGTTTCCCATAATACTGATGCTGTAGACTCTGGGGAGTCGTTCACTTCCATAAAGGATGTCCACTCTCTTCGTATTAATGTAATAAATTCTGGATCTTTGAGTAGTCGTATTTAGTATGATCTATTTTTGGATTCAGAAATGTATTAAAGTCTCCACTGATTATAATATTTCATGTTTCACTCAATAGTGAAAATATGGAATGAAAAAAAGAAGGATCATCATTATTAGGTCCATATATGTTATATTATAGTTAATTTAGTGTTATATATAGTTGCAGTGATAATGACATACCACCCCTGGGGATCTGTAATAATTAAACGTAGATTAAACGTTAATCTTTTATGCACCAAAATTGAAACACCTCCTTGTCTACTGTTATATGTTGCTGAGAATATTTGATCATATTGGTCAAATTTGATGTACTGTAATTCTGAGTTTGACAGATGAGTTTCCTGTAATAAACAAATATTCGAGTTTAACTTAAGAAGATGGTTGAGGATTTTTGTCTTTTTAGCTTGAGTTCTAATCCCACACACATTCCATGTTACCAGGTTGAGTATTGGAATTGCTACTTATTAAAGCTAAATCTATGTTTGTTAAATTTATATCTGAATACTGTATGCAAAATCTATTCCCATTTCTCAGTTAGCCCTGTTTTGTCCAACAGATGACTAAAGTTGTGTTGTGCACATGTAATCATAATACAAAACATAACACCACAGTAGAAAGTAATAATAATAATAATAATAATAATAATAAGCCGAGTATTCAGCAAAGAGGATAAATAGGTATGAAAGAGAAGAGCAGAGTAGAGGAAGAGAAAAGTGGGGAAAAATAACCTGACATTTGTGTAACTGGGAGATAGATGTGTGTGTGTGTGTCTGTGTGTGTGTTTAGTGAGAATGTGAATGAGAAACAAAAAAAATCCTGTTTAGTCCATTATGAGAAGGAGTAGGATAGAGAGATGTAGTCTATGTATGTTTTTGTGTGAGCAGGGGGCAGAGTCATAGTCCATGTGCCCCTATAAGACAACCAGCATGAGGTTTATATAGTCATCATCAATATTGTTCTAATTCTTGGTCTAGAAGAGCCATGGGGTGATCTTTGAGTTTCAGAAGAGCTGTCCTTCAATAAAGAGCCTATCCACAACCAAATACACGTGTTTATTATTTTTCCTGTTGTCTTTTAGAATCAGGTAGAGTATTTTCCACCGTTCATTTATTTTTCTTGGAAATTGGTCGTTGAGTCTGTCATTAATTCTCTTTCGTTGCTTTTCACAAGTTATTTCTGTTTAAAATGTTCAAATTTGGCAACGATGGGTCTGGGTCCTTTGTGGGTTCTTGTACAGAGGCGGTGGACTCGATGGAATGTTATATTATCGATAATGTCTGGTGGGAGTTTTAGCTGTGTTTTCATTAAGTCTTTCACCAGTGTCTCAGGGTCATCGGACGAATTTTCGGGTATACCTGTAAAGATCAAATTATCCCGCATGTGTCTTGTTTGTAAGTCCAACATAGTTTCCTTCATTGGATTATTTTCTTTTTTTACTGTTCCAATTTGTTCAGTTAATGATTCGACAGTTGACTGTAGTTCAGTGTTTGCTTTCTCTATGGTTTGAATGTGGTTATGTGCATATTCCAAGCTAGCACGGTGTTCTTTGAGTTCTTCGTGTACAGATGTCAGTAAGTCGGGTTTCTTTTTAATACTTGCCAGGAGTCTAACCTCTATTTCAGTGGTCTGTAGATCCTCTGGGTCGGTGGAAGAGTCTTTCTTCTTTTTTTTGATTGGGTTTTTAGATCAAAATTATCAAAAAGCAGTCATGAATGGTTGCAGTTATTTTCTGTAAATAATTTTTTCATCAATCTTAGAGGAAACATAATAAATTGTGGTATAAGATTTTGTCCATATCACTCAGTCCTCAGTGCAGACATAATGTTATAGTGTAAAAAATGAAACGATCTTCTGTAAAAGCACTAGAGATTTGTTTAAAGATGATTAGAGCAACTATTAACATTAATTCAAACAGTACGGTTCAGTGCTACATTAAAATAACAAACCATGGAGTAATACATTTATAAATAAAAATACTCACTTAGCTTTTCTGGAGGCTTTGACCACTGGCAGCAGCTTCAGAAGACATTCCTCTGATGGGTCATATTTGCTCAAATCAAACACATCCAGCTCCTGTTCTGAGTTCAGTAACACAAACACCAGAGCTGACCACTGAGCAGGAGAGAGTCTGCTTCCACTGAGACGACTGTAATCTCCTCTGTTCAGGTAAGTTTGTACTTCCTGCACTAGAGAATGATCATTCAGTTCATTCAGACAGTGGAACAGATTGATGGATTTCTCTGGAGATGGATTCTCCCTGATCTTCTCCTTGATGTACTCAACTGTTTCCTGTTTGCTGTGAGAGCTGCTTCCTGTCTGTGGCATTAAGCCTCGTAAGAGTGTCTGATTGGACTCCAGTGAGAGACCCAGAAGGAAGCGGAGGAACAGGTCCAGGTGTCCATTCTCACTCTCTAAGGCCTTGTCCACTGCACTCCTGAGGAAATCTGACATGTTTGACTTTGTGAAAAGATCACACAGATTAGTGTTTTTTTGTTCTGTTACATTTCTGCTGATGAAGGAGAGAAATGCGTACAAAGCAGCCAGAAACTCCTGAACACTCAGATGCACAAAGCTGAACACCTTCCCCAGGTGAAGCTCAAACTCCTCTCTGAAGATCTGGGTACACACTCCTGAGTACACGGACACTTCTCTGACATCAATGCCACACTCTCTCAGGTCTTCCTCATAGAAGATCAGGTTTCCTTTCTCCAGCTGTTGGAAAGCCAATTTTCCCAGTGCCAGGATGAGCTCTCTGGTCTGTGGAGGATCAGGGTCACATTTCTGATGGTACTTTTGGTCCTTGTGTTTGATCTGAAAGATCAGGAAGTGTGTGAACATTTGAGTCAGAGTCTTGGGGATCTCTCCACTCTCTGCTTCACCCAACATTCTCTCTAGAACAGTGGCTGAGATCCAGCAGAAGACTGGGATGTGGCACATGATGTAGAGGCTTCTTGAAGACTTCATATGTGTAATGATTTTACTGGCCAGGCTCTGATCACTGATCCTCTTCGTGAAGTACTCCTCTTTCTGAGGATCACTGAAGCCTCGCACCTCTGTTACCTGGTCTACACACTCAGGAGGGATCTGATTGGCTGCTCCTGGTCGAGAGGTTATCCAGAGGAGAGCAGAGGGGAGCAGATTCCCCTTGATGAGGTTTGTGAGCAGCACATCCACTGAGGCTGACTCTGTCACATCACACAATCTCTCATTGCTCTGGAAATTTAGAGGAAGTCGACATTCATCCAGACCATCAAAGATAAACATCACTTTGTAGGAGTCTATTAATTCTAGTTTTCTCATTTCTGGGAAAAAGTGATGAAGAAGATTCATCAGACTAAGATTTTGATGCTTCATCATATTCAGCTCTCTAAAGGGAAATGGAAACATGAAGACGTCCTGATTTGCTTTTCCTTCAGCCCAGTCCAGAATGAACTTCTGCACAGAGACTGTTTTTCCAATTCCAGCAACTCCTTTAGTCAGCACAGTTCTGATGGACTTGTCTTTAAAGAGGTCATTACATTTGATGGGTGTCTCCTGTGTTGCTGGTCTCCTGGACACTGTCTCAATCTGTCTCACCTCATGTTCATTATTGATGTCTCCACTCCAACCCTCTGTGATGTAGAGCTCTGTGTAGATCTCATTCAGAAGTGCTGAGCTTCCATGCTGTGAGATTCCTTCATTAATTCTTTTACACTTCTCTCTCATGTTGAATTTGAGTTTGTCCTGACACTCAGGCAGCAGAGACTCTAAGCAATGAAGGAATTAACACTTTTATTGCAATAAACAAAGGAATAAACTCCTGTACCTCCCTAATTTATCTTCTCAATGAAACAAACAGCCACAATACAAAATAAATTCTCTATGACCTATTAAATTGTTCTGACACAGCAGCCCATATTTATCATAAAGTTCTGATATCTGTTGATGCATTCATCAGGAATACAGAAGTAAAAACTGATTTTAAATTAATATTAATCTGATAAGCATGTAATTGACACTGTGTGTTTCTTTTACAGTAAAATTCTGAGTGATGTGGTGATGTGATGAAGCAGAGTTACAGTTACTTCCCTGAAGCTGAGTCATTTCCTATTACAGCACATACGGATTTTATTCCTTTTATACCACAGCAGTCAGGATTTATTAAAGAATGACACGTCATTGTGTTAACTATGGACCAGTGTTAAACTGAAGGTCCAGAGCTTTTATTGGACCATTGTACAGAGTAACCACAAGCTGGACCACAAACAGAACAGAAAAGCATCTGAAGTACATGATACTAAAATCAAACTTAAAACTAAAAGTGTTAATATCTAAAACAATTTCCTCTCTCTAAAGTGAACCTGATGGAATAAAGTCATGACTCAGAGCTCTTACTGTTGTGCAGTGTGTTAGCGAGATCTGTGTGGTTCATGTTCTTCAGGACGTGCAGTGTGATCTTCAGCGCTCCCTCTCTGACACTGTGCAGATGCTCCTCATCCTCCACCTCCCTCTCAGTGCATGCTGGGTAATCTGGACTCAGGATCTTCCTAAACCTCTTCAGCTCATTCTTTATCAGAGTGATGACTTTGTGTTCCAGCTCCTGGTTAGAAACACACAGGATCAGATCTAAATATTATAATGTTACACAGTGAGACATGCTTTTATTTTATGAAAAGAAGAAAAGTCTCTTTCTATCACCACAGTTACATCAGAAATTCTGTCTAATTATCCATAATGCTGGTGCACATTGATAAATCTGTAAATTGTCATTATCTTGAATAAAAATCTGCAATCTGCTCACACAAGTTACACACATTAGAAACACACACACCATGAATATGGACTCCAACTGATTTCTGCTGATGTTTGATTTCTTCTTTTGTGGTCTGTGAACAAAAAAAACACATCATGTAATATGGACTCTATGTATTCATAGCTGCACAACACACACTAATGAATACAAAGATAAAGATATTTAACACTCTCTTCTTAACACAATACACTGATTTCAGAATTTACTAACTGACACTAACATATTTAGAGACAAATGTTTGAATGAATGAATGAATAAAATAGTTATACAGTCATTAATCTCCCAGGTGTAAATGTTCTTCTGTAGCACCACAGACCCTCCAGCTCAGGGACTGCAGGCTGAACTGAACTCTTAAAGCAGTTTTCCTCACTGCCAGTCCGAGAGCTGCAGCACTGCACAGTTTAGTGTTTTACTGCTTCAACACCTGATAAAGCTCATGAAGGGCTTCATAATGAGACGAGTGAGTTTGATCAGGTGGAACACTGCTGTAAAACACCTCACTATACTGACCTCACATCAGTAGAACTGTCTCTGTCTCTGAAGTATAGTGGATCTTTCATTGACGCGTCACTCTTCATGGACACACAGCTGGGTTCTGGTGAGTCTGATCTCTTTCTCTTCATCATTCTAGAATTACAACAGAAATATCAGCAATAATTAATACTCTGCTGTCTCAGCACTGTTAAACAATGTGTTCATCATTAAACACCAATAATTCCATCTTTTTAATTCAGCTACAGTCTGCACACTTATTCAAACAGGAGACTCGCCTCATACCTCAGGAATTACTCTGATGTCAGGAGTCCCGATCACAGCTAACTGACTCAGCTGGGTCTTAAAGCCTGTAGAGTTCACTGACTCAAAGCTATGCTGCTCTTATGCTACACATTACACAGTCCTTTTTACTCTTCTCTCAGTGAATGATTTCTCTAAACTGTTCTTACATCAGATCAGTGATATATTCACTGCTATTAAACACCTTAAAGCAAAGTTTAGTTCCTCTGTTAACTAGTGAGTGTTTAGAGATACAGATCTGTTCCCATGAGACGGTGTGTATTTATTGCTGGTGAATGGAAAAGTAACTCACCTCTCGTCTTTCTTTAAGTCCTGTTTTCCAGACACACTCATGTTGGAGGTCATGTCTCCTTCTCCAGATTACAGCAGGACACACGTTTACTTCACTCCAACATCGGTGTGTTAAATCAAACCCTGTATCAGCACAGAGTTCGCTTACAGGAAATAGTCACGGTATCAAGTCCTAACACAACCTGTGTACATTAAACCTTCAGTACAAACCCACAAAACTCTTCTGCATCTAGTGTCACTTCAGTGTGTTTATATATTATAGCTTTAGATTTAGATACTCACTGTGTTTTTACTCCAGAAATTGTGTATTTTTCCCTCGTCACAAAATGGCGCTGCTGAGTTTCACTTTCACCTTCTCTTCCGTCTACTTGTTTATTCTGCAGAGGGGGAGGGGCAGTGTGACGTGTGTGTGTGTGTGTGTGTCTTTAATGTCTTTTTATCTTTTATGTGTGTATCTTTTTTTTCTCTCTAAAGAGCTAAGGTTTCAGTATAGTTTCGATTCAGACACCCACACGATCTCTTTGCTAAATGATAACGATTCGCCTGTTTATTAAACCTTTGACAAAAATCCCACCGGAACATTCAGATCTGCGTTGGTGCTGCCGCTGCGCCAGAGAGAGCAGTTATCATGTACAGGTATGAAACAGCTTCATAAACAGTCTTTTCAACCCCACAGTATCATTATTTCTTTCTGCGTTACAAATATTCAAATGATCACAGAAGTACTGGGATAAATGTTTACAGTTGGCATATAAACACTGATGTCTACCATCAAAACAGGGCAAACACCTTTTGAAAGGAACTTGACGCTTGAAATAATGATTGTACCGATTACATTGTTTCGCCACCAGGTGGCGACAAGTGACTGTTAAAAAAATGTATGTCATTTTGACATCTATGTCAAGTGAAGTATTTATGAGTGAGTCATGGAATCATTCAAACAGATTTTTTAAAAATAATTCATTCAAATCAAACATCTTTAAATAGACTGCAGCAATTAATATTTTGTCAGAACCTCTAGTAAATTACAGGTTATTTTGTTTAGTTCAGAATCGTGGGAGAATCATGATCTTTATTTGAAAGATCATTAGATTGTGATTCTCCGTTTATCCAGAATCGTGCAGCTCTAGTTACATGTTATTTACCGTAAGTCTTATTGATTATTGATGACTTGTAAGGTCAATATATTTGAATGTGTTTTTTAATGCTAGTCTCAGTTGATTTGAGGCTTTTTTAACTGAAATTATACACTGTCTTTTAAAGAGGAAGAATGGATGTCAATTGAAGAAATATAGTGAACTGACTACAGCTGCCTGCAAGAGAAAACATGAGGCTGGGACATCTTCCTCAAACTCCAAACAGATGAAGCTTGAAGAAACAAAGCAGGTGTCTGAAATATCTGTGGACAATGCTATACTCCGCTTCATAGTTCAGGGTCTCCAGCCCTTCTCTCTTGTTGAACAGCCATCATTCCAAAGACTAGTTCTGGACTTACAGCCAGTGGTCATGTCTTGAACTACTGTGCGGTGCAAGACTGATTCAGTCACAATAACAATGAAGGAGCAGGTGAAGGAAGCAATGAAGAAGGCTGCATACATTGCCACAACAACTGATTGTTGGACTGCAGGAAAACAGTAAAAATAGAACCATGCATTTTCACATGTTATGAAACTTGTTTTATATTCACAGTGGGGCTCTCTAATCTTTTTATTTTGTAATTACAGCATAGAAAATGTATTACTTAAGCTATCCAATTTCCATATTCCAATATTTTACAAAAATAATGGAAATATGACTTCCTTTCCTGTATATTTTTTTCTATATTGTGTATTTATTTTATTTATTTTCATGTTTTGTTATTTCTTAGAAATATAACACTGACAATTTTTTTTTTCCCACCAAATGAGTGTGTGTATCAGGATTCACAAATAAAGGTGTTCAGTTGAGGTCTGATGGTCTCACGAGCCTGGATTTACCTGCCTGTGTCAAATCTCTGAATCAGCGCTGTTTGCTTAAACACACTTATGGAATAAAATCCTGATCTAACCCTTACAATATGTGTATAGTTGCATGCAGGCTACACACTTATTCTGCATATAAAAAGTTACATTATATAGCTAGACTGTAAGCAGAACTATTTCATGCTAAATACAAGATTAGATTTATTACTGAAGGTGCAAGAAGTCTCGATCCTGTGCCCTACAGTGCTGAGTACATGGGGCATAAAATCCATTTGGATCAAAATGAAAAGCTTGGGATGTTTGGGGTGACCCACGTCCTTGCAGTTGATGGATATAGCAGCAAAACTGTGGTGTATTCTACACTGCCTGTAAAGAATAACCTCACAATATACAGAGAAGTCTACAGGTCATCTGCCATCGTTTGGTTACACATTTAGATGAACAACACAACAGGCTTACTCTACTAACCACCACAATCTTATAGTCTAGACTTGAATCAAAATGTTGTATTTTCCAGTTAAATTTGTACTGGACTTAGTAATCCCATTCAGAAAGCCTGTGCCTGTTATGTGCTGCAGACCAGCACTTCTCTCCTTTGGATCATGGGACCAAGTAAGAGTCGATCACGGGAAAGAGTTTTATCTCATACTTTTTATCCAAGAACAGCTTGCACAGTACAGCCACAATCAAGCAAGTCTGCCTTATCTGCAAACTCAGTCAGCACAGGTGATTTTGGGATTGCTGGATGAAAGTGTATAAAAAGTGAGAAAGTATATTTTTTGGTTTATATCAATAGAATGTTTTATTTTGTTAATATGCACATGATATTAAGCAACATTTTCCTCCAACAGAGCCACACAGTTGAGAGAATGTGACCAGAAACAAATAATCAGCTTAATTACCCAAGCAAGGAGGCCTTAATTCAGTTAATAGACAGAGATGAACATTGAAGATAATGTGTTCAGATATTGTCTATCCAACCTGTCTTGCCATGTAGCCCATCTTGGACTCACTGAGCATTACATTCATTACCTATAAGGTGGATTATTTGATTTAAAAAAGGGCCAGTGATGTAGATACAAAGTGATTCTATACAATACTGTGAGACGTGAATAAAACAAATGACAGACAACAAAGTACACAAAATCAAGATAAACATGTTTTTATAACAAGAACACATACTTCAGAATGAACCAATCACATTCAATCTCATGTTCAAAAGTAATTATCATACAGCTGTCATCAATGACATTTTTCTGATTAAACCCCAAATAAAGACCAACATGCATTCATACATTTAATTTATTAAATCATTTCATTATTTGAACCAAGTTATTTACTGCAAATGCAGAGAGTCAAGTTTGGAAATGTGGCCACATGAGTGTAATCACACGATACATTCAACACAGTTTCTCTACTTGTTCTGGTTCTGTACTTGGCCAAGAGAACATTTTCCCAAAAGAATGGTTCTATGTAGAACCCTTGGAGAGTAAAGGAGCTTGTATATTAAAACAGTTCTATAATTCAGAGAATGTGTAATATGAAATCAGTGCCATTACTTTTTGGATTTTTCTTTTGGATCACCGCTTACACTGAGGTGGTGTACACATGGTGTGGGGGTGTAGGTATGTATGAGTAAGGAGTGTTCCTAATAAAGTGGTGTGTGTGTATGAGTAAGGGGTGTTCCTAATAAAGTGGTGTGTATGTATGAGTAAGGGGTGTTCCTAATGAAGTGGTGTGTATGTATGAGTACGGGGTGTTCCTAATAAAGTGGAGTGTTTATATTATCTAAGCTTTTATTTTAATCACCATTTTTCCACTTGATGATAAAAATATCAGCCATTAAACAAAATGTGAGCTTTATTTGGGGAAATAACAGAGAGGTGATGAAGAGAGAAGTTTTATTTAAAACTAAAGAACAAGGAGGACTGAATGCAGCTGAATTAGGGAATAAATGAAAGAAAGCATTTTGTAAGAATGTGACACAGGAACAGAAACTCAGAGTAGAAATCCTATAAAACAGAGTATTGAGTTGAATCAGATCATTTAGCTGTTTCAGTGAGAATAAACTTAAACATAAACAAGCAGAGAGCTCAATACTCAATACAACATTCTTACAAACAAACAAGCTGTTCATGAATTAACCAAAGAAGTCAAACACATTAAACAGTTAAAGGTTTTAATGAGATCAAGCACTGAAATGTGGGATATTTTCAAAAAATAAATAACAGCTTCCTTAAAACAAAAATGTAAAGTTACTTAATCAGTAAAAGAAGCAGCATTATAATGAGCTTGTCTCAGACTATGTCCAACTCCAAACCAGACAGAACAAAAATGTGGAAGATGATGATTTCTTCTCCAAAATAAAATCTGAATTATGCAGAATAAATGAGGAATTATTCCTAAATGTCCAGCTCCAGACTGGTCTTGATATAAATCACACAGAAAACCCACAGAATGTAATAAAACAAGTAAACATGAGAATTATTAATGTGTAAACCCCTCAGATAGAGCTGGTAAAATGAGAATATTTTATAAATTATATGAAGTGTTAAATGTGGGATATAATATTATTTTATATGGAGATTTCAATCCCATTACACATGAAAAGGATAAATTCCCCAATACAAACACACCAACATCCAGAGAAGGGAAACTACTCCAAAAGGTTTGTGAAACACATGAACTGAAAGAGTCTTTTAGACAGAAATTCCCTCAGGACATTGGTTTCACTGTTTCGACTCAAAAATAATAATAAGAAGAGACAGAATGTCCAGCTCTAAACCATCCGAGTAGCACATTACAGACCTGATCACTCAGTAGCCTCGGATCACTGATCTGTGAAAGTGAAGCTAATGATGGAGTCACACGGCAAGAGAAGCTTCTGGAAACTAAATCCCACATGTTTACTACATAAAGAAACTACAGACCAACTGGCAAAAGAAATTCAACCAATAAAACTATTAAAAGATTTAATAAAATGTGGGAAGTTTAAAAAAAATACATAACAACCTTCTTTAAAGGAAAATGTAAGTGACTTAACAAAGCAAAGAAGGACTAGCACAGCAAACTTCTCTCAGAATCTGCTGAACTTCAGTCTAAACAGAATAGAAATGTGGAGGAAGATGACTGTGTGTAGAAAATGAAATGGGAGTTAACAAAGCTAAAGGAGGATTTCTTCTGAAACGTTCAGTTGCAAGCTGGCCTGGACACGACCTCCACCGGAAAGCCACTTTTCTCAGTATTAAAGACTGAGAAACCGCGGGGAAAAGAGGAGCATAAAGGCCCTCAGAGAGAATGATGGAAATATAATCGAGGATGAGGAAGAGAAAAGAGAAAGAACTCTACAGAAATGCCAAGATGCCACATGGAGAAGAACTGCAATGCCAAAGAGAATTTCAGATTTTCTATCTCCATGGCCAACTTTAAAAACTAGTGGCATGCAGCACTGAGGAGAGCCAATAGATGGAAAAGAAACGCTAGAAGCAATAGTGCAGTTAAAGGAGGGGAAAAGTCCGGGAGCTGATGGGCTTCCAGCTGAGTTTTCCAAAGCTGCAGTTAAACACATTGCACATCTCCTAACTGACTTCTACAACCAAGCCATAAAGGGAGGGATTTGAAATGAATCTCTGTACCAGTGTGTTATGACACTAAGATTTAAGAAAGGTGAGCCATATGAGCTGGAGAACTGGAGGCAGAGAAGTCTCATGAATATCGATTCTAAAATACTCGCTAAAATCCTCATCAACCGCATGAATCACGCATTAAACTAAAGAATGGAAAGAGAGCAGACTTGTGCAATTAAAGGAAGATAGATGTGGGACAATCCTGCAAAAAGAAGAGATTTTAAAGACACTAAGCAATGCCATCTCCCAGCTGAGACGCTTTTTAAACTAATCTTAAATGAACTAAAAAGACAAAGGACAATGGAGCGAAGATCTAAAAATAAATCTCCATGGTCTTTATTAAAAATAGGATCTCTGGAAATATTTAAGGGAAATAACTATGTAGATATAATCATATGATTGGACTATGTTGTAAATAGTTATTTTTGTATATTTAAAAGTTTGTAATGTTGAAGAATTACTGTAACAAATTGTGAAATATTTAAACTGTGTAAATGTTCAAGAGTTATTGTAACAAATTGCGAATGTTAAAGATTTATTGTAACAAATTGTGAATTATTCAATAAAGTTTGATTTAAAAACGCAAGACCGGCATTTTAATTTTATTTATTTATTCATTCATTCACTCGTTTATTTCATTATATAGCGTTTTTAACAATGGACTTTTTGTCACAAACCAGTTGTTACAGATATCCGGATATAAAAAGTAAATATAAACCTTTTTTTAACATTTCCATGTCAGGTGCTGAGAGGCATGAAGATATGTTCTTAAAAAAAGGGATAGAAAATAAAATTAAATACTACCACTACTACTACTACTAATAATAATACTAGTTAAGAGTAGAGGAGAGGCGTGTGTTGGAGTTGTTATGGCAGAATAATCCAGTGCACAGTAATAAGGCTGATGAGCTCTGTGTCTGTGGGAAGGACACAAGGCCTACCGGCTGTTTGAGGCGGCGCTGCGTGTTGTGCTGGATGGAGCTTGACTGCCCTCGTGTGGCCAAACCCAGGAACTGCAATTTCCCACAATCACTATTCTGTTATGAAGTATTTTATGGCGGTGTTTATAAGTCTACACTTGTAGTAGTTAGCCGGGGGAGAGTGGAGAGAACTGTTAGAGAAATATTAGAGAAATGTTAGTGAATGCTCCCGCCTCCTCCCCTCCCTTTTTCCCTTTATGTTTTACTGTAATAAGGTATATATTGGCTTTATCTGTGTAATCTTCTTCCCTAGTTGTGGAGATTGTCGAGTGAAATAGCTGAGGCCACGTACGGAACATATGAAGTTCCACTGAAGAAGTGATGAGACTGAACATGACTTTTGGTGCTCATGATTGAATATGGCAGTTTTATTAGGAACCCTAAACATTAGAGAAGGAAATATTGAATGTGAAGTGTAGTAGTGCTAGTGCTTGTGAATAGACTCTCAGTTTAGATAGTGACCCTGAACAAAACTAACATGCAGTGCTTTATTAGGGTGCTGATGAAGTTGGAGTTGAACTGGTAAGAAAGCTATTATAGAGAGGCCTCATTAGACTCCCGAGGATGTTCAATCAGAAGCTGCCCCAAACTCCCCTGATTCCAGTCATCAGCTGGAATGAAGCAAAGCGGCCTGCACGAGCTGAGGCGGGGGTTGTAGAGAAAGCAGATAAAACACTGCCATGTGTTAGATAAGGGCTGGGAAACTGGGCTTTACACACAGGATTTAGAGGACACAGCTTTGGAGTTAGTTTGATTACAGGTTGCTATTAGGTGCGTGTTGAGCCACCAAGCGCTTGCAAAATGCCTGTAGCCTGTGTTTTACTCTTCAACCTTTCCAACATGTATTCTGCCTTCCAAGAGGAGGATGAGCAGGAGGAAGAAGAGGCTCATGAAGCAGAAGTGGATCCGATTCTTCAACAAGATTTACTACAGGCTGGATTTACTGTCACACACGCCATCGCCACTGCTCTCTTTCATTAGTAGTGTAGCAGTAAGATTACTCATACATACAGGCCACTTTATTAGGAACACCCCTTACTCATACACACACACCACTTTATTAGGAACACCCCTTACTCATACACACCACTTTATTAGGAACACCCCTTACTCACACATACAGGCCACTTTATTAGGAACACCCCTTACTCATATACACACCACTTTATTAGGAACACCCCTTACTCATATACACACCACTTTATTAGGAACACCCCTTACTCATACACGCCACTTTATTAGGAACACCCCTTACTCATACATACACACACCGCTTTATTAGGAACACCCCTTACTCATACACACACCACTTTATTAGGAACACCCCTTACTCATACATACAGGCCACTTTATTAGGAACACCCCTTACTCATACTCACACACCACTTTATTAGGAACACCCCTTACTCATACACACACACACCACTTTATTAGGAACACCCCTTACTCATACATACACACACCACTTTATTAGGAACACCCCTTACTCATACACACACCACTTTATTAGGAACACCCCTTACTCATACACACACCACTTTATTAGGAACACCAGATAGCAGAAAGACGTCGATTCAGTGTGTATTTTTAGTTTTATAGGTCAGTATCAGTCATCAGTTAATTTCAGACTATTGTCACAGATAAACGATGGGGAAAGTCAGGTGTTGTGTCTAAATCCGACTGCCCGGCTGGATCCTACACCCCTTCACGTGCACGCGCACAGTACCATCATGTTTCCTGTAGATGGCAGTAAACGATGCCAATCTCAAACGATATTGCCAAACGTCCTTATGGCAACAGTTCCATCTGTGGGGAAAAAAAAGAAAAACGAACAAGAAAAGAAAAAGCAAAGAAAGGGGTCATGCCAAGCTGGGACTATTCGCAGGGCATGGGTGCTTGGTAAGGCGTGGCACTTGCCCATTTCAGGAGAGACCACTTTGCGCTGCCTTAATCAAACACCGAGAGATAAAAGAACACAGAAGCTATTTATGGAGCAGATAATCACTACACTTCTCGATCATGATATATTAAAATAATAATAATAATAATAATAATAATAATAATAATAATAAAATAAAACCTATTCTAAACAATTGTACATGCTAAAAGAAAGACATGTAGTAATGAATATTTCACTACAATCAGTAATCATTGTTTCATATTTACTACAATACCTAATGAGAAATTATGTTTTTAATGTTTTGTTTTTGTTGCCGAGGTGCATTATGGGAGAATTCCAAAGTTCCATTGCATCCTATACGTGTCTCTTAGTTCAATGCTTTGTTCTTTACGTGTTTTTCACACACAAGCGGTAAAAATGTTCACAAAGGGGCTTCAGTACTCTCGAATTAATATCTGTAAAAACTGGCAACAATTTTAAGAAAATTTTAAGAAAAGCCTTATTACTGTGCACTGGATTATTCTGCCATAACAACTCCAACACACGCCTCTCCTCTACTCTTTACTATTATTATTATTATTATTATTATTATTATTATTATATAAACTGCTTTAAGTGGGGAAAGTATTGGTTAACACGGACTCCTCTACTGTTTTTAGTTGATCTGAGAAACACTTTCATATCTTCTGCATCATAACTCCTACTTGAGCTCTGCTTGTGATAAGGAGACGCTGGAGTCTGAAATCTCACCATCACTTTCTGTCTCATCTTCTTCTTCACTCTCCGTTATGTTTAAAAAAAAAATTTTTTTTTAAACCAATATGGGACCAAAGTCCTTGTTCCTTGTTTCCTTTTCATTGGTGCTTTAAACCCTTTTTGTTCCTCCTCGTTAGCGTTAGTCATTTTCCCGTCTAGCTGCAGTTCGGGATTTGCTTCAGCGGCCTTCATACTTTCTGAATCTCTTATTTCATTCTCTGAAACTTGTCTGTAAACAATCTCTTCACTGTGCTCCATACCTGTGTCCACGTCCTCCGTGGAGATAATAATAATAATAATAATAATAATAATAATCTAAAGGGTGTTGAGTGCAGCGCTGTGTGTTGTTGTGGATGGATCTTGACTGCCATCGTGTGGCCAGGTTTAGGAAGTGCACGTTCCCAGAGCCACTGCTGTTTAAAGCCGCAGCTTATAGTGCTGCTTCACCGTGTATTTTCAAACCGCGGCTGCAAATAAAAGCTTGGACAATATAAAGCTCTTTATTATTTGTGTTCTGGTTTTCTATGTTTCAGTTTCAGATGTAATTTCTTGTTTCTTTATTTGCCAGTTGTGTTCAGGACACTTGTAGTGTGTTATATTTAGTGTAATATTTTGATTTCATCTTTACTTTCTGTGTGTAAAGGCGGAGCAGCGCTGCAGTCCATCCACACTGCCTCTGTTTCATTCAGCTCTCATTTGGCCCCAGACATTTTTTCATCATGTTTAAAATGTTCACTTATTCCATCCAGTTCCTTTTGGTTCTTTATAAAAACAGTTCTCTGGTCCGCATAAGCAGATGTGTTTATTTCTTTGTGTGTGGAGGTTCGTCCTCCTTGTTCTCTTGAATGGGGTTGAATGTTGTGTAGAAGAGGACTGATTGCAATCACGTAAAGAGCTGCAGCTGCACTTTCCCTCCTCTGTGTTCTTCAAACTCAGCTCTCTAATCACCACTGACCTTTATCTCAACTTCTCATTTCTTGTAGAAGAACTTTAGCATCGTGGATTTATTTAAAGCACCTGTTTGTAGAACTTCATTATATAGAGAGCTGCTAGTAAATCTGCTCCTTCACTAATACACACTTTGTAAAACTGTTGGTTTTTTTTTAAACATGAACCTGATGTAATTTAATTAGTAATTAGTTCAGACAGCTAATTCCTGTCTTTTCAGTTCAAGTGTAACAAAACCTAAGCTAGCCTACTTAAACCCAGCCAGATACTAGCAAGCTGATTTAGCTAGTTAGCTCCCAGTCTTGTTTAGCTAACAGGAAAATGTTTTTAGTAGACTCTGATAACCAGAAGATCTCATATGGAATTATAAATGTTTTATAGAAATAGCTAGAACATATTCGACCGCTAGTCTTTTGAGTCTGCTAGTCTTTACACTTTAATATTCTGTTATTTCTGGCCTCCATTTTAGGTTCTTCATCATTTTTCTGGTTTAATTGTGTAATTCTGTTGTAGGTTTATTACAATATATATTATTTCCACATTTGTATATTGCTGAGTTTTAACAGAATATAAAAAACAAAAACAAACAAAAAAAAAAACAGATTTTGTTACTATCTTTTTGATAAATTGTTAAAGATGTACTTCAGTTGTGTTTCTCTATATAAACAATATTTGAAAAATTGTCATGTGACTATTGTTGGGTAAAAAAATTGTACTGAAATTTTTAAAGTTTTAAATAAAGTAATAAAACCACTTTTCTGCTAAAAATATTTCCTTTTTGTATAAAAAAAGGGCCACTTTGCTCCCAGCATGAACATTTAAGTATCTGATTACATTAGGTCTTTAGAGTTTGGACAATATAATTATATTCATGAACTGACCCAGGCCAATTGCCTTAATGCTGGTAGTCAGGGACTGATCACAGGTCAGGTAACAGGGGAAAAGCTCTTATGGGGCTCTATATTCATGTTCACTTTGTTACTAATAGTGTTGTGTGTGTGCACATACACACACAAAACTAGCTAGCTAGGTTCATTTGGCTGGGAAATAAATCACTAGAATGAACAGAATGCAGTCTGGTTATGATCAGAAACGTGTTTTATTGATGGGTAAAAGTAAATGCATGTCTGACTGACACATGCTTTGTATGAAGCTAACATTACCACATTATTTACTGGACATCAGCCACCACCAGCACACTCACAGCATCACACACTGCTCTATAGTAATAATTAATGCAGGCAGTGGGGCATATGGGGGGGTGTGTTCACTCTGAACAGCTGAGACTCTCACTGTCACCATGGTTACGATAAGATTCCTCTTGAACAGTCAGAAAGTCCAGCTCAGAGTTCATGAATCGTGACACAACATTGAAGTTTCTCAGTGTGGTGGAACACGTGTTAGTCCTGGTAGTGGTCGATGCTAAGAGTAATTACAGTACAGTCCACACACACCTGAACTGTTGTGTTTCAGTCACAGTCACTG
Organism: Pangasianodon hypophthalmus; assembly: GCF_027358585.1. Classification (NCBI taxonomy): domain Eukaryota; kingdom Metazoa; phylum Chordata; class Actinopteri; order Siluriformes; family Pangasiidae; genus Pangasianodon; species Pangasianodon hypophthalmus. The sequence continues at coordinate 29,114,761 of NC_069718.1, read as the reverse complement.
TTTATTTTGTACTACACATAGTGTAAATGACATACACACAACATATATACAAAACTATTAAATAACAGGAATATATACAGTGCATGTAGTTAAGTTTCAGTTACTGTTTTTTAGTTTAAAAATCTAAATACCTTAAATAATCAAAATATCATGATTACTATCAAAACAAATTAGCAAACAAGGAACAATTATTTGAATAAAAAAAAAAAATTTAATCAATATTACAACTGTGAATCAATCATCTGTGGAGAAGCAAATGTTTCACTGTCATGGTACAACAAACTGAATAAAACTGTTGAGCAGAAACACACTCTGAATAAGTAGATAAAAAATGTGAGTGTGTATTTGTGTAATCAGTGTGATGATGTGATGATATCTCTGTGTTGTGTGTAGATGCTGAAGGATTTGATTTTGGACTGTAAAATATGTTATTAAAGCCTGAAGTAACTTGTAGCTGAGTGGATAAAAGGATGTGATCAGTCACGGTTATTGTTATGGAACTTCTACATGTGAATATGAATGATTCAGCTCCCAAACTGCTGGAAATGTGGGACGGGTTCTAACGCTTCACCAAAACTGCTTTATCCTGGAAAAGAGGTTTGAGGTGAGACTCCTGTCATACGCCAGTCCTGGTGAGTTTACAATCCTTAATGCTTAAAGACAGAGAAGAGCATCAGTGTAAACAAACATCATCAGCATAAACACCAACAAACACCAACACACACACACACACACACACACATAGTAAAAGTGACAAGATAATGCAGTATACAGTGAATATTAAATATCATACAGTACAATAAAGAGGCAGTAAGTCAGTAACTCACTGTAGTGTCTCCAGTTTACAGTGTGGATCCTTCAGTAGATCAGAGAGCAGCTTCACTCCTGATTCTCCTGGATTATTACCGTTCAGATCCAGTTCTCTCAGGTGTGATGAGAAGTTTGACCTCAGAGCTGAAGCCAGAGCAGCACACCCCTCATCTCTAATACGGCAGTAACGCATCCTGCAAGAAAGAAAACTTTCTCACCCTTAACACACTCAGTTTTAGCATTGAAAACGTGAACTACAAAAAATCTTTATATACAGAACATTTACTCTCCATCTCACACACACAACAATGAAAATATATCAGATCACTACAATTACAATTACCACAGATGAGAACTGGATGTTGCTGTTTTTATTAAAACTCTGCTCTGTGTGTATGTGTGTGTGTGTGTGTGTGCGTGTGTGTGTGTTTGATGATCTTACTCCAGTGTCTCCAGTGTACAGTGTGGATTCTCCAGTCCAGCAGAGAGCAGCTTCACTCCTGAATCCTGCAGTTTATTGACACTCAGGTCCAGTTCTCTCAGACTGGAGGAGTTTGAGCTGAGAACTGAGGACAGAACTCTACAGCTTTCTTCTGTCAGATTACACTTCCACAGCCTGGAAGAGAAATGATGAAATATCAGAACACTGATCTCAAACACACAAACACAGCCATAATACAGCTAAAGTTTAACATGGAACAGAAATGCCAGTGTGTTTCTCTCACACACAGAAATCAGAGGACAGGACACCACATCAGCACATTTACAGGAGCAGGGATGTCTTTCTGCACTCCACAATCTCTCAGCTACAGTTTATTATAAGACCATTAGGTCGTGTACATAACACACACATGTGAGAGCGAGCAGCCTACAAACAACACACTCTGACCTGTGTTCAAGTTTCTACAACCAACACTGCAGATATAGTGCATTTTATTACAGAAAATAAAGAATTATAGAACTGTACACTACCAGTTAATAACATGCCAATACTAGTGGTACTTTACAGTGAGGTCAATAAGGCAATTTCTCTGATGCTGTCTATCCTCATGGAGCCGGTACCATCTCCAGCTTTATAACAGATTCTGAAAGCGTGTCCAGTGAACTTTTCTGATCTTTCTGGAATGTAACAAACACAAAAGCTAAAGTAAATCTGATCAAATATTATTAGGTGGCTGTTGTTGTCAATGTTCAATAACAGTTTCCTGATTTAGGAAACAGATTGTTGTTTTGAAACACAGGACATCTGGTTCAGGAGTTGAATGAAGTTATATATTAAAAAAACATAATAAATAAATGAATGAATAAATTAATAAATAAATGAAAATAAAGGCGTTAGAATTTGTAAATGAAAAAATGTTTTCTTTTTGCAGCAGCCCTGATTTTTCACTGTTTTTCAGGGTATAGTGATAGGGTTCACATGAAAAACCGTCTGATACAGACCACGCCCACTTCCTGTTTAAATCCAAATACAAAAACAAGTACGAATATTTTGGGCACTAAACAGATACAGATACAGATAATAGCATTCTGTTACACCTCTAGCAGAGACACAAGATCTAAACAGCTATAATTACAATTCATAAGTACAGTTTTTATTTATTCATGATATAGAACTAATCTAGAAAGTAAATCAGATTCTCACATACACATTTCACTTTCTTACAAACATTTAAATCAGTGTTTGTGTGTGTGTGTGTGTGTATACCTCAGTATCTCCAGTGTACAGTGTGGATGCTCCAGTCCAGCAGAGAGCAGCTTCACTCCTGAATCCTGCAGTTTATTGTTAGTCAGGTCCAGTTCTCTCAGACTGGAGGAGTTTGAGCTGAGAACTGAGGACAGAACTCTACAGCTTTCCTCTGTCAGATTACACTCACGCAGGCTGGAAGAGAAATGATGAAATGTTTGATTTATTTCTCTGATTGTGAAATGAGGTGTTTCCATCAGTTGGGAAACAAACTGTCTACCTGAACACAAGGTTCTAATGTCAGGATAAAAATATAAAATGAACAGCCTGTGTATAAACTTGGACTGCTCTTGGACAGATCCATGTGTCTCAGCTCATATGAGATGGTGTATTTAACTTTCTGAAACAAGATGATAACAGAGAGGCCACTCTGAACAAACACGTCTCTTTATTTCTAGCAGAGAGTTTTTCATACAGTGTGTTCAGCAGCTCTGGGGAAAGTTCTGCTGGAGAACATTTACACATTTACACACTGTCCTTTACTGCTTCATTACAGTGTGTTCAGTGTGTAGATCAGTGTACATTGTGCACACATTTACTTTCCATTACAAACATTTTCTGGAATATTTTTGCTCCCATAGAACAATAGAAACAGGTCTATAAAATGGTAACAGCTCCATGAGGACAGATAACATCAGAGATATTGGCTTATTGACCTCACTGTAAAGTACGACTAGTACTGGCATGTTATTAAAGTAAATGTGTGTGTAATGTACACTGATCTACACACTGTAGAAATAAATGCACTTTGTTCTGATGTGAGAAGTGATGTAGATATTTCAGCATTAACGCAAAGTTGAATTTCACAGAGATGATAAAACGGTTGGTGTTCTTTGTTCTTTGGACCTTCATCTTTCACACACAGATACAAATCACACAAACACAAAACTCAACATCAGAAACAATGCTAATCCACACCATATAAAAATACACCCTTTAATTTTTTATTCATATAAAACACTGGGCCTCATTTATCTCACTGGATACAAATGAATTTATTCATAAACCGCATCTAGGAGCATTTACACAGGAAATCTTTAATGTGTGAATTAAAAATGTAATAATGTGGAAAATCTAGAAGCTGTTGAGAGAAAAGGTTGATGAGGTGTTGGATCAGAGTTAAATGGGCTTGGCCACTCACAAGAGCTAGCGCTAATTTAACCACTAATTTAACCAACACAACAACCTTGTGCCATTCCTGTGCATGTCCAAGTTTATCAGTGCTTGGATTTCTTGTTATTGTCACGTTTCAGACAGAGAGAAGTGACTGACTGTAGCGTGAGAGGCTGAAGAGCGCATCAGTGTGAGATTTCTGACCAACAGTCACTGAGACACTTTAAACTATTTAAACACAGCAGTTTCTCTGTGTGATGCTCGGTGTCCATGATCACCTGCGTACAGTGTGGATCTCTTTTTCTCACCTTTCATGTCAAACCATTTTCTTTTCACCTCACAACATTCACACCTAATTCACCTTTCCGGTAAACTGTTTCCAGATTTTGGCCTTCCCAGGTGCTGTTATACTGATTAATGATATTTTATTGGTGTAGATGTGAGTTAAAATAACTTCCATTTACCTTTTATGGAGTTTTGGTGTCACTAAATACAAATGAGATGTGGTGTGCATGCATTTCCACTTGGCATTCTTAATGTGTGTGTGTGTGTGTGTGTGTGTCTGTGTGTACCCCAGTATCTCCAGTGTACAGTGTGGATTCTCCAGTCCAGCAGAGAGCAGCTTCACTCCTGAATCCTGCAGTTCATTTCCACTCAGGTCCAGTTCTCTCAGACTGGAGGAGTTTGAGCTGAGAACTGAGGACAGAACTCTACAGCTTTCCTCTGTCAGATTACACACACGCAGCCTGGAAGAGAAATGATGAAATATCAGAACACTGATCTCAAACACACAAACACAGCCATAATACAGCTAAAGCTGAACATGGAACAGAAATGTCAGTGTGTTTCTCTCACACACACAAATCAGAGGACAGGACACCACATCAGCACATTTACAGGAGCAGGGACGTCTTTCTGCTCTCCACAATCTCTCAGCTACAATTTATTATAAGACCATTAGGTCATGTACATAACACACACATGTGAGAGCGAGCAGCCTACAAACACTACACTCTGATCTGTGTTCAAGTTTCTACAACCAACACTGCAGATATAGTGCATTTTATTACAGAAAATAAAGAATTATAGAACTGTACACTACCAGTTAATAACATGCAGGGAGGCACGAGTCAATCTACTAGCAGGTCTAAGGCCTCTGTCTTTCAAAGATTAAGAAATCTAAATCATCTTTTTTGCGTTTAACAAATAGGACTGTTTTGGATTTTTTTTGTGATCAAATTTATTCATTCGCTCTGATCAAGCACATCAACATCATAAAACAAGACAGTACAGGGCAGTATACAAGAATGACAGAAATCTGACCACATTAAGACAGGAAAAATCAACTACTTGTATGAACACTCACATAATCTGATACACACAAACACAGAGAACACACACAGACAGACACACACAGGCTCTGAGTCTAAGTTTTGGAAAATAAAGAGATACAAGTGTTACAGGTTTTATAGGAGACTTTCGAGGGCATTGATTGCCTTACACCAGTGATTCATGTTAACCTCATTAGCACCATTAATTTGAGCTGTTGAGAGTTCCATGTAGATTACATCTATAAAAGAGTCCATGCTCATGCTATAACAGAGAGAGACTGAGGAGGTTTCCAGTGGACTGCAGGCATTTTCTTGACAGCAGTGAGTCTGGCAGGAACTATTCATTTTTTGAGTTCAGAAAAATTAAGCGCAGACAAATCATTTAGGATCAGGACCACCGGTGGACACTCCCAGAACATATAGATAAATTCCCTTTTCCTCTGCAGATGGAGAGTTGAAGATGAAGACGTTTGTTTTTCCATATGAATGTGACACAACAGAATGTAATTTTTTCCAGAAGTTGGTTGGTGTGGAGGGGGTTTGGGAGTGGAAGAAATGAATCCTGAGCTGCAGAATCCCAAGCCTCACCAGAGAGCGGAAGTATGGTAGATTTATTCCAGTTTATCGTGTAGTTTGATATTTTGGAAAAAGTATTGATAACTTTAAATGTTTCCTGAAGTGAAGATTTAGGGCTCTGCAAATACAGTAAGATATCATGCGCATAGAGGCTAATTTTATCTTGTGTGTTTATGGTATGAATTCTGTTGATTTTACTATTCTGTCTTATAGCTATTGCAAGCGGTTCTATGAAAATGGCAAACAATAAAGGGCAGAGTGGACATCCTTGCTGTGTTCCTCGGTGAAGTGTAAATATGGGAGAAATGATCCCATGTGTGGTGACTGTGGCTTTTGGTGCAGTGTACAATATTTTTATCCAGTGGATGAACGACTCCCTGAAGCTAAATCTGTGTAATGTGTGGAATAGAAATGTCCAGTTGACATTATCAAATGCTTTCTCAGCTTCCAGTGATGCAATGATTGCATTAATTTTGGACTGTTGAGAAATATTTATCAGGTTAAATAATCTATGGATGTTATCTGAAGAGTACCTTTTTTTTTTTTGATAAAGCCTGGTTGATTGGGGTGGCGTAGTGTGGAGGTCACTGTTTATAGTCTGGTGGCTGAAGCTTTTTTCTCAATTCAGAGAGTGTTTGATCATCTAAGTTCTTAGTGTATCTATCCGATAATTCTTTAATCTTCTGTTCCAGCTGGAATTTCTAATTCCAATTGTTTTTCTTCTTATATGATGAATATGATATTATTATTCCCCTGATTACTACTTTTGCTGTTTCCCATAATACTCATGCTGTAGACTCTGGGGAGTCGTTCACTTCCATAAAGGATGTCCACTCTCTTCGTATTAATGTAATAAATTCTGGATCTTTGAGTAGTTAAATATTGAGGTGCCATATAGGAGAAGATTTTGTGTACGGTTCTATATTTAGAGTTAGAGATACAGGTGCATGCTCACTGATTATAATTGGGTGTATTGTATTTGTTACATATGTCTTTAATTTATTGCTTATAAGAAAATAATCTATTCTGGAAAATGATTGATGAATGGGAGAAAAGTATGAATATTCTCTCAATGTTGGAGTGAATAATCTCCAACTATCGCCAAGGCCAAAGTCATTCATATGTTTTATTATTAGTAGTGGTCGATAAATGCTTCCAAGTTCGTTAAGTCCGCCACCGTACAAAATTCTTTATCTATATTCAAACTGCTCAGGGCTTGTTGTTACACGATTGTGTTTAGATTTACTTTTTTGACTCTTTTTTTTTTAATTTCTAGATTAATAGTATAAGTCCATTCAGGTGTTACCAGCAGGCGCCGACATGATTGTTGTATTTTCACCTCCAGGTCCGTGGTCTCATGTTACTCACAGCATCTCGTGCTCACCCCCCTCCGATTTTACACAGACACTGGTTCAGGTGTTTGGTGTGGACCCGGGTACAGGTGGAGTGTTCATATTACATCCAAACTAAAGAGAAAGTTTGATCTGTCCAAACCAAAAAAGGTATGTGTGAAAGCTTCCTTATTCTCTCTCACATGTGTGCCTCAGTGCAGATAGGGCTGTGCCATATGGTGATACATATAATAGGACGAGAAAATAGAATAATGAATAATAACTATTCATAGGTATTTTCCTATATCCTCTATATCGCCAATGTCGCAAAAGCTACATTTCAGCAGCTGATTTATGTCACTAAGGTCAGAGCTAGGAGCTACTAGCAGTGTGCTGTAACTAAAACAAAAACAAGCATGGAGGATTGTGACAGAGCGAAACTCCCCACAACACTCCAACACAGAACAGGCATCAGCCCAACTAAAAGATGAGGAACTGCTACCTAAAACTGGATGTGGTAATGTCAATTGGACTCCTGAAACTTGAAGTTGAATAGAGTGTTTTAATATTTACTTTTTAGATACTGTATTCATATTGTTTCAATTTTGACGGTGTTATGTTTTTCTTGTTCTGATTTGTGAAATTTCTGTTCAGTGTCACTTTCAAATCAAAGGAGAAAAGAAAAAGTGCCTTTCACTGGTGTTTAGTTCACAAAATTCACAAAAAGCAGTGATGCATGCACAAAGTTATTTTGAATAGATCATTTTTACAACAATTTTAGAGAAAACGTAATCAATTGTGGTATAAGATTGTGTCCATATCACCCAGCCCTCAGTGCAGACATAACATGATAGTGTAAAAAGTGAAACAGTCTTTTGTAAAATTACCTAAGGTTTGTTTAAAGATGATTAAAGTAACTGTTAACAAGCATTAATCCAAACAGTGCAGTTCAGTGTTACATTAAAATAACGATCCATGCAGTAATACATTTATAAATAAAAATACTCACTCAGCTTTTCTGGTGGCTTTGACCACTGGCAGCAGCCTCAGAAGACATTCCTCTGATCGGTCATATTTTCTCAAATCAAACACATCCAGCTCCTGTTCTGAGTTCAGTAACACAAACACCAGAGCTGACCACTGAGCAGGAGAGAGTCTGGCCCCATAGAGGCAACGGTCATCTCCTCTGTTGAGGTAAGTTTGTATTTCCTGCACTAGAGAATGATCATTCAGTTAGTGGAACAGATTGATGGATTTCTCTGGAGATGGATTCTCCCTGATCTTCTCCTTGATGTACTTGACTGTTTCCTGTTTGCTGTGAGAGCTGCTTCCTGTCTGTGGCATTAAGCCTTGTAAGAGAGTCTGATTGGACTCCAGGGAGAGACCCAGAAGGAAGCGGAGGAACAGGTCCAGGTGTCCATTCTCACTCTGTAAGGCTTTGTCCACTGCACTCCTGAGGAAATCAGACATGTTTGACTTTTTGTAGAGATGCAGAATGCTAGGGCTTTGCTCCATTAACACATTGCTTTTTTTAAAGATGAAAGACAAAAATACATATAAAGCAGCCATAAACTCCTGAACACTCAGATGTACAAAGCTGAACACCTTTCCCAGGTGAAGCCCAAACTCGTCTCTGAAGATTTGGGTACAAACTCCTGAGTACACTGACACTTCTCTGACATCAATGCCACACTCTCTCAGGTCTTCCTCATAGAAGATCAGGTTTCCTTTCTCCAGCTGTTCAAAAGCCAGTTTTCCCAGTGCCAGGATACTCTCTCTGGTCTGCTGAGGATCAGGGTCACATTTCTGATGGTACTTTTGGTCCTTGTGTTTGATCTGAAAGATCAGGAAGTGTGTGAACATTTGAGTCAGAGTCTTGGGGATCTCTCCACTCTCTGCTTCACCCAACATTCTCTCTAGAACAGTGGCTGAAATCCAGCAGAAGACTGGGATGTGGCACATGATGTAGAGGCTTCTTGAAGACTTCATGTGTGTGATGATTTTATTGGCCAGGCTCTGATCACTGATCCTCTTCCTGAAGTACTCCTCTTTCTGAGGATCACTGAAGCCTCGTACCTCTGTTACCTGGTCTACCCACTCAGGAGGGATCTGATTGGCTGCTCCTGGTCGAGAGGTTATCCAGAGGAGAGCAGAGGGAAGCAGATTCCCCTTGATGAGGTTTATCAGCAGCACATCCACTGAGGCTGACTCTGTCACATCACACAATCTCTCATTGCTCTGGAAATTTAGAGGAAGTCGACACTCATCCAGACCATCAAAGATCAACACCACGTTGTAGGACTCACAGTCTATTAATTCTAGATTTCTCCTTTCTGGGAAAAAGTGATGAAGAAGATTCATCAGACTGAGATTTTCCTGCTTCATCAAATTCAGCTCTCTAAAGGGAAGTGGAAACATGAAGAAGACGTCCTGATTTGCTTTTCCTTCAGCCCAGTCCAGAATGAACTTCTGCACAGAGACTGTTTTTCCAATTCCAGCAACTCCTTTAGTCAGCACAGTTCTGATGGACTTGTCTTTAAAGAGGTCATTACATTTGATGGGTGTCTCCTGTGTTGCTGGTCTCCTGGACGCTGTCTCAATCTGTCTCACCTCATGTTCATTATTGATGTCTCTACTCCAACCCTCTGTGATGTAGAGCTCTGTGTAGATCTCATTCAGAAGTGCTGAGCTTCCATGCTGTGAGATTCCTTCATTAATTCTTTTAAACTTCTCTTTCAGGCTGGATTTCAACTTTGACTGATACACAGAGGCCACAGACTCTAATAAACAAAGTAATATCATGTGTTAATGCAAAATTACTGAGCACAATATAAAATGTAAATCCTTTCAAATGCTGCTGTTCATTCCTGATTCATGTACTAAATATTACTGAAGGAACAGGACCATTGTACAGAGTAACCACAAGCTGGACCACAAACAGCACAGAAAAGAACCAGACGTACATGATACTAAAATCAAACTTAAAACTGAAAGTCTTAATATCTAAAACAATTTCCTCTCTCTAAAGTGAACCTGATGGAATAAAGCCATGACTCAGAGCTCTTACTGTTGTGCAGTGTGTTAGCGAGATCTGTGTGGTTCATGTTCTTCAGGACGTGCAGTGTGATCTTCAGCGCTCCCTCTCTGACACTGTGCAGATCCTCCTCATCCTCCACCTCCCTCTCAGTGCATGCTGGGTAATCTGGACTCAGGAGCTTCCTAAACCTCTTCAGCTCATTCTTTATCAGAGTGATGACTTTGTGTTCCAGCTCCTGGTTAGAAACACACAGTAACAGATCTAAATATTATAATGTTACACAGAGAGGTATGTTTTGATTTTATGAAAAGAAAAAAAAAAAACCTCTGTCTATTACCACGATTACCCATAATTCTGCTGCACATCGATTAAACAACACAAGTCACACACACCTTGAATATGGACTCCAACTGATTTCTGCTGATGTTTGATTTCTTCTTTTGTGGTCTGTGAGCAAACAAAACACATCATGTAATGTGGACTATATGATGATAATAATGATGATAGAATAACAGAATAGTGGGGAAATGCATAATAATGAGCAGTTGAGTAGTAAGAATAATAATACACAGCATAAATGTAAGACACTGCAGAATAATAAGGAAATGATGATGATAAAGTGAAAAGCTTCCTCCAACTGACTAGCTCGTTTTTCATTTTTTCTTTTTTGATTTTTTTCCACTCGACACCTCAATGCTGGAGCTCATCTGTGATTCTCTTTTACAGCTAAAACATTCACACTAGCTGTTAACAACAGTGACTAGCATGACTATTCTGGAAGAATTTTCTTAATCAAGATATGATTTGAGTATGGTTATCATGTAATCCATCAAGTATTAGCAAGAGTTAAAATACTTAGAAATGATGAGATTTAGTGCATTTAGGGAGTGACTTTATGATTTTACAAGGATATTTCTGTGTATGTGAAACAAGAAACCTAAAACAAACTGGTGTGACCTTCCAGGTGGACTGTGCTTTTGGGAAAAACAATAAGCACGCAGTTCTCATTCATAAATTGTAGCTTCTTCAGTCCAGATGTGCTCCGTCATATCTCATGGGAAGGTGTTTTTCTCTCTATCAGACTACTGAAGTGCATTGTTGAGGTTGTGATGAATGTTAACTTTTTTTAAAAAATAAAATGACTGATCTCTGTCTCTGTCATCTCTCCATGGTTAAAACTAAGATAGAGGGTCAGTGAAATAATTGTGGCAAGAGGCAGGGGTGTGATTAAAAAAAAAGAGAAGATTTCACTTAATAAGATCACTTAAGTTCTAGAAGTGTATTGTCACAGGAACACCATGCTCTGTCACCAACAGTCAGCGCCCTCTCTCCCCAGAGTTCTAATCAGCACCACCTGTCTCCAATCACCACACTCATCAGGACTCCATATAAACACACACCTCACATGCACTTTTTGTCTGGCCTCAACTAGGAATAGACCTCTTCTCTGTGAGTACCTGTGGTCATTGGAAGTGTCTCTATGGTTTCCTACATTTCTCCAGCGTTTCTCCTCCAAGACATGTGAGGTGTGTGCTCCTTTCCCTCAGTCCTTTACCTAGTGTCTCTATCTGTGTTACCCACCAGCCTGCAGTACTTATCTTTGTGTTTACCCCATCTTTGCATACCCATTGTTTGGCAAATCCTTTAATAAATTTGTGTTGGGTTCTCACCTTTGTCTCCGAGTCTGGTATATCCTGACATGTATAAAAGCATGAGCCACGACTATGTAAATCAGATGATCTCTGCTTTGTTGGTTGATTCAATAAAGTCTGATATTTGACATCCAAAACTCTTTGACTTTGGAAGGTTATTTTTGTTATTCTGATCTGAAGAGTTTTGCCATGACACTATAGGCTAGTTTATATACAGGATGGCTGAGTGGATTATTGTCTAATCATGTTACACAAGTATTCTGCTTGTTACATCAGCGAGTTTCAGAGCTTTGTGTCGCCAGGTGGCTGATATTCGGATTTTAGCATCTAACTTTTGCTCACACAGCCAAAAACAGCATGAAAGCCAAGTTATAGCACTAGACATAAGTGAAATTCTCATAGTGATTTATGAGGATCATCAAGAGTGCTTTTACTGCACTATCATTTATTTATAATGAGTTCTCAGTGATTTTTCAGCTAAACCTATTGCTATTAGCATTATCATAGCTATATAGTTATCTAACATTACAATATCAAGGTGTTTAATCCAAAGCATTTACTTATTCCTTATCCATGATAAAAATCTATCTACTGGATTTGTTATGTAAAGCAGGCCACTGAAACAGTTCAAAGCTTACAGATTGTGTTTACAGACTCGTCCAGGAGCAACAGCACTAATTCCCTGTCCAGCTTCATTCCTTCATCAGTAATAAAATACTCCATCTTGGAAAAGCACTGCTAGTGTTTATCCTGGTGTTACTGCATTTCATCAGTGTTTTTCTGATAATGTCCCATCTATTCTTTTATACTGAAGACTAAAATGATTAGATAGTTCTAATTTGTCATCTATAAATATTTTACTTTACATTCTATACATTGTTGACTTTACAATTTAAAAAGAATGAATTAAAAAAACCATACAGTCTATCCAATATATTTTAATCCATAGATTTAAGTATTTTATTTAAAAAAAAAAAAAAAAAAGGGTCCCCATATCCTTTGTCTATTCAGTAATCCACACCATGTTAAATCATCATTCTTCTATCAGTAAAAACAAAACTAATTCTGTAGAAGCAGGAAAATGGTTTGATATGAGCCAAAGAAAATCTCAGACAGACACCCTGAAAACACATTACCTATCTATCTATTCTTTATTTTTCCTCCCTGAAGGTGGTAACCCTAGAGCTTACAGGATTTGGAGATGTCTTTCCTTGCCAAACAAGCTGAGATGGGGGCGGAGTGAAGGGACATTGGGGAGTGTCTATAAGATGACTGACACAAGGCCAACAAAAGTGTATTATGTGGCTTCCAGACCGATTTTTTCAGCCACATAATACACTTTTGTTGAGGCAATGACCATTGTCTTTCTTTCATGTTCTGCAAATTTCTAGGTGATGCGTACATGTAAAAATCAATTATTGCACCTTTAACACTATCGTCTTAACACAGTACACTGATTTCAGGATTTCCTAACTGACTAACATATTTAGAAACAAATGTTTGAATGAGTGAATGAATAAAGTAGTTATATTGTCATTAATTTCCCAGGTGTAAATGCTCTTCTGTAGCACCACAGACCCTCCAGCTCAGGGACTGCAGGCTGAACTGAACTCTTAAAGCAGTTTTCCTCACTGCCAGTCCGAGAGCTGCAGCACTGCACAGTTTAGTGTTTTACTGCTTCAACACCTGATAAAGCTCATGAAGGGCTTCATAATGAGACGAGTGAGTTTGATCAGGTGGAACACTGCCGTAAAACACCTCACTATACGGACCTCACATCAGGAGAACTGTCTCCGAAGGTAATTGGATCTCCCATTGACTGGTCACTCTTCATGGACACACAGCTGGGTTCTGGTGAGTCTGATCTCTTTCCCTCCATCATTCTAGAATTACAACAGAAATATCAGCAATAATTAATACTCTGCTGTCTCAGCACTGTTACACAATGTGTTCATCATTAAACACCAAGAATTCCATCTTTTTAATTCAGCTACAGTCTGCACACTTTTTCAGACAGGAGACTCGCCTCATACCTCAGGAATTACTCTGATGTCAGGAGTCCCAATCACAGCTAACTGACTCAGCTGGGTCTTAAAGCCTGTAGAGTTCACTGACTCAAAGCTATGCTGCTCTTATGCTACACATTACACAGTCCTTTTTACTCTTCTCTCAGTGAATGATTTCTCTAAACTGTTCTTACATCAGATCAGTGATATATTCACTGCTATTAAACACCTTAAAGCAAAGTTTAGTTCCTCTGTTAACTAGTGAGTGTTTAGAGATACAGATCTGTTCCCATGAGACGGTGTGTATTTATTGCTGGTGAATGGAAAAGTAACTCACCTCTCGTCTTTCTTTAAGTCCTGTTTTCCAGACACACTTATGTTGGAGGTCATGTCTCCTTCTCCAGATTACAGCAGGACAAACGTTTACTTCACTCCAACATCGGTGTGTTAAATCAAACCCTGGTATCAAGTCCTAAAATGCTGCTGCTTCTGGCTGCTTCATTCGCATTTCTCTCCTTCATCAGCAGAAATGTAACAGAACAACAAATGACTGTTGCTGAGTTTTACTTTTACTTCCATCTAACGGTTTATTCTGCAGAGGGGGAAGGGCAGTGTGTGTGTGTGAGTGTGTGTGTGTGTGTATTTTTAAGTGATTCTGCAGTAAACAGTAAACAGTGCATTTTCACATGTTATGAAACTTGTTTTATATTCAAAGTGAACAGTCTTTTTGTTATGTAGGGAAGAGCGGGGCGCGTGCTAACAGACTTTATTTAGTAGTTTCCACATACACTGGTATGACGAAACTTCCTGTCTTTCCTGGTTGCCATAGCAACACTGCATATATAAATATATATATAATTATAAAAAATCGCACCAAAATTCGAACGACTTTGGAAGATATCAAGGCAAGATAATTTTACCATAGTGTAATTAAAATTCCACACAGACGTTAATTTTCAGCTCTGTGTTTAGCGTTAATTTAAAACGAGGCAAATTTATCATTTGACTCTTTAATCTCTCAGTTATAATCCTACAGTCTCTAAATGCTTATATATCCTACAGAGCTGAATATTCAGATCCCAGTCTCAGTTCTGTGTTAAAACTCGCCCCGATATTACAAGAAACTCTGCCATGTAAATACACACAATTCCCTTTTATGATTTTATTTCGTTCAGCGTGAGAAACAGGCCAAGCAGGACAGACAGGAGTGTACCTGCTGCTGTTCTGTCAATGGCAGGACATGAAGTAATGAGGGGCAAGTCAAAAACAGGTGTGGTAGGGTATCATATCAGAGTTTTAAGTATACCAGTAATTTTTTTGGAAACCTGTAGTGGTCCATTACACTCCATAAATATTCCAGTGAGATAAAGTCAGATGCTTTTTTTGGTCTAAGCCTACAATAAAGTAATTTATATCTGGTGTATTTATAATCAGGTCTCTCACTGTTCTGAGGTTGTCCCTCATGTATCTTCCTTTAATCACACACATCTGCTCTATTTCTATAATCTTATTTAAAGTGTCCTGCATCCGGTTTGCAATTATTTTAGCCAGGATTTTATCATCTACATTCATCAGACTTCTCTGTCTCCAATTATTGAAATCATACTGGTGTCCTTTTTATATATTAGTGATAATGCACTATGATGAAATGATTTATTTAATGTTCTCTCCTGTAATCCTTCATTCTACAGAGCAGCTGAGAGATCTGCAATGTCTCTCCTACAGGCTCTGGAAAGTTCTGCTGGTAATCCATCAGGTCCTGGACTTTTCCCATCATTTATCTGTGAGATCACTTCTATCATTTCATCTTCACTGTCCTCTAGATGTAGTAAGTTAGTGTATTTTAATGTTGGCCATGTCGCTATAAGAAGTGAGTTATTTATTTTCCTCTATATTTAGTTTTGATGACTTGTCTTGGCATTTTTTCCTTATTTTGTCTCTTTTGTGTTTCTCATTTTCAATAATATTTCCAGTGCTGTCTCTGATGCCTTTAATACTCCTGTTTTCTCTGAGTTTTTACTTGTTTTATTACATTCTGTGGGTTTTCTGTGTGATTTATATCAGGACCAGTCTGGAGCTGGACATTTAGGAATAATTAATCATTTATTCTGCATAATTCAGATTTTATTTTGGAGAAGAAATCATCATCTTCCACATTTTTGTTCTGTCTGGTTTAGAGTTGGACATAGTCTGAGACAAGCTCATTATAATGCTGCTTCTTTTACTGATTAAGTAACTTTACATTTTTGTTTTAAGTAAGCTGTTATTTGTTTTTTGAAAATATCCCACATTTCAGTGCTTGATCTCATTAAAACCTTTAACTGTTTGATTTGTTTGACTTCTTTGGTTAATTCATGAACAGCTTGTTTGTTTGTAAGAATGTTGTATTGAGTTTGCAGTGAGCTCTCTGCTCGTTTATGTTTAAGAGCTGAAACGCTCTAAGTGTGAAAGGAATATCAACATGTTATATGCTACACTTATACATACATGCCACTTTATTAGGAACACCCCTTTACACACACCACTTTATTAGGAACACCCCTTACTCATACACACACACCACTTTATTAGGAACACCCCTTACTCATACACACACACCACTTTATTAGGAACACCCCTTTCTCATACACACACACCACTTTATTAGGAACACCCCTTACTCATACACACACACCACTTTATTAGGAACACCCCTTACTTATACACACACACCACTTTATTAGGAACACCCCTTACTCATACACACACACCACTTTATTAGGAACACCCCTTACTTATACACACACACCACTTTATTAGGAACATCCCTTTACACACACCACTTTATTAGGAACACCCCTTTCTCATACACACACACCACTTTATTAGGAACACCCCTTACTCATACACACACACCACTTTATTAGGAACACCCCTTACTCATACACACACACCACTTTATTAGGAACACCCCTTACTCATACACACACACCACTTTATTAGGAACACCCCTTACTCATACACACACACCACTTTATTAGGAACACCCCTTACTTATACACACACACCACTTTATTAGGAACATCCCTTTACACACACCACTTTATTAGGAACACCCCTTTCTCATACACACACAACACTTTATTAGGAACACCCCTTACTCATACACACACACCACTTTATTAGGAACACCCCTTTCTCATACACACACACCACTTTATTAGGAACACCCCTTACTCATACACACACACCACTTTATTAGGAACACCCCTTACTCATACACACACACCACTTTATTAGGAACACCCCTTACTCATACATACACACCACTTTATTAGGAACACCCCTTACTCATACATACACACCACTTTATTAGGAACACTCCTTACTCATACATACCTACACCCCCACACCATGTGTACACCACCTCAGTGTAAGTGGTGATCCAAAAGAAAATTGCAAAAAGTAATGGCACTGATTTCACATTACACATTCTCTGAATTATAGATCTGTTTTTATATACAAGGTTCTTTACTCTCCAAGGGTTCTACATAGAACCATTTTTGGGGGAAAAGGTTTTATTGGCGAAGTACAGAACCGCAGGGTTAAGTGTTGGTCTTTATTTGGGAGTTAATCAGAATAATTTAATTGATGATGGCTGTATGATTATTTTGGTGCAGAGAGAAAGCAAACTGGACAAATGAAGTATTTGATATTCACTGCTCATATATACTTTTGTTTCAAGAAATATACATTTTTGTAATTAAAACAAAATCTGTCCCAGTAAAATAATTCTTATAAGATATTTATACAGTAGAGCTCAAGGCTCCAATAAGACATGAATATATTATCTACTAATCTTCCTCTATTTCTAACACAGGGTTTGGATGAGAAAGAGAAACAAATTCACCCAACCAGTCTGTGTATGGATGTGCAACAGCAAGGAGAGGAATTATGACTCCATAGATCTCTTTAAAAGTGGATTAACTCTGATAGGAACAGCACCAAGAACCACAGCAGGTCAGAGTTTAGTAAAAAGATTTTAGTAATCTGAATGAAAATAAAACACTCGTTTATGGAAAGTGGATAGTTTAATTAATTAATACATTTTATATACTGTAATTATGTATCAGAATGATTGGAGACCGCCCACTTTGAATAGAAAACGTTTCGGAACGTGTGGAATTTTTTGCGCATGCGCAGAGGATTGAGTTCGCTTGCGTGGTAAAGGTCGGGCTGCGTCATCGCAACCTATTTACATCACGCATGCGCATTGCGAGAGACGGGGATTTGGGAATCATATCGATAACAAATAACTACGTCACTCTGAAAAGTGAAACTCAGCAACTCCATTTTGTGACGAGGGGAAAATAAACCATTTCAGGAGTTTAAACACAGTGAATGTCTAAATCTAAAGCTATAATATATAAACACACTGAACTGACACTAAATGTAGAAGAGTTGCGTGCTGGTCTTTATTTGAGGTTTAATCAGAATAATTTCATTGATGACAGCTGTATTATAATTACATTTGGACTATTTATTGAATTTTTTTTTTTTTTTTTTTTTTTTTTACATCACAAAAACTTGTCATTTTAACAGGGGTGTGTAGACTTTTTTGACTGTGTCAAGTATGTGTTGTTGTTATAAAAACATGTTTATCTTGATTTTGTGTACTTTGCTGGCATTGTGTCTGTCATTTGTTTTATTCAGGTCTCATGGTAGAGTCTATGTTTGCTACATGCTGCAGCAGCCTCCTTGGGTGCAAAGTGTGTGTAGAGCAGAGGCAGGAGACTTCTGACCAGTGCATGAGGTGCCGAGGAGATTCTTTCAACACTAATGTGCATAGGGTCGCTGGGCTCGCTGAAGTCTTCAGTGTACAACAAGACACAGTTTATGTTTGACGAAAAAACAAAACGCTGAAATTTGTTCTGTCATGTTAAGTTTATGCTCTTTATGCTATATTGAGCAAAAATTTTAGGTTAGTTTTTCTTTTTCTATTTCTATTAGTGAAAACTCCAATTTACTGAAAACTCTATGGTTACTGTTATTTAGTGTGAATTTATGAACCACACTTGCACACACATTTACACATATATACAGGGTTTTCAGTTTATTTGGTACACTCAAGTTGTATCTCCATCACTGGCCCTTTTTTTTTTTTTTAAATCAGATAATCCACCTTATAGGTAATGAGTGTAAGGCTCAGTGAGTGTAGGCACAAGGTAGGTGTAGCTAACAAACTAGCAGCTCTGTATATACACATAAACATAACTGTGGGATAGGGTTGGGGGTGAATTTCAACAGAATAGAAAATACAGAAGTATGTTCACTGTTCCATATTGTATGTATTGTTCACTATGTGCATTCCATGCCTGAACTACTCCGCTGAGTCCAAGATGGGCTACATGGCAAGACAGGTTGGATCCACAATATCTGGCCACATTATCCTCCATGTTCAATTCATCTCTGTCTATTAACTGAATTAAGGATGCCTTTATTGGGTAATTAAGCTGATTATTTGTTTCTGGCCACATTCTCTCAACTGTGTGGCTCTGTTGGAGGAAAATATTGTTTAATGTCACTTGCATATTAACAATATAAGACATTCTATTGATATAAACCAAACAATAAAATTTTCTCACTTTTTATACACTTTCATCCAGCAATCCCAAAATCACCTGTGCTGACTGAGTTTGCAGATAAGGCAGACTTGCTTGATTGTGTCTGTACTTTGCAAGCTGTTCTTGGATAAAAAGTGTGAGATAAAACTCTTTCCTTTGATCGACGCTTACTTGATCCCATGATCCAAAGGAGAGAAGTGCTGGTGTGCAGCACATAACAGGGACAGGCTTTCTGAATGGGATTACTAAGTCCATTACAAATATAACTGGAAAATACAACATTTTGATTCAAGTCTAGACTAATGATCGAACACTTCCCATTATGATAACAGCTAAAGATGGCTTGTATCGTCTTTTCTTTAATCAGCGTTTCACTCCTGCTCTGCACCCCCTTCTTCTCCTCCTCAGATCCCCAGGAATATCCATTCTTGGTACAGATGACATCGCTGTATGCTGAAGCGCCAAAAGTTGCTCTCTTGAGTAAATCACGGAGTCAAAGTTTTCCGCACTTGACGCTGCCCCCGAAGTTCCAATTAAAAATGCCAATATAAAAAGAATCATAATCCAGTGCTTTCTGATGCTCTCAAACCTAAGGCTGCATATGATCACAGTCCTCAGACATTGATAAAAAGAATTTAAAAAGTACAACAAATACAACAATGTAAAAACATTCAGAGCTGCTGCGACAGGCTGCCACATGCACGGCGCCATCTTTGATATATATCCCATCCCGGTTGTATATATGTACTTACTTACCTGTGGCCATGTCAAGTATGTGTTCTTGTTGTAAAGACATGTTTATCTTGATTTTCTCGATGGGAAAAGTCAGGTGTTAGATGGAGAACTTGTGCATTTTCCTGTAGATGGCAGTAAAGACTCTGAAATCTAATTCAGTGCTTTTCAAACCTCATCTCAAACGATATTGCCAAAGTCCTTATAGCAACCGTTACATCTGTGGAAAAAAGTAGAGAAAAAAACAAAGAAGAAAAGAAAAAGTAAAAGGGGAAGGGACATGCCAAGCTGGGACTATTCGCAGGGCATGGGTGCTTGGTAAGGCGTGGCACTTGCCCATTTCAGGAGAGACCACTTTGCGCTGCCTTAATCAAACACCGAGAGATAAAAGAAAACAGAAGCTATTTATGGAGCAGATAATCACTACACTTCTCGATCATGGTAGATTTAAAAAAAAATAAATAAATAAATAAATAAATCCTCTAAACAATTATACATGCTAAAAAAGTAGTAATTAATATTTCACTATAATATCTAATTATTATTTTATATTTATTACAATATCTTAAAAATCACAATTAGAAATCATGTTTTTAAATGTTTTGTTATTGTTTTTGTTTTTGTTTGCCGAGGTGCATTATGGGAGAATTCCAAAGTTCCATTGCATCCTGTACGTGTCTCTTAGTTCAATACTTTGTTCTTTACGTGTTTTTCACAAGTTGAAGAGCAGAAAATTAGGATGAAATAAATAATTTAATAAAAATAGAAACCACAAAAGAAGCAAAGCCAGCGTGTTAAGGTTATAAATGCCAATCCCAGTGTAGACTCTGGAGATGTGCCGTTCATGAAGGAGGAGTCGATTCTTCCAAACGACTCTTTTAGGTGAAGTGGCATATAGGAGCGTTTTGGAGTCTTTTCTTTTTCTTTTCTTTTCAGGCATGTAGACAATGCTGTTAGTCGTGCAGTGGAAGTGAGTGGAAATGGTTTGGTGTAAAGCTTTTTCCAGCATCTGAGCTGTTGGTGAACGGTGAGTTTACTTGTGTAAAAACTTTCCACAAGGCAGAGGCCGCTAATGAAAATAAAGGTGTGTGTTGTAAAGGACAGTGTTTTAGTAAAAGGTTAGTGTTTGCAGACTTTAACAGTGGGAGCACACATTCAGCACACTGGAAGATCTCAGGCAGTGAGATCTTTAAAAAAAAAAAAAAAAAAAAAACTATAATAATGTAATGTAAAGTAATACTCTAATGCATTTATCTACATCAGTAGGCTACTATATAAAACTAGCATTTTAGCTTCCTGGTCCCTCTTGAGTTTTAGATAATAACTCTAAAATCCTCTAAAATCCACTATGCCCAAAGCAGGAATAAAAGATGGAGGGAATGGGACAAAAACTAACATCCCCTTTTCATTTCAGATTTACAAATACCATTTTTTTAAAATATTTTATTTCAACATGCTAGTTTAAAACCATGTTACATATCAATCTATGTAAAGTGAATATTGTTGTTAGAGGAGCTACCATCGCTTATTCTATAGTATATGTGAAATGAACCTCTAAAATCCATGGACTGTTATTCAGTTATTCATTTTAAAACATATCATTCAGTAACTAATTTGAATTATTCAGTAATTATGGTTAAACTAAACTTTTTACAGAATTAAGGAACATTTTACCCAAATAATAATGACTTTAAGAAATGTCTAAATATTTGTATAATTACACAGCAGTGCAGTATCAGACTTTATAATAGCGTTTGCTACATGACTTCTATAACTACATGGCCACAGATCAGTGTGTTATTTATACCTTTCAGCCTTTTGAAATAGTTTTAAATCTCGATGGGGGAGAAGGCGGAAATGCGGGCTGGTGCTCAACAGATAACGGTGTATTCAGGGAAGTGAGATAGCGAGCTGGTTACTGCTAATAAGCAATCACTTTGCTTTGTAAGTAAATTATTCACAATGGAGCGAACAGATTACTTACGTGACAGAAATAACTCAACAGATAGGGATTTTTTGAGTTACTGTTACACAGTGTTACATACATGTCCAGAATATTTTCAAATAAATTAAATTTTATTTAAATTTTAGAACTGTGCCAGTGTAACATAGTTCAAATGTATTCATGTTAAATCCTGCTGTCAAAATGTTGTACCTGCAAGTAGTAGTAGAAGCAAGGGATTATGGGTAATCCTCAAAGGCGCGGAGGATTTTCCAGAGAGGTAACATGTCTGTGAATGTGTAAAGAATGGCCAAAGAGTGTTAACTTAATTGTAAAGCATATAAAAATTCAACTAGAAGCATGGGGGTAGATAATAACTGTTCTACATTCATTTCGTCATGATTTTGTTAAGTTGTCGAATCATTTTATGTGTTTTTATTGCCAAACGACATGTCAATACTCCAACTCGAAGCTAGCTAACTGTAACGAGGTGCAGTCTCTCCAGACAGAGTATGAGCTGTTTGCCCACAAGAGATTCTGTATACCCATTCTACTTTTATCCCTTATCAATAATGCAGGTATGTTACAGTATATTATCCCACTAATACTTAATACTGTAGCAGAGTGTTAGAGCTGTTTACTGTTATTTTGGTCGGTTACATGGTTTAAGTGAAACTGTAACTTGTTTGAGTATTATGTATTGTTTACAAAAGGTGAAAAATATGTAAAAAAAAAAAAAAAAAAGGTAACAGTCCAGTGCAGGATATATGTATATACATATATTCTTTATTTGTAGGAATTTATTTTTCTTTTCACAATATAGGAAGGGGAGAATTATTCAGTTTTAGTTTTATTCTGTTTACAACAAACTGCCCACTACATGATCACAACACAACTGATGAATGATACACATATATATATATATATATATATATATATATATATATATATATATATATGTATATGTAATATGTACAATGTAATGTAATCCAAAGAAAAAAAGTGCAGAGGATTTTCCAGAGAGACAGAGTATGAGCTGTTTGCCCACAAGAGATGACCCATTCTACTTTTTATTCCTTATCAATAATGCAGACTGCAGAATAAACCTGCTGTTACCACAAGCCTGACCAGCTCCGGGTGGTTACTCTAGACAGAAGACGTCACATACAAAGGTCACACCAGCAAGAAGAGAAACACGAGGCAAGCAGAGAGTAACTGTACATCTTTCAAAATTAAACTGAGACAAACAAATGAAGTTAACAACAACACATTTAGCTACCATAATGTTAGCATGATTACATGATTACAGACAGTAAACAATACAATCCCATGCAACAGAGTACTACATACCATGAAATATAATATATTAATTTCTAGTTTTATGCCAGAACTGTCCTTTAAAAAAACACATTAGCACACAAGGAACAGAGGTTTGACAAAAAAATTGGGAAAAAAGGATTAAATCACAACTATAAATCAATCATCTGTGGAGAAAAAAAAATTCACTGTCATGTTACAACAAACTGAATGAATCCATGTTGAGCAGAAACACATACTGAATAAATAGATAAAAATGTGGTGCTAAAACTAAGCTATAAACAGTGACAACACATGGATGTGTATTTGTGTAATCAGTGTGATGATGTGATGATATCTCTGTGTTGTGTGTAGACGCTGAAGGATTTGACTTTGGATTGTAAAATATGTTATTAAAGCCTGAAGTAACTTGTAGCTGAGTGGATAAAAGGATGTGATCAGTCCCGGTTATTGTTATGGAACTTCTACATCTGAATATGAATGATTCAGCTCCCAAACTGCTGGAAATGTGGGACGGGTTCTAACGCTTCACCAAAACTGCTTTATCCTGGAAAAGAGGTTTAAGGTATGGAATAATTTTTCTGATATCTTTATCAATATGCTTGTCAATCAGTATTTGAAATCAGTATCATGTCAGTCAGTATCTATGCAACAGTATTGTGATCTTTTATACACTACACTGTATCAATTCTATGCATATGATTTTACAAGGATATTTCTGTGAAAACAAACTGGTGTAACCTTGCAGGTGGTGTTTTTGAGATGTTTTTTAAGATGAAGGCTAGTGTCTGAAGGCCAATGTCTGAAGGCAAATTTTTTTAAAAATTAAACTTACTGACCCCTCGCCACGGTTAAAACTAATGTAAGGGGACAGTGAAATAATTGTGGCGAGAGGCAGGTGTGTGATTAAAAGAAAAAAAAAGAAAACTAAATAAAGTCTATTGATTTTTGGCATCCAGAACCCCTAGTCTTTGGGAGTCTTTTTTATTCTGAATTGAAGAGTGTTTGCCACGACAGAGGTGAGACTCCTGTCATACGCCAGTCCTGGTGAGTTTACGATCCTTAATGCTGAAAGACAAAGAAGAGCATCAGTGTAAACAAACATCAGTATGAACACCAACACACAAACATACACACATACACATACACACACAGAGAAAAACTGTCAGTATTACACAGTACACAGGGAATATTATTCAATATCATTCAATACAGTACAGTAAAGAGGCAGTAAGTCAGTAACTCACTGTAGTGTCTCCAGTTTACAGTGTGGATCCTTCAGTAGATCAGAGAGCAGCTTTTCTCCTGATTCTCCTGGAATACTATAGTACAGATCCAGTTCTCTCAGGTGTGATGAGGAGTTTGACCTCAGAGCTGAAGCCAGAGCAGCACAACCTTCTGTAATGCGGCAGTAACGCATCCTGCAAGAAAGAAAACCTTCTCACACTTAACACACTCAGTTTTAGCATTGAAAACATGAACTACACAAAATCTTTATATACAGTACATTTACTTTCCATCTCACACACACAACAAGGAAAATATATCAGATCACTACAATTACAGTTACCACAGATGAAAACTGGGTGTTGCTGTGTTCATTAAAACTCTGCTGTGGTGTGTGTGTGTGTGCGTGTGTACCTCAGTATCTCCAGTGTACAGTGTGGATTCTCCAGTCCAGCAGAGAGCAGCTTCACTCCTGAATCCTGCAGTTTATTGTAACTCAGGTCCAGTTCTTTCAGACTGGAGGAGTTTGAGCTGAGAACTGAGGACAGAACTCTACAGCTTTCCTCTGTCAGATTACACCCCCACAGCCTGGAAGAGAAATGATGAAATATCAGAACACTGATCTCAAACACACAAACACATCCATAATACAGCTAAAGTTTAACATGTAACAGAAATGTCAGTGTGTTTCTCTCACACACACAAATCAGAGGACAGGACACCACATCAGCACATTTACAGGAGCAGGGACGTCTTTCTGCTCTCCACAATCTCTCAGCTACAATTTATTATGAGACCATTAGGTCATGTACATAACACACACGTGAGAACGAGCAGCCTACAAACAATACACTCTGATCTGTGTTCAAGTTTCTACAACCAACACTGCAGATATAGTGCATTTTATTACAGAAAATAAAGAATTATAGAACTGCACACTACCAGTTAATAACATGCCAATACTAGTCATACTTTACAGTGAGGTCAATAAGGCAATTTCTCTGAAGGTATCTGTCCTCATGGAGCCGGTACCATGTCCAGCTTTATAACAGATTCTGATAGCGTGTCCAGTGAACTTTTCTGACCTTTCTGGAATGTAACAAACACAAAAGCTAAAGTAAATCTGATCAAATATTATTAGGTGGCTGTTGTTGTCAACGGTAAATAACAGTTTCTTGATTTGGGAAGGACGTTGTTGTTTTGAAACATAGTTAGCTTTTTTACTCAGTCACACTAGATAGAAGATAGAAAGTTTTCTAGAAAGTTCCACCGAATGTTTGGTTCAGGAGTTGAATAAAGTTATATAATTAAAATATCCCAATCACTCAACCAATCAATAAAACAATAAATAAATAAATAGTGAATGAAAAATGTTTTCTTTTTGCAGCAGCCCTGATTTTTTCACTATGTTTTCAGGGCATAGTGATAGAGCTCACATGAAAAACCCTCTGGTACAGACCACGCCCACTTCCTGTTTAAATCTGAATACGAAAACGGTTATGAATATTTTGAGCTCTAAACAGATAATAGCATTGTGTTACACCTCTAGCAAAGACAAGATCTAAACAGCTATAATTACTCTTCATAAGTACAGTTTTTATTTATTCATGAAACAGAATTAATCTAGAAAGTAAATCTGATTCTCACAAACACATTTCAGTTTCTTAAAAACATATAAATCATATTCTAATATTTACAGCTACATAGAAACACAGTCATTTCTATATGTAAAATTTGGTGATAAAGTGATAATCTGACCTGTGTGTGTGTGTGTGTGTGTGTGTGTGTGTGTGTGTGTACCTCAGTATCTCCAGTGTACAGTGTGGATTCTCCAGTCCAGCAGAGAGCAGCTTCACTCCTGAATCCTGCAGTTTATTGTTACTCAGGTCCAGTTCTCTCAGACTGGAGGAGTTTGAGCTGAGAACTGAGGACAGAACTCTACAGCTTTCCTCTGTCAGTTTACACAAACACAGGCTGGAAGAGAAATGATTAAATGTTTGATTTATTTATCTGATTGTGAAATGAGGTGTTTCCATCAGTTGGGAAATAAACTGTCTACCTGAACACAAGGTTCTAATGTCAGGATAAAAATATAAAATGAACAGAGTGTGTATAAACTTGGACTGCTCTTGGACAGATCCATGTGTCTCAGCTCATATGAGATGATGTATTTAACTTTCTGAAACAAGATAATAACAGAGAGTCCGCTAGTGGGATTTTGGGGCTGATTTATAAGCAGTCCACAGCCGCCAAGATCTTGTTTTAAAGCAAACCACTGGAATTAAATCAAACCAATTTCTACAAACATACGCTCTGACAAAAAAGAGATTTAAATGCAGACACTGTAGACCTAGCTACAATGTACACTACCATTTCTGTTTTCTCCAGATCACAACTTATTTTTCTCACGATGCTGAAATGCATGATTAGATGTGTGTTTGTGTGTGTGTGTGTGTGTGTGTGTGCATACTTCAGTATCTCCAGTGTACAATGTGGATTCTCCAGTCCAGCAGAGAGCAGCTTCACTCCTGAATCCTGCAGTTTATTGTCACTCAGGTTCAGTTCTCTCAGACTGGAGGAGTTTGAGCTAAGAACTGAGGACAGAACTCTACAGCTTTCCTCTGTCAGATTACACTCACGCAGCCTGGAAGAGAAATGATGAAATATCAGAACACTGATCTCAAACACACAGCCATAATACAGCTAAAGTTTAACATGTAACAGAAATGTCAGTGTGTTTCTCTCACACACACAAATCAGAGGACAGGACACCACATCAGCACATTTACAGGAGCAGGGACGTCTTTCTGCACTCCACAATCTCTCAGCTACACACATGTGAGTGCGAGCAGCCTACAAACAATACACTCTGATCTGTGTTCAAGTTTCTACAACCAACACTGCAGATATAGTGCATTTTATTACAGAAAATAAAGAGTTATAGAACTGTCCACTACCAGTTAATAACATGCAGTGTGGCTCGTGTCAGTGTACTAGCAGGGCTAAACCCTCTGTCTTTCAAAGATGAAGAAATCTAAATCATCTAATTTGTTATAAAGAGGATTATTCTGGACGTTTTTGAAACCGACTACAAAAGCACAACCAGCGGTTGTAGGAAAAACACACAGAATGGTATGGAGGGTCTAATGAGCCCAGTGCTGTAGATTCAAGATGATCAAGGTGATTACAAAAAGTTACACGCCCCTACATTTGAGCTTAATTAGGGCTATAACCTTTTATCCCGTTTCAGTGATGTGAACTGATATAGTTCAGCAGCAGTCGTGTTACAGACACAGTCGCAAGTGTAATGAACATGACCGAGGTTGATTATTGACACTCTCATCATTTTTCCTTCAAATGTGTTTGGAGGAGAAACTTTGCCTAATCAAAGTATAAATTACACAAAAGGACAGATGACAGAACTGTAAGTTTAGTGTTTTTTAGTTTAAACAAGAGTGTTACAGCTTTTCTGTTTACTGTGTTTGCTCTTCAGAGGAAATGCAGCATGAACTAGTCGAGTATTATGGACTTAAACCACTAAAAATTGTAAACCAATAATGAAGCTGCCCATCTACTTTATGTGTGTGTGTGTGTAATAATTTGTTTATATATTATTTACTTTTACAGCATTTAACAAACACCCTTATTCAGAGCAACCTACAGATAATAATTATGATGATTAATTAATTAATTAATTAGCCAGTCAGTTAGTTAATTAATTTTTATTATCAACGAGACCTCAGGATGTAATGTATTGATCAACACTAATTGTATAATCAGATAGCTATTGGTAGATTTCAGCCTGCCATCTAATATCATGAACAGCCGCCACTAATAACATGCCAGTACTAGTCGTACTTTACAGTGACGTCAATAAGCCATTTTCTCTGATGTTATCTGTCCTCACGGAGCCGGTACCATGTCCAGCTTTATAACAGATTCTGATAGCGTGTCCAGTGAACTTTTCTGACCTTTCTGGAATGTAACAAACATAAAAGCTAAAGTAAATCTGATCAAATATTATTAGGTGGCTGTTGTTGTCAACGGTAAATAACAGTTTCTTGATTTGGGAAAGACGTTGTTGTTTTGAAACATAGTTAGCTTTTTTACTCAGTCACATTAGATAGAAGATAGAAAGCTTTCCAGAAAGTTTCACAGGGCGTCTGGTTCAGGAGCTGAAAAAAAGTTATATAATTAAAATACCAAAATAAGTAAATAAATTAATGAATAAATAAAAATAAATGTGTTATAATTTGTGAATGAAAAATATTTTCTTTTTTCAGCAGCCCTGATTTTTTTTTACTGTTTTTCAGAGCATAGTGATAGGGTTCACATGAAAAACCCTCTGGTACAGACCACGCCCACTTCCTGTTTAAATCTGAATACGAAAACGGTTATGAATATTTTGAGCTCTAAACAGATACAGATAATAGCATTCTGTTACACCTCTAGCAGAGACACAAGATCTAAACAGCTATAATTACAATTCATCAGTACAGTTTTTATTTATTCATGATATAGAATTAATCTAGAAAGTAAATCTGATTCTCACAAACACATTTCAGTTTCTTACAAACATTTAAATAGCTAAAAATATAATACCTAAAATTTACGGTTAAAATAAAAATCTGTCAAAATGTCATGGATATGATGTGTGTGTATCAGAGAGCAAGACTTAGAATATACAGTATTTGTATATCTCACACACAAACACACACACACACACACAAAATCATTTCTGTATGTAATATGGAGTGATAAAGTGATGTTCCTAGACTAGTTTCACTATTTTACTGTGTGTGTGTGTGTGTGTGTGTGTGTACCTCAGTATCTCCAGTGTACAGTGTGGATTCTCCAGTCCAGCAGAGAGCAGCTTCACTCCTGAATCCTGCAGTTTATTTCCACTCAGGTTCAGTTCTCTCAGACTGGAGGAGTTTGAGCTGAGAACTGAGGACAGAACTCTACAGCTTTCCTCTGTCAGTTTACACTCACGCAGCCTGGAAGAGAAATGATGAAATATCAGAACACTGATCTCAAACACACAAACACAGCCATAATACAGCTAAAGTTTACCATGTAACAGAAATGTCAGTGTGTTTCTCACACACACACAAATCAGAGGACAGGACACCACATCAGCACATTTACAGGAGCAGGGACGTCTTTCTGCTCTCCACAATCTCTCAGCTACACACATGTGAGAGCGAGCAGAGTAGAATAGAATAGAATTAATCTAGAAAGTAAATCTGATTCTTACAAACACATTTCAGTTTCTTACAAACATTTAAACCATATTCTAAAATGTACAGCTATATAAAAACACAGTCATTTCTCAATTTCTCAAGTCAATTATTATACCTCAGTTTCTCCAGTGTACAGTGTGGATTCTCCAGTCCAGCAGAGAGCAGCTTCACTCCTGAATCCTGCAGTTTATTCTCACTCAGGTCCAGTTCTCTCAGACTGGAGGAGTTTGAGCTGAGAACTGAGGACAGAACTCTACAGCTTTCCTCTGTCAGATTACAGTCACACAGCCTGGAAGAGAAATGATGAAGTGTCTGATTGATTTATCTGAGTGTGAAATGAGGTTTTTCCATCAGTTGGGAAATAAACTGTCTACCTGAACACAAGGTTCTAATGTCAGGATAAAAATATAAAATGAACAGCCTGTGTATAAACTTGGACTGCTCTTGGACAGATCCATGTGTCTCAGCTCATATGAGACGATGTATTTAACTTTCTGAAACAAGATAATAACAGAGAGGCCACTCTGAACAAACACGTCTCTTTATTTCTAGCAGAGAGTTTTTCCATACAGTGTGTTCAGCAGCTCTGGGGAAAGTTCTGCTGGAGAACATTTACACATTTACACACTGTCCTTTACTGCTTCATTACAGTGTGTTCAGTGTGTAGATCAGTGTACATTGTGCACACATTTACTTTCCATTACAAACATTTTCTGGAATATTTTTGCTCCCATAGAACAATAGAAACAGGTCTATAAAATGATAACCGCTCCATGAGGACAGATAACATCAGAGAAATTGGCTTATTGACCTCACTGTAAAGTACGACTAGTACTGGCATGTTATTAAAGTAAATGTGTGTAATGTACACTGATCTACACACTGTAGAAATAAATGTACTTTGTTCTTAAGTGAGAAGTGATGTAGATATTTCAGCATTAATACAAAGTTGAATTACACAGAGACGGTAAAAGAGTTGCTGTTCATTGTTCTTTAGACCTCAATCTAATAACTTTCACACGCAGATACAAATCACATAACACCCCAAACTCTCTTTCACACACTCCTTTCACACTTTCACATTCATTAGGCACTTATGGAGGAGCTCTGGACTGAGCTGGAGCTTGGGGAAATAGCATCAACACTGGACTCCTGTTCCTGTGTGCTAGGGGTCTCACTGGGGACAAGAGCTCCTGAGTTTGTGTCAATTTACAAATAAAATAAAACTAAATAAGGTGAAGCTTGATTGATCGGCTTCAAATTGTATGATCGTCAGTGAGTTATTAACTGACTTTATAAACGGATTATGATGTCACATTTAAATCATTTAAAGTATTTTTTCAATTACACACCAATTTAATGAAACTTTTGTGAAACTCAGTTTCATATTAATTTCATTAATTAAAGAAATGTTAAATAGGAAATAAATAATTTAAAAAGCAAGCCAACACAAATTCATAAATTAACACAAATAAGATGAGTTATTCAGTTAAGACAAAATCATCTTCTTTAAATGCTGTTCAACACTTTAGAACCAGCACTAATTTAACCAACACAACAACCTTGTGCCATTCCTGTGCATGTCCAAGTTTATCAGTGCCTGGATTTCTTGTTATTGTCACGTTTCAAACAGAAAGAAGTGACTGATTGTAGCGTGAGGTGCTGAAGAGTGCATCAGTGTGAGAGATTTCTGACCAACAGTCACTGAGACACTTTAAAACTATTGAACCCAGCAGTTTCTCTGTGTGATGGTCGGTGTCCATGATCACCTGGCTACAGTGTAGTTCTCTTTTTCTCGCCTTTCATGTCAAACTGTTTTCTTTTCACATCACCACATTCACACCTAATTCATCTGTCCTGTAAATTGTTTCCAGATTTTGGCCCTCCCAGGTGCTGTTACACTAGCTGCGTTTACATGGACACTAATAATCCGATTGTAATTGGACGAGAAGCACAATCAGATTTAAAAAGTCACATGTAAACAGGTCAATCGGAATGAATTGGCCAAAACCGATTAAAATTTCATTCGGATCGCAAGGGGTGGTTTAAACCTTTTCTAATCCGATGGAGAGGACATGTAAACACTTCATCGGGTTGAAAATGAAACCAGATAGATCTGCGCATGTGCAACGACGTACAAATCACGTAATGACGTATGACGCACGGCTGTCAGTGGTATTGGGGCTCTGATCGTAGCCTCACCAGGTGCCATGTTCCCCGCCACCATTGAGCATAGTGTCATAAATGACTGTCGTGTCATCCTAAAATTCTGCTTCCACTCCTCGTCTGTGAAGTGGTGCAAGATAACGTTGTCCCACCAGTCCTTGCTTCGGACCCTCATCCACAGACGCCTTGTTCTGGGCTCGGGAAGGAGCATTTTAATTGCTTGATAAATACACGCAGTACCGCACAAAACATCACGTGCTCGTTGTCTTCTAATTAGCAGCTGAAATAGGCAAATGTTAATTCTGCTTTTTAAAACGAAAAAAAGAAGCAATGACAAGAGAGTGGCTGCTAGTATCTGCATGTTGGAACGGCGGGAAACGTGTATTCGTGCACTGTGCGCATGTCAGAAGATCAAATCCGATTCTGTCATGTAAACGTGCATATCAACCCGATTACTTTATTCAGCATTCTTGTAAACACTGCAATCGGATTAATCAATCTGATTGATTTCATTTCGATTGAAGCAAAAAGTGTCCATGTAAACGTGACTACTGATTAATAATATTTTTATTGGTGTAGATGTGAGTCAAAATAACTTCCATGTACCTTTTATGGAGTTTTTGCATCACTAAATACAAATGAGCTGTGGTGTGCACACATTTGGTCAGGATTTTAAATGATCTGTGGCTGAGTGTCAGTTCTGATCACATTTCCATTCTTGTTCTTCTTGACCTGAGTGCAGATTTCGATACTTTAGACCATGATATTCTTCTACAGACTTGAACATTGGGTAGGTCTCTCAGGAGTAGTACTAAGCTGGTTCAGATCATACTGGTGTGGTAGACAGTTTTATATTAAATTGGGAAGTCACTCATCAAGACAATATGACATTTCATTCCATAAGGATCTATTTTAGTACACTTGCTTTTCTCCTTCTACATGTTACCTCTTGGTAGACTCATTTGAAAGCAGGAAATCAGTTTTCATAGTTATGCAGATGACACACAACTTCATATATCAGTTCCACAGGGTAATCGAGATCCAATTAACAAATTGATAAGGGGCTTGAATTAAATATCTCACTGGATGTCACAGAACTTTCTACAGTTAAACCAGGATAAAGTGGAGATATTAATTGTAGGAGATAAACAGAAAAGAGAATACTTGTTGAAAAATGAGCTGGTTACAGGTTAGAAATCTGGGTGTAACAGTCAACTCTGATCTCAGCTTTGTTCCTCACGTCAATAATATCTCTAAGATCGCATGCTATCATTTGAGGAACATTGCAAAAGTTTGTCCACTTTTATCTAAAGAAGATGCAGAAAAAATCATCCATGTATTCATTCCAAGTAGATTAGATTACTGTAATGCTCTCTTTTATGAACTTCCCAAAAAACTCTTTATCCATTACAGTTAGTACAAAATGCAGCTGCTCAGCTTCTAATACAAACTAAAGAGAGACCATATTACTCCTATTGTGCAGGAACTGCACTGGTTACCTGTGACATCCAGAATCGATTGTAAAGTGCTCTTATTAGTTTTTAAAACTCTTAATGGCATTGCACCTGTGTATTTAGCAGAATACCTGATGGATTACAACCAAATAATTTTTTAACATCAACTTCTTAAGGTGAATTTTAATAAGAAGAAGCTCGGTGAAACTGCTTTTAGTGTTGCTGCTCCCAGGATTTGGAACTCGCTCCCAGCGTATACCCATCACGCAACTTAAAAAGCAGCTTAAACACATTTATTTACCTTGCCTTTTAATTAGTCCTCTTGATTTTATGCTTAAAACTGATTTTTTTATCTTTTATTGATCTACACAATATTTTATTTTCTGTTTGATTCCTTCTATTTATTTCTTAAGGACATTTTAGGTTTTAATGTTTTATTTTATGTTGTTTTATTGGTATGCTTTTATTATATATTTTCCATTATGAAGAACTTTGAGCTGTGTCACTGAGTCACCAGGCTCTCTCACCTCCAGTCAATGCCCACACTCCCCTGAATACTAATCACTCCCACCTGTCCCTAATTACCATTCCTCATCACCAGCTAATATAAGCACACACCTCGGTCCCATTCTTCATCTGACCACACGCTAAGCTACCTGCTCTCCTTCCAAGCATCGTGACTCCCATTGCTATTCTCCCGTTAGCTCCACTCCCGCGTTCCTGTACCATAGATACTTTCCGTCTTCCCCATACTTTGTGTGTTGTGTGCTTCTCTCTCTGCTCCATTGACGGATCATCCTTCAGCTCCCTCAGGTCATCTCACTCCACTCCTGTTTTACACCTGCAAATCCCTTTATTGCACTTTGCTTTCAATAAAGCCTGTTTCAGATCCTAACCCCTCTGCTCAGTGTGTGCATTTCCTGACAGAAGGTCAGACCATAACAGCATGGATCCGACAGGCCCCAACCACAACACCGGCACTTCCGCATCCTCCACTTCTTCCTCTGCCTGGGTTGATAGTCCCATGGTCTCACTGGCGCCCTTCTCTGGTTCGGCGGAGGACTGCAATGGATTCCTGGTACAGCGCTCCCTTGCTATGGAGATGCAGCCAAGATGTTTTCCCACAGAAAGGGCAAAGATAGCCTTCATCATTTCACTCCTCATGGGACGTACATTACAGTGGGCCGAGACAATCTGGCAACAGGGCGGCCCTATCACTCAATCCTGTCCCGATTTCATCAAACATTTCCAGGAGGATTTCGGCTGACCTGAGGGCGATTCTTCCATGGATGAACAACTGTATCAGTTCCGCCAGGGTAACTCTTCCATCCAAGATTATGCCCTGAGATTCCAGACCCTTGCGGCGGCGAATGGATGAAACGAAAGGGCACTCCTGACCACCTACTGCCAAGCCCTAGATCCATCCATACACCTTCATCTTGCCGACTGACCCAGGGTCTTTGCCTGTAATGTGGAGCAGAGGGGCATGTCATTCTGGCATGCCCCATCTGAACACCTTGTCCCATGGTGAGTTCCATTCCTACTCTTGATCATAGTCTTACTCCTCTAACCACAGTGACACTCACTTTCTCTTCCCTATCGGTTACAGTTACCACCCTCATCGACTCTGGGTCAGCCGGCAACTTCATCTCAGGGACCCTCCGCAGGCGGCTCGACCTTAGCAAGACAATCATCCTAACCCCATACCAAGTTAAATCCATAACCGGACAAACCCTCAGCAGAAAGAAGATCCATCACCTTGTGGAACCCGTCACTTTCCAAGTGGGCTTTCTCCACACCGAAACCTTCTCTCCCATGCTTCTGGAGGATTCCACCGTGGACATCATACTTGGACGCTCCTGGATCATCAAACATCAGCCAGTGTTGTCGTGGAGGACAAGAGACATCTTGAAATGGGGTGAGCAGATTTTTCCAGAGTGCTTCCCAGAACTCCCTCTAACACCACTCAAGCACACCCCCACGCTCTCCATTAACAACACATCCTTTGAGAGTCCCACGAAGCAGGTGTCTGTGAACATTCCCTCCTGTTACACGAACTATGCCGATGGCTTCTGTCCCAAACAAGCCACCCAGCCCCCCCCCCACATAGACCATGGGACTGCACCATCGACCTAGTCCTGGGTGAACCAGTGCCTCGAGGCCGGATATATCCACTATCCCTTCCCTAACAGAAGGCAATGGAGGAATATATCACCGAGGCCCTTAGTCAAGGATACGTCCGACCTTCTATGTCTCCTGCTGCTAACAGCTTCTTCTTTGTGGCCAAAAAGGATGGAGGTTTGAGACTTGTATAGATTACAGAGCACTAAATAAAATAACCGTCAAGTTCCGGTATCCTCTTCCCCTCGTCCCTGCAGCACTAGAACAACTTCGGGGAGCCTCCATCTTCACCAAGTTGGACCTCCAGAGTGTGTATAACCTCATCTGGGTATGTGAGGGGGACAAGTGGAAGACCGTATTTGTGACTCCTACTGGCCATTATGAGTACCTCGTCATGTCCTATGGGCTGGTTAACGCCCCCACCGTGTTCCACGTCTTCATGAATGAGGTGCTGTGGGAGTTCCTGAACCAGTTTGTAATAGTTTACATTGACGGTATTCTCAGCCTACTCCCAGAGCCCGTTTTGGAAGTCCTTCAGAGGCTCCGCGAAAACAACCTGCACCTCATCAGACCACTATCCCCTTATTAGGTTAAATAATAGGCAAGAATGGCATTAGAATGGATGAGAGGAAACTCTCCATAGTCCAGTCCCGATGCACTCCGTCCAAGGAGCTTCAACAATTATTAGGCTTCGCAAACTTCTATCGGCGGTTCATAAGAAATTTCAGCGCCATACCCGCCCCACTCACATTGTTACTAAAGGGCAACCCCAAGTCTCTGTCCTGGTCTCCAGAATCTGAAAGTGTCTTTGAAGAGCTGAAGAAAGCCTTTACCACTGCACCACTCCAGGCTCACCCCAATCCCGACAAGCCTTTCATTGTTGAGGTTGACGCCTCTACGTCAGGAGTAGGTGCAGTGCTTTCCCAGCAGCAGGAGACGTCCTTCACATTCCTCCCATGCAACTTCTTTTCGAAGACACTCAATTAACAGAATTACGATATAGGTAACTGCGAGTTACTGGCCATCAAGCTTGCCCTAGAGGCACTGGCTGGAAGGCGCCAGACATCACTTCACTGTTCTCACGGACTAATACAAATCCCAAATACCTCCGTGAAGCAAAAAAACTAAATCCCAGACAGGCACGCTGGGCTCTATTCTTCACTCGCTTCCACTTCATCATCTCGTATAGTCCTGGTTCGAAGAACGTGAAGGCAGATGCTCTCTCCTGACTCCAAGCACCAGCAGAAATTTCGGAGCATCCCGAACCAGTGCTTCCCTCCTCTTGTATAGTATGTCCCATACAATGGCAGCTGGACGAGTTGATTGCTGAAGCTTCCCCCACAGAACCTGTTCCCCCGGAGTGTCCACCCAACCGCACCTACATGCCTTGAGCACTTCGTGTACAACTCATTCAGGCAGCGCACGCCTCCCTAGGCACTGGTCACTCGGGGATCACCCAAATTTCGCTCCTACAACAGTGGTACTGGTGGTCTGACATGCCTGATGAAGTAAGGAGGTTCATCCAAGGATGTCAAGAGTGTGCTATGGCTGAAGTTCCTCATCATCTGCCATCCGGAAAACTCCTTCCGCCGCCCATTCCATGATGACCCTGGTCACACTTAGGGGTGGACTACATCACGGACTTGCTGCCCTCGAATGGATTTATCTCCATCCTGGACTGCCCAAGCTCTCTTCAACCAGGTATTCAGAAATTATGGTCTTCCCAAAAATATAGTTTCTGACAGAGGGCCGCAGTTCATTTCACGGGTGTGGAGGTCTTTTTTCTGTCTCCTAGGTTTGACCATCAGTCTCACGTCAGGCTACCACCCCCAGGCGAATGGACAGACAGATTGGAAGATTCAGGAGATTAGTCGCTTTCTGAGAACCTTCTGCCATGACCACCAGAACACCTAGAACTGGTATCTCGCATGGGCATGCTCAGAACTCATTACGCCAAACGACTACTGGTCTCACTCCTTTTCAGTGCATCCTAGGATTTCAACCACCCCTGTCACCTTGGTCCAGCGAGCCATCTGAGGTGCCTGCCATCAATCATTGGTTCCAGAAGAGCAAAAGGGTTTGGAAAGAGGCTCACCGGCAGCTTCAGCAGGCAGTCCGCCATTATTAGTGCCATGCCGATGCCCGGAGGGAGGCGACACCCATGTACCAGCCCGGGCAGAAGGTATGGCTCTCGACAAGGGACTGCCCTGCCGTAAGTTGAGCCCAAAATACATCGGACCCTTCCAGGTTGTAAGTCAAATCAACCCAGTCACCTACAAGCTCAGGCTCCCCTCACAATATAAGACTCACCCCACATTTCATGTATCACTCCTGAAACCTTATCATCCACCTGTCCCTCTCTCCTCCACAGAGCCTGGTCCCGGTGATGAAATCCCCTTACCCTTGATCATGGATGAAGAGCCCATTTACACAGTTAAGGAGATCCTGGACTCCCGACGCCATGGTAGCTGCCTCGAATACCTGGTGGACTGGGAGGGTTATGGCCCAGAGGAGAGGTCTTGGGTCCCACGACAAGACATCCTAGACCCTACTCCTCACCGAATTCCACCAGCAACATCTGCAACGCCCAGCTCCGAAAGCCCGTGGTCGGCCGCCACGATGTCGGGTTCATCGGCCCTCAGGAGTGGGCCATGGGGATGGGGGTACTGTCACGGAGTCACCAGGCTCTCTCACCTCCAGTCAATGCCCACAATCCCCTGAACACTAATCACTCCCACCTGTCCCTAATTACCACTCCTCATCACCAGCTCATATAAGCACACACCTCAGTCCCATTCTTCGTCTGAGCTCGCGTTAAGCATACAGACTCCTACCTGCACTCCTTCCAAGCATTGCGACTCCTGTTGCTATTCTCCTGCTAGTTCTGCTCTATGACTTGAGGGAGCTGAAGGATGATCCGTCGACGGATCATCCTTCAGCTCCCTCAGGTCATCTCACTCCACTCCCGTTTTACACCTGCACATCCCTTTATTGCACTTTGCTTTCAATAAAGCCTGTTTCGGATCCTAACCCCTCTGCTCAGGGTGTGTATTTCCTGAAAAGCTGCATGTTATGTAATGAATTTTTATTATTATTATTATTAGTAGTAGTAGTAGTAGTAGTAGTATAAATATGTGTGTATGTGTACCTCAGTATCTTCATTGTACAGTGTGGATTCTCCAGTCCAGCAGAGAGCAGCTTCACTCCTGAATCCTGCAGTTTATTGTAACTCAGGTCCAGTTCTCTCAGACTGGAGGAGTTTGAGCTGAGAACTGAGGACAGAACTCTACAGCTTTCCTCTGTCAGATTACACTTACACAGCCTGGAAGAGAAATGATGAAATATCAGAACACTGATCTCAAACACACAAACACAGCCATAATACAGCTAAAGTTCAACAAGTAACAGAAATGTCAGTGTGTTTCTCTCACACACACAAATCAGAGGACAGGACACCACATCAGCGCATTTACAGGAGCAGGGACGTCTTTCTGCACTACACAATCTCTCAGCTACAATTTATTATAAGATCATTAGGTCATGTACATAACACACACGTGAGAGCGAGCAGCCTACAAACAATACACTCTGATCTGTGTTCAAGTTTCTACAACCAACACTGCAGATATAGTGCATTTTCTTACAGAAAATAAAGAATTATAGAACCGTTCACAACCATTTAAAAACATGCAGGGCAGATCGTGTCAATGTACTAGCAGGGCTAAGCCCTCTGTCTTTCAAAGATAAAGAAAAATCCAAATCATCTTGTTTGCAGTTAACAAATGTTTTAAAGAAGATTTTTTTTAATTTTTTTGTGATCAAATTTTTATTTGTTTATTCATTTGTTCCAAACAAGCACATCAACATCATAAAACATGGCAATACAGGGCAGTATACAAGAATGACAGAAATGTGACCACATTAAGACAGTAAAAATCAACCGTATGAACACTTACACAATCTGCTACACATAAACACAATGGACACACACACAGGCTCTGAGTCTACTGTTTGGAAAATAAAGAGATACAGGTTTCATATGAGATTTTCCAGGGCGTCGCTTGCCTTACACCAGTGATTAATGTTAACCTCATTAGCACCATTAATTCAGGCTGTTGAGAGTTCCTTGTAGATTACATCTATAAAGGACAGAGTCCATGCTATAATGGGCAGACTGAGGAGGTTTCCAGTGGACTGCAGGCATTTTCTTGGCAGCAGTGAGTCTGGCAGGAACTATTTGTTTTTTGAGTTCAGAAATGTTATGTGCAGACAAATCGTTTAGGATCAGGACCGATACAGTTATGGGCACCGTCCCAGATATCAGGTGAAAGTTAAGGAGTAATTGTGTTTAGCAATCTGATTGAGAGAGGGGAAAATGTAAATTCCTAAGTACTTGAAGTGTGGAACAATGGGAATACTGGCTGGAATAAATGATGCTATGGCAGGTTCATTTAATGATAAAAGGGCAGATTTTGACCAGTTAATTTTAAAGCCAGATAGGCATTCAAACTTTCCAAAATGCTAACACATCATCAGCATAAAAGGCTAAGTGATGGCAAGTATCTTGAACAGAGATGTGTAGCACCTTGGAAGACTGAAGAGTCATCTGAGCTAAAAGCTCAAGGAAAAGAGTGAAAAGTGCTGGACTAAGGTGGCACCCCTTGCATGATGACCTAGAAACTGGAAACGGAGAAGAGTGGATTTGTCCCCTTAACATGGATGCTGAGGGATTGGCATATAATACATTAACCATATGGATACAACCTTCCCTGAAGGACTGATCATAAGAATGACCATTCCAACGTGCCAAAAGCTTTCATAGCATCAAGTGCTGTTACAGGAGCATTATCTGCTGCAGCACTGATTATGTGAAGAAGACATTTGACGTTATCTGACGCTAGTCTAGATTTAATAAATCCTGTCTGATCACAGTTTACTAATGATGGCATATAGTGCTGAAGGTGACGGGTGAGTAGTTTGGTGTAGATTTTAAGGACAGAATTCAGAAGACTGAGAGGTCAGTAGCTGGCACAATCAACTGGATCTTTTTTCAAGAATAAGGAAATTAGGACTGTATTAACAACCCTTAAAAAATTGCCCTTTTCAATGGAGTAGTTAATGATGTTCATGAGAAATGAGGCTGTTTCATCACAGAAGGTGACAGAAAATTCCAGAGGATTCCATGTTATTTACCTCTTTGCATATCGAGGTATGCGATTCAATTTCTGTTTCAATTCCTCCAAGGAAATATGGTTAGCCAAATCCCTTGAGTCCAAGCCAGAGAGCTGAGGGAGGTTTTACTTACTTAGAAAATTGTCCCATCTATCCTGATCTAGTAATATATCTGATTTGTATAAGCTGGAATAAAAAGATTGGAAAATATCATTTATCTCTTTAGGATCAGTGGTAATATTACTATTTGGAGTCTTAATGGCAGGAATGTCTGTAAACTGCTCACTAGTTCTAATTCTCAATAGATGACTAGGTCTGGAAATAGTAGTGCTGTCTAGTCCTGTGAATCTGAAACTCTGAAAGCTGTTTTAGAATATTACTTATTTCTTTTTTGACTATATCTCTCTGTAGTGCCGCTTGTTCTGACAAGCCGTGTTGTAACTGAGTCTAGTCTTTTAAAATTTTTCTAAAGACTTTGTAGTTTAGCAGACTTAGCTTTATGCAGATTAGAAGAAAAACGTGTGGTGTTACTCCTTATGAAGCCTTTGATTGCGTCCCATAATATCCTAGGATCTTCCTTCCTTCCTTCGTCCTTCTCCTCTCACATTGCTAATCTGACACGCTCATGTCGATTTCTCCTTTATAACATCAGAAGAATTCGTCCATTTCTTTCCTCACAGGCCACACAGGTGCTAGTTCAGTCCCTTGTCATTTCAAGACTGGACTACTGCACCTCACTCCTGGCAGGTCTGCCTCTGAGCGCCATTCGTCCTCTGCAACTGATCCAGAATGCAGCTGCACGATTGGTTTTCAACCTTCCTAAATTTTCCCCACACCACCCCATTGCTGTGCTCCCTCCACTGGCTTCCTGTAGCTGCCCGCATCAGATTTAAAACACTGATGCTTGCCTACAAAGCCAAAAACGGACCAGCACCCACTTATCTCAAAGCACTTATCACACCTCGAGCACCACCACGCTCCCTCCGATCCTCTAGCACTGCTCGACTGGTCCCACCATCTCTTAGGGTACAAGGAAGGCATGCATCGAGACTCTTCTCTGTTCTGGCCCCAAGGTGGTGGAATGAACTTCCCCTAGATGTCCGAACAGCTGAGTCACTGGCAGTCTTCAAACGACGTCTAAAGACTTACCTCTTCATAAAATACTTAAATTAGCACTTTCACCAAAAAAAAAAACACCTCCCCAACAGATTTTTGGACTGATGGTATTCCTAGTTTGTGACCTAGTGAGCCAATATCAGAATGTATTTTTGATAGACTTCAAAGCACTATTGTAAGTCACTCTGGATAAGGGCGTCTGCCAAATGCCATAAATGTAAATGTAAATCTTCCACTGAGCCGTTGTTAAAGCTAATAAATTCCTTAAATTCTGTCATAAATTGTGATATGTATATGCTACTAGCCCAATAATGCAGAGTTGTAGTGAGCTCCCTTTTTTTCTGAACCTCAATAAGCTGAAACTATTGAGCACCGGGTCCCATATCGTGTTAAATTCACCACCGACTATTAAGGAATAACTAGGTAATTCTAGCATTTTCTGAGTAATTGTATCATAGAAGGTTTTGTCAAATGTGTTTGGAGTACACACAGAGATAAGAGCAATTTTCCTGCTGTTGAGTTCTATCTTAGCAAATTGTTATCCTACCTGTAAGGTCTGTCCACGTTTCCAGCACTTTTAAGACTGCGTGAAGCTGCAACAGCTACTCCTTTAGTTTTTGTGTCAAATGATGACTATGCGATAGTGTGATAAAACTTATTGGCTAGATGACAAACTCAACAGATGCGTCTCCTGTAATAGAGCAATATCTATCTTTTTCTGATGTAAAGTACTGATTCATTTGTGGGGAGCGTTCAATCTGCCACAGTTCCAAACCAAAATATTAAGTTGACTCATTATCTAATACAACATGTTCATAGATAATATCTGGAAAAATAAACAACACCTTCTACCACAAATACCATGTGTTCATCGATGCTTTCAGGGACTCTTGAGTTACCAACTTTTACCAACTCTTGAGTTAGCAATTAGCCTAGCCATCATGAGCTAACTCGGCTCAGACAGCTAGGAGGACAGTCCAGAACGTTCAGAAATACTATGCATGAAACTGGTAGCTGTTGGCCTCCAGAATCCAGCATAAAAGGAAAAAAGTCGAGTTCAGGAAATTCTCTGCATTCTTGGGAAGGTTAAAGGAGTGAAAGCGGGTGCCATCCGCGATTTTCAGTGTGGCAGGATAGAGTAGGAAAAACTCAATATCTTTCGCTCATGCAATGGACATGGCCTGGGAGGAGACCAGGTATCGCTTCACCATGCAGTTACTGTAGTCTAGGATGAAGCGCACTTCCCCTCGTTTGGTTACTGCGTTCCTGTAGATCCGGTGTGCAGACAGGAGAGCCATTGGGGTATGAATCGTGAGAGGAACTGGATAGCATTGGCGCCCTTGTTACCCTCTTTCAGCCCAATAACTGATGTTACTCTCCTGTTCTTGTCTTCTAATCGGTTAGCTTAAGCTCCACTGAGTGTAGAGTTTTTTTGTGTCTGCTAAGAGCACTGGAATTCCTCTTCACCCTCAACTCTAGCTTGTCGATTTTTTAGTTTATTATGTTGATGCTTGTTGTTAGCATGTCTAGCTTGGCTTGGATAGCATTTAGCTTAGCATTCGTGTCCCCTCCCATCTGCTGTATCTGAGCATGTTGCAATTCGAGGCAGTCGTGCTGTTTTTCAAGCAGTCTTTCCAGCACAGATTTGGCTATTGAATCGACATCAGGTCAAGTATTCTTGGAGTTCATAGCCATAGTTTCTTAAAAGTGCTGGGCCATTATAGGACTGTGAAAATTGATCGGATGGATTAAAACAACAATTTAGTGGGCTTGGGCTCAGAACAAATTATCTAAGCAGCCATCATGTTCAGCCAGTCATGTGACCCCCCTTTTTTGGACATTTTTTAAATAGAGTTCAACAGCACTTATTGTCATTTTAAGACCATTTTATGCCACTGATATAATGGTAATATAATAGCATAATAATGCAAGTACACCCTTTCAAAGAGCAATGAACTTTTCATTCTTAAAAATATACAGACACTGGAATTGGATTGTCAAAAAAAAAAATTAAATATCCAAAACATGAATGAAAGATAAATAAAATAAACCATACAACCAAAATAATAAATAAAATTAACTGTAATACAATATTGTGAATTCTTTATGCTTTAGTTATCCATTGTCCGTGTTTTATTGCATTGTTATGGAAAGAGCGTATTCACAACATTATTTACCATTCTACCTAGCGCCTTACTTAAGTTCAAGTTCACTTATGCATTTGCATAAGTTGTAATATTAGGTTTATGTTGTGTATATGTCTGATTAATCTCATACGTGTATAGGATGTGTTTGGGTTAATTAATTTAATTAAAATTGGTGCTAGTGCTTGCTACACATCTTAAATTAGAATACATAGTTTTTACATTCATATGTGTATTTTTTTCTTACATCTGACAAATATTCGAAGGTCAAATTTTAATTTGACAGCCCTAGAGCAAATGAGAGGACAGAAGCAGTGTGAATGGCTAAAATGCTGGTGACATTCATTCTTATGCAAAGAAACACACATGTAAACACCATGGGCAATATCAAGGTCAGAAAAAATGATCGAGGTCATGTCCATATATCGTCTGATAAGTTGATAAAGTAATTATCATGACAGGCCTACCAGGGATCATAAGAAAAACACAGAATGATATGAAGGGTGAAGTCTAACGAGCCCAGAGCTGTAGATTCAAGGTGATGCAATATGATTACACAGAGTGACAAGTTAATTGGGCTATAATCTTTTACGTCATATTACATAAATGTCTCAGTCTAGAGTGAGTGAGTGTGTGTGTATGTATGTGTGTGTGTGTGTGTGTACCTCAGTATCTCCAGTGTACAGTGTGGATTGTCCAGTCCAGCAGAGACCAGCTTCACTCCTGAATCCTGCAGTTTATTGTTACTCAGG
Source organism: Pangasianodon hypophthalmus (assembly GCF_027358585.1). Lineage (NCBI taxonomy): Eukaryota > Metazoa > Chordata > Actinopteri > Siluriformes > Pangasiidae > Pangasianodon > Pangasianodon hypophthalmus. Next base: position 29,070,169 of record NC_069718.1, on the reverse strand, counting down.
TTCAGTTCTCTCAGACTGGAGGAGTTTGAGCTGAGAACTGAGGACAGAACTCTACAGTTTTCCTCTGTCAGACCACACCAATGGAGACTAGAAGAGAAATGATGAAATATCAGGACACTGATCTCAAACACACAAACACAGCTAAAGTTTAACATGGAACAGAAATGTCAGTGTGTTTCTCTCACACACACAAATCAGAGGACAGGACACCACATCAGCACATTTACAGGAGCAGGGACGTCTTTCTGCATTCCACAATCTCTCACCTACAATTTATTATAAGATCATTAGGTCATGTACATATCACATACATTTGAGAGCGAGCAGCCTACAAACAATACACTCTGATCTGTGTTCAAGTTTCTACAACCAACACTTCAGATATAGTGCAATTTATTACAGAAAATAAAGAATTATAGAACTGGACATTACCAGTTAATAACATGCCAGTACTAGTCGTACTTTACAGTGAGTTATATGTTGAATTTCACAAAACAGTTGGTGTGTGTTTTTCTTTGTGCTCGTACAGTTACAAATCTGCCACCTCGAGACCTCAGATTTTATTTTATTTATTTATTTATTTATTTGTTTATCATTTTTTGTGTGTTATTGTTTCAGGCATTACTTGGATGACAATCAGACCATATTTTTTAATGAGTATTTTTTTTAATACTCGTTTTACAGTGTGTTAAAATGTGTGTTAAAATGTTAATGTGCAGTTTATATACATTTAATGATTGGGGCATACTGTAGTTAATAATTCAGGGTGTGTGTGTATATGTAAGTGTGGGCAATTATAAGGATATCTGTATGAGGGGGGAGAAAGAAAAAGAAAAAATGGAAAAAAAGGCAGTAAAAATAGCCATAGCTATTACAATTGAACAGGGAAAAGAAAGAGACAAAAAAGAAAAAGAAAAAAAAAAAATATATATATATATAAAAAAGACTTCCCCACAACTCCCCACGGCCTCAGCGAGACAGGCCCCATGAGCAGTAGGTCACGAAAAGACACTGCCAGGCCCAGGGAATGCCCATCATCCCCACCCCCACAAGTTGCCCCATCCCATGCAGGCCACCATCCACACGTCATGCTTACCCTATTCTTTTGCATTTTTCTGTTTGTGTTTATATTAGAAGTTCATATGTCAGTACTCGACTACTGAGGTGCATTAAGAGAAGCGAGTCGTGCAGTATGGAATTGGTCCAGACAGGGCAGAAGATCAAGGGGGCGCAAAGTGTGGGCATCCCGGGCTCCCGGGATCATCATTATTGGGTCCATATATGTTAATTATAGTTAATTTAGTGTTATAAATAGTTGCACTGATAATGACATACCACCCCTCAGGATCTGTAGTAAGCGAATGTAGGTTAAATGTTAATCTTTTATGCACCAAAATTGAAACACCTTGTTGTCTACTGTTATATGTTGCTGAGAATATTTGATCATATTGGTCAAATTTGATGTACTGTAATTCTGAGTTTGACAGATGAGTTTCCTGTAATAAACAAATGTCTGAGTTTAACTTAAGAAGATGGTTGAGGATGTTTGTCTTTTTAGCTTGAGTTCGAATGCATATTCCATGTTACCAGGTTGAGTGTTGGAATTGTTACTTATTAAAACTAAATCTATGTTTGTAAAATGTATATTAGAATACTGTATGTGAATTTTTTTTCCAATTTCTCCAGTTATCCCCATTTTGTCCAACAGATGACCAAGGTTGTGTTGTGCACATGTAATCATATAATATAAAACATATAACACCACAGTAGAAAGTAATAATAATAATTATAATAATAATAATAATAAAGCTGAGTATTCAGCGAAAAGTAAGCAAAACAGGTATAAAAGAGAAGAGCAGAGAAGTGGAAGAGAAAGGTAGGACAAATAAACTGACATTTGTGTAACTGGGAGATAGATGTGTGTGTGTAGTGAGAATGTGGATGAGAAACAAGAAAAAAATCCTGTTTAGTCCATTATGCGAAGGAGAAGGGTAGAGAGATGTAGTGTATGTATGTTTTTGTGTGAGCAGGGGGCAGAGGGGGAGAGACATCGTCCATGTGTCCCTATAAGAGGACCAGTATGAGGTTTATATAGTCATCATCAATATTGTTCTAATTCTTGGTCTAGAAGAGCCATGGGGTGATCTTTGAGTTGTGGAAGAGCTGTCCCTTTCCTGGCTCAGGTCTTATTTGACTGATCGTTATCAGTTTGTAGACATAAATGGTGACTTCTCTACGCATACTAAGGTAAAGTTTGGTGTCCCGCAAGGCTCTGTTTTAGGCCCACTGCTCTTTTCTTTATACATGCTACCTCTGGGCAAAATTATTCGTAAACACAGTATTAGCTTCCACTGTTACACTGATGACAGTCGTATGTTTCGGCAAAGCCAGATGACAGACACCAGCTTAATAAAGTTGAGGAATGTGTAAAGGACATTAGAAACTGGATGCTTATTAACTTTCTCTTACTTAATTCTGACAAGACATTAGTACTTGAACTAGGACCACATGCAGCTAGAAGTAAGCTTTGTGATTACATAATAACTCTGGATGGCCTTTCTGTTTCATCATATGAAGCACTAAAAGACCTTGGTGTGATTATTGACTCTAGTCTTTCATTTGAAGCTCATGTAGATAATATCACTAGGATCGCTTTCTTTCATCTCAGCAATATTGCTAAAATATATTGTCACTACACGATGCAGAAAAATTAGTTCATGCTTTTGTTACCTCTGGGTTGGATTATTGTAAAGCCTTACTGTCTGGATGTTCCAGTAGATGCGTAAACAAGCACCAGTTAGTCCAGAATTCAGCAGCGAGAGTCCTTACTAGCATCAGAAGATATGACCTATCTTATCCACACTGCATTGGCTCCCAATCAAATTTCGTATTGATTATAAAATACTACTATTGACCTATAAAGCACTAAATGGTCTCGCGCCACAGTACCTGAGTGAACTTTTGGTCTTTTATGATCCACCACGCCTACTTAGATCAAAAGGTGCAGGCTATTTGTTGGTACCTCGGAAAGTGCATGCTACAGCTGGGGGTAGAGCTTTCTCTTACAAAGCCCCACAGTTATGGAACAGCCTTCCACTTAGCGTTCAGGGCTCAGACACAGTCTCAGTGTTTAAGTCTAGGCTGAAAACATATTTGTTTAGTCAAGCCTTTTGTGAATGGTTTTTTCTTAGGTACAGGGGCAGGTCTGGAGGGTTCACAGGCATAGAGTGTTGTGGTGAACTAGGATGTTTGGATGCTGTCGCCCCCCCACTCTCACGCGTTCACTCAGGTTTGTCGAAGGTTGAGTGGCTGACTGCTTTATGTCCCAGGGTGCCCTCATGTCTGTGTTAGCTTCTGGCTCTCCATTTTAGTTATGCTGTCATACCTAGTTTTGCCGGAGTCCCTGCTTGATCTCGATCTCTTGATGTGGTCATATCCTCACATGGGTTTTCATACCACTGCTATGCAGATGACACTCAACTCATCCTCTCCTTCCCTCCCTCAGACACTCATGTTTCTGCTCGGGTATATCAGCATGTCTGGTAGACATCTCATGATAGATGACAGCTCATCAGCTGAAACTTAATCCCAGCAAAACTGAACTGCTGTTCATCCCAGGTGATTCATCCCCATGTCAGGATCTTGCAATCTCCCTAGACAATTCTCTGATCTTGCCTTCGGTTACTGCACGCAACCTTGGGGTAACCATGGACAATCAACTGTCCTTCTCCTCTCACATTGCTAATCTGACACGCTCATGTTGATTTCTCCTTTATAGCATCAGAAGAATTTGTCCATTTCTTTCCTCACAGGCCACACAGGTGCTTGTTCAGTCCCTTGTCATTTCAAGACTGGACTACTGCAACTCACTCCTGGCAGCTCTGCCTCTGAGCGCCATTCAACCTCTGCAACTGATCCAGAATGCAGCTGCACGACTGGTTTTCAACCTTCCTAAATTTTCCCACACCACCCCATTGCTACGCTCTCTTCACTGGCTTTCTGTAGCTGCCGCATCAGATTTAATACACTGATGCTTGCCTACAAAGCCAAAAACGGACGAGCACCCACTTATCTCAAAGCACTTGTCACACCTCGCACGGCACCACACTCCCTCCGATCCTCTAGCAGTGCTCAACTTGTCCCTACATCTCTCAGGGTACAAGGAAGGCATGCATTGAGACTCTTCTCTGTTCTGGCACCAAGATGGTGGAATGAACTTACCCTAGATGTCCAAACAGCTGAGTCACTGGCAGTCTTCAAACGAAGTCTAAAGACTTACCTCTTCCTAAAGTACTTAAGTTAGCACTTACCAAAAAAAAAAAAGTATTGTCTGAGCACGTGTCTATTACCTCCCCAACAGAGTTTTGGACTGATGGTATTCCTAGTTTGTGACCTAGTGAGCCAATATCAGTATATATCAATGTATTTTGATAGACTTCAAAGCACTTTTGTAAGTCGCTCTGGACAAGGGCATCTACCAAAAGCCATAAATGTAAATGTAAAATGCTTGCACTCTGAACGCAAAGTACATTGTCCTTAACCATTAGAGGACAAAAGCTTACCTAACAATCTCTCCCTCTCTCTCCCTCTCTCTCTCTGTCGAGCTACACATGCTACTTCTGAGATACCAGTGATCCTGACCCCTTCTGCTCTCTGGACCTGCCTGACCCATCCTGATGCCCTACTTCTGGTTGGAATTCTGATTGGTTGAGTTTGCTCACTGCTGCTGGGGGTGGCCCCATATGGACGGCCTGAAGAACCATCTGGATTGCTGGGGATAGTGCCACCTGGGGGCTGTGGAGATGGCTTGGGGATCACATATGGGGAGCTGTACTGTGATGGCTTGGGACTGCGATTGCTGTGGTGGCTTTGGGGCCGCAGTTGCCACGAGCACCTTCGTACTCAGGACTCCGTCATTGGACAGTGGATAGATTTTACCCAACCCGACTTCTTGTGAAAACTGTGATGAATTTACTGGTTGCACATTTGCACTATTTGTCCATATGGTACACAATAATAGAAGGGATTTATTTATAATTGCACTATCCATTTGCACCCAGATGAGGATGGGTTCCCTTTTGAGCCTGGTTCCTCTCAAGGTTTCTTCCTCATATTGTCTCAGGGAGTTTTTCATTGCCACCGTCACCACTGGCTTGCTCATTAGGGATAAATTCACATATTTACAATTATTTTTTTGAATCCATTTATTTCTGTAAAGCTGCTTTGTGACAATGCCCATTGTTAAAAGTGCTATACAAATTAAATTGAATTGAATTTCTCTTGGAAATTGGTCACTGAGTCCGAATTTTGTTCCTTTTAATTCTCTTCCTTTGTCTTTCACAAGTTCTTTCTGTTTAAAGTGTTTAAATTTGGCAACGATGGGTCTGGGTCCTTTCTGGGTTCTCGTACCGAGGTGGTTGACTTGATGGAATGTTATATTATCCATAACTTCCGGTGCGAGTTTTAGCTGTGTTTTCATGAAGTCTTTAACCAGTGTCTCTGGGTCATCGGATGAATTTTCGGGTATACCTGTAAAGATCAAATTGTCCCGTATGCGTCATGTTTGTAAGTCCAACATAGTTTCCTTCATTAGGTTATTTTCTTTTTTAACATTCCAATTTGTTCAGTTAATGATGCGACAGTTGACTCTAGTTCAGTGTTTGCTTTCTCTATGGTTTGAATGTGGTTATGTGCATATTCTAAACTACAGCGGAGTTCTTTGTGTTCTTCGTGTATGGATAGATGGGTCTTTCTCCATCTGTGTCGGTGGATGAGTCTTTCTCTTTTCTTTTGATCAGGTTTTTTTTGCAGTGTGTCAGCTTTGGAATCCATATTGTGCTGTTGGTAGTAGGAGTGGTCGTTAAATGCTTCCAAGTCCACCGCCGTACAAAATCCTTTATCTATATTCAAACTGCTCAGGGCTTGTTGTTACGCAGTTGTGTTTTTCAAACCTGAAGGTGAATACTGTTTTAATATTTACTTTATTTGTATTCATATTGCTCTAATTTTGACACTGTTATGTTTTTCTTGTTGTCATTTGTGATTGTTCATTTAAATGTCACTTTCAAATAAAAGGAGAAAAGAAAAAGTGCCTTTCACTGGTGTTTAGTTCACAAAATTATCAAAAAGCAGTCATGAATGCTTGGAGTTATTTTGTGTAAATCATTTTTTCATCAATTTCAGAGAAAAGGTAATAAATCGTGATATAAGATTTTGTCCATATCAGTCAGCCCTCAGTGCAGACGTGCAAAAAAATGAAACAATCCTCTGTAAAAGTACCAGAGGTTTGTTTAAAGATGATTAAAGTAACTGTTAACAAGCATTAATCCAAATAGTGCAGTTCAGTGTTACATTAAAATAACAAACCATGCAGTAATACATTTATAAATAAAAATACTCACACAGCTTTTCTGGAGGCTTTGACCACTGGCAGCAGCCTCAGAAGACATTCCTCTGATGGTCCATATTTACTCAAATCAAACACATCCAGCTCCTGTTCTGAGTTTAGTAACACAAACACCAGAGCTGACCACTGAGCAGGAGAGAGTCTGGTTTCACTAAGACGACAGGAATCTCCTCTGTTCAGGTAAGTTTGTACTTCCTGCACTAGAGAATGATGATTCAGTTCATTCAGACAGTGGAACAGATTGATGTATTTCTCTGGAGATGGACTGTCCCTGATCTTCTCCTTGATGTACTTGACTGTTTCCTGTTTGGTGTGAGAGCTGCTTCCTGTCTGTGGCATTAAGCCTCGTAAGAGAGTCTGATTAGACTCCAGTGAGAGACCCAGAAGGAAGCGGAGGAACAGGTCCAGGTGTCCATTCTCACTCTGTAAGGCCTTGTCCACTGCACTCCTGAGGAAATCAGACATGTTTGACTTTCTGAAAAGATCAGACAGATCAGTGGTTTGTTGTTCTGTTACATTTCTGCTGATGAAGGAGAGAAATGCATATAAAGCAGCCAGAAACTCCTGAACACTCAGATGTACAAAGCTGAACACCTTCCCCAGGTGAAGCCCAAACTCCTCTCTGAAGATTTGGGTACACACTCCTGAGTACACGGACACTTCTCTGACATCAATGCCACACTCTTTCAGGTCTTCCTCATAGAAGATCAGGTTTCCTTTCTCCAGCTGTTGGAAAGCCAGTTTTCCCAGTGCCAGGATACTCTCTCTGGTCTGCTGAGGATCAGGGTCACATTTCTGAAGGTACTTTTGGTCCTTGTGTTTGATCTGAAAGATCAGGAAGTGTGTGAACATTTGAGTCAGAGTCTTGGGGATCTCTCCACTCTCTGCTTCACCCAACATTCTCTCTAGAACAGTGGCTGAAATCCAGCAGAAGACTGGGATGTGGCACATGATGTAGAGGCTTCTTGAAGACTTCATGTGTCTGACGATTTTATTGGCCAGGCTCTGATCACTGATCCTCTTCCTGAAGTACTCCTCTTTCTGAGGATCACTGAACCCTCGTATCTCTGTTACCTGGTCTACACACTCAGGAGGGATCTGATTGGCTGCTCCTGGTCGAGAGGTTATCCAGAGGAGAGCAGAGGGAAGCAGATTCCCCTTGATGAGGTTTGTCAGCAGCACATCCACTGAGACTGACTCTGTCACATCACACAATCTCTCATTCTTCTGGAAATTTAGAGGAAGTCGACACTCATCCAGACCATCAAAGATCAACACCACTTTGTAGGAGTCACAGTCTATTAATTGTAGATTTCTCATTTCTGGGAAAAAGTGATGAAGAAGGTTCATCAGACTGAGATTTTTCTGCTTCATCAAATTCAGCTCTCTAAAGGGAAGTGGAAACATGAAGGTGACGTCCTGATTTGCTTTTCCTTTGGCCCAGTCCAGAATGAACTTCTGCACAGAGACTGTTTTTCCAATTCCAGCAACTCCTTTAGTCAGCACAGTTCTGATGGACTTGTCTTTAAAGAGCTCATTACATTTGATGGGTGTCTCCTGTGTTGCTGGTCTCCTGGATGCTGTCTCAATCTGTCTCACCTCATGTTCATTATTGACGTCTCCACTCCAACCCTCTGTGATGTAGAGCTCTGTGTAGATCTCATCCAGAAGTGCGGAGCTTCCATGCTGTGAGATTCCTTCATTAGTTCTTTTACACTTCTCTCTCAGGTTGGATTTCAACTTTGACTGATAGAGAGAGGCGAGTTCTAATAAACAAAGTAATAATATGTTTTAATGCAAAATCACTGAGGACAATATAAAATGCTAAATTCTTTCAAATGCTGCTGTTCATTCCTGATTCATGTACTAAATATTACTGAAGGAACAGGATCATTGTACAGAGTAACCACAACCTGGACCACGAACAGAACAGAAAAGCACCAGATGTACATGATACTAAAATCAAACTTAAAACTAAAAGTGTTAATATCTAAAACAATTTCCTCTCTCTAAAGTGAACCTGATGGAACAAAGCTATGACTCAGAGCCCTTACTGTTGTGCAGTGTGTTAGCGAGATCTGTGTGGTTCATGTTCTTCAGGACGTGCAGTGTGATCTTCAGCGCTCCCTCTCTGACACTGTGCAGATCCTCCTCATCCTCCACCTCCCTCTCAGTGCATGCTGGGTAATCTGGACTCAGGAGCTTCCTAAACCTCTTCAGCTCATTCTTTATCAGAGCGATGACTTTGTGTTCCAGCTCCTGGTTAGAAACACACAGTAACAGATCTAAATATTATAATGTTACACAGTGAGAGATACTTTCATTTTTCGAAAAGAAAAAACTCTGTCTATTACTACAGTTACAACTGTCTGATTACCCATAATGCAACTGCACATCGATAAAACAACACAAGTCTCACACACCTTGAATATGGACTCCAACTGATTTCTGCTGATGTTTGATTTCTTCTTTTGTGGTCTGAGAACAAACAATACACATCATGTAATATGGACTATATGTATTCATAGCTGCACAACACACACTAATATATACAAATATAAAGATATTTAAAGGTGCATGAAATAAGTACATTTTTTAATGTTCAGGTCTCTAACAGTTAAGTACATGGTTCCACATTTAGGATTTTTACTCCTTAAGCCTGCCGCCAATTCCCGACCATGTTCACAAAGCCCCACCCCCAGGATCTATGGTGGTCTCTATAGTAAATTTCAGCTAGAGTACCAACTATCAAATAAACCTCTTCTATCATTAGCAAGGATTAACATTATCACGGCATCACTGTCAAGTAATGAAGGAGGCAGTTTATTTAAGGGCATTGCTTTCCTTCGTTATTTAGATCTAGGTGATAAAAATCCCAATTTACCCACCACACAGCTCTTATACAGACGTAGGGGATAAAGTGAAAAGCTTCCTCCACCTGACTAGCTCGTTTTTCATTTTTTTCTTTTTTGATTTTGTTTCGCTTGATGCCTCAATGCTGGACATCGCTGAAGCACATGTGTGGTTCTCTTTCATAGCTAAAACACTTTCGCTGTTAAACACTTTAGCTGTTAACACCAGTGACTAGCATGGCTATAGGCTAGTTTATATACAGGATGGCTGAGTGAATTATTGTCTATTCATGGTACACAGGTACTCTGCTTGTTACATCGGTGAGCTTCAAAGCTTCGTGTCTCCACTGTGCCAGGTGGCTGATATTAGGATTTTAGCATTTAGCTTTTGCTCACACGGCCAAAAACAGCATATGATGATGGTCATGAGTACTTTTAAGGACTTAATGAGTTGTCAGTGATTATTCAACTAAACCTATTGCTATTAGAATTGTTAGCAAAGCTATATAGTTATCATAGATTACAATATCAAGGTGGTTAATCCAAAGTATTTCCTTATCCAACTCTCTGAGTAATGAAAAAAATCTACTGGATTTGTTGAAGTGAAGGGACATTGTAGAGTGTCTATAAGATGACTGACACGAGGCCCAACCAAAAACCTCCAGTCTGGAAGGCAGATTTCCAAATGTCAGATTTTTTCATGTTCTACAAATTTCTAGGTGATGTGTACATGTAAAAATCAATTATTGCACCTTTAACACTCTCCTTTTAACATAATACACTGATTTCAGGATTTCATAACTGACACTAACATATTTAGAAGCAAATGTTTGAATGAATGAGTGAATGAATGAATAAAATTAATTTCATTAATAAAAGTCATTAATTTCCCAGGTGTAAATGCTCTTCTGTAGCACCACAGACCCTCCAGCTCAGGGACTGCAGGCTGAACTGAACTCTTAAAGCACTTTTCCTCACTGCCAGTCCGAGAGCTGCAGCACTGCACAGTTTAGTGTTTTACTGCTTCAACACCTGATAAAGCTCATGAAGGGCTTCATAATGACACGAGTGAGTTTGATCAGGTGGAACACTGCTGTAAAACACCTCACTATACTGACCTCACATCAGTAGAACTGTCTCTGTCTCTGAAGGTATTTGGTTCTTCCATTGACTGGGCACTCTTCATGGACACACAGCTGGGTTCTGGTGAGTCTGATCTCTTTCCCTCCATCATTCTAGAATTACAACAGAAATATCAGCAATAATTAATACTCTGCTGTCTCAGCACTGTTAAACAATGTGTTCATCATTAAACACCAAGAATTCCATCTTTTTAATTCAGCTACAGTCTGCACACTTATTCAAACAGGAGACTCGCCTCATACCTCAGGAATTACTCTGATGTCAGGAGTCCCAATCACAGCTAACTGACTCAGCTGGGTCTTAAAGCCTGTAGAGTTCACTGACTCAAAGCTATGCTGCTCTTATGCTACACATTACACAGTCGTTTTTACTCTTCTCTCAGTGAATGATTTCTCTAAACTGTTCTTACATCAGATCAGTGACATATTCACTGCTATTAAACACCTTAAAGCAAAGTTTATTTCCTCTGTTAACTAGTGAGTGTTGAGAGATACAGATCTGTTCCCATGAGACGGTGTGTATTTATTGCTGGTGAATGGAAAAGTAACTCACCTCTCGTCTTTCTTTAAGTCCTGTTTTCCAGACACACTCATGTTGGAGGTCATGTCTCCTTCTCCAGATTACAGCAGGACACACGTTTACTTCACTCCAACATCGGTGTGTTAAATCAAACCCTGTATCAGCACAGAGTTCACTTACAGGAAATAGTCACGGTATCAAGTCCTAAAACAACCTGTGTACATTAAACCTTCAGTACAAACCCACAAAACTCTTCTGCATCTAGTGTCACTTCAGTGTGTTTATATATTATAGCTTTAAATTTAGATACTCACTGTGTTTTTACTCCTGAAATGGTTTATTTTCCCCTCGACACAAAATGGAGCTGCTGAGTTTTACTTTCACTGACACTGTCTAACTGGTTTAACTGGTTTATCTGGTTTATTCTGCAGAGGGGGAAGGGCAGTGACGCAGACAGGTAATAAACACTCACCTGCACACACACACACACACTCTCTCAGGGACATTCTAAAATGTTTAACATGGTCTAATGTACTAAAACACCGACCAGGGAAAAGCATTTTTCTCTCACATTTCTCTTGTCATAAACACTATCTACTGCTCAGACAGCGGCACCGTCATCCAAGTGGAAGGACAATATTTTTACTTTAAGTGTTATCTCTCCCACAGAAACCCGTTATAAAGAAACACTTAACGTGGCTTAATGCATTAATACAGTGATATTGAAGGATTAAATTCAGTATACATGCTATTGATGATGCATATTATATATAGGGAAATGTGTCTCACACTGAGATGGTCATAAACACAGGGGGAAAGTCTACTGTTTTACATTAAGCTTTCTCTCACAACCGGAGGTGACGGCCTGAACACAGATTTGATTTCTTTCATCATGATGATGTTTGAGAAATGTGAAACTGGAATTCCTATACACATATTTCATAGATTATTTTAGAGAAAAAAAAAATCTTTAAAAAATAAGGCTAAACAGCGATGAATGCTATCTTCAACCAGATCTCAGGGAAGTTGTCTATATAATGTGATCAACAATTAAGACTGACAAATAAAACTGATGTAGACAATGTGAAAAAAAAGTGGACCAAAGGAAATGTGATAATCTCCATCAGAGAAGATGGTGCTGATGGAGTGGGTATTTTCTCTAAAGATCAAGTAGAAATGATTATGTCCAGGGAAATGATTCCAGGAAGATTACTGAGAGCTGATTGTCAGTGTGGACACTCCACCTGATAGAGCTGGAAAGATGAGGATTTTTCACAAGTTGTATGATGTTTTAAATGTCGGCTTCAGTATCATTTTGTGTGGTGATTTCAATACAGCTACACATGAGCTACATTTCCAAACCCAAATGTAATGATTTCTAGAGAAGGGAAACTTCTACACAATGTATGTGATCCATGTGAACTTAAGGACACCTTTAGAGAAACATTTCCTCATGACTTTGGCTTTACACGGATTAACACTAAAACAAGAAGTAGAACAGATCAAATACATGCCTCTAATATGATAAAAGTATTATACTATAAACCAGAGTATTGAGATGAATCAGATCATTTAGCCGTTTCAGTGAGAATAAACTTAAACATAAACGAGCAGAGAGCTTACTGCAAACTCAATACAACATTCTTACACACAAACAAGCTGTTCATGAATTAACCAAAGAAGTCAAACAAAATAAACACTTAAAGGTTTTAATGAGATCAAGCACTGAAATGTGGGATATTTTCAAAAAAACAAATATAAAAGTATTTATAAGAAAATACGAACATGAACAGGGGTTATTTTAAACATAAACATCTTACACTAACTGACAGTGAGCAGTGAATTACAAACATAAACACGAAAGATATTTCTGAAAACATTTGTGATGTGATGTGGTTAATAAGTGTAGGCAGGTTAGCAGTACAGTGTGGAGTTAAATTGAGCTGTTTTAGAAATTACAGATTTACAGAGATAAAGGCAATATATCCATTATTACATTAAATAATTATCATAAAGGGAAAAAGGGAGGAGAGGAGGCGGGAGCATTCACTAATATTTCTCTAATATTTCTTCCCCCTCTCTTGGCTAACTACTACAAGTGTAGACTTATAAACACTGCCATAAAATACTTCATAACAGAATAGTGATTGTGGGAAATTGCAGTTCCTGGGTTTGGCCACACGAGGCCTCAAACAGCGCTGTGTGTTGTTGTAGATGGATCTTGACTGCCATCGTTTGGCCAGGTTTAGGAAGTGCACGTTTCAAAGCGGCTCCGTTTCAAATACTACACACAACACAAATACAGCAAGAGCACTGACACGGCTCTCCTTCAACTCCACCCAGAGGCCTTATATAACATGATGCTCTGATGGCTGATGATGATTTTAGTGGATTTGATTCCTGATCGTCTTTCTAAAACCTCATTCCTGATCCCAAAACGGTGACAGAGGCTGTAGGAATAACATGAACACATGGGCAAACTAGTAAGAATTTATATTTCTCTATATCGCTGTTTATAGTTTTGTTAGTTTGTGCGTTTGTATGTCTATTTTCCCTTCTGTCTGTTTTCATGCGATTTCTCTCTCTCTCTCTCTCTCTCTCACACACACACACACACACACACACACAGAGGCAGCGTCACAAACGGGGGTGGGAGGGGTGTAGAGTAGAATAGAACGGTGGGCGGACGCTGGAGTTTGAGGGCGTGTTTGTGATTGGTTCTTCTGCCACAACGGTCTCAGCCAATCACAGAGCGGCTGTGTTGCTCTATCACGGAGAGAGTAGCGCTTGTTATTTCGGAGTTGTTCTTAAACCAGATCTGAGCAGCAAAATGAGTGGTCGCGGAGATTAAGACTGAAATCCATCATTGGAAAGCTGCTGAATTAGAAAACTAGGATTCAAATAAGCGAGACCTTCATATGATGTAAACTGATGTTTTTAGCTGCCATTTTCCCTCCCGACAATAAATGCGGAATGAAATGAAACAAGCTTTGCGTTGGCTTTATCTGGGGCAATAACAGGGAAGTAACGAACCGGGAGCTTTTATACAAACCTACAGCTTCTGCTGGACTTGGGGCCATCGACATAGGGCTTCAATTAAAGGATCCTTCTGTCCAAATATCACACAAGCTATAAAAAGAAGAGCAGATTGGATAGGGGACATAAGAACATGGCAGAAAAAAGCAGGCAGAGCCAGACACTAACTCCTTCTTACAAATTAATATACGGCCATTTTAAAGACAAATATAAACACTTACAAATAGACTGGGACAAATTAGCTAACAAATCCATATCTGAGGAAATAAACGAGGATGAATATGGGGAGGTTTTTAGGCAATGGATCAGAAATATGAAGAGCAAAGGCATGTGTGAAAATGGGCGTGACGTCATGGGGCTGGTCAGTGGGGTGGAGTCGCAGTTAGATGTGAGGTGAAATGGAGCTGTTTTGGAACAAAGAAAAAATGTCCTGTTCATGATTGTGATGAGGATGAGACAATAGACCATTGGAGAATGTTACTGATGATCTTACTAATAAAATGAAGGGACTATAACTTGTTTTGAATAAGTTTGTTGACCTTACTGAGTGTAACTATGCAGTGACAACTTTTTAAACTTTGTTTTATTAAACTCTACAAATTCAATTAACCTCTACTTAAAATAATGAGGATTTTGAAAAGTTGTGGGGGTCATGCGCAGTTCTACCTGTAGGTGGAGTCGATTTGGAAGCTGAGGGGAAAAGCATATTGTTTGTCCTAGTTTTTTATTGCTTAATTAGTTAATTGGTCAGTTTACATTAATGAACCGTGTAACAGTCATATTAAATGAGTTAGCGTTACACAGTGACATTGGATGTGGTGGGATTATAATCAAATTGCTGGATTGTGTTGATGGAAATTAGCAGTTTAACATTTGCTAGACTCCGTGTATCCTCCGTTTATTCCATATGAGAGAAAAAAACAGAAAAAAATGAAAATCTTAAAGCTCTATTAACTCGACCCTCACGTGAACGCGCGTGAGACACTTGACCGGAAGCTTTGTTTTATAGTTAAAGTTTAAAACATGAGTATTTTTCTTACACACACTTATCGTTTGGCTCCAGAAGACACTGATTCATCCACTGGGGTCGTATGGATTACATGATGGCTGTATGAACTTTCTGGAGCTCATTCGCTTGTATTATATGGACTTACAGAGATGGATAATTTTTTCTATATATATATCTTCATTTATCTTCATCTGAAGAAAGAAAGTCATATACATCTGGAATGGTATGAGGCTGAGTAAATGATGAGAGAATTTTCATTTTTGGGTGGAGTTTTCCTTTAACACTAACTAAAAACTCAATAGATATTAAACTTTTCTTTTTCCTTTCATAGGTCATTGCAGAGTTTAATCGCTTCACAAGCAAAAGCCTCAAGCAAGATTTCTTCTCAACACTTGATCAACATACAGCTCGTTTTCTGGAAATTTCTGAATCAAAGAAGGGACAGTTGGAAAGAGACTTTCTGAGATCTTTGAGCAAATTAAGTCTATGGTAAGCTTGTAAGTGTTTCTTTCTTGCAAACTAAATTCTGTTACTGTTTTACCTCAACTTTTAATTGATTCTATGTTATAATTTTTTCAGAGCACTGACATCACTACTAATCACACAGCAGTTCTCCATGGCCTTCCTCTCATTCTGGAGAAGAAACCACTGACTTTTTTCAAACACGTTTGGCAAGTATCCTACATTTCATTCCAAATAATGCCCACACACATATAATCACATGTAGGCATGCCTCATTCAACTCTGTACACTTAACTCTCTTAGCTTGGACCAGAAGCACAAACTCTGCTTTTGAAGTTTTCTTTTTCACTTCTTTTTGAACTCGAGCCATTGTACATTTTGTTGTATGCAAGTTCCACCTTCATTGTACAGTTCACGGACTTAAATATAAATTTAACACGATATTTTGATTCACAACCTTTATTTATCTCCATTAGTTGTGCATAAAGAAGGTGATGGTCCTGGATCTTTAAATGACACATACATTTGTCAGGTTTGGATTTTTAATGTAACTAGGATTGTAATATTTCTGTTTTTTATTAGGACTGTGATTGGGACACATCCCACATTTCTGACCGTGATACCTGAAGACAGCCAGGATTCTCCACAAGCACTGCATCTGGAGGCTTCGCACAGAGCAATTATTCTAGAAGGAGCCATAGCGATGGATGATCCAGAAAATCTTCCACATGCCATGTGCCTGTTTTTGGGCTAATATATGCACTAAATCTGCTCATGTGGCCAAACCCAGGAACTGCAATTTCCCACAATCACTATTCTGATATTAAGTATTTTATGGCGGTGTTTATAAGTCTACACTTGCAGTAGTTAGCCGGGGGAGAGTGGAGAGAACTGTTAGAGAAATATTAGAGAAATGTTAGTGAATGCTCCCGCCTCCTCCCCTCCCTTTTTCCCTTTATGTTTTACTGTAATAAGGTATATATTGGCTTTATCTGTGTAATCTTCTTCCCTAGTTGTGGAGATTGTCGAGTGAAATAGCTGAGGCCACGTACGGAACATATGAAGTTCCACTGAAGCAGTGATGAGACTGAACATGACTTTTGGTGCTCATGATTGAATATGGCAGTTTTATTAGGAACCCTAAACATTAGAGAAGGAAATATTGAATGTGAAGTGTAGTAGTGCTAGTGCTTGTGAATAGACTCTCAGTTTAGATAGTGACCCTGAACAAAACTAACATGCAGTGCTTTATTAGGGTGCTGATGAAGTTGGAGTTGAACTGGTAAGAAAGCTATTATAGAGAGGCCTCATTAGACTCCCGAGGATGTTCAATCAGAAGCTGCCCCAAACTCCCCTGATTCCAGTCATCAGCTGGAATGAAGCAAAGCGGCCTGCACGAGCTGAGGCGGGGGTTGTAGAGAAAGCAGATAAAACACTGCCATGTGTTAGATAAGGGCTGGGAAACTGGGCTTTACACACAGGATTTAGAGCACACAGCTTTGGAGTTAGTTTGATTACAGGTTGCAGTGATCAAGTTACTGTTACACAGTTAAGTTACTGAAAATAAGGTTATAGCTGTGCCGAGTCCCAAATCACACTATTCTCATCCACTATTTAGTGTCCTATATGTCAGAAATGCCTTTTGACACACAGTCACTAAATCCACGTAATATTATTTCATAATGACTTTGTATAATCTATATCATATCTATATTATTGTAAACTCAGTGTTAAATGATCTTGGTATTAATACACTGTTCAAAATAAACGCTGATGCCTCTACTGGAAACATGTCTAGCTAATTTCTCTGCTACAGCACTGATCACAGTCCGGTGGTAGTTCATGTTGTGATTTTTTTGGGTTTCTTTCACCTGAATGCAGATCACTGGTTGTGTTATGCTTTTTTACACACACAGCATTGCTGACTTCTAGTGTTACAACCCCAATTAGTCTAGGGGTATGTGAGGAATAACACTTATTTGATTATTAAAAAATATCAGTTGTGTGTGTGTGTGTGTGATCAGGGACCATCAGCAAGTAGTGCAAATCAATCAGGTGATTTATTTATCTATATAGAAGGGGAAGTGTGTGTGTGGTGCCAGGTGATAGTGATACTATTTACAAATTAGAGGTACAACTGGGTTTCGTGTTAACAGCCAGAACAACTCCCCAGGAATGAATGGCTGCGGTTTGTAAATAGGCGGGGTCAGAGGTGGATTGGTGGTCACAGCAAATGACATCAGCGGGGATAATTGAGACGGACAGGAACGTTATCCAATGAGGCAGTACTGCAGAGAGAGCGAGAAAGAGAAGGAGGGCGAGAGAAAAGGGGAGAGAACAAAACACAAAAACACGCGAACATACCCCAGAACGTAACACCTGGTTTTTATATTCAGTCACACACCCTCAAAACGTTTGAACAAAAAATACACTCTTAGGAAAGATGGTGAAGAAACCTATGACTAATCTAATAAAATAATAAAATCCTTTCACTCCTCACACATCATTTAAAATGTCACAATACATATTGATTGTGAGGAATTTTTTTTAAATTAAAAACACTTTTTAATTACTTGTTTATTAAATATTTCCTGCAAAATTAGGCGTTTTATTATCTCTTCAGGAAATAACTGGACATCATTAAAGTTTCTTTTTGTATTTAGTTAAATCCAGTTTATTAGCAATTAATAACATCAAATATAAGCAAATAAGCAAAAAAAGAAAATTGTTTTTAAATATATTTATATTTATCCTCATGAGACTCCATAGTGTTTACTGTGAGTCACTGAGCCTCATTCTGTGTTTACTAACATTGAGAAGTTTAGTTTCTGTAGTTAATGTAGATAAGTTTATGTTTCTGTAGTTACGAAGATTATGATAGTTATGAGGTAAAGTTTAATATTTACTAAAGAAGGTTTACAGAATTGGTAATGAAATATAATATAATTAATTTGAAATAAAGCAAAGTTGGGTGCTGGAAACAAACAAATAAATAAAGAATAAAATGAAAATAGAAGAAAAAAATGAGTGAAGTGACATAGCTGAGTGTTTTATTCCTGACTCATTAGAAGTGCAGTGTTAGACTGTTACACTCTAAAAAATTATTCAGAGGGTTAGTAAATAAAGCTTAAAATAAAAAGTATACTTAACATAAAACAATTTTTTAAATTTATTTCAGATTGTGAGCCAGGATCATAACTACACCCGATGTAATGAATCCGGCCTCTGTGGTCGTCACCAGAGGTCACCATCACCAGAGTACTGACTTTTCCCTCTAAACTCCATTTCCCATCACCCCGTGCCCAGCACTGATTACGAGCTCACCTGCAGCTTGTTACCGGGACTACTTAAGCCTCTGTCTCACCCTCACTCTTCGTGAAGTCTTGTGTTTGACCCTGGACTGCTTTCTCTGGTTTCTGGATTGTTTGCTGCCTGCCCCAACCATCCGCCTGTCTGATTACTCTGCCTTTGTCTCGCCTCTGATGACCCTGTTTGCTGCTGATCGACCACGCCTGTACAACTGTGTCTACCTTTTATTAAACGCTGCAAATGGATCCTCACTCTGTTGACTCATCATTACAACCGAGCTGCTTCTGAGCTTGTGTTGAAAAAATGTGAAGCAGTGTTTTCCAAAGCAGTGTGCTGATGCTTGTGTCGCTTTGCTGTAGTCACATGATCATTGAGGTCTGAAGCTTCATTCAGGACACGCAGTCATGTGACTGGTTCAAAAGCGGTTCATTTGAAGGTGCAGTGTTTGGAAAAAACTGTGAAACCTTCACGTGAGGCGGCAGAGTGGTGTTACGATTCAAACTGTCAATCACATATTTGCAAGAAATGGAAACTTCAAGAAAGAGAAGTGGTTCAAAAGCATGAACTTTTTTTTTTTTTTTTTTTTTTTAAAAACAGATCTCCTCAGATGTATATTTATTCACATTGTATTCAATACATGCATTGCATTAAATTGTGTTGATTCTAATTCTTTTATTTTATTTTTTTTAAACAAAACATGCTGTTAGATTTTCAGATGCAGTGCTTGCTCTGCTCTCAGCAGTTGGCAAAAAGCAATAAAACATCAATGCTTGGGCATGAAAATGCACCTGAACCAGCAGAGAGTACTCCAAGGTATAGAGTATAGTGTAATTATTGTATGATGCAAGCCAATATTGTATATGTGGATAAAGAATAAAATTGCTATTATTTTGAATTGACTCCATATGCATATGATCTGACCTTCAATATAATACCTTTTGTAGTGAATATCAGCTTTTTTTTTTCTTTTTTTTTTGTAGGGACAAAACCAAAGGCTTGAGGAAGCATTACTTAATATGATTAAATGGGTGGGCATCCTTAACACACGAAGATACTGGATTTAGGGAGTGTGTCAGTGCACTGGACTCTACCTGCACTTTCCCTACAAGAGCTGCTTTAAATGAGAGTGACCCTGAAGTACAATGAAACAAAGGAAAAAGCCAAGGCCGAAGGTATCAGCAGTGAGTCTGACATCTGATATGTGGACAATCATGTTCCATTATATTAATATTACCTGGTAACAGGAAATTCTCCAATCTTACATGGCTGCAGATTTGGCTGAAGTAAAGATGTTACTGATAGAGGAATGGGGTATCCAGGGGAAGGTGAGATGCTTAGTGACTGATGCAGCTCCCAACATGATTGCCTGTGTAAACAGTCTGAAACTCTGACATGCAACTTTTATTGTAGCACATCTGATAAATAAAGACTGTCAGGTTCAGGAACAGATGGGCAATCCTGTCCTGATACTGGTTCAGGAGGTGGACACTTGATGAAACAGCACTTACACAATGCTGCAGTGTTTGGTTAATCTGGGACAAACAGGGAATTAACATCAGCCCTGGAAGAAGTAGTCTTCTTGATAAGAAGTAGTCTTACTGGAAATATTTTCTCAGCACAACCCTGTATACTTATAAAAAATATATGTAATTTTTTAGTGATTTATTTTGAGCAGTCAGTACACCATTGGTAAACAAAGCAGCACCACGTCTCTGTGACAATGTGTGTGCGCAGGTGTGTGTGTATGTGTCACTGCCCTTTGCTCAGGTAGAGTGTCAGTGAAAATAAAACTCAGCAGCTCCATTTTGTGTTGGGGGAAAATAAACCATTTCAGGAGTAAAAACACAGTGAGTCTCTAAATCTAAAGCTATAATATATAAACACACTGAAGTGACACTAGATGCAGAAGAGTTTTGTGGGTTTGTACTGAAGGTTTAATGTACACAGGTTGTTTTAGGACTTGATACCGTGACTATTTCCTGTAAGTGAACTCTGTGCTGATACAGGGTTTGATTTAACACACCGATGTTGGAGTGAAGTAAACGTGTGTCCTGCTGTAATCTGGAGAAGGAGACATGACCTCCAACATGAGTGTGTCTGGAAAACAGGACTTAAAGAAAGACGAGAGGTGAGTTACTTTTCCATTCAGCAGCAATAAATACACACCGTCTCATGGGAACAGATCTGTATCTCTAAACACTCACTAGTTAACAGAGGAACTAAACTTTGCTTTAAGGTGTTTAATAGCAGTGAATATATCACTGATCTGATGTAAGAACAGTTTAGAGAAATCATTCACTGAGAGAAGAGTAAAAAGGACTGTGTAATGTGTAGCATAAGAGCAGCATAGCTTTGAGTCAGTGAACTCTACAGGTTTTAAGACCCAGCTGAGTCAGTTAGCTGTGATTGGGACTCCTGACATCAGAGTAATTCCTGAGGTATGAGGCGTGTCTCCTGTCTGAATAAGTGTGCAGACTGTAGCTGAATTAAAAAGATGGAATTCTTGGTGTTTAATGATGAACACATTGTTTAACAGTGCTGAGACAGCAGAGTATTAATTATTGCTGATATTTCTGTTGTAATTCTAGAATGATGGAGAGAAAGAGATCAGACTCACCAGAACCCAGCTGTGTGTCCATGAAGAGTGACCAGTCAATGGATCCTCCAATTAAGTTCAGAGACAGAGACAGTTCTACTGATGTGAGGTCAGTATAGTGAGGTGTTTTATGGCAGTGTTCCACCTGATCAAACTCACTCGTCTCATTATGAAGCCCTTCATGAGCTTTATCAGGTGTTGAAGCAGTAAAACACTAAACTGTGCAGTGCTGCAGCTCTCGGACTGGCAGTGAGGAAAACTGCTTTAAGAGTTCAGTTCAGCCTGCAGTCCCTGAGCTGGAGGGTCTGTGGTGCTACAGAAGAACATTTACACCTGGGAAATTAATGACTATATAACCATTTTATTTATTTATTCTTTCAAATATTTATATCTAAATATGTCAGTGTCAGTTAGGAAATCCTGAAATCAGTGTATTGTGTTAACAGGATAGTGTTAAATATCTGCCTTTGTATTTATTAGTGTGCGTTGTGCAGCTATGAATACATATAGTCCAAATTACATTATGTGTTTTGTTTGTTCACAGACCACAAAAGAAGAAATCAAACATCAGCAGAAATCAGTTGGAGTCCATATTCAAGGTGTTTGTCTTTATTCTGTGTAACTTGTGTGTGAGTAGGTTGCAGGTTTTTCGATTTAAGATAATATACAGTTTATAATTTATGTAAATTTACAAATTACAGTTTTATTGATGTCCAGCAGGATTATGGGCAATCAGACAGAACGTCAGTTGTAACCGTGTTAATAGAAAGAGACTTTTCTTCTTTTCATAAAATAAAAGCGTCTCTCACAGTGTAACATTATAATATTTAGATCTGTTACTGTGACTTTCTAACCAGGAGCTGGAACACAAAGTCATCACTCTGATAAAGAATGAGCTGAAGAGGTTTAGGAAGCTCCGGAGTCCAGATTACCCAGCATGCACTGAGAGGGAGGTGGAGGATGAGGAGGATCTGCACAGTGTCAGAGAGGGAGCGCTGAAGATCACACTGCACGTCCTGAAGAACATGAACCACACAGATCTCGCTAACACACTGCACAACAGTAAGAGCTCTGAGTCATGACTTTATTCCATCAGGTTCACTTTAGAGAGAGGAAATTGTTTTAGATATTAACACTTTTAGTTTTAAGTTTGATTTTAGTATCATGTACATCTGGTGCTTTTCTGTTCTGTTCGTGGTCCAGCTTGTGGTTACTCTGTACAATGGTCCTGCTCCTTCAGTAATATTTAGTACATGAATCAGGAATGAACAGCAGCATTTGAAAGTATTTTACATTTTATATTGTGCTCAGTGATTTTTCACTAAAACATGTTATTACTTTGTTTATTAGAACTCACCTCTGTGTATCAGCCAAAGTTCAAATCCAACCTGAAAGAGAAGTTTAAAAGAATTAATGAAGGAATTTCACAGCATGGAAGCTCAGCACTTCTGAATGAGATCTACACAGAGCTCTACATCACAGAGGGTTGGAGTGGAGCCGTCAATAATGAACATGAGGTGAGACAGATTGAGACAGCGTCCAGGAGACCAGCAACACAGGAGACACCCATCAAATGTAATGACCTTTTTAAAGACAAGTCCGTCAGAACTGTGCTGACTAAAGGAGTTGCTGGAATTGGAAAAACAGTCTCTGTGCAGAAGTTCATTCTGGACTGGGCTGAAGGAAAAGCAAATCAGGACGTCTTCTTCATGTTTCCACTTCCCTTTAGAGAGCTGAATTTTATGAAGCAGAAAAATCTCAGTCTGATGAACCTTCTTCATCACTTTTTCCCAGAAATGAGAAAACTACAATTAATAGACTGCGACTCCTACAAAGTGGTGTTGATCTTTGATGGTCTGGATGAGTGTCGACTTCCTCTAAATTTCCAGAACAATGAGAGATTGTGTGATGTGACAGAGTCAGCCTCAGTGGATGTGCTGCTCACAAACCTTATCAAGGGGAATCTGCTTCCTTCTGCTCTCCTCTGGATAACCTCTCGACCAGGAGCAGCCAGTCAGATCCCTCCTGAGTGTGTAGACCAGGTAACAGAGGTACGAGGCTTCAGTGATCCTCAGAAAGAGGAGTACTTCAGGAAGAGGATCAGTGATCAGAGCCTGGCCAGTAAAATTATCAGACACATGAAGTCTTCAAGAAGCCTCTACATCATGTGCCACATCCCAGTCTTCTGCTGGATTTCAGCAACTGTTCTAGAGAGAATGTTGGTTGAAGCAGAGAGTGGAGAGATCCCCAAGACTCTGACTCAAATGTTCACACACTTCCTGATCTTTCAGATCAAACACAAGGACCAAAAGTACCATCAGAACTGTGACCCTGATCCTCAGCACACCAGAGAGAGTATCCTGGCACTGGGAAAACTGGCTTTCCAACAGCTGGAGAAAGGAAACCTGATCTTCTATGAGGAAGATCTGAAAGAGTGTGGCATTGATGTCAGAGAAGTGTCAGTGTACTCAGGAGTGTGTACCCAAATCTTCAGAGAGGAGTTTGGGCTTCACCTGGGGAAGGTGTTCAGCTTTGTACATCTGAGTGTTCAGGAGTTTCTGGCTGCTTTATATGCATTTCTCTCCTCCATCAGCAGAAATGTAACCAATCAACAAACCACTGATCTGTCTGATCTTCTCAGAAAGTCAAACATGTCTGATTTCCTCAGGAGTGCTGTGGACAAGACTTTACAGAGTGATAATGGACACCTGGACCTCTTCCTCCGCTTCCTAATGGGTCTCTCACTGGAGTCCAATCAGACTCTCTTACGAGGCTTAATGCCACAGACAGGAAGCAGCTCTCACAGCAAACAGGAAACAGTCAAGTACATCAAGGAGAAGATCAGGAAGAATCCATCTCCAGAGAAATCCATCAATCTGTTTCACTGTCTGAATGAACTGAATGATCATTCTCTAGTGCAGGAAGTACAAACTTACCTGAACAGAGGAGGTTACAGGTGTCTCAGTGGAACCAGACTCTCTCCTGCTCAGTGGTCAGCTCTGGTGTTTGTGTTACTGAACTCAGAACAGGAGCTGGATGAGTTTAATTTGAGGAAATATGACCCTTCAGAGGAAGGTCTTCTGAGGCTGGTGCCAGTGGTCAAAGTCTCCACAAAAGCTGTGTGAGTATTTTTATTTATAAACGTATTACTGCATGGTTTGTTATTTTAATGTAACACTGAACTGCAATGTTTCGATTAATGCTTGTTAATTGTTACTCTAATTATCGCCAAATAAACATGTTTTACACTAACACGTTATGTCTAAACTGATGGCTGGGCGATATGGACAAAATCTTATGATATGGTTAATATCTATCAAAATCTTACAATATGGTTCGTATCTATCTTTTTATATATATATAATGTAGTACATATATAAACAATATATTTTGTTTTTTGTAAAATTAATGAAAAACTAACTAACTGCACTAAACACCAGTGCAAGGCACTTTTTCTTTTCTCTTTTTTTTTGAAAGTGACATTGAACAGAGCTATCACAAATGAGAAAATGAAAAACATAATATAAATACAAACTATAAAAAGTAAATAAAACTTTTTTTAAACACTCCACCTTTATGTTCCTTTTAGGTACAAGTTCCTCATCCTTTGTTCTGTGTAACACAGTGTTGTGGGGAGTTTCACTCTGTCATGCTCCTCCATGCTTGTTTTTTTTTTCCACCCAATTTCTCCCTAATTTATTCATGGCTCATTCCCACCGTCCAGTTCAGTCTCCCCTATAATATGACCCTGTCCTCTACTAACTTCCGACACAAGTGATACCAACCGCATCTTTACAACCTGCTCATTCAACATAACACACTTGGAGGAAAGCGGTATCTGCCCACTTCTGTATGAATGAGCTCACAGACGTCCATGATCAGTTAGTGTCACTGTGATTGATAGGGGAGAGAGAGTATGCCACCCCTCCCTCCCTGAGAGCATGGACTCACTTGCTCACTTGGACTCCTGGCCACTGATGGCCGTGGCATCGTCGGGATTTGAACTCATGATTTCTGGAAAATAGGATGAATGCTTTTCTGTTGCACCACTCAGTAGCCTTTTTTTTTTTTTTTTTTTTTTTTTTACTAGCACACTGCTAGTTGCTCCTAGCTCCATCATTAGTGAGGTAAATCAGCTGTCAAAAAGTGGCTTTTTGACATTGGTGATAAAGAGGATATAGGAAAATATCTATCAATAGACATTATTCATTATTCTATTTTCTCATCCTACGATATGTATCACCATATTGCACAGTCCTATTGAGAGAGAATATGGATGCTTTCACACCAACCTATTTGGTTTGCACTGATCAAACTTTTTCTCTTTAGTTTGGATCTGTTCAGAAGTATGTGAACACTCCACCTGTTCTCCAGTCCACACCAAACACCTGATCCAGTGTCTCTGTAAAATCAGAGGTCTCAAGATACAAATTTTTAACTGTACGAGCACAGAGAACAAAACATACCAACTGTATGTCTTTACCGTCTCTGTGCAAATCACCATATAAATCACTGTAAAGTATGACTAGTATTGGCTTTTTATTAACTGGTAGTGTACAGTGTATTCACTGACACTTAGAACAATGCACACCAACTCTGTGAAATTCAACATATAACTTTGTGTTATTGCTGAAAAATCTGCAACACTTCTCACATTAGAACTCAATACATTTATTTCTAGATTGTGGAGATCAGTAATCATCACTGCATGCATTTTCCTTCAAAAACATTTTCTGGAATATTTTTGCTCCCATAGAACAATAGAAACAGGTCTATAAAATGGTACCGGCTCCATGAGGACAGATAACATCAGAGAAATTGCCTTATTGACCTCACTGTAAAGTACGACTAGTATTGGCATGTTATTAACTGTTAGTGTACAGTTCTCTAATTCTTTATTTTCTGTAATAAAATGCGCTATATCTGCAGTGTTGTTTGTAGAAACCTGAACATAGATCAGAGTTCTGAGATATCATTTCATCATCATTTCATTATCATTTCATCATTTCTCTTCCAGTTTGTATGGG